>NC_139405.1:30707500-31332500 GCF_905368555.1 Meleagris gallopavo | reverse complement strand
CTATAGAAGAATATGTTGCTGTACCAGTGAGAAGATTGCATCAATTGCAAAAAAAATATAAGTTGGGATTGAGTAATGTGAGATTGTGAAGAATAAAAACAAGTTTGACTGTTTCAGACTTAGGATAAACCACTTGCTGTGAAAACACAAGCCAGTGGCCCAAGTACTGAGTGTGCATATTCATGGTATCCAAAATATGCAGACTAAATAGCTTAGAAAAGGCTCATATGTTCCTAGAAAGCAGGAATCCCTTGCACGATAAGGGTGCTGTGAAACAGCCTGCCCCTGCACTGCTGCAAGGTGTGCTCACTGCCTGAGCTGTGTGCAATGCCAGCTTCCACCATCACGTCGAGGCATGCACCTGCCTGCTGTGCACTCTGGCTGTCCCCAGGTCGGTCCCTTGGGGAAGTGGCTGCTTCAGCAGCTCTGATGCAGCAGCATAAACACAGCAGGGAGGGAATGAGGACAGGAGAGACCTGCTGTTCTCAGACGGCAGGGATCCAACTGGGCCCTATGTTGGTAAAAGCTATGTCTGTAAACTGAATGACAACCTTCTCTCTCTCCTTGGAGAGGAGAAGGAAAAGAGGTGCCAGAAGTATTATAGTTCTAGAGATTAAAAAGTGATTATAAATAGAAGCTGAAAAGGCTGTAAACAATGAAGTTTATAAAATATCACTTGAGTTTTGCTCAGTGCTGTTTTTTATTGAAAATCCATGTCCTATAAACACTAAATCTCCAGCACAGCATGCAAGAGAAATAGATGACACATAAGGAAAGAAGACGTGCTGAAGAATGATTGATGTAGCAATGCCTTGTGGCAATGCCTTCAGTGGAAAGCTGGACTGAGAAAACATGTATGCATAAGAATTAGGTGCAGCATTAAGCCCTGTAGGGCTCCTCAATGCACACACTAACCAGAAAACAAACTTATCCAGAGGCAGTGTAAAAGAGAAATAAGCTCTAATAAAGACTTCCATAAAATTCAAGACCCAGCACCCACAAAAACACTGCCTTGCACCTAGCCAAGAGAAAGAAGCACACTTTGATTAGTCCTACAAAGAGTGATGTGAGTTGTGGAGCTACTGAACCTGCCCCTGTTGATTTGTGTCTTGTGTTTGCATTGTGCCTATTAAAAGGTGAAGTGCTGAAGCAAACCCTTGATAATACATTTACCTTCTGCACAGCTTAACTGACATTTACAGGAACACGCAGGAGCGTGCAGATCTCTGCAGCTCTAGCCCAGAGCAGCAGTGGATTCAAAAAGCTGTTTGGGAGGAATAAGACACACGTATGTGTAGCCAGGAAGTACTGCCCATGCCTTGCCTCTGCAGGAAACCAGCTAAAACCAGACCCCACTCTCATGTGCTTATTAAAGGAAAGCATCCAAGAGAAATGTGGACAAATATTTTGCAGAACTGCTGCCCACTTTTTTTTTTTTAAATAATTGCTGCATTAAGTGAAATTGGAACAGTCTCAGAGATCAACACATAGTTCAGATTTCATGAATAGCTGAACTTGAAAAGCCAGGAAGGAAAACAGTCCAGAAAGTCCGTAGGTGGTCAAGCACATCTGCTAAGACACTTGAATGGGATCAAACGGTGAAAAACACCAAGAAAAACAAAGTGAGGGACCAGCACTGCAGCAGCAGTGAGACGCACAGCTTTCCCTTCTGCCTCTGGGCTCCCAAGGAGGAAATGCCGAGGGGTGATGCTCTCTGAAGGAGCTGTGTAATGAATACCATTTTGCTGAGCTGATTTCCATGGCCCTGAAAAGCCACCCTGGAGCAAGTGGTGGCCCAGCAGACATTCTAGTAACCATTCCCTGCAGTGGCCAATATGGCAGATCTCAAGGATGTCTCCCTCCTTGCAAATAACCATCATTCTCAGCAGCTGTGGCTCAACGTTCGTTTATACCACAGCCAAGGCATGGGCTGCAGCACAGTGAATATGCCCTCTGCTTAATGATTATGATGAGTTTTAATGGTACCACAAAGGTAGTGTCCAACTCTTTGTATACAAGCCATCAAAATCTAAGCAAAAAATATCTGAAGTACTTCACAAGCACTGAACTTTACAGATAGACTGTTTTCTTAGCAAAATATCCCATACCTTAAAAAAAAGACAGCTGTAAATCTGTTCTGGAGCCATGCATTAGAACTAAATTGAAATAACAAGTTCACCTTATTGGATTTTACTTAATTTCACAGCTTCTGTATACAATATACGTGCTCCTAATATAAAAGATAACAAATAGCATATAAACTAAGCAGGCATGTTTCATTTCCACCATGTTTAATTGCACTAACTTTTTCAATAAACATAAAGAATATAAAGGCAGATAATGATTCTATAATAATAAAAATCTCAAGTTACCCAGTCCCCTGATGAAAATGAATGCATCAAGCTGAGCGTGTTATTGATGCTGATTTTTGTCAGTTTTCCTCTTGTAATCTTATATCATTTATTTGGTTTGTGGTTTACAACTTGGATAAGAGCAGAGCAGTAGTCTGAAATATAGCCTTATAAATGTCAAAATGTAAGAAAATTTGCTCCCGCGCTATCAGAATATTTATCTTATTAATGATTAGCCTTATTACATCTATGTGCTGTGCATTTATAAACCAAATTATCAGCTTCTTTTACCTCCATTCAAATTCATGCCCTAGCAAGTATTTATCAGGATAAGATGAATGACATCACCTATTTTGCCATGAGCTGTTTTACAACTCATACCTGGCTAGACAATGTTTATTCCTCAAACTCTCCCGTAATTACAGATATTGCTTAAGCAACCCATGTGTGCTAGTGCTCTGAAGCACACCATGTAAACACACCTTGGAAAACTGACTTAACACCTGTGGGAGAGATGATATCATACTTCCTTGGTGGTATTATCATAAACCCTCGGTTCACATTTTCTTGTAATCTGAGACACGGGAAACACATGCTGCATGTAGCTAGAAGATAAAATGACATATCACACTTTTTAATCATTTTGACTTTCCACAGTATAGCCAATTTTTTGTTGTGCTTCTTCAGCATAATGTTCTTTGCCCACAATTCTTGCCTTCGTTCTCATCCACAACCTTTTCAAGATGCAGATCCCATTACAGCATATGCTCCTGATGCTAGAAGGCATGGGCACTGTCATAAAAGACAATTTTAGTGAAAATAAAGGGCTTGCTTACATACACCATGAAAAAAAAAAACAACCTGTTTTTTTTCCAGCACAGCAGATTAGCCTGAATCCTGTCATCTTCTCCAAAGATGGTCCAAGTCAGAAGAAATGCTACTGGGTGTGCTAAGCCAAAGGTCTGTGAGGACTGAACACACAAAGAACCCTACTGGAATATGAAAATGCCTTGTAACTTTCTCCAAATCCCACAGCTACTTTTTCATGTGGCTACTAGGGAAAGTTCCCAGTAATTGGGTGCAGTCAGTAAACGAGTTCTCTGCATTAGCTATGAGAAGAAAAATGCATTGTGACCACAGAAGAACTGCACATCTATTGACTTCACAGTGGAAATTTATCCTGGTAAGAACTAGTCTCTGCACTATGTCCACCCAGTTTTCATCACTGTCCTCTTTCTGTACAAAACAAAGGGGACATTTTAAGTGACAAAAGATATGTCATTGGAATGTCTTATTTCCACGGTCATTGGAAAAGGTTTTCTGAAGAGATGGGTGATTACTGAAGCAAGGAAGTGAAAGATAATTTTGATGAAGAAGATGGTCCTACTTCTGTACTCCACCCAAATATTCATGTTCACAGTGTTGCATTTTTCTGAACATCAAAACAACATTAGCAGCCAGATGAGGAGGAGAATTAAAGAATAATGTTTTCCAAGCAGATCATAGAAATAACTCCTGCTTAAGTAGAAGTAGCTGTTCCTGGGGATGAGTAGCCTCTCTGTCATTCCCATGTGAACAGGAAACACCTCCAATCACCACAACATTGCTATGACAATAAACTAATATAAGAAATGAAATTCGAAGTTAGTTACACATATTTAACTATTATAGCTCCTTCATACTACGTTTATTCAGCATTTTCCATTACCTCTTGAGAAATTATTGCAGGACATAAAATACTGAAAAGAAATTGCTTTCTGCTCTGAAAAGAGGGAATAATGTAAATAGCAGACCTGGAGCTGTGTGATACGAGATTTATCTTAAAAAAAAATAATAATTTTGTCATATGCACTTATGTTCATTTGTGTGCCTTGTTTTAGGCTCTGGCTTTAAGAATAACACATAGCACAGCTGGGTGCCTGGAATAATAATTGACAAGTATTGCCATACCTCTAAGAACTATAATCTACAAGGAGACTGGAAAGTTCTTTCTGGAGAAGGACTGAAGAAGACACTATGTCTGACTTAAAATACATAAGGGCCTGCAGATAGAAGAACCTATTCTCTGGGTCCCTGGCGGATCAAAGGTTTTGTGTCTGAAGTGTGAGAATGAAAGCTGAAGTGCGACATTTGGATAGGGAAAACAAGGTCCCAGAGAAAGTCTCAGAGGATAGGGTGGAATCTTCATCAAGGAAGGTTTTCAGGAGAACTTAGACATGCATCTATCGGGAGTGTTACAGGCATATTTGATCCAGACTTGGAAGCAGCGGGTGGAATTCCCTGGAGATCTTCCCCGGTCTCTATGTCTCCAGCTCCGTACTCCTCCTCCGCGATTTCCAGCTGCAGTTCTTGTTCTCCTGACCTCCCAGGATGTTCCACCTTTCATGTGGGGACATGAAGCCAAGGAACAAGGGGTCACAGTGGGGAGCTTTGTGTACTCTGACAGCTCACACACGCATTGCTGGTGCTGTGAGCAGTGCATCTGCAGCCAAGGTCTCTGCGTGTGAACTGTGAGCGTTTCTTCTCCCACGAGTCAGCACATGACCGCATCCACAGCAGCGCTGGAGTCTTCTGTCCCAGATGATACCTAACAGATGTAATAAAAGGCGAACACCCTGACTGCCTGAGGAGCTGACTATGTGTTAAATACCGCTGGTACAGAACATGACTGTTTTCACTTTTCTTAGTAAAATGGAAAATATCTGCCCATAGTCATAGTCCCAGTAATTTGCGTCCCAAGGTCCTGAGGAAACTGGATGATGTAGTTGCCAAGACACTTTCCATCACATTTGGAAAGTCATGACTGTAAGGAAAAGTCCCTGGTGATTGGGAAAAAGAAAACAACATTCCCATTTTTAAGAAAAGGAGAAAGGAAGACCCAGAGAACTATAG
This sequence comes from Meleagris gallopavo, assembly GCF_905368555.1. Lineage (NCBI taxonomy): Eukaryota > Metazoa > Chordata > Aves > Galliformes > Phasianidae > Meleagris > Meleagris gallopavo. The sequence goes on along the minus strand of NC_139405.1, from coordinate 31,327,257 downwards.
GCAATAAGCCTCATGCCTCTGCCAGGGAAGATCCTCCTGGAAGCTATGTTAAGGCACGCAGAATCATAGAATGGCCTAGGTTGGAGGTGATTTTAAAGATTATCTAGTTCCATCCCCCTGCCGTGGTCAAGGCTGCCACCCACCAGCTCAGGCTGCCCAGGGCCCCATCCAACCCAGCCTTGAGCCCCTACAGGGATGTGGCAACACACCTTCTCTGGGCAACAGTGCCAGTGCCGCACTGCCCTCTGAGTAAAAGATTTCTTCCTAACATCTAATCTAAATCTCCCTCTTTTAGTTTAAAGCCATTTCCATTTGTCTTGTCACTATCAGATCATGCAGAATGTTGGTACTCCTCCTGCTTGCAAGCTCCCATCCTCGTGGCCTCCTTCTGGACCCACCGCAAGAACTCCACATCCCACCTGTACTCGGGGCCGCAGACCTGGACACAATACTCCAGATGTGGCCTCACAAGAGCACGGTAGAGGGAGACAATCACCTCCCTCACCCTGCTGGCCACCCCTCTTTTGTTGCAGCCCAGGACACTGCTGGCCTTCCAGGCAGCAAGCACACACCGCTGGTTCGTGTCCGACTTCATCAGGACTCGTAAGTCCTGCTCCGCAGAGCTGCTCTCAATGAGTTTTTCTCCCAGTCTGTCGTCGTATCTGGGATTTCCTCAACCCAACTGCAACACTGAGAAAAAGAGGTGATCTGAGGCAACCAGCACAGCTTCACAAGGGTGGCATTTTCCAATAGAGGGACAGCATTAGTTGACAAGGGAAGACTGACCAATATCATCTATCTGGATTTGTGCAAGGCCTTTGACATGCTCCTACACTACATCCTTATCTCTAAATTAGTGACACACATTTGAAAAGTGAACTAGTCAGTGGATAAAGAATTGGCTGAATGAAGCCAGAGTTGTTGTCATTGGCTCTATGGAGATGGAGGTGTTCTAGGCCAGGTTGGCTGGGGCCCTGGGCAGTCTGATCTAGTCCCTGCCCATGGCTGGGGGCGGTGGTTTGGGACTGGATGATGTTTAAAGTCTCTTCAACTCAAAACATTCTGTGATAGTCTATGATAATAAAAGGGAAGGGGAAAAAAAAAAAAAAAAAGGGAAAAACAAGTCTGTGAATAACTACAGGAACAGAAGCAATTAAGTTTGGATTTTTTTAAAGTAAAAAATTGTCAGGAGTGGTCTCTGGAAAATCCCTAATCATGTTGTTTGCCACCCTAAATTGGAATTTTAATAATTACCCACATCACAACTGTGATCTACTGCTAGGCTTCTTAGTGATTGTGAAAGGATCTGCAATTACTTCATTAAAAATGCTACTTTCATTATTATCACTATGATCTAAATTTATGCAAATACATCTGCATCCCCAAGTGATCTGCTTTATATGCTGTCTGAAATTCAGAGGTATGCAGCTACTCAGACTTAGACCACTCTTTCATGGTTCAGCACAATTGATTGACAGAAATACTTATTCCAGCTTACAAACTGCTTTGCAATCCTGCCATGGTGTTGTGTGTGCCAATGGATCCTACAGCTGCCTGTGCTGGAAGACAACCTGCCAGATGCACGCTGCACTGCTTCTCTGCCTTCTGAGAAATAAGTGCTTAAAAGAGAACTAAACAAAAGGGCTGTGGTTGTTAATGTTGCCAGAAAGGACAAATGCTTGTCAGTTTGGACGATAAAAATAACTGTAAAATCATCTAACTAGACTGCCAACTAACAGGATTGAAAAAGCACACCAGTACAGGTGATATTACCAGGACTAAGAGGAACAAAGTCCATCGGCTTCCACAAAGCAGGCAACTCCCTGGATGCCCTCCACATGCAGTACTTGGAAAACTGTGAGTTAAAGTGCCTAAATGTGTGCCAGGGCCACCACCATCACCTCTGTTCTGCTTAAACACGTAAAGCCATGTCAGGCCACAGCTGTCCTGAAGTGAATCACGTTCATTTATTCACTCCCATAAAACAAGTAAAACCATTAAAACCATGCACCTGCTGACCACAGCGTGTACATTTTAAAATTTTTTCCAAACCTCCAACCTGCAGTCTTTCAGAGGTTTCTTTTCTTGATAGGAAGTTTTTCCTAGCGTTTAAATCTTGGTCAGGTAGGTTTTGACCATACATCCATTGCAGCTGGAAAATAATATCCAGTCTTCATCGCTTTTTAGAACATCCACATAAATTCTGAAGTCCCTACCAGCCTAAGCAAGACAAAGAGTTTACTCGTCTTAAGCTTTGCTATAAATCTTGCTGCTCTACTCCTCCCTCCCCCAAGTCTGTCCATGTCTCTCAAATACGGTGCTAAAAATTGGACAGAGCTCCCCTGCAGGCCCTCAGAGCAGGCACAGATTTAGAGTCACTACCCTTGTCTTGGGTATTATTCTGCTTCTTATCCATCGCAGATTGAAATCTGCCTTCTGCAGCTTCACCGCCACTGCCTAGGCATGACACCAGCGTCCCCAGGCTGTGTGCTTCCCGAAGAGCTGGCCCTGCTCTGCCCTCCCTCAGGAACAGTAGGTGAACTGCGGGCAGCTCTGCCAGTTCTGATAACGGCAACAGTATTAACACCAAAGCAGGTTGCTACTGCTGCTGTGTATTAAATGTGAGCCGCTTCAGACTCTGCATTCATGTTGGTAACCCTCAGCCAGCTGAAGGTCACAGCAGCTGGTTTGTTCCCCTGATCTAATGTTGCTTCCTGTCTGGGAGTTCAAAATCTTCAGTGGATGAAGGACACACTTCATGCTCCAGTATTCACTGCTTCATGACGCGGGCACTGGAAATGCTGAATATTAGATAGGTATCACTTAACCCATCTCATTTACAGAGCTTTCATCCAAAGACATGTTACCTTCAGTGGGACTTTCTCTTACACCTACAGGTGAAATGTGGGCCTGCTGCTTCATGTGCCTGCCTTCTCTTTTCATACTGCAAACCTGAATAACTTTATTAAAAAAAAATTCACAGCTCTTGTCATGTGCTTGTTCCCAGCCTGCACGCTGGTGGGCTTTCTTGCCCAGGGGAAAGGGAAAGGTTGAGCCACAGAAATACCCAAGTCCAGTTCAGCTCTCGCTCCAGGATACAGTTTATTATCTACACATCAAATTCATAAAGAAACACAAAGAAAAATTATTCCCTCATCCAAAGCCAGCTGCAGGGGCTCCCAAGCTCTTCCTGACAGAAAAAGGGCACACATCTCCACCTAAACCCCTGCTGAAGCAAGTGACAAGCAGGCAGCCTGTAACTCTTTCCTAACTGTTTAACCCTGTCACAACAACGTTTGCTGTTGTAAATGATGTTTTCCACAACTGGAACAGATAGGTCTTTCAGGTTTCTGAGCACACAGCACTAGAAAGGCTTGTTTTGTGTATTGGTACTTACAGCAGCACTGAATAATTTTGCTCCATTTATTCAAAACTGAGGCCATGGAATGGTGTATGCGATTTATTTGTTGTTTTATTTTTTTTTTTTCAAAAGGAAAACTTTCTTGAACAGAATAAGCGTGTACAAACATTTTAGCTTTGAGAAATATCCTGACCACAGGAAGACCAGCCAAGTGTTTAGAATGTCACAGGCTCAAAGAAGCTAGCATTAGATGAGGGTCTTCTATACTCAGTACCAAGACAAAGGGAGATGGATAACAATGAAGATATGCAAAATTGTCATGTATTTTGGATGCTTAGAACAGAAAAACATTATGGGAAGCAGAAAACTATTAATGAAGAGTTTTTAAAATAAAGCAGTACCCTGAATGAGGAGATAAACAGGAAGCAGAGTGGAAAGGAGAAATGCAAATGCACTTAGAAATGCCTTTCACAAGCAGACTGTGGCTGCCTGCTGTGGGCTTCTGGAGAAAAGGAAGATGCCTTTGTTTTGTTTGGCTCAAAAATAGGAATAAGAACTTTGTCTCTCAATCACTATCCCACAAATTTAGACTTCATTTTCCTGAATGCTGCCTGCCCAAAGTCGATCTTAACATCCTAGAGTATGGTAGAGCAGATCTCAGGCAGATCCACACATCCATTCCCAGTTCTTTAGGGAAGATGAGGCACAGAAAAGATTAATTGTGCTTATATCCAAAAACATACATTTGCTCCCTTAACAACAGGTCTATCTTGTCTTCTGCTATTTCAACAATTATTTTACCATTCCCTCATCTGTGAGAGTAACATTCAACTCTGTACTTTGTCCCTTTGCTTCTGAAGGATGTGTGAATAGCAAAGTCTGCCCTACAAGGCCAGTGTGAGCAAAACTGTTTTTTAATCACATTGTGTGAGAGGTGGTGTTGAGATTAACGAGGATCCTTTCCTTTCCCAAACCTTCAAAAGAAGTGCCTGATTAATTCCTTTGGTGCAGTCTTTAACACTGGGTTAAGACACATACTTGAAATAAAATTACTCAGCTTTGAGATTTCAAGGTAAACTTTCTTGCCTGGCAGACTTCCCTTCTGCTTGAAGACTTAGCTAATTCAATGTGGAATCAATGAAATGCAAGTTTAAAGAAGAAATATTACAAAGCTTTCTTTTTGGTTATTGTTAAGAGCAAGCAAATCAGTGTGCAGGTTTGGGATCGGACCCCGCATCTCCTTCCAGTCTTCTGCTATAACTGAGGTGGACCACTCTTTCCTCCTCACCTGCAGCACCAGGCAAGTGAGTGGCAGATATTCTTTAAATCATGCTGAGGGAGGCTAGCTCAAGTGCAATCTCTTCAAGTAGTTCAGGGGGCTGTGACCTATGCACTACATGGGAAGCCCCAGACCAGCATGGGCCCTGGAGCCCTGATGGTGCTGCATCTCTGCACACTCAGCACTTCTGCCCTGCTGCAAGGAACCTCATCTGCAGCCTCCTCTTCCTGCTAGCTTCTCCCTGCCAGGCTACAGTGTAAACATCCTATCTATCTGCCTTTTTTTGCCTAGTTTTCACAAAGCTTTCAAGAGATCCGTTGCAGGAGCAGCCATGAGCAAACTGTAGCCCTGATGACATGCCCATACGTTCCTTGCTTGGAGAGGGCAAGAGTGGTGCTTGGCACAAAACTGAAATATAGGCCTGCACATAATTGGTGGATTAAGTAGAAACTAAATCAGGTTCTGTCACTTTAAAAGTTTCCTCCACCCTCCATCACCTCCATCCATCAGTTGCCTGCAGCATGTATATTGAGGAATCGCGTGCAAACGTTACCATAACCCAAGGCTTAACATAAACTATACTCTTTCAGGTCATTGGCAAATAACAGGTATATCCGGTTGTGCCTTTGTACTTGCCTGCACGCAAATTAAAAGCGCATGTAAAGTTACAATAATCAAAGTCAGTCAGGGGGAAGGGGAGGAGAGCAGGGGGATAATAACCGGGGGATCAGGTTATTTATCTTCACGGAGAAGACACTGAGAGGAGCCGGCTTGCATGCCATTTACACCTAAAAAGAAAGACGGAGCAAAGCTGGCTGCTGGCCAAAGCCACCCCAAGAGCCTCAAGCCATGCCAAATCCTGCCTTTGTCCCGCATCTGGTGAAGTGCCCAGAGACCTCCGCTGCTGCTACTGTCCTCATGGTGCTGTGCGGAATCTCACACTTCCACCCTGACATCCTGAGGGCATCTCAGTGGTGGAGAACGGTGGCCAAAATGCACCCTTGGCCTTCTCCTTTGGAAATCCTTTGCTGTCCCTTTCTTTGCTCTGCGTGCAGAGCTGCCACCTCTGTTTCCCAGCAGAGATGGTCCCCACAGGGTGACCCCAGCCCCGCCACCGAGGAGGCACGGGCTGCCCACCGCTCTCCTCCCAGCGGCAGCAGCAAGCCTTCCTGCAGCCATTCAGAGCCTGGCCGGGGGCTGCTGGGGAAAGGGAAGAATTTATGGCAATTTTTTTCTGTTTTTCCTCCCTTGGCGTGCCATGAGATTAACAGACATTAGCGAATGCCTCTTACCGGAGCACTGTGACAAGATGAAACCTGCCCCGACTGGCACCTGCAGACGGTTTCCCTCGTGGTCTTTGATCTGCCATTGCTGAAGGTTAGAAGACCTGAATGGCTCAGAAGCAAACACTTCTGGATTTGCGTCCAAATGCTAGGAGCAATATGTTTGTGTCAAGAGTGTTTTCTCTCCTTGACGAATTTACTCAGAGGAAACCTTAATTACTATTGTTTGTATTACAGGAGGAGTCAACTCTCTTGATTAAGTCTATAGGGAATGCTGAAAAAAATATCCTATGCTCTATTTTCCACAAGTGACCGCAGATACCACAAAGGGAGTTTCCCTGATCCCTTTGGTTTGACTCTGTTTTCTCTAAGCCTTTCTTCAAATTAAAAAGTGCGCAAATAAACAACTCACATTTCCCATACCCCAGGGAAATCATGAATAATTTTATAGGCTAGCATATTACCCTCACGCATTCCAGTCCTCAGAATTTGAGTCATTTCATTTACCACTAAAACGCAGTTACTGCTGGAGGCGAATATACCAAACCCTTGCACAACAGAGCAAACGAAGCCAAGAGTGCCCTTACTTCAGAAGGATGTGCAAAATTTCTTTAGCTGAGCACTCATGTCATTGAAAGTTCATTTTGAATTCATGCATTTGCATCTGACAGGATACTTCAGTTGCTCCGTTGTAGCAAGACCTACTGTTTCTGGTGGATAATCTATTTGCAGCTTCTTCACAAATACTGACCTGCATGAATGGAAAGAAGGAGGAGGATGAACATATTTCCCTGTGCATTTAAGAAAGGGTGACACTTTTCAAGGTATGACATTTATGAGCAACTTGAAATTACATGAAATTTCTAAGGTCCATGACATGAATTTTTGGGGGGAAAAATCCCAGTTTTTTATGATTAAAAGCTAGGGATAGTCCTCACAATGCACGTGCCATTGTGTCCCTATTTGGTTCTGCTGTGACCTCGACAATAAGTCTGTGCCCAACAGTCTCCTCTCTCAGGAAACCTGAAAGGGGCAAACTTATGTAAAGGACATATATTTATTTAAAACACCGAAAACTTCTCAGTACCAAATTTCAACCACCTGGACAAGAAATTACCCCAGACCCTGAGGAGATCATGCCTAATAGCGCAGGCAAGTTTGGCACAACCACTTGAATGTTCCAGTAAGTAGAAAAGGATTTCCTGAAGTTAAAACTGAAGCCTAGACAAGGGAGGAAAATGCTACCAGTCCCACGAACACCCTGAATAAGAATGGGTAGCCAAGGCCTGCCTTTTTCATGTGACAGTATGCCTCAGTAGTGTCAGAGGAGGGTCACTTTGGATAGTGGGAAAAGGTTCATCACTGAGATGATGGTCAGGCACTGGAACAGGCTTCCCAGAGAAGTACTCATGGCACCAAGCCTGCCAGAGTTGTTCAAGAAGCACTGGGACAATGCTCTCAGTCTCATTTCTGATGGTTCTGTGTGGTGCCAAGAGCTGGGCTAGATGATCCTTGTGGGTCCCTTCCAAATTGGGATATTCTATGATTCTATGAGTAATGGTCCTAGTCTGACTCCGAAAGAGAAAACACGCATATCTGCACAATGCTAGGCCTCTGGCATCACTTCCTGAAGTACTCTTAAATCAAGAACTCCCTTAATCAGTACGACTGGAGGTATCATAACAAGGACAAAGTAATGGTCAGGCCTTTGGGCAGCTCTCTTACCTAGATCAGACTTGCAACCCCCGCTATACAACCAGATTTAATCTCTGAAGGAAGAAACTTGAAATTCAGCTTAAACTGCTCTAGAGGCTGCAGTGCTCAAAATGCACTAACTATGAATTTTGAAGAGCTATTTTTCTTTTAAGGGATCAAAGGACGGTGCACACACGATGCAAACTAAAGAACCCAAACAATCAGTATTCTGTGATGGAGAAATTCATTGGCTAGTTTTATCAATGGCTAGGAAACATGATAGGAAAACTCTCATCAAAGAACCGTAAGTTTCTTTCTTTCATCTGTGCTTCACCATCTTTCCTCTCTGTGCAGTGCCCACTTGCAGAGTTCCCTTAGCTGGAAACTCCAAGACACCGTTACGTATAACTTTGTCCAACTGCTATCATCTGCTCCAAAATTTCCTGTCTCGGGAAAATCCACATTTCACCTAGAAATTTTCAGAAATGTTCAGTCTAAAAGCAGCTGAAACTCTTACATATGAGAACAAGGAAATTAGCCTAATATTAAACATACGGTGTGGCCTTTTCTTTGAAAAGCTTTGTAGCCTCAAGCTCTAAAGCAGGGGCTTGACAGTTGTCCAGATAATGTGTTGTCTCCCACATGTCTGCTTTTTATTCTTCCATTGATAATTCACTCAGATTTGGACAAATTTCCAGTCTCTGACAGTGAGGAATGGCTTTAAACTAAAGGAGGGGATGTTAGGTAAAGGTAAGATGTTAGGAAGAAATTATTTACTCCGAAAGTAATGAGGCACTGGCACAGCTGCCCAGAGAAGCTGTGGATGCCCCATCCCTGAAGGCACTGAAGGCTGGGTTCAGTGGGGCCCTGGGCAGTGAGTGGGGGACAACCAGCCACAGCTGGGGGATGGAACTGGATGATCTTTAAACTTCCCTCCAACATAAGCCAATCTATGAATGTATATTTTGCACATCTGTAGTAGAACATTTTGTAGAACACTAGAGAACTTCACAAGTAGAACTTCAAAACCTTCATCCATTCAGAATCTGCTTCCACCAGTGAGTGAAGCAGACTTTGCTTTCAGCTGCAGCCTGGGGATGTTTTGAGCTACCATCTGTCACTGCCCTAAGTACGTCAACACACTCTCATTTGCTAAACTGGCAAGTGCTAAGCTCTTCAAGTTAATAAAACAATTGCACTGTAAACTCCATAACATAACTCCTAATACAACATCCAATAAAGTCTAGAAAACAAATGAAAAAGACGATATTACTGCTTGTTAACATGTGAACAACATTAGCCCTAATTGATGGCCACTGGTTTTAAGCTCCAGAGTCAGCCATCATTACATACAGACTATAAAGTTTCTATAGCTCAAAATAAATCTGGCTCCCAGCAGCACAACTCAGAACCAGCATGGCAACACAAAGCTGCTAGGTGCCATGGGGAGTCCACTGGCTGAAGAGGGACGGTGAGCAAGCACAGACATCTGCTTTCACAACACATCTGAGGATAGGTACAGTAACACCCATCTTGAGCAGGGTCTAAACTTTCCCAAGTGTTGCTGTTTCATCCATCTTCCTTTCAAGTGTTTCAGAGCACTTCAGTAAGGATTGTTTGTGTGGCGTAAATACAACCACACACACAAAGTGCCATGGATGAAGGCCCAGCAGCATATAAATATGATTTTGCTCTTTTGCTTCACAGCAAAGGACTGTTTAAAAAGGCTGCCCGAGGGTAGCCACAAAGTGATCAGCTCCGTGTTCGCCTCTCAAGGAAAACTTAATTATGTGGTTATTTACATATAATGCTGTCAAGAAAAAGCAGAAAAGCTTGCAAATGAATGTAGGAATTTGGAAACACAAAACTGAAAGTGTTACATAAATGAGCTTGATGCTGGAATTAAGTATAACACTATGTCCTCGTTCTCTGCAATCATATTTGTGTGTAACCTGTGTGGAAGCACACCGCAATTTATGCCTTTCTTTTGCAAGCAACATGGAAAACGCAAACAGATGGGGAAGCAACAAACCAGACCGGCACTGAGCTGAGCCCCAGCGAGCACTGGGAGGTTCCTTCCCTTCCCTTGGCAGCTGTGGGAACTTGGCTTGGGGCTAGGAGTCTGACTTAGGCTTTATAATAGCCAAGGAGAGCTGAAAATGGGAGCTGGGAAGTCGGTGGGAATGCTGGGCAGAGTGAAAGTCCAAAGCAAGCTGCAAATTAATGAAGGTAAAGAATGTGATACGTAACCACAAATACGTATACTTTAAAAAGCATGAAAAAAATGCTTTAATTTAGGCCAAAGTAAGTACATGAATATCCCTGAATCACAGAGCTGCAGCTGACTCCTGTGTGTGTCTGACACTGAGCAGCGCTGAGGACACAGCTACCTGTATTTTGCCAGCATGTCGTGCCTGGCATCATGGGAAAGCTGCCAAAATGAGGAACAGCAGGAACGTGCATCAGAACAGTCTCACTGTCTTCCACGTTGTGGTAACCCCATCTTAGGGCAGTCGTATCACTGAGTAATTCAGTCCCACACCAACAACCCCGAGGAAGCAGGTACATCTCCATGGTGCAGAGCATCAAGCACAGATGTCAACTTTGGCTGCCCCAGGACAAAGTGGCTGCTGCAGAATCTACCTGAAGCACAGCAGTAACTCCTCATCGTGCTGAATGCTGAACAGACATCATTGGAGCAGACTGCTGTAAGAGCAGAAGTGTACATGGTTTAACGGCAATTTTTCTGATGTCCAACAGTTTATTGAGATTAGAATCAAGCTCAAGTGATACCTACGAATGCCTGGAAAATTTTAAGCAGCCTGAACAATAGGATATTGCATTTACGTTTCCAAGCACTTTGTGCTTTACAGTGACGCTATTTATTTCTTCATCTTATAGAGTATTGTGTAACATTCAGGAACAGACAATCGGAAACAATATTTCCAAGGGATTGTTTAATGAAGAATGGGTTGGACCGCTCTATAAACTGTAAACAATTTGTACAAGCTCTGTACTGAAGCAATCCCAGGATAAAGCATTGCTCAACCATTGTATAATCCACCTCAGGAATTAATAAAATGAAGAGTGAGCACCCAGGTATGGGAAAGAGCCAAAGGAACTCGGTATAGGTGGGTTCTCCATGGCAAACTGCAAAAGCAAAAGGTAGGGAAAGCGAATGAGACAATGACAAGTCCTTGAGAAATTCCAGTTGCTGCTCAAGAGGATTTATGTGCAGCGGATCCTAGCTGACCTTGCCAGTACCCAAAAAAGCAGCCAATGGCTGTCACAGAAGAAAAACTGAGAACTGAGTCTGCAAACCCTTATTTAGGTACATAGCTCTTAACACGTGCAAAAACCCTGCTAAGGGGGTTTCTTGAAAAAGGGAGGACTGTGGCAGAGAGCTAAGAATTTCCTCTCAGAAGACAAATGAAGACTCCCAGATTTTGCATTTATTCTCCCTTTACTGAACTTTCATCTCCAGAACAAGGGCCCATGTCTGCCTACAAAAAGCACCTCCAGTTGGAGCTGCAGAGGTACTGATGTCCTCACAGACTCTGCCAGCCCCTCCGTCTGGCATTCCTGTCAAATCAATCAGGATTTTTAACAGATTAAGCCTGAATTCCTTTTCCTTAATCCCAAACGCACCCACTTCTGCCCCTTCAACTCCTTTCCTCTTCCGTACCCTACATGGAGTAGGGGCTCAGAAATAGTTCACTTTAGACAGTGTACATTTTCAGTGATTCAGTCTTGGATCCCAAACAAAACTAACTTAACCTCAGAAATCTGGGGCTGTCTTCATTAGGACCCATATCAGCATTAAGTCATCAGAATTTGGAGAAAAGAAACATGCGTTATCTTGGAGTGATTCTGAATTTCTACGCTTCTACAAACACAAGAAGAAAGTTATGAGTGAATAAAGTGGTAGGCAGGAGGGCAATTCATGGAATATAACTGAGACCAAGGGCCCAATCATCCCCTGACTGCTTTTTTGTACTACCCTAATACACAGGTGTGATGTTTTATTCAAGCTGTGCTTGATTAATCAAGGAACCAATCAAGGGCACATAAAATCAGAGCCTAGAAAACTGGGTGAACGTTTATTTCATATAGACATCATAATGCTCTGGCTGAAATGTAGTAGTAGCCTGAGACTGCAAACACCCTGTTAGTACAGCACAAGGCCATCAGGGTACTATCATGACAGAATATTTACACGGGAGCTGGAATGGAATCTCTTCTGTTTGCTCCAAAGTAAATGGCAATGTGTAACTGTGAGAGCAACACAGCTAGTTCGAGTGATGCCTCCAAGAAAGGATTTTGGGACTTTCTACAAAAAGCTGTAATGGCTGAGTTTTAGGTAACTGACTCTCACAGTTACTAGGAAAAGGCAAGTTTGCCTGCTGGCAATGGCAACTGCCCAACACTATAATCCAGAACTCTGGTAACTGCTCCAAGCTAAGTCCTTACTGCCTGCTGCAGCACCCAGAGCAGCCTGCAGGGAGAAGTCCTGTGTTCTCCAACATGTGACTGGTGAAAGCAGGAGGGGTGCCGTCAGGGTGAGACAGGCCACTTTGCCACTGCTGAGCAGTTACACTGTGGGAAATCAGTTTTTAATCATATGGTGCCATGGGGGAGATTAAAGCCTGAGGTCTCTTTCCAAGCTCGTCCCAACTCTCGTGCTGCAGGGACAGAGCTGTTCGTTGCTGCTTTTTGAAGCTGGACCGTGTGTGGGGCTGGCTTGTGGCATCCTTCAGTTCATCCAGAGATAGGGCTGGGAGAAAGGAAGTTGGCTTCTTCTGGCACTGCTGGGAAAACATTCTGACACCCCTTTCAGTGCCCCTGGGCAGTGGCAGGAAGAAGCACGACGTGTACTGAGGCAGACAGACAGGAGTTTGGAGACTTGCAGAGAGAAGTGGCTGATGCTGGTTTGGGTAGTAGTATTACTGCCCTGGAGCTTGAGACAGTGACAGTAGAAAGGATTGCACTTAGCAAAGTCAGAAGCAGCAGAACCCCAGCCAGGTCTGGGATCGCGCTCTGGGCTGGGCTGACTCCCAGCGTCTAATTTTGCCTAATCCCTAAATGCTACCAAACACCTTTTTCTCCTTCTCACGATGTGACTGTATAACATCTGAAAGAGTTTTAGTTTTTAGTCTTGCTCGGTACAACGACAAATCACGGCCTTTCTGACCTCCTGGGGAAGGGTTTCCTTTACGCAGGGGCGGGTGGGGATGCGGCCCCGGTTCCCCCTCTGGGACGCCGGGAACCCGGCGGGCTCGGAGCGCAGCATCCTCCCGGGGCGGCTTTCAGAGCAAGAAAGCGCCGGGAGCGAGAGGGAAAGGAGGGCGAGCAGCGGGGGAGAAGCCAGAGGGCAGCGGGACTGCCCGGGTGCGGGGCCGCCCGGCGCTTCCCCGCCGCCTTCCCCCCGAGCCGGTGTCAGGTATTGCGAGGAGGGGTAGGGGCCCGGGGAGGAGATGGCTGGAGGCTTTCCAGCCCCGGCTCACGCAATGCAAACTCCGCACGCAACGGGGAGGCGACAGGCGGAGGAGGGGAAGCTCTCCAGCTCCCTCAGCCCCCAAGATGCAGGCGAGACGTTGCCTCCTGACACAGGGGGCGGCGAGCCCGCCCGCCACCCCGCTTCCCTCCCTGAGGCTCCAACGCCGAAACTTTGGGCCCGGGCCATAAAAGCATCCGCGGCTCAGCCGCTCCGCCTGGCGAGGCCCCAAGGGCAGCTGGCAAATAGCGGCGACCCCTCGAGCCAGGGGAAGGGCCGGGCAGCGGCGATTTGTCAGCGAGGCCGTCTGCGGCACGCCCGCACCGCGCCGCGCACCGCGGATGCCGCGGGTTTAAAGGCGCGAGCGGTGATGCCAGGAGCCCAGGCGCGGCCGCTGCCGCTCCGGCTCAGCCTCGGACCGCCCGTCACCCCTTGAGCCGCTCGCACCCGCCTTGCCCCCGGTCCGCAGGCGGCAGCGCCGCGCAGGTGGTCGCGGGCACGGCGAGGCTCCGAGGGGCTGAAGCTCCGGGAAGGTGACGGCGGCTCCATGCTGGAAGCGAGTGCCACCGGCGTCTGCCTGCGCACGACCCGTCGAGCTCCGGGTGACGGGAGCAGGCGCTTCTGATGAGTTTCCCAGAGCCCGGGATCTGAACGCCAACGCCGCCGCGCTCCCCGCCCGTCACAGCCACCGCTGCCCGGCTCCGCTCCATCCTCCCCGAGACCTCCGATGAAAGCCGCGTGCAACAGGTCAGTTCGCGGAACCGCCGCTCGTTTCCCTTCTCCCTCCCCTCGCTGCCTCAACCGGGCTCTAGCGAGCAGCGGCAGCGGTGCCGACAGCCGCTCCGGGAGCGCGGGCATCCCGCTGCTCCGCCCGGGACGAAGCCGACTGCGGGCAGCGGGGCGGGCGGGAGCATCCCTCCCGCCTCCTCTCGCGCCTTCCTCAGCCGCCGCGAACCTGTCCTGCCGGGAGGCAGAGCGACCGCTCAGCCGCTAAGCGCGGCTACCGTCCCACGCCTATCGACCGGCTCTCGGCTCGCACACCTCGATCTCGGCGGGGATCGGGTCGGGCGCTTTCCCTCGCCCGCCCTGGTCCGCGCGGGGGACGTCGCCCGCCGACCGTCCCCTTTTTCTCTTTCCTCGCAGCATGGCCCTTGAGAGGCTCGGGGAAGCCCTGCGCGGCACCCCGCCCCTGCAGAGCTCCCTGCTGCTCCTCCTGTGCCTGCTCGCCGCCGTGCACCTGGGCAAGCTCCTCCTGCAGCGGCGGCGTCGGCGGCGGTTGGGCGAACGCCGGGCACCTCCGGGCCCCTTCCCGTGGCCGCTGATCGGGAACGCGGCGCAGCTGGGCAGCGCCCCGCACCTCTCCTTCGCGCGCCTGGCCAGCACGTACGGCGCCGTGTTCCAGCTGCGCCTGGGGCGCTGGCCCGTGGTGGTGCTGAACGGCGAGAGCGCCATCCGCCAGGCGCTCGTCCGCCAGGGGGCCGCCTTCGCCGGCCGGCCGGCCTTCCCCTCGTTCCGCCTGGTGTCGGGCGGGCGCAGCCTGGCCTTCGGCGGCTACTCGGAGCTCTGGAAGCTGCACCGCCGCGCGGCGCACGCCACGGTGCGCGCCTTCTCCACCGGCAGCCCGGCCACGCGCCGCCTGCTGGAGCGGCACCTGCTGGGCGAGGCGCGGGCGCTGGTGGCGCTGCTGGTGCGGGGCAGCGCGGGCGGCGCCTTCCTCGACCCGTCGCGCGTGCTGGTGGTGGCGGTGGCCAACGTGATGAGCGCGCTCTGCTTCGGCCGCCGCTACAGCCACGGCGACGGCGAGTTCCTGCGTCTGGTGGGCCGCAACGAGCAGTTCGGGCGCGCCGTAGGCGCCGGCAGCCTGGTGGACGCGCTGCCCTGGCTGCAGCGCTTCCCCAGCCCCGTGCGCGCCGCCTACCGCGCCTTCCGCGACCTCAACCGCGACTTTTACGGCTTCGTCCGCGGCAAGTTCCTGCAGCACCAGCGCAGCCTGCGCCCGGGGGCGGCCCCCCGCGACATGATGGACGCCTTCATCCGCCTGCAGCGCGAGCAGCCGCGGCTGCAGCTCGAGCACGTGCCCGCCACCGTCACCGACATCTTCGGCGCCAGCCAGGACACGCTCTCCACGGCGCTGCTCTGGCTCCTCATCTTCCTCATCAGGTGAGCGCTCCGCTCCTGCGGCGGCGGCAGGGCACGGGGGGAAGGGGGTCGCGGGGAAAAGGGGGCTGTTAGTTAACGCGGGGGCTCGGGGAAGCCCGCCAGAAAATAATAATAATGAAAAACAAAATAATAGAAAACCTACTCTGGTAACGTTGCATAAGGAGCGGCTGGCAAAAAGGCAGCGGAGTAAAACCCGAAAGCAACGGATTTTAGCAGGTCAAGATCAGGGAGATCATAGGAACAGGATAACAGCTGCTTAGGCGAGATAAAGAGTTCGTGCACTGGGTTACAAGCCCGCTATTATGCTGCTGCCCGTAACGTGTGCCCGCGCCGGGATTGCGTGACCTGGGGAAAGCTCAATACCTAAAGGGAGCCTACAGAGAGGAGGGGAATCAACTCTTTGAAAGGGTTGATAACTGCAGGACAAGGGGAAATGGTTTTAAGTTGAGGGAGGGAAGATTTAGGTTGGACATCGGGGAAATTCTTTACAGAGAGAGTGGTGAGGAGCTGGAACAGGCTGCCCAGAGAGGTTCTGGATGCCCCATCCCTGGAGGTGTTCAAGGCCAGGTTGGACAGCCTGGTCTAGCATTAAATAGGGAGGTTGGTGGCCCTGCCTGTGGCAGCGGGGTTGGAGATTCATGATCCTTGAGGTCTCTTCTAACCCTGGCCATTCTGTGATTCTGTGAAGCGCCCAGGCAGAGTTAAGAGAAAATGCACGAATACTTGGATCGTGCTTGCTTAACATGAAGTCTGGACAGTCTGGCAGACTGCAAGACAGTGGTCTTAAAATACACTGTAAAGAAAACATTTTGATAGTAATTGTAGAAGCGTAAACAACCCCTGAGTGGGACGTTCCCAAAGCTGTCCTGACAGTTATGAGCAGAGCAGGGAATGGTCGGTCCTCTCTGTATGCCATACACCTATTGGTAAACTCCCTGCTAGCTAAAAGAAGCCACATGCAGAGACAGAAAACTAAGTTCCCATTCTGACAGAAAGCCCCAAATTGAGGACAAAGTAATCTTTGCTATAGAATGGATTTTCAAAATTGGATCAGAACATTCAGTTTCAGGACGTTATTTCACTTTTTACATTTAAAATTGATTACGTGTGACAAGGGAAAAACTGAGCAAAGCCAAATGACGCTGTTGTGTAGGAAATTCAAATCCCTCCCTCAAAGTTTTCTGTCAGGATTTGCGTGTTCCTGCCACGCATTTAAGCTTTGCTCAGACTGCCCACTGTAGAGGAGGGGTGAGGTTCTGTGAGAAGTGTTTACAGCATGTGTTGTTTTAAAAAATGAAACCTTCTGACAGCGTTACGCATGTAGACATGCTTACTTTAAATGACAGGTATCCAAAAGTGCAGGCTAAAATGCAAGAAGAAGTGGACAGGATTGTTGGGAGAGACCGCCTGCCCTGTGCTGAAGATCAGCCTCACTTGCCCTACATTGTGGCTTTCCTGTACGAATCCATGCGTTTCAGCAGCTTCGTGCCTGTTACCATCCCTCACGCCACCACGACCAACACCTTCATCATGGGCTACCTCATTCCCAAGGACACCGTCATATTTGTCAATCAGTGGTCAGTGAATCACGATCCAGCTAAGTGGTCCAACCCGGAGGATTTCGATCCAACGAGATTCCTGGATGAGAACGGCTTCATCAATAAAGATCTCACCAGTAGTGTGATGATTTTCTCAATGGGGAAACGGCGGTGTATTGGAGAGGAATTATCCAAGGTGCAGCTGTTTCTCTTTACTTCCATTCTTGTGCATCAGTGCCATTTCACTGCTAATCCAAATGAGGATCCTAAAATGGACTACACTTATGGGTTGACCATCAAACCCAAGCCGTTCACCTTGAATGTCACACTTAGAGATACTATGGATTTGCTTGATAAGGCTGTCCAAAGACTGCAAGCAGAGAAGACAGCCAACGAAAATCAGCCGTCGGCAAACACCTAAGCGCTGAGCTGAGCCTTGAAAGATGCTCCTCTCTTTTTAGAATTACATAAGTTATAGTTTGCTTTGTTTTGCTGATCTTTTTGGAAAACAGCCAACATTGAAGGTACGAGAGCAGGAAGGAAAACTTCACAAGTCATAATTCAGTCCTCTTTAATTCTAGAGGGAGAGCCAGGGGGATGATTTAATGTACTAAATGATAAAACATATGCAGTTTGAAAGTAAGCCTTTCATTTTCTTGCATGTTCACAAAGTTGCCATTGTAAAGCACACTTTATCTACTGACTGGTTGGAGCATCTCTGAAAACTGCGGGTGCAATCCTTGCCATGTCTCCATGCACTCTGCCTTTGCCTTCAGTGACTCCACATCCCAAAGTAAAATTCCTTATAAAAACAAAGCAGAACACAAAAACAAGACAATGCTTTGAACGCTGCAGCCTCTCTCTGAATTCATTCTACTGGAACCTGCTGTAAGCATACGGCAAGTCCTGCGTTGTGACTGCTGGGATGTGTATGAATGCCTTGATAATAAATGTTTAAATGACTTTTGGTAAAATGCCAATGTAAAATCTTGCCTTTAGCTGTCCAAAGTGTTTACATAAATGGCTACAAAATTACTCGCCAATGAGCACAACATTTTAAAATACCGTTCGTATTTTATGTGAGAACGAACAGAATGTCCTAATACAGCAACTTGTCATTGAAGCTTGAAAAGAAAGATCAGATTTTATACGTCATCAAGTGGTAAGCGTGATATAATCCATGTGCTAACATATTCATTAGTACGAATAACATAGATATTTGAATTAGAAAGCTGTTGTAAAGGAAAAGCTGAACTTTGTGTCTTTCTAGCAAAGAGTAAGCGACCTGTTCTTCTAGGTAAGTCTGTTATAGATTCACGTGTGCCAAGGTATGTAGAAATAAGAATTTGAGGTTCTGTATTGAAACCCTCATGTCACAAGCCTCAAGTAATGCACACAGCACATACAGCGTGGCCCACTGGTCAGTCTGTTAGCTCAAGTTTAATGCTACTATCCTAAATTAACTGTATACTTTTAGCATGATTTGCTTGAAACAAAGCCTTAGAAGGAGAGCTAACATATTGTGTCCCGAATAACTGAGCAAACTAAATTGAGCAAAAAAACAAAAAAAAAACAAACAACTTCCAACTTTTTTTTTTTGAGGCAAAAGACTTCAAGTTTAAAAAAAAAAAATCACTATTTTGAAGTAAAACATATACTTGAAACTTTGGAGCCTTAAACTTCTGGCTAATGTTTGTGCACACAAAGCAGCATGTATTTCTCTAAAGAAGGAACTGTCGCATCTAAATGCCTGATTTTGAGAAGTGTTGGATGCTTCCTAGGATATACAGATCGCCTTTAGTTACATACAAGATCTATAAGAAATGAGAGCATCTCAGAAGGCTTACTGTGATCGAGTCTAGGACAAAATAAGGTATTAGTAGACCTAGAAAAATAAGGGCTAAAATATAAAGTAGCTGTGCTGAGACCCTAGCAAGTACAGATGTGCATCTCTTAGATGGCCAGTCTTCATCCTGTTGGCAGCAGTGACAGTACTCACGCTGACCATCATCAACCTGAACCAAGTCTAAAAGTACTGTTCCATACCCCCATGTAGTACTGCTACACCTGTTGAACATCTCTGATTTTAAATGGCATTGATCTTCTTTTTTCAAAGCTAAAAAAAACCTCTCTTTTCCATGCAAAAGGAGTAACCTCAGGTGTTTTTCTGATATCCCAGAACTTAGCCTATACCTGTGAAAAGCTTTATATGATATTTAGCATTTTCATATGGATATCTACATTAGATCAATTTGTAGCAAGACAGTTTTCTTAGTACCTTTGTGAGTATCATTATTAAAAAAAACAACCCTACAACTGAATTGTTAGTCTAACTCAAAGATCACTAATTATTATTTTAATTAAAAAAGCTTTTGCAGTTTTGTACTCTTCCAAAAGCTTTAACTACACATTGGCTACTAATGCAGCTTCCACTCACACTGCTCACATCTGTTGGGGTCACACATTATATAGCTGTTGGTCAATTAGTGCCTCATTTAACCTGCAAAGTTACTCCAATTTAGTAGCACTCAGTTAGAATGTATTGCAGTTTGTTCAGTGAGCTAACTTATGGTCATTCTGAGATGAATCATTGTGTTACCAAAACATTAAATAAAATTATTCTTGTACTGGCTTTGCTTTGTTTGTGACTTGTCAGTGACACTGATTTGGAAAGTATTACAGTTTTAGACAGTTTTTGCTCATACACTTTTCACCCTCTTTTGAGTTTTAAGGTTCTTCTGCATCCTGCACTTAGATCTTTCTCAGGCTTCCCTGCTCATTCACACCTTAGTGCCTGCATTAAGCTTCCTTATATGCCTTGCTAATTACATTCCCTGCTCATTCCCTTCTCAACATCTGAATTCACAGCATCTTTTGCTTCTCATACCTGCCAATCTCCTATGTTATTTTCCCCCCCTCTGGCATTCAGTTTTAAGTCCGTCTCCCCGATTTCAAGCCCAAAAACTGATTCTCCCTTCTTTCTTTCCCCTGTCTGTACCTAGTGCTAGCATCTATACATTCCCAACGTTGGGTCCCCACCAGTGTAGTTGGGCCAATTTATTCTGTTATGGCCTTAGTGTAACCAGGAGAGCCAGGAAAGAAATCTCAGGGCCAAACAGACCTTCGCATTCCCCTGCAGTGCAACTTTCCACAAAGTCAAGACCATCCCGTAGCGAGGAGTGCCCTACATTGCGTGTGTAAAATGCTTCCTCACCATGCAGTCCTCCCCTTTGCCTCCTTTTCCACAAGGCTGCTTACCTCAGACAAGATATTCACAGCTTCCCTCCCAAAATCTGGGAGAAGAATCATAGACACATAGAATGTCCTGTGTTGAAAAGGACCGCAGTGATCATCCAGTTTCAACCCTCTGCTGTGTGCAGGGTCACCAACCACCAGAACAGGCTGCCCAGAGCCACATCCAGCCTGGCCTTGATTGCCTCCAGGGATGGGGCATCCACAACCTCCTTGGGCAACCCGTTTCAGTATCACCACCCTGTGTGTGAAAAACTTCCTCCTAATATCTAACCTACAGGGCACGTTGAAGAAGACTTAAAAGACCCCCTAAAAGCAGCTACGAACCTGTGGAGTAGGTTCCATGTACAAAGGCACCCCATGCAGTGCATGCAAGGCTTGGACAGACCAGTGGGACGCACAGCATAAGTACAGCACAAGCTCCTCCCTGGGGAAAGACCCAAGAGCAGTACTACAAGGTCAGGAGATATGCCTACACTGCCCCTCTGAGATCATTTGTCTTGTGGGCAAGGTTCTATCTAACAGCAAACCACAAACATCTCGTGTGATTTTGCACCATCACTGCCTCACTCAGCAGCCAGTGACTGGATGTCATCACAGC
Organism: Meleagris gallopavo; assembly: GCF_905368555.1. Taxonomy (NCBI): domain Eukaryota; kingdom Metazoa; phylum Chordata; class Aves; order Galliformes; family Phasianidae; genus Meleagris; species Meleagris gallopavo. Next base: position 31,306,594 of record NC_139405.1, on the reverse strand, counting down.
AATACTAGGCAAGTAGTGTTGTGCTTTCTTCATGAAATACAAAATGAATGGAGCTCGAACAGCTATGTTGAAGACAGTTGCTTTCCCATTTAAATCTTCATGCTTGGGTTGCGGTGGTTACCGCAGGCCAGGAAAGCCAAAGGTCAACTCACGTCTGCTTTCCATGCATGTGCACACAGTTGGTCTGTCTCCCAGAATTTTAGAAACAACTTCACAATTCAGGCTAAGTGACTAAAGGAAGCACGGAGAGAATTTAGGATAACCACACGTTCCTTGGAAAACCAGTAGCTGTCAGACCACTCCATTACGTAACAAGGAGGAGAAGCAAGTAGGCCAATGAGTTGAGATAAAATACATTTATACTGTCCATGTGCACCATTACATTCCTCATGAAATCAGTAGTTAAACATGCAGGTTTCAGCAGAAGGCACTTCAGAGTGGCTGAAGGAAAGGGCAAAAATAAAACAATACGGCGTTCATCAGAACTTGAGAAACAACAATTGCTAGAAAGAGGAGAGGGGAGTTCAGTGCAGAACCAGCTATCAATACCAGCATGGTGCAATGAATCCAAATGCAAATTCACAGCAACAAATTCCAACTAGTTTTGCATCTAATCCAGTTATGTTTTTGTGAGTGGCAGGAGCTGATGCATAGGGCTGTCTATAGGAGAGAGAGACCAGGCATTTTACACTATACCTGAGAATAGTTGAGGAATTAACCATGGAAAGTGAGTGGTTAACATTCACCTTCATTCCATCTTTAGCTTGGTGAAATTTTACTTTGATCTCCCATTGACCCACACAAGGAATCCAAGCTGGGATGACGGTGAAGGTGGATCTGGCTGATTTGTAGATGAAGAGAAAGGCTGGATTCTGAATGGTGCTGCTATTTTGGTATGCGACGCAGCACAGATGCAGCATCTCAGGTTTCAGCAATAACTGCTGTTTACTGCTTTGCATTTCTGCAACTGAGTTTTTCGTGTTGCAGTCACTTGTACTGGGACCGACTGTCAGGTGAAAACAATCTTAGCGCCGAGCACAATCAACCCCAAAGCATTTAAGTAGTCTGTAGCTGATGTTTTCATATCCTCCTTCAGGGCTTTTTGCCAGCTTTTCAGACAGCTCCACTAGCCAAAAAGTTGCTTGCTTTTTTAGTGTTGCCCTGTCCTTCAGTACCTTGAGCAAGTCTTTCTCCTGCCTGAAAGGACAAAACTAGAGATAACTAAAGCAAACAAGTCTCCCAGTTTTCCCAGCTCTTTCCATGCTGGACACACTCATCAATGGAATTAACTTAGAAAACACAGGATACTGAAGCATTTCAACTGCAAATGTGAAGAGGGAGGGAACGTATGTACATGGGACTTACTAGAAGTACATAAATCAACTGCAGATCTACACAGGAGTGGCTGAGAGCTGGCAGATGTTGAACATGTTGGAAGACTTTCCAGCTAGGGAGGAACTGTGCACAGCTTCCCTGACATGTAAAGAGAGGCAGAGGCTTCATGCACAGTACTTCAGGGTGAGGATAACAGGAGTTCCACATGGCATTAGAGAGGTTGACCCACATCAGCAACAGGGAGCATCAGAGAGCACCTGGACCAGACCTTACCATCACACCAGGCTGATGACAGAAAGAACCACTAGTTTCACAGAAAGCCCAGGCAAACTAGGGATGTTGAAATGATAGCTCCCCACTATATGTTACCTCAAGTAATAGACTTGGGAAGCAGCATTTTCAATGATAGGTCACATTTTTTTGTCAAGGAGTATTCTACAAGAATAAAGGTTATTTCCCCCATTTCCCTTTTCCCAACCTGAGCTCGGATTAGAGCATAGCACTCACTGCACAGAAGCAGGATTCTAATCCTCTCATCATAATAAATGGGATTAAATGTAACCATATTTCCTGCGTTAAAAATAACAGAACAACTTCCACTTATTTGGACTACTCTCTACTCAAGTGCAGTGGTGAGACTCCCTCATTCCCATTAAAAACAACATATATGACAACTGTGACTTGACAAAGCATGTATGACTTGCAGCCACCTGCAGAAAAGCATGAAACAATGCTCCATGCTCCTTTTACACTTTGCACTTCAAAGCTGCAGTTTGAAAATTTAATTCTATTGTAACTTATTTTTAAGTTACTTATTTTTGAGCTTATTTTTAAGTAACTTATTTTTGAGCTTTTTCATTCTAGAGAGAAACAAATCATGAACCATAAAGATATCAATCCTTTGCAGTTCAGGAAATTTGAATAGTTCAATTCAACGATAAATAAAAACACCACTAGAGATTAAACTCTGACTTAACAAAAACTACTTTCTCTAATGAAAACTGAGCTTCCTGAATGAAGCCTTGCCTCATTTCAGTAAAACTCCGTTTCCTGCCTTCATTCATACCTGTAGCTGCCAGGACATGGAGTCACACTGCAGCTTGCTCCAACACACAACAGGGTTCATCTGCCCAGCTGGAGGAAGATGCTCCACCTCAGGACAACATGCTTTGCAGGGAAGCTTTCTAGGCAGCCCTTTTGAGTGGTACAAAGACAGAATTCTTCCAGCAAGAAGTCTGATTCCTGCTGGCAACCAGACACCCAGCTCTGTGCACACAGACCCACAGCACACTGACAGTATCATCCTCTGCATTTTAAGCGTAAGGCAGCGTCTAGTTTCCTCAAAGCCATCAGCAGAGCCAGAATTCAAAGCATTTGGCTGATGATGCATTCACTATACTACACTTTCAAATACTTTCATGCCTCCCAGCAGCCAGAAAGATTCCTTTCATATCTTCACATTATCTCTCACATTAATACAATGTTTTCCTGCTGGAGTAGCTCTAATCTGTTCCCAGAAAAAAAAATGCATACAATAGTTTTCATTCAGTTCATAATAAGATTCATTAAAAAAAAAATAATCATAAAACTGTCTACAGCTGAACAGAACCCTTTTGGGAAGTTTTTGGAATGCAAAGATGCTCCATCAATTGCCTGAAAGTAGAAAAGATAAGTAAAAACCGGATACTGAAAATAAACTTCTGCTCTTAGAAGAACAAGTGCTTTCTTCTAGGGTTATAAAAAGTCAATGAATGAAGTGACTGGGGCTCTTCATAGCCCCAAACTGGGTCCTGATCCTTTGTATCCAGCATCATTTTCCCTACTAAAGGTCCAAGCAGCAGGACATTCCACATCCTTACATTTATATGCAACCAAGGTCTTTGTACAACCATTAATAAGTTCTCCTCTGAAGATTTGCTACCCCCTCCTTTTCTTCAGGTATTTCCCTGAAACATGTAGAACTCGTTTGCCATCTGAAGTTTTAATCAGCTATTTAATTGAACTTTAGTCATTTATAATAATATAAAAATATGCCTGATCTGTTGTTGTGTTTTTTTGTTGTTTTTATTTTCAGTGTAGGCACCTGCTTGTCTTCTGGGGAAATCCAGCAAGGTTTGGCCACGTGTGAATAGAAGCAATAGTTCTTCAGACTCAATAGCAAAGATTTCGTATGTGCAAAGGAACAAGCACAGGGGAAAGAGGGGCAGAGACAGAGGGAGAAACAGAGCAACAACAAAATAACAGGCCAGAGAAAACAGAGAGAGATGTGTCACCTAGGGGAGAACAAGCATGTTCAAACATTCATTTGTGCCACCCTCAGGTACAACAGCCCAGTTCATGGGGCAATACCAACTGTGCGGGTTCAGAAAGCCAGTCCTTTCCCCACTGCCCTCCTATGCCCTGCACTGCCTGGGAGGCCTCGTTTGTACCACAACCGTGCAAGAATTGCTTTTAACATGGTGGGAGCCGATCCCCGCTGAGAGCCGCGTGTCAGTTCCACTGTGAACCTCTGACCCCAGCTCTGCCCTAATGCCACCGGCCAAGTTCTCACATGCTCAGCAGAACCACCAGCGTGACCTTGCTAACATGAGCTTGAATGATTTCCTAATGCAGTTAAACCTTTCCGCAGAACCTCAGAAACCACAAATTGTAATTCATGACAAAAGACACTAATACCCCTGAAGACGGTAATTCTTCCCATCTGCCCTTTTATCTCCCCTGGCTGGGAGCACAGACAACCTGCTGACAACGAACACCCACCTTTGGGTGATTGATGACCCACGTCCCTCCCCACCGCTCACCATATGGTACAGACAAATATCTGCCTTGTTCAGAAGCAGATGCGTTGAGCTACCAGACCACCTTGGTAGTGCAGAGAGATAAGGAGAACCACCCCTCAATGAGCCGCTCTGATTTAACAAGGCCACACTGCAGCATCTACCCTCATTTAACTAACTAATAATGCCACAGAATCACAGCACAGATAAGGTGGGAAGGGCCCTCTGGGGATCACCTGGACCAACCCCATGCCCAAACAGGGTGGGCCACAGGAGTTGGTTTGCGTGCTCTGCTTTCACACTGGCTACTAGCCTCAGCCTTTCCCTTCACTTGTTTTCCTCTTATTTTCCCCTCTAGCAAACACACTGTAAATACTGTTTACCACTGGCTTGCTTTCCATTGCTCTTGAAGTGAAACCCATGAGCAACTCAATAGGGAATCTCCTTTTGTCCTCAGCAGTGCTTCTCCTCAGCGCTGTCCCGCTGCTGCCTGAGGATAAAGGTTCCCTCACCTTCACCTTCCTTCAAAAAGCACCCACTGAGGCAGGAAGAGGAAGAGAAAATCTAAGACAGCCTTTGCTGCCTGCCTCCTGTTGTTCCGAGCTGGATTTTATGCATGTTTGCTCCCTGCTTCAGCATATAACGGAGACGATCTGCCTGCCCAGAGCAATCTGTCACAGGCTCTCCTGCTGCTGAGCAGAGCCAGCACGCCATCCATGCCTCCCCCAGATGTTCCTGTTTTCAGAGCTAATAGGAACCACATGCACTGCCGCCTCTCCCTGCAGAGCCCAGCCAGCTCACAGAGGGAGGTGGAATCTCTACCTGACCTCAGGACTGCTGCAGGGTGCTCCAAGCCCACGCTCCAGCCTGGAGCTGCCCGCACACAGGTATGGCCTACAAGTGAGGAGAGGAAAAGACAGAGCAACATATTTGCTAACACCAAAGTCCCTAACCTGGCCGTAACGTTTTTATGCCTATTTACTGGATGTATGTCGAAAATTAAATTTGAAACAAATTTCATCTGTCAATCCAAATCACGACAGAGGAAATTCAGAGCACTTGAAAAATCACCACTCTGTCTTTTGGCTTCTGGTGAGTATTTCTCTTTCTTCTCTCTCCTTGCTCAAAGATTGGTCACAATCCCTCACGGCAGCTTTTCATCTCCAGAGCCCTAAAACTTTCTGCCGAATCACCCACACAGGCATCAAAACCGTACCTCTGATTTTGCAGAAGTTTTCACTACCACTTTCATTGCACAGAAACATTTCCTTACAGAGGTTCTCCAGAGTAAGCATTCGTAAAATGCAACAGAAATTGCCTCCAAATTCATTAGAAGGCACAAAATGGTTTTGGTGCAAATTTATTTCCCGTTTAGTTCTGACTGCTGAGTGGCAGCAGCATTAGAAAAGACAGATTTATGCTTTTTTCAAGGGAGGAGCCTTCAACCCATGCTCAGTAATTAGTCTGCACTTCTACACGAATTTCTGCATCTGAACCAACTGCCAAGTCTGTTACTCACAAAGCTGCTCAGACACCACTGACCAACAAATTAAAGACAATCAGCACATCTTTGAGCTGCTCTGAAAGTTAGACCACCCTCAGCACGATTCTGCCCTTGTGGTTGCCAAGTTCAGACCCCCAGCCCCACGACCTTCCTGCACACGCTGTCAGGAGCCGCTCTGCCAGTAGCTGGTGAGGCACAGTGCAGCCACTCGTTTCATCCAGAACACACTGAAGCACAGGGTTAAAGTGCACAGTCAGTCAAAGCTCCATCAAAACCCAAAGATCCTGATGGATGTTTTCAAGGGCCACCAGGTTTCTCCATCCCTCCAGACAAGCAGAAGGGCTTCCAGGGGGCACGGAGAGCTTGATCTGCACTTCTGTGACCACAGAACAGTTACCAACCGTTATCATTTTTAATGAAATGCACCAAGCGTCCACATCGCCATCAGATGTATGCAGCTTTGTTGTTGTTGTTTAGCTGGTAATATAGTTAATAAAAAGCAGGTACAACTCTCATCCTGCTTTGGAAGCCTGTCTTGGAATCTGAACAGCCTCTGCTAAAGTCATCACAGATTAAGATTATAAAATACATGCAGAACCTCCTACACCAAAGTGCCCTTTACATGCCATAAGAGCACAGTTTATCCACACACACGCTCACACTGAAAGATCTGATGCTGCCATTTGCAGAGAAAGGCAGGGAGACCACACACCGTGTCACACCGAGCAGCAGTTAGGAACGTTTCAGAGTGACTTCAATTATTTCTTAGCTCAGTAAATCCCCTTCTGTCTCCTTGCTGGAAAGGCAGCTGTGTATCATGTAAAACATATGAACCCTAAGAAGGCTGCAATCTGCATCCCACTTAGCTAATTCCTTTCCTTTCACTTCCCAGTCACAGTATCAGCCATGACAGAACATAAAACACAATTTCACAGGCTGCATAGCTCCTAGAATTTCATCCAAAAATCCCAGTTAACACTTCCGATTAATTGCTTTCGCTATTGATAGAGCTATCCTGCACTGGCAGAGAAGCCGTGCGAATGAATGGATGATATGACTGCAGTGACACAAGGCTTTATGCTCTTTCAGCATTTGTATCTAAACACCATAGAAGAAAACACCATATAGAAAAGCTCGGTATGTTAACTTGTTATCACTGTTGATGGCCACGATACCTACATCTGCTGAGCAAACCCTGAAGTTTCACACCTTAGACACAAGGGGCAGAAAAATACATCTCAGTCACAGGAATAAATGGCCTTCCAGTACTTGAAGGGAGCATATAAACAAGAGGGGGAACAGTTGTTTACGAGGCTGGATAGGACAAGGGGGAACAGTTTTAAACTGAGACAGGGGAGGTTTAGGTCAGATATTAGGAGGAAGATTTTCCCCCAGAGGGTGGCGATGCACTGGAACAGGTTGCCCAAGGAGGCTGTGGATGCCCCATCCCTGGAGGCAATCAAGGCCAGGCTGGATGTGGCTCTGGGCAGCCTGGTCTGGTGGTTGGTGACCCTGCACATAGCAGGGGGGTTGAAACTGGATGATCACTGTGGTCCTTTTCAACCCAAGCCATTCTGTGATTCTACGAATAAATGTGAAATGGGGCTCTTGGTCTCCCCCAGACCTGCCTCCTAGCAAGGGGCACTCTTCACCTGCAGCCAGACATTTCCCTGCTCTTCAGGTTGGAAGAAAGCTGAAACCTCAACCTATGGTCAATTGAAGCACTGGTTTTAGTTACTGATGAGAGCATCCCAGGGAAGGGAGAGTTTGCCTATGCAGGTTGGCTAAGAAAACAGCCCTAACAACTATCCTTGCTTGAAACACCTCACAATCAGGATGCCCATCTTTTCTGACAAAGCTTTTTTTGGTGGCACAAGCTCTTTTCTTACACTTAAATTTAAAACAATCACAACAACAAAACAGAAATCATAAGAACATCCTCTATTCTTTTTTGTGCATTTCATCCCTCATCAGAAAACGAGCAAACAAAACAGATTTAGGTTTTATTTTTACTTAATCCTGTTTGGAAAAAAAAAAAAAAAAAAAAAAGAGATCTAGATCTCACAGTAAGCAGCCCACTGTTGCTGTAAAACTGAATATCACCATTACAGACAGTCACACAAACACACATTACAGAGATTCTGATTCTTCTGAAATGGCCTCTTGAAGATTCCTTAGCTCTGGATGCTTGCAAATAAGCCTGAGTTTTCTAGAATAGAGGAAGGAGATTCATTAGCATTCACAACTGTTCCTTACATGAACTGAAGCTGGACTAGCAGGGAAAAAATTAAAATCATGCCTATGTGCAACAAATGCCAGTTTTCCCAATATATTTCTGCTCCAACTCAGGGTGGACTTCAAGTCCTAGAAGTCACTTAGGCACCAAACTCCCCAGTACTCAAACATGCAGATGTGAGTAGTTTTGGACTTTTCCAGATCTTTTTTAAACAAGGAGAAAAATACCCCAGCAATCTACCCTCAACCTTTTCATGAGTTTTCATGGAAAGTGATGTAACTTGGTAGTTGAGTTCCACATTTTTGCAGGGGAAAGAGTAAAGCAAATGGCCTTAGCACTAACAAAAATCATGCAAATCTGGGGATTTATCCCAGGAAAACCTGATGTTGCCAAACATGTCCCACACGGATGCACACTCCCATTGTTCCTCCTTGATGTTTCAGGAAACAGTGAATAATGCAGTGACCAACACCCAAGCAAACACAAGGAGATTTTAGTAGAAGACCTTTCTTGGTACCAGCACGCAGTCACCAGCAGTCAAATACAAATCATTATGTTAAGAGCTACTTGTAACGGCCAATGAAATACAAACCCATAAAATAAATCAGAATCCCACTCAACCATGACTGAGCAGACAAGCTCTCTTCATTCCGTAACGCTCAGTGCTTGACCAGTTGTCCCTGCTAAATGCCAAAGTCACAGTCGATCAACATGGACTGAGAAAATGGAACATCACAGGCCTTGAACATAGCAGAGCCGCTCCATGAGCTGTAACAGGAAAGGTTGCAGCCCCCACAACACAACACTGCTGCTACACTGTGTGGTACCCTTGATCTTGTCTTCATTGCAGGGCCTAGATCCCAAGCAGGCTCACAAATTTCACTTCCCAACCCAGGAAAGAGTTGCATGCAACACCAGCACATAGCACTGCAGAGCCCCTCACAAAATCTGTTGCCGAGGATGCCCAGTGAAAGCTAAGTGAACATTTTAAGCTATGGACCCCATGGCAAGGCTGCCCTTTCCCTAGACTGTCATGTATTAAGGAGACGGTCCCTGGAAAGTTCTGTAATTCCACTTCAAGCTCCAGGAAAACACTTACGTCCCCAAGCAATCTTCAAAGTTGGATCTGAATGCTAAAAATGAAGGAAATGAGAAACGAGTAAATGGCAAATTAAAATCCCACAGTACTTAATTCCGGAAACAACAATCCATGGCATTCCTAGAAGGAGCACTGTGCCCCAGGCACCTCAGCAGCTGTAGGCTCATCAGCTCCTGCTGTCCGAGTTGGGCAGCAGCTGGGGACCACCAAGAGTCAAAGGAGAAACCCTGGCAGGCACTCACATTTCTCCTCCTTTTCTCTTTTGATGTGTTTGCATTGCTGTCTCTAACACAACTAATGGAAACTCCAGCAACTGAATCAACACACGGGGCTTCCACATGGCAGCCCCACGTCAGAGATGGAGCTGCATGGCTGGCAGCCCAGCACCAGGCCGTGAGCACCAGCTTTCCCCACATCTCCTCACATGACAGTCTCTCTCTGTCAAGGCTTACCTGCTGAGATCCAGTCTATGGATAGAGGAAGAGATGCCAGCATTTATTTGCTCTCATTTAATTGATAGACATGTGTCTTTGCACATCAATACCAGGAAATGTTGAAGACATTTCCATGGGGAAAAAAAAAAAAAAGATTAATAAGAAAAGCATATATCACAGTTCACACACAATCTGTTTCTTTCATGACTTTCCTACATTCCCTGCAGAATAATCACTCATAACACTGCATGGATATGCACTGTTTTCTTTACCATGCCACCTAATCTATCAACTTCCCCCATCCCTCAGGCTTGCAGTCAGTTTAGGAACTATGGCTTTTGTAATGTGCAAACAGCCATCTCTGAACACCTCACTGACTAGCTTCATGCCAAGGCATTAACATACTGTCACTTTGCAACCTTCCAGAGCAGCAAAAAAAAAAAAAAAAAAAAAAAAAAAAAAAAAAAAAGTTGATTACAGCTAAGTTTATGACACCTTACTGACTGTCACTTCTGTGAATAATCCACTTAAAGTCAGCAGAAAGTGCTGAGCATCAGGGCATCTGCATCCCTCTCCCCTTTCAGGATCAGATTTAGAGACTGGGTTGAAGGCTTTGCTATCTTTTAAATTTTAAGCCTACAGAGAGAGGGGGAGAACATGAAGGATAAGGAACAGAGAGCAATTTGCAAGCGGTGAGTATCAGCTATCAGTCTTAAAAGGCTCATGCAATACATCCCAAAATAAAAGAGCCAAGGTAAACAACGTGTCTAAAAAGGTTGTTTCAAAGGCTCACAGCACACAAATGTTAGCATAAAACACCGCTCACAAAGCACTACTCAGAATGTTATCATCTCACACCAGAAGTTTTACAGACCATTCTGCAAAATGTAACAAAGAACTCTGCCTGTAGGTGTTTCTCTAAGGCAGCTGTGATGCCTGCATCCAACCTGTTTCTGAATACAGGATACATCCTTTTGAAATCTGTCTCTGGGAAGAAAAAATAAATAAGTTAATTCAGCCAGTAGTGCTGCTTTGTACTCCAGCTTCCAGATAAGCTGCATTTTGTTGTAATTATACTGAGTGAAATATCACCTGACTAGAAACTTTCACAGGTCTCCAGTGAAAGAATTTATTTTATTCTTGGTTTTAGTGTTTAGGATACCCTAAAAGAAGTGGAGCCTTAAACAATACCTAAGCCAGTGAAAGGCAACCACAACAGGCTTTGGACCAAATCCCAAATGTGGCACATCACCTCCACTTAAGTAGGAAATAATGCAGTCTGAAGAAAGAAGAAAAGGACTGCAGGACACAGGAGGTGGCTTTTGCTTCTTCCCAGTTCTTTCTGTCAGCGGACAGTGGATGATCTCCTCATTCAAACTAGGTGCCAAGCTGGAAGATTTGGGAAGTAAAAGCTTGTTTAAGATGTTGTATCCTGCTGATTAGAAATGCACTCATATGATGCCTTCAACTTCCATATCCCAAATGATGAATATTTTCTGTAGAGCAAAAACTTTTTTTCCTGTCTTGCAGTTCCTTCTTTATTTTCCTGATTAGATAATCAGTAGAAGTGCTCTGGTTTAAAAAGTGACAAATTCTAATTGATCAGAAATGCACAAGACAGCTAAGTTATGCTGAAGAAGAAATTGGACTACGCAGAAGCACAACAAAAAGCTTTTCACGGGCCTCATCACTTCAGCACCTTAGTAAGGGACAGTGATAGTTCCAAGTCACTCCTGTAATACTGCAGTGCTGTGATGATTTACCTGAAATAATTAGCCTGCTGGCAAAGACTTCCTAACTTGAGGGGAACCTGCTTGATACAAGATTCAAATAAGTAAAACAGCCACACTTGTCCTTAACATTTCCAGCTTTCTCATGTTTAATAAACTTAGAGAATCTTTGGATTTTGCAGTCTCATAAGCTGGTGTTGGAACTACTAACCTCCAGAAATTTAAGATATCTTTATAGCCTCTCCTCCTCCTCCTCCCCCCCTTCCCCTGTCCAAATAACAACAATCCAAGAAAAACCAAACTCAAAGCAGACAGACTTTCTTCCAAGTTACTGTTAGGCTGTGATTTCCCAAAAAGGGAAAGAAAGGAGAAATTATTCATCATTACTTCTTCAACTAGGTTAAAAAGCTTAATACAGAGCCAGGCACAGGGCCACCAAAAAGCTGTTTCCTACATATCTCATTATGCAAAAAGACTCTGTGAAGGGCAAGAGACTGCCTTATGGCCTCCAAAACCACTGCGAGCCCAGAGAGGCCTGGCACCCTTCCGCTATCACCCTGAGCTTCAAGTGATCTGCATTCAGGGGCTGTCAGCTTGCCTCCTGTAACATGGTTACATGATGATTAAGTCAGCAAATATAGCATTACTTGTTCATATTCTATGCATTAAGATTAGATATTTTGGAGGCTGTACCTAGTCATTAATATACCAGTGCAGAAGGCAAACATAAAAGGATCCAGGCTTGCCCGCTTCTAAATGCTCTGTGTCAGAAGAACTTGAATAATAATCAAAGGCAGCTCCAGAAAAGAGGAGTCACTCATGATCAGCTTTGAAAATCAGTTTCCAAAGCCCTTGTGTGCAGCTTTCCAAAGCCCTTGGAAACTGAAGTCCTGGAGATGTACACATCTCCTGAGTCTTCCTTTTTATGGACACCTTTCCTCCTGGCCACAGAATCCCTGCCTGGGTCCTGCCTCATGTCTGCCCTATCTGAAAATTTTCATCAAAAATAAGTGAGCAGTTTCTCACTGCTCACTTGCATGCTTGGGAAGAGAAGAGGGGCAGCAGGGCGAGGCTTCACCACCAAGCAGCACCCACTGTGAAGAGGAGCAGGAGAAGGAAGCAGTCCTTGCCGTGAGGAAGCATCTGTCCCTGGCTTCTGTTCTCCAGGATGACTTATCTTTGTTCTGCATTTGCCATGGGTGACTTCCTTTCCAGATTTCTACACTGAAAATACCTGAAACTATATGCAAACATATTGGCATAATCTTTTCAGGCCTAACGATTGTTTCAATCTTGCCTGAAGTTTTCTCTCTCACCCCCATAGGGATTACTTTACTTCTTAGACAGCACATTGTTCTAGCAGATGACTGTTGAAGAAGAAAATCCTAGAAGATAGGACAATCTAAGACTAACCTGTGGACCTGAAACTTTCTGCCCTGTATCTGCTATGCTCACTCTGTTTAATCAACCAGTGAATGGCTACTGAGTTCAAGAAACCAATAGAAGTCAACCATAACACAGCTGGGAAGCAAACTTCCACCAGCATCTCTCTGTCCACACCATAATCCTTACAAAAAAAACACCCTCAAAAGCTGCATAAAGTTCCTCTCTCCCTCCCTTCAGCCAGAGATTCCCTAGAAGGACATACAATGTCTAGAGATGCTGATTATAATCAGCTCGCTAAGAGACAGTTGACAGACTATAGATTGGTTCGTAATGTCCAGGTAAACTCTTCGAAGTTCATAAGCTCACAGTTCAAGAACCCAAGCCAAGAACAGTCAATACCCAATTTTACAGCAAATTTCACTTTTTTTCACCCACATGCCCCAAGTCAGAAATGTAAGGGAATTCCAGTAGGAACTGGTAGCTCCAGGGCACAGTGATCCTACAGTCTCAAGCAGTGTCACAGCCCAGTATGTCCTCCCCAGCTTACCAGGTCCCTAGTAACACCCTGCATTCAAAAGATACTCATTCTGTCTTTCTTCTCAGAGTGAAGTCCAAGTAAGTATCAAACTGTAGTAACCCCTCTTCATGAGCCAGTTTCACCTCAGCTCTTGGAAGTTAGATTCTTCCTGCACATCCTTTTACATTCCTTCTCCTGCCTTCCTTAAATTTTCAGTTCGCGTATTATACATAGAAGTTTCAAATCTACACAAATATTTTCATATGTATTTACACACAAACACAGAAAACATGGCTGCATTGAACTTCCGAACAAATAAAATATGGCATTCAAAACAAGAACAGATCAAGCCAGAAAACCACAGTCTTCATGCTAGAGTAAATCCAGTGAAATCCACAGAAACCAGATGAACACACTCAGCTGGTTTGCCTTTACCTGATACCATTGTTGACACACAAAACATTTACCTCTGTTCAGTATAAACTTTTTTTAAAAATTGTTTTTATTCCCTCTCTAATCTTAAGGATTACTTTTAAACTGGGAAGAAATGAAAAAAGAAAAGAAAATACACTAATTTCACTGCAAACTACCACCCAGCCACATAAGCTCCGTGCAATGCAGAGCTGGGGGCAGGTGGAGGCTCTGAGGCACCCCCAGGCCTGGCTGCAGGCCTCAAGGCAGGCAAAGCCCTGCACAGAAGAGACTCTGGCATTCAGCTAACTACAGGCCTGAGACTTAATGCACCTCTTAGGAGTTACCAAATCCTTTCCGTCCTCAGGGCAGCTTCCAGGTTTTCTCTTTTAACTGAACCCTGACAGGTGCCAAGGGCAAGCACGCAGGCTTGTAGAACACTATCACATCACAGCACCCACCAGCTGTGCCACAGAGAACAAACGAGCTGGGTGCTCCATAGAGCAGCTACTTACCGCTCCTTTGCCCGCAGCAGCTCAGCCAGTCATCTTGCAGCTCCTGCAGCAACATAGCCTCCAAGTGACAAACGCAAGTCCCCAAAGATATTTCCAGAGCTCTTGGAGAAGATTTAGCTCAGTCGCGTACACCTAATTTCTGATTATTCTCTGGAAGGGCCCACCTGAGTTCTGCTCCCTTTCCCCAGCGCTCAGCCAGGTGCGGGCACTGATGGTGCTGCTGTGGGAAAGCTGGGCCCGCCTTGCTCCGTCTGACAGCAGCCATCTCGGGTGCTCCTCACAGCTGTGCCTGTGGGAGCGCTCCTGTCACGGGATCACAGAACGGCGCGGGTTGGAAGCGACCTCAAGGATCACGAATCTCCGACCCCTCTCCCCCCCCCCACAAGGCAGGGCCACCAATCTCCACATTTAATATTAGACCAGGCTGTCCAGGGTCCCATCCAACCTGGCCTTGAACACCTCCAGGGACGGGGCATCCACAGCCTCTCTGGGCAGCCTGTTCTGGCATGTGTCCCTATACTTAGCTACTACGCGGGCTTTCCCTGAATTCGTAACATTCCTTCATAAATGATTCTCTTCCAATATTAAAAAGAAACAAACAAAACAAAAGCCCCACACTACTAAATTGCTTAATCCACTTTGCTGATTCACCACTTAAAACAGGAACATTTCTATCATTTAGGGGCTGAAATTTCATCAGCCAGCTTGATTTCCTTTGTCTTTTAATTAAAAACTTTAACCTTCCGAACTGAGTAAAAAAGCGCATCCATATTCATGCCCATATCCTTGGGACATGCTTAGTTTACAATATTCCTAGATAAAATTGTGTGGCTGTTTTGTTGCAGGCAGGCCATTCAAACCAGTTCATACTTAATCATGGTGGATAGTGTTTGCATGTGTGCAACTTGAGCAAGTAGCTTATCCCCATGGTGGGTCAGTAGCACTGGGAGGCAGAGGGCTCAGATCAGCTCACGTTGAACATTGCCTCTACAGATGTTTCTAGAATGACTGGTTGTTTATTTTAATGAAATGGAGTAAAATATTTTCTCAAAAGATATTAATGTTTCATATTCATAGTTCTAGTGCTTCATGCATGGGTTACACAAACAAAGAAGGCCAGAAAAGCTTCATTCTTTTTGTACTGTCAAGGCAGTTTGATTTGTTTCTTCTCCAAGGAACTTGGGAGAATCTGTAAAAAGGAAAACTGCTGGAACAGTCATGTCACAAGAATATAATCTATGTACAGAAGGAAGAATTTAGAAATGCAAATAGAAATGTTGGTCCTTCAGATAGAATTAGTCCTTCTGAGTTTGCAATGCAATTTAAATTGTCACATTACTGCAGAATTTTCTGTTTTGGAAGACGTGTAACACATCCATCATGATTACTGTGCCTATGAAAGAAAACACCACAGAACCACATTCCAAAGCATCCAGTAAAAGACTCAAAAACCCATGGACCTTGCTGGAGTCCATAGAGCACCCCTACAGCCCCATGTGCCTCACAAGGCTGCTGATCAAGTAGCAGTGGCTGAAGAAAGATAAGTAGATCCAGATAAGCAGTATGTTTAGGATGATAGGGTTGGATCTCTGTCAGCCAATTCTTCAATGTTGATTTTATTATTATTATTTTTTAATTCAGACTTTTACTAACATAACAATAGGATTGTGGGGGCAGATTTAGGTTTGGGTGGGGTTTGTTTGTTAATTTATTTAACTGAACAGAGGAATTGTCACTTTCCTTTCTAAATTGTCAGTTGCTCACTGCTGTTGGACAGTTTTCTAATTCGTTCCAGAAGTCAGTGCATTGATGTTACCCCCTTAAGCCATGTGAATCACCCTGAGACTCTGGAGGGGAGGGGAAGAGTAATTTAAGTAAAGCAATATGAGTCTCATTGTAACTATTACTTCAATGAACCAGTAGCTAACTGCTATAAAAACAGTGTAACTTCATTTGTGATTATTTGTTGCTGCAGAGGGACAATTCCAAAGGGATCCGGAACCACTAACAGAGTCTTTACCTTCACCACAAGAATTAAAAGTAATCTCAATCATCCAGGAAGGCACAACAAATAATTTTAACTGTTCAGAAGCACAAGAACCCTACTACTGGGTCAAGGCCCCCAAACTCACCTTCTACAAAGACACAAAAAGACAAAATTCTCCCAGGAATACCCAATATTACACAGGAGCATAGACCAACTGAGACCAAATGAGAGGTCATAGTGAAAAGCTAAAGCAGGTAGCAGAGACTGAGGCCCCAGTCAGCCTGCAGCCTCCTCTGCTCCACATGGCTTAAAGGCCTGCAGGGGTTAAAATGGTTAACTTGTAGCTTCTCCAAGGAGACAAAACTACGGAAGTGAATGTCTGCTTGTGGATATTTTAAACAAAAAAGAAAACATATGGCCCTCTGGAACTCTACTTGCAGTTTCTCTAGCTGATATGTCACAGAGAACACATAGAGTAGGCCCTAGAGCTACATGCAACAGCTTTCTTCCAAGGAGTCATCAGAGAACAATTTAGGGAACACGCTTCAGTTTTAAAAGCTCTAAAATTAACACAGCAGAAAACATGAAGAAGTTGAGAATGTTCGAACAGCAATCAGAAATTATAAAAAAGAAATTATAAATATTATTTATACACATAATACCTAATGTGTATAAAACAGCAGTTTCTTACCTGTATGAGGAATACTTCTGCAAACTCTTAACAGTCTTAGAATTAATAATTAAAACCAGCCTTTTGATTCACAGATGACATCTTGTGATTCCATACATAGACTAGTAATGAGTAAAAAGTAAAATGTTTGTAATTTAGAAGGCTGCATAAAAAGATAAGTAATTTATTTTATAAAATGAAAATTTTCATCAAAAATAACCTGGAATAAAACCACAGGTATAATAAATGGTGGAAGGCAGCTATAATGCACATCTTCGAATGTGAAACTTAATGGCAAATGCTCATAGGTAGCCTGGGCCCAAATTCAGAGCCAGTGTGCATCTGCAATCCCACTGTGTGAATGATTTTAAAATGTTCTCTGGGAAGATATTGCAAGGCTTTGCAAAGTTTCCATCAGGATTTTTTTTCTCCTAATGTCTAATCTAAAGTTAGCAATTACATCTTGTCCTACAAACAGGGTATTTGGAGTGCAAGTTTTGTGTTTTTCTGGCGGTGGTGTTGTTTTTTTCTACTGCCTTTTCTTCAATTGCTTTTTGTAAATGTGAATACTCCTTTGGTCATCCCTCCTGCAGACTAAACAAACCAAAGTCTTTCATTTTTCACACAGAAGACGATCTTGTCTAGCCCTCTCATCTTTCTTGTCTATCTCCACTGGACTTATTCCAATTAGCCCCCAGCATCCCTGAAGCGTGATGCATAAAATTACATAGTATTCCATCTCTGACCTCATTAGGCCTTATTAGAGGAAAAAGTTACTTCATGTTCATTCAGTGGGGAACTCTATTTATTTACTTTAGAACACTATCTGCTTTTTCATCAAAACGCGGCATTACTGACCCATGATTAGCGTGCCACTCACTGGAATCTGCACATCCACTTTCACAGAACTACCACCACTTACTATATCACCTTATATCATCTAATTTCCCCAATTAATTTAAATAACTTCTACTAACCTACTCCTTCTGCACCTTTTTAGGCTTAATCAGTAATTATTCCTCGTAAATGAGGCAATTATTGCATAATCCAATCTATTTTTACATTTATAATATGAAATTATATAAATAAAGGCCCAATTTACTGCATCCTCATTGGCGATAGTGACTGACTAACAACAGCTCTAAATAGCAATTGCTGTAATAGATCCACTTAGACTAGGCTTCCTTTGGCTGTGGAAATGTAAAATACAGATTTTACTGTAAATGAAGCCATTTGCAGCTTCTCTTTTCACACATCATTTATTAAGACACAGAAGGAACTATTTAATAGAGTCTGAAATTGTGTGGAAAAAAAAAACAAAACAACTCTGGGATTGAAAAAGTAGTATAGCAAACATTTTCCCCTGTAATGAACAATAAAAATAACTAAAATGATTGTGTTGATTTGTGAAGATCCTCAGGATAACAAAAACCATGAAGGTGACAGTGACAACTCAGAACCAGTTCTGAACTTTCAGAATTGGTTCTGAGTTGCCACAGTAATTTCTCCATTTTGGAAAATGCAGTTTTAATTGAAATGTTTTTAAAAGGATAGCCCTGTTTTAGGAAAACCTTGCAAAACCTCTGTGCTTCAGAAGGAGTCAAGGATTCAGGCTAAACAACTCTGTATAGTTTGTCTTCCAGGCTACTGCACCTCTCGCCCTCTGTTGTTAGAAGTTAGAGCTCTGTGAGCTATGAGATGCTTCAGTCATATGTATACACATATATTTCTCCACTCTTGCCCAATCTTTAGATCTTTGTGGACATCACTATAAGGTAATGTCACTGTCCTAAACTAACTGCCCAATTATTAGTTGTATATATTGAGGCCTTATCAGTCCTTGTTGTCTTAGCCATAAGATAGCCAATGTCATCTTGCACATCAAAGAAGTCAAGAGATTGTGAAGTTGTCCTTATTCAATTTTATTTCCTTCATTTCCTTTAACAGAAATACTTCTTCCAGATATACTTCCCACATCTAGTCTAAAACTCTGAATTGAAAACCAATGAAAGCTTGTCTTTATTTTTCTTCACAGTTGAGTGAATTCTGGATCAGTCCATTTGTGAACAAAATTATCTCCCTGCCTGCTACATTTTACTGAAAACACTGTTGTCCTACGTGCTCAAAGTATGTATTTTTATGTACAGGTTGTGTTACACAGGTGGTATGAGATTAACAGCAGTCACATGCTAAACTTGGTTTTCAGGGAATATACTAACACCACCACACTTGGCAGCTGTTCAAACAGAAAGATCCAGTATTCACAAACATGATGAAGATTTTTTAATAAAGCCATTAAAAATCACAGCTGTGATAGATTCATCTAAAACACTGAATTTCACCAGTCTGATTTTTAATATTGTACCCATTGATGTTACAAATAAAGTATGGCTTTAATATTTAATTTATAAAGTTTTCATATATCTATGTAAAACCAGCAGAAGGTTTAAAGTAAAAAGAGTTTTGTGGAAGCAACAGCTTTCTCTTTAGAAAGATTCTAATTACTTAACAGTAGTGTGTAAACATAAACAGTCATGATTTCCTTTCATACAGACCTGTGTATATATTAATTGATACAAATATAATTTACTATAGAAATATTTTTGCTTTTGACTTTGCTGCACTCAGTTTTATGCTGGCATCACATATTAGTTGATTAATCTTTCAGAGCAAGATTTATGCATTTTGCATTCTAATCCCCATTATGTCCATTGCCAGCAGTGGACTCATTGTTCAGAGAATTGAACTCACAGTGTCAGCAATCTAAAATTAATCTTCAATATAGAATTATAAATAATCAATCAAAAATGAACGCGTCATTTTCACGACATAATTGCCACATGCTTGAAGGCCATTCCCATTGACTCAGCTGGAGTTCACCTGCTGCACACAATCACTACAGACTCTCAGTTTTATCACAGCATGAAGAGTTAACAAGTGCGCAGTATCACATCTTCAGTGTGAGAAGTAAATCCTCTAAGTCCTTCTGGGCCTCTTTGTCCTGAAAGAAACAGACAATCATGCATCAGCTTAGATAGGATAAATCCCTTGATTTGCTAAGACGTGCCTATCCACATTTCTTTACTAACAGCAGACACAACACTGTAACAACTGTAATAGCCACAGAATGTACAAGACAGCACAGAAAGTTAATTTATCAGTGATTGCAAAAATAAAGCATGGAGTGAAAACAAGAGCCAGATGGCAGCCCTCCCTTTATAGCTCTGTTAAAGCACTTAAATGTTAGCCACATATAGCCTTCTCAGCAGACCAGTGAGCTTTCAGCTTAGGCCATAACTTTTATTGGTATGCCTTGCCCTATGCTTTACATAAGCTTGCAAATCGATTATGTGCAGTTAATCCAAGGATACTTCTGCAATACCTGGAAAGGATTTATTTTCCAATTAACAAACAAAAAAAGAAAAAAGGTAAGTTTGATTAATAACACAGATTAAGATAGTGGTTTCAGCATACAGCCATACGTACCAGTAATAACCACTATAGACTCAGAAACATCCACACCAGGGTCGCTGGACTCTGCCTATGCTACAGGGCTCACAGCAGGTGGAGCCAGACAGTGAGCAAGAGGCGAGTAACCTGCTATGATCAGAGCTAGTTCTTTATTATAAATCCTAGGACAGAAGGGAATGGCTCCTTTTAGGCTGATGCTCATGTGTACTGTTTGCGCAGTGCATTAAACCATGCCCAGACCAACAAACCCTTTCAGGGTTGGCCAGTGACACACATTTTGGCTATTTCCATATAAAACCAATGAGGAAAGAAGTACACGTAGAACAAAAAACCCCACTGTTCTATTTATTTTTGAAATGTCTCCTGAATATAACCCACTTGTCTTGCTTGCTGCTGCAAAACTTGCAAAATGCACTTTGCTTTAAATACACAGTTCTAAAAAGTCAGCACCTCATACCCACAGTCTGGTAAAGGTCTAACCACCCAATACTCACACTGGTGCATTTAGTAACGCAAAGTCAGAAGCATATGCATATCACCAAGTTTGTGCAAGTATTCCTAATGACAGAGACCAGTACTTCTTTACTAGATAATGCCACGGGCAATTCTGAAAGAAAATACTGCACACAGACAGTGAAGTAATCACTGAATTTCAGGATCACTTCATTATCTAATCAACCAAGAAGTTGGAACAAAATATAGGACATTTTAAAATACGTTTTACGGGTGAAGAAATTCCTGCTTCTCTTTATTTTGGTTAGTTGTCCGTAATGTCATGAAGGAACAGAGAAGAATATTGAGATGATAGAAACCATATGCCAGACATGTCAAACTACATTATATTATTGGTCTGGATTAAGGCATTAATACATTAGCTGGATGCTTCTCTTGGAGTCACTGCCTTGCTCCCACTGGCAACAACAGGCTAAACTATCTGCCTAATCATTTATCAGAGGCCTCAGAAGGCACATACTGCAAAGCCAGTATGCTCTTGCCAAAATACTCTAACAGAAGGAAATGTCACACTGAATTCAGCACCCCTTAAATTCCATGTCATTACAGGCTGCCTGGAGCACCAACCCATGGCTTTCATTACAAATTGAGAAACTCAAATTCTGCACACCAATACATTGATTAATTCAGAGAAGATACACTCATTTCTGTACTGACCATAGTCAGCTTGTGAAAATTATTCCGAGCTCCATTAAGCAACAAAGTAAAAATATTGTCCCATGCTATTAAAAAAAGATAAAGGTTTCGTTGTACCTGGTCCTCTTCTTTTTACACTTTTCTAAGCCAAAAATAATAAAGATGTATTTTTTCCTATCTGGATAGTGCTCAGCATTTCATGAGTTTCTAGATTTATTTACTCACTTTGAATGATGACTAAAAGAAAAAAAAAAAAAGTCTCCAATCAATTGTGTATAATCATCTCCTTCCTTACAAGCAAAGGACAGCACTGGGCTAGGAGGAGCTTTAGTGAGTTGCAAGGTACAAAAACCATTGGGCAGTCTTTCCTGAATCTTCCTCAAGGCTTAGGAAAAAGGATAAAACAAAACCACGATTGTTCTAAGAACTAGTTGGAAAAGAAACTGCAAACGTGCAAAACTTCATACCTCTGGGTTGCCAGTTCTAAGCAAGACTATATCAGACACAGGAATTATTGTTAGAAACTATTTAACAGACTGTGCTAATTGAGCCAGCGACTTCCAGTCAATAATAATAACCCAAATGGTAAAAACATTTTTAAAATCAGTAATGACATTAAAAAAAAAACAAAGCTGAGTATAGTCAGTGAACTATTATATTACACTTGGATAGGGTCCTTCTAGACCAAGAGTTGTGTTACACTAGAAAAAAAGAGAATCCCAGAACACTGTGCCAGTCTCCACCTTAGGGATGAAAACTTCATTAATGCCCAGACTTTACAGTTAATTGGAACAAAGTCCTAGGTTCTATATCTGGACAGTATTTCTCCTCACTGATTCCTGGATCTGCAGCTTTCTAAAAACAGTCAGGTTTTATTTATTTATTTTTATTTTATTTAAAGACAGCCGGGCCTGAACTCCCTCTAGAGTGCAGTAGGGAGATAAAGAGGTGCAAGTCATATGAGGAATGCAATCTATTTGCGTCAGTCCCATTTTTCACCCCGAGGCTCAGTTCAGTGCTCACTGAAGACAGCCATTTTCAACCTTGATTTTCTACTGTCAAGGTTTACATTTATTATATACTTTTTATATCATTTTCAGAGTTGAACACAAGTTCAAATGTACTGCAAACTGCTACACAAGTTAGAGAATCAGTGAGTGTATTTCCCCTATTCCTACTTACTTGCCTTTCTTTCCTGTTTCATCATTCACGGAGGATATGCACAGGAAAAAAGATCTGGGAGGCCAGAGGCAGAACGGGAAGAGAGGGAGTTGAAAACAAGAGCAAGACAGAAGAAATGACTGGTGGGAAAAAGGGAATGCTGGCCTAACTGGATATAGTCCACATTTCTACAATTAATTTCTGCTAAAAGAAATTACCAATAAGCACAGACACAGACATATACCTATAAATATGCATATAAAAATTAAATAGCAATTAGACACGGGAGAGAAATATAATGATTTTACCTTCCATCTCAGCTAATTATTCCCTTATGTGCTGAACACTCTCAACCCAGGCACAACACATGTGTGCACTTGTTGACAAAGTCCCAACTGTCAACAGAGAACAGATACATCCCCATGACCACAGCCAAAATGGTAACTTCAGCCAACTACAACATAACTGTGCGCAAACAGTGCCAAATCCCAAGCTGACATGCATCCTGTAGGGTTTCACTGAAGTCAGTGTGGCTGCATGGTATATTAAATGAGCTTGACTGCGAGGGTGGTCCAGAGCTGTACTTTGATAAGTGGTAACAGCTACGAGGTGGTGAGAACCACTTCTGCATTTGGGTACAGCTGCATCATTCCTTCACAGCTCCAGGAGAAATCCTGGATTGTAAAAGAAAGGGCTTCCAAACATGCACAAGGATTGTTAGAGTCATAACTCTTGTGGACAGTATAAATCATGTAAAGATATATGCTATCCATATGAAGATATATTCTATCCATTCTCAATTTCTTGACAGAGTCTCACAAATTGTTACTGTAGTAGCTGTTAACTAGCACACAACAGTATAACTGTTTTCCCCTTAAATATTTCAATAAACCAATGCAATCGTCCACTTATAACTTTCTGTGTGACCGCTGCATGTCCCAAGTCAGAGTACTTCATGTTCTTTTATATTTTTAGTGTCTTCCTCTGGGGATGAAGCATAACGTCTCAAGGCTTTTCAAATCAAGGTAAGCACAGTCCTAAAATATGAGGCTAATGATAATTCAATACATTCTGATTATACTTCAAAGGAGACAGAAGAACACCCTTTCACACCCAGTTGACTGGGAAGGAATAGTTTAGCTAGTTCTAGGATTGCTGCTGAAAAGTTATTCAAAATTGAAATACGCTATTTTGTAAATGATGCCTGTGTAAAATTTTTTTCCACAAGCAGATTGTTTTCTAACTGAAAAGCCCAAGTTGCACCCAAATTCTGGTTTCCTTTCATTACTGTACTCAACATGGAGCGTTTGGTCTCCAAGACATCCCCCTTTTCTCTCCAGCTGCTGCCACACTACTGTGGGACCTACAGCCCTTTCTGAAGGACGCCTGTTGAAGCTCTCTCTCCACCCTCTCTATTGGCTCTGAGACAATATATTTCAAGCTCCTGGAAGCTTGACTTCCCTTGGCCACTTTTCAAAAACAGAAAACAAACTGCACACCTCTTCACCTTGTAATGCCTCTGCGAATCCGCCTCCGTGAATCCTTCTCCTGCTCTCTCCCAGCATGCCCAGAGCAGACATGCTCCATGTGTTGAGGACCTGGCTGTCCATCAGCTCTTGCACTAACAATGCTGCTAAAACCGTGCTGTCTTCCACAGCATTTTGTCACAGATACTGCCTTATAAACTAGTCAATTTAACAACAAACTCAATAAGCTCAGGACAGACTTCATCCTTGTCTGTGAAATTACTTCACTTTTAAAAAGAATAAGCAGACAATGCAAACAATTCTTTTGACAAGACCTTCAAAAAGATGCAGACTAAAAATCAGTCTGATCACTAAGAGAAACATTGACAGCATTCTCCAAAGTGCAAAATAATTAAAAATAAAGTAGGTCTCTACTTTTTTATGTTGATCTTTTACAGTTTCCTCATTTTTAGCACCATTTTACAGTCTGATATGTGATCTCCTTATAATGTATTTCTAAAAGGCCTACTCCCTGGGCTTGAAGCACACATATTCA
Organism: Meleagris gallopavo; assembly: GCF_905368555.1. Taxonomy (NCBI): domain Eukaryota; kingdom Metazoa; phylum Chordata; class Aves; order Galliformes; family Phasianidae; genus Meleagris; species Meleagris gallopavo. The sequence goes on along the minus strand of NC_139405.1, from coordinate 31,282,190 downwards.
GAGTAAACAGAACAACAAATTAAGGAATAGTTTTTGATTTATTTATGTATTTTTATCTGTTTGTCCAATTTTTGGCAAAATGTATATTCACAAGAGCCTCTAATTTTGGATTCTGGTAGCTGTCAGGAAGTTCTTGTTCAACTCCAGAAACAGTATTAGCAGGAAAACAATAGTCTAGCATTCAAATACAAAAGTTTCCGTTATTTTGTAAATGAAATGATATGGACTTTTGGACAAAAAAATGTACAAAAAATCTAAAGAAACAAGAATCCTCTGAGGATGATAATGTTTTGCATTGAACAATGTGTCCCTTGGCATTTCTTTGAACAGAGGAAAAATCAGAAAGGTGCAGAGAAAAGGAGATTTTTCATTTCATGAAAAAAAAAAAAGTTTGTGTGATGTGACGCATAGTTTAAATGGGTAGTTTTTTTTTACAAGTAAGTCATAATTTGTACCTTTCATTCTAAAGCAGAAGCAAATCTCACTCCCCAAATCCTTACTCAAAAGTACAGATTACAGCAGAAGTCAAATGAGTTCTATTGGAAATACCACAGCAGTACCTGCTACATGGGGTCAATCAGTGGTGGCTGGCTGAAATGGGCATTTCTAGGTAAATCTTTTTGGAAAGTTCAAGATATACAAATAGTCTGTTGAGACAGGAACTGGAAGATGCTGAAGTTTATGCTCTGCCTTCTCTTCCACCCTTTTTAAACTCCCACTCCTTTCCTTATCAACATAATTCAAAACATAACTTAATGGGCTGGGAGGTTAATCACAATAATTCATGATAATCATTAAACTCTTACAAGCGTTATTTCTCCTCAGTAGCTGCCCTCTTGTTTAAAACTTCAGCCATTGTTCTTGTACATTATTACATCTACCTCCACCTCCACATGCTTTTTTCCTGCTTTTTGAATGTCATTGTTGCTGAAAGCAGTTTTGCCACCCATTGCAATTCCTTCCACGTTTCAGCGTTAAGAAACAAATGTCATAATGAAGAGTTTCTGTCATATATAAATCTCTTTCTCGTTACTTTCAACTCTGAATTGCCTTCATTGGGAAAGAGGGATTCTTTTTTCAATTAAGGTTTTTTAAAAATCACTGATTTGTTTATAAAGTACATTCTCAGCTTCAGGAAAGTTTTGATCTGCATTTTAGGTACAACTTTCCAGTAACTCTCAGTGCAAATATAGCTGCTCTGCACTTTCTGCTTTTCTGTCTTCAGCTCTTCCAAAATTAAATTTCTTGTAACATAACTGATGCATTGCAGATACATTAAAAAAAAAAAAAGAAAAATGTTGGAGACACAAGAACTTTGAGTTTTTAGTGAAGCAATCCACTACATCTCTTTCTCTGCCAGGCTTAGGTTAATACTTCTGTGGCAAACTTACTGGTCCTAAAAGCACACAGGGTTTATTCCCACTTCACGCTCACTTCCAGACATAAGAAAAAATAATTTCTTTACTTTTATACTTCATAATTCTACATATTATACATAATACATAATTTTTTCTACAAGCTCCTCCCTTGAAAGTGCCAAGCAATTTTTTTCATAAAAAAGAAATTGGTGTCATCTACATATCTAGCTCTGACAAATCACCTTATAAGTAAAACAAAACGCATGTGTGTTTGAGCAAGCACACACATTTACACACTCATTTCATCTTTCTGAATGAAAGACGAAGGTTCATGTTTTCAAATTTGAATTATATTTTCTCCCCAAATTCAAAAAAGGCGTTTTTTTCCATCACAGTAGTACACCACATCTGGTTTCAACAGCCCTTTATGTAGCCACACTCAACACGGCTCTGAATGCTTTACAAATAATGAGTTTCAGTAAGGGTACTGCAAGTTCAATGAGATAAACAGAGCAGCTGTTATCCACTTTGTAATAACTCACAGCAGCCCTAACCATTAGGATCTCTTTTCCTGAAGGGGTGAATGTTTCCCAGGACCTTGGGTTATCCACCTGGACAGCAACCAGAGAAAAGCAGGACAATTTAATGTCCCCAAGCACCTCCAGCCGTGTAGTACCACTCCACAGTATGACAGTATTTACGGCCAAGGAAGGACCACACAATTCATCAGAGGTTTCTGCTTAGAGTACAGAGGATAGAAAGGTCTATAATATAGCACTGTAACACAAGTTTCATTTTCCAGACCTAATTTGCACTAAATCTACTGTATTCCCCTTCAAAAGAAAAAATAAAAATAAAAAATCCATGGAATGATTGGTTGAAAATGTGCCAAATTGACTATGAAAAATAAAAAGCAAACAAAACCACATTTATACTAGGATTTATAGGAATCATTAGTTTGGAAGCCTCTCTAACCCTTGAATTAAAACAATATTCTATAAGCGGTAGAACAGACACTCACAGAAGGGATATTTGGATGTGATACAAAATTCAAGACAAAACTCATCTCACTTAACTTGAAATGCTACATGGAATGAATCCTAGACAAAGTGTCAAAGAAGTACCCTGAGTCAGACCAGCTGACAATTTGACTTCACGGTCAAAATGAGTGATGGACTATTTTAGTGATGCTGAGTACCTCTAGTTTCCACTGAAGTCAACAGAAACTGGGGATGCTCAGAAGAACTAACAAATTAAACCATTATCTACTACTACTTTTTCATAGTTATGCTGCAGGGTGATTTGTTATCATGAAATACTACACATTTCCTCAATGTGGCACCTTTCCAGCAAGTTTGTCTCATGGTCTACAACTGTTTTTATGCCTTTATACATATACATGTTTCTCAGCAGAAGCCAACATTTAGAAACAATAAAGGAATTTCCCTGCCTGAAGAAAGAAAGGTTTAAAACTCCACATGAGGAACTATGATTACACTTAGGAATGATGAGTTTCACATGACTGTGACAACGTCCTATACTGCTGACAACCATGAGATCCTGTGCTGTGGCTAACTGAAATAAATCCTCAGACTGCTGCTGAGCTGTTTTCTATTTTAGTCTGTGAATCCTAGCTTTTACAGGGCTGTAGTCAATTCAATTTCTTCAGTCCCTCCCTTAAACAAACCTGACTAAATATTATTCACACATATAGCTCTACGCCTAAACCACTTCAGTTCCAACACATTTCCTCCAAAATTAGTAAGAATTTTTCTCTACCATAACCAAAATAAGACGTAATATTCTAATTCAGATGGGACTTGAGGTAACAGCTAGCAACAGAGGTTGTATTCAAGATCTCCATTTTATCATAATTACTTTCAGCATGAGGTTGGTGTTACCTTGTGCTTACTGATTTAGGGGAAAGAAAAAAAAGATTTACACACTATTGCTCCAGTGTTTTGTATTCTTGAACTTTATATCTAAATCTAATTCAAAACACACTGCAAGTGAATGAGCCAAAGCAGATAAATCTGTGATATGTGAAGAACTCTTCTAAAAAGAAGAGAACTTGTCTTACCATCTTCTTCAGATGGACAAAAGATTTTTGTGACCCACTTGCTGTTTTTCCTTCAGATTACAAACCAATTTAATTCTAATTTCATCACCACTCTGCTTGCCAGAATACACACACACACACACACCTCACATCACTCCCAAATTCCCCCTCTCAGGATCTGCTGGCACTTCAGAAACCTAAAGCTGAGGCATTCCTTTTAGAAGAGTCTTAATCCCCTGCCCCAAGGTGGCCCAGGATGCACTGAACTCTGAAGAATGCACTGAGCTCACCTTTAGAATGATGACACTGGCCTTTACAGGCAGAACTCACCTCGCGTTAACAACGCAGTCAGGATTATCACATATGTATCTTAGACGTGTCTGCACACCCAGTCTCTCTCTGCCTCTCTCTTTCTCCACTGAGTGTATGGAGAACCTCAGCAACTACCTGTGACTTGACACCAAAATTTTCTCCAGCCATTTTTGTGAAAGACAAATCTCACACTAGATTATTTCTACACTTTTTCAAGCAGTCTCTATGAATGTTGAATGACTTTTAATTCACTAAACACGCGTAGCCTTCTGCACACCAGAAATTTATGTAATACACATGCTTTTTTGCAATTTTATTAGCCAGCTCTGAGTTCATTGCAATAAGACCTGGTGTGTAGGCTGAATACAGAATAAATAAATAAATAAAATCAAGAGAAAAGCCAAAGCAGGCATATATGAAACAGGCTGAGTCCAAGCAATTTCAGTTGCATGCCTATACCACTTGTCCTATGTATTATGTAGCAGTTAAGGTACAAAAAAACCATCAGAATGTATAGGAGTCTTTCCATCATTCCTTCAAAACAGGCAACCTGAAGGTACACTTCAACGATAAGTAAAGAATAAAGCAGAGTGAAGATATTATGTCATATCTGTGTTAGGACATACTAAAAGAACACTGAAAAGAAACACCGAACTTAAGCAATGATTGCTTAATTTATGATTGATACATACTCTAATTTGGACTAAAAATAAAAGCCACACAGAAGCAGCTGCTGGTAAGGCATGCAGTGGTCTTTCTTCTGAGTGAGAACTTCTGACATAAACATATTAGTGCTCCACATACAGCGTTAGTTGTCAATCAAATTACAAAGCTATTGAACAGTCTTTTTCCTTAACTTCAAAGAATTAAATGGGATAAGGCCAATTAGTCTCTGGAATCACCTCTCTCCCTCTTCCCTACCACATCTGCTGTGCTCAAAGGGGGTCCCTTAGGCTGACAAAGCTCAAGTTTGAACTTGTCATGCCTTAGGATGGTAGGATGTTTTCAGTCATAGGCCAGTAATTATGGAACTTGCTTTTACATGAGATGAGATAGCAAGAGTGAACCTTCTTGCCATGACTTGGCTTACATTTGAGAAATTAGATCACTTAAAAATTTCAGAAATATCTACAGAATTCATGCATCCGCATACTACAATACTCTAACGGGTCTAAAACAGAATCTAATTATGTATTAGGATAAACTATACTGTATCAGATGCAACTGAATGAAATGTGTCTCTGTAACCACATAGTAGTTGAAGACAAAGACAAGCTTGAACCAGTTAATCCACCTCTGCAACAGGCAGCGCCCTGGAGGCCTCAGCAGGGATCACAAAATAGAGACTTTCAGGCAGGAGTAGAACAAGAACTTGAGACAAAAATCCCAACTACATTCAATTGAGAAAAAATAGGTCTGAGACAAAATTTCAGAACATCAATGCGCACAACTGCTTATGCAGATAGTCCAATGAAACAGACTGAAATACAAAGAGTACAATTTAATTTCTGACAGCCTCTGGCACAAACTAGCTCCTGACAATTGCTCAAAGTTGGGTTTTTTGTTGTTGTTGTTTTTTTGTTTGTTTGTTTTCTTTTTTTTTCTTTTTGTTTTTTGTTTTTTCAGTGGACACAAACAAATGCAATAAGACAACCTACAGTGGAGGAAAAAGGAAGATCCCATGTTTAGATTAAAAAAAAGTGCAACATTACATTATTACTGACAAAGTAATAACAGGTGCTAAAGTAGACAATGGTCATAAGAGAACAAGTTACCAGTCTCAGTACCCACCTCATTAGTAACTGGGAGAACTGACAGTGCAGATTCACAGTACTTCAGTGCATTGGTTTTCTGGCCAAGATCTTTATAGCACTGAGAAGAAAAAACATTTTGTTTCCAATCATATCACTGTAAGAATATGGAGTCTAGAAATCATTATTCTTAAGAGAACTTGGTTACCTTTGCCAAATACACATAATTGCATTTGGAATATCCTGGATGCATTTCTTCTGCCTAAAGGAGAAAAAAAACAGGAAACTAAACATAAAGACAAACATCATGTGAGGAGATTTACCTGTCCATATATCATTTTCCACAACACAATAAGCTTCCTAAAACAGACTGAATCATCCTTACTGTGTGCACCACAATGTTTGGCACTTCCAATACGAAAACAAACAAATAAACAACATGAAAACAAACAAAGAAACAAGAAAACAAACTCTAAACCAGGCACATAAGTTGCTGACATGGAATACACTGAAATGTTCTGTACATCCTGGCTTCCTCTCTCACCAACTGCTTAGAACAGATACCAGCTCATTCTATAGAACATCTATTGGATTCCTTTACTCCCACAAAAGGCTGGAAGACATTTCTCTCTCTAAATTATTAGTATTTATTTCCTCATCAAAGAAACATGCAACCAACCATTTGCATGTTGAGTAATGGATACTGAACTGTATTTGTCAATGTGATAACTGTTTCTCTTTCACGTATTCATATTTTCCAGCTATGGGTTCACCCTTCTTTTCAGATTATTATCTTCTAAAAAATTCAGGTAGTGTGAAAAATTCAAGATCATCTTCCCTTTAAAACATGTCAACAATGTAAAACTTTCATTGATGAGAACAAATATTACCAGTTATTTACTGGCATTCAAGACCATGTTAATAGACAAATAGCTTTTGGGAAAGAAAAATTACATCAGTGAAACATACTGTAGCTGCAATTCTTGAATCAAAATAATTCTGCTGTCACTACAACTGTATATTATCAAATAATTGAAAAAGATTAAGTTGTCTTTTAGAAGGCAATTTAATTTTTGTTACAGATTTTGACCTAAAATCACAGCTGCTCTGCAGCCCCCTACAAAATGCCCTGAACCTGAAGTGAATATTTCAAATTATTTCTATCACCTTTGGATTTTAATCTTGCAGATAAAACCTATACACTGAGAAGATGGCAATGTATTGTATTCTCCAAAATTCAGAAAGTCGTTCAACCTTTAAATAGACTAAGAATACAGAAAATAAGTAGTTTGGTAGCGAGAAAAATACGCTTGTCCAATTCCTTTGGGAAACTATCTGAAAGGAATTGTAACGCTGGAAGTTTATGCTTTGAATTCAGCCAAGTGAAAAACTTGTATTTTTCAGTGCAAGAAGTTGAAATTATTTCTATAAAAGACACTGAAAGATAGCTTGATTTTTTTTTTTTATTATTTTTTTTTTTTGCATGCTGTGCTCTCTAATAACTGCACTCTCGAGTACAATATCCAGGAACAAGGACTTGTGACAGAGCCTTCTTTTCTACTGCACTGAAAAGGTCTTTTCTCAGCATCAATTTCACCTCCAGAAACAAGAAAGGCTTCTACTGAAATGTGAAGAGCTTCAGATAAGAAAAATGGAAGTGTCACAGTGTCAAAGTTTTCCTTGCCTATGTTAACCTTCTTGCAGATGTAGTCAAATAACCATCATAATTATACATACATAACTACTACATATAATATAAAACTAATCTGTATTTATTTCACTTTAAATTCACTAACTATTGACATGGCAAGTCACTGAAGATTTCTGCAGAATAAACAAAGAAAAGAAAGGTGCAATTAATTCATCTCCAAACTATTTTTGAAATAGAGAAGAACAAACCATTTTATTGTAGAGCTTTGTGGTATTTAGGAGATCTCTGGATTTACAGCTACAGACTCCTTCTTTCTACAGAATCTCTTCTACAGACTTCTTGATTACAGATAACTGCGGTAAACAGTGAAGGAAAACCTCGGGTAGGACCTACCTTAAGAAAATTCTGCAGTGCTTCATCTACTGTTGAAGTTGGTGGAGTCCCAAAGAGAGCAGTAGCTACTTTCTTTTCAAGCCAAGACAATTGAGCTACCTATAATAAAAATATATATACATAAAAATCAAAAGTCTTTAGGATTGCTTCTCTGTTATGGAGAAAATATTTCACTGTACTGCTAGTACTACTTATGAAACTCATTTTGAAAAAACAAAACAAAACAAGACAAAAAAACCCACAACACAAAGGAATGTTCTGTGCTGTCAGTTTTCCAACTCAAAGAACAGTCTTTTCAATATTACATTCCACTAAGTGGGAAAAGTACGCATTAAAAAAATACAATACAAAACACCAACGTTACTGATGTGAGAGTCTTCCAGTACATGAAGTTTAACATACAGTTTGTTATCATAAGACCTTGTCATTTTTCTAAGGCTAAAAGGCTTCAAGCCCATTAAGTTTTTAAGTTAAATTTTTAAGTTTTTAATGATAGACAGCTTAATACTGTAGTGCACATGCAGACTGCTTTTCAATGTTATGAAAAGAAAGCTGCTGCTACAGTCAAACTGTCACTGCTTTTGGCCCCTGTAAAACAAATTCATTTACTACACTGAAGCTGGTCACAATCACTGTTAAGAAAGTGGTTTCATTTTCTCTCTTCAGATCTGAAAAATAACACTTGTCAAAGACCTCTTTCAAGAAAGACAGGCAGCAATGAAAAAGGCTTTAGAGAACTGCCATACTGACACACAATGTGCATGACTTCTTCCCTTAGGTATACTGACACCTGACAGAAACTGCTCTGGTTACTGCCATAAAGTACTTGCCTCCACCACCTAACCCAGAGAAACACACTTCACATCGCTAATGAAGGACAGAGCTAAGAAGTTGTTTAATGTAAGACTGGATCCTGGTTCAAGTGGAGAAGTGAAGCCACCCTCATTTGGCCACATCTATGCCTGTAAAATGGAGTCAGAACTTCATTCTTCATTCCCATCAATACTTGAAACAAAGAATTGATTGCTTCAGTCACTAAGTACAGTTAAACTAAAAATAACAAAACCAACAAGGTTCTGTATTTTCCTAACAACTCTGAACCTGATCTATGCAGAAGCAATGCAGAAAATGGTTACAAGCAGTCAAAGAAAGAGAGCTTCCCACTGGAGAACCAGGAGGTGAAACACAAGTCACCCACGGACATCTCCGTTTCACATGCAATTCACATCTTCACAAGAGTTGAGCTCAAGTCTGTCCTACTGCTGTAAAAATTGTTTTGGATAGTTTCAGATTATTCCCACCTCATTTCCTGGCTTCCCAATCTCTTCAGGGCTGTTGCTGCTTTCCCTTGCTCCTCTCCTGATACGGTCAGTAATTATCCAGTACAACAGTTAATCATGACAAAATATAAGAATCCATTAAAGCAATCAACCAGAACACTACTCTTCTGAATGGGCATCAAGCTCTGAGTATTTCTTGTTCTTGCCTAAAAATACCATTTCAAAAAATACAAACACAGACCAGCATGCAACAGGAAAACACATTTGACTGTACTTTCTTGTCTAGCCCCATTTACTCAAGCTCCACAACAACAACATTACTTAGAGACAGAGGCATCCTAAACAAGTCTTTCTGGTTGTATGACAGGGTTCAACACTTATTTGTTAAATACCATCAGTAAGTCTCACTAAAATATTTCAGAGAGAAGCAATAATAAGAAATTAAAACTTTTTTCGTTCTTCCTCTTTCATCCTTCACTCTTGAAGCATCTTCTAAGAGAATAAAAAAGCTCTCTGGCAAACTCAGAGCTCTCATTCATTGAAACAACATGATGTCTCCCCATCTATACTGCAGTGCTTTTACACTGTTACAAACTGCAGCATGCTGGTTAAAAGTTCACATCGTAGGTATGTATATAATTCCTTCCCACACTACACTTTCCTAGCTGCACTCTAGTTTCTAAGTCATATTCTGTGAGAAGCAGTAATATGATTTTTGCAAATGTACTTTTTCTTCTGCTGCAGAGTTCTTTATTCTCTAGGAAGAGGAAGGAGTGTTCTATTTGTCTAGGTTCCTCTTATCAAGGAGTGAGCTAACAGAAGGCTGATAAGTGGAAAATAATAAAAGGAATGATGCTCATACTGTTCTCTGCAAGGCTACCCGACACCCTGGAGGTATACATACAACACACAGATTCAACTACCACACAAGTGTCTGCTGTTATGCAATAACCAGGGAACAAAATTGTTGTTTTTTCATGTGGAGCTATAATTGCATATTGAAAACACAAGTCCTTCCTGGCAGTTGTTTTATTTTCTTAAAAGATTTCATCAGAACCAATCTACTGAGGTTTTAGTCATTATTTTGTCTGGCTTGGGAGCTGCTTTGCACTATTCAAACTTTTAAAAATATACACTTGGCCATTTTTATATAATAAACTCCACCAACCTAAAGCAATCTTGAAAAGCACAATGCACACATGCACAACAGTGATTTATATTCCATGCACACTGGATTCAAAGTCTTCCTTTGCAACTATTGCATAGACAGCCTGATAGTTCTGTAATATTTGAAGTATCCTGATTTGTAAGCTGCAGGCTTGATAAATTCATTACAGCTAGCTACGGCCATCTATAAATAAGTACCTAGTTTACACTTGTTGTCCATGCCCCTCACACAGTCAGTAGGGTCAGCAGCACCTCTATTAGGCATCTGCTGTTATACCAACTATAGTAGTTCAGGATGAACATTCCTTTCCTTCCCTCCATTCCTTTCTTCAGCTACAGAATGAGCGTAGACAATCATAGCTAAAGATAGGTGGATGAATCCCATCACAACACCTTAACCATACCCCACCTGGGTCAGTCAGTACCCAGACTGAGGTGGGTAAAGGGCTGATTTATGTCAGACACAGAATTGTGTCATGGAGTAATAACTATGGACAGGAAATACTACTCTTTCCCTAGACAAACAAAAACACAGTTTCTAATTTGAAATAACTTTATTAAAGTAAATCTTTATCCCATGTTCAGTGAGATGGAATTATTCTTAGTACATCGACTAACTTTATTAAGTATTCTCTGTGTGTAAGCAAGCACAGGCAACAGATACCCTGGTGGAGCAAGCCGTAGTGCAGTGATAATTTAACTTAAGATTATTCCATATAGTGCAGTTTTTATCTCAAGGTCCACAGAAAACGAAGTACAAAGAGACTGTAAGGAGTGAGATCATAACAGTCACAGGACTGGTAATGGACAAAAGAAAGTAATAAGAAAAACAGCTACTGCAGCAAGTAATTACTACTATACCAACAATAAAACAAATTAATGAAGGAAATGCCCTACAGATGATTTCCAGAGCTTAAGAGAGGCCTGATGTAAGTCCCTCCCAACAGCCTGAAAAGTCACAAAAGCACCATAAGAATGCTTTTCCAAAGAATATTTCATTTTGATGTACTGGGTCACTCTGAAGAGGAATACTGCTCCAAGCTGCCATACATGAGGAGAGCTAGTCTTGCTCATTCATAAAGAGAAGGAAAAAAAAAAAAAAAAAGAGAGAGGAAGCTTGAGGGACCAGCAGCCACTCCCTGAACTTCCTAGGGTAGGAGGAGTATGAGTCACCACAACAGCCTGGTCATTGGCAAGGAGGGAAGGCCATTCTTATGTTCCAAGGCTTACAGAGATGACTGTTGTGGAAGACCTCTTCTATAGATGTGTCAAAAGAACAAGTTCTCATCAGCTTTTTCTACTGAATCTGTACTAGTAGCAAGAGAGAGAAGTGTCACCCATGGAATTAAACTGCAGCTGACTGTAAAGCTGCTCTTTCCTATCAGACCTCTCATTCCACTGAAGATTAAGGCAGTAAATGTGGTTCTCTCTTAAATACTGTGTAAAGCAATTCCTTAACATGTCTTTCTCCTCCGTAGCATAGCATCAGCACAACTCACATGGGAACTAAAGCACTTACTGACTGAAGTTCTTTTTTTTTTTTTTTTTTTGTTTTGCCTCCTCCTTGGTTTTGAGAAGCAAACCCTGTCCGTTCACATCTCTTAACAAACTCCAGAATGTTGGCACCAATAAAACTAATTTGTTTGGATTGAAAATTCAGCCAGGACTGACCCACGACCTTAAACAATTTCCTCCTCCAATGTTAAATGGGAACAGCTCGCTGATGACAAATCACACAGTTGTCTTCCACAAGGAAAACAATACCGTTGATACAGCTTCAGTAAAATACCAATGGCATCTACTAAAACATCCCCCACAGAATGCTTTTTTTTTTTTTAAATGACGATATATTAATGTGAAATTGTATTAAATAATTGTACAATGTTTTTATTTCTGGAAGAAATTAAATAACTAAACAACAGTTTTAAAATACTGGCTTCTAACACAAATATTCTCCTTCTGGCCAGCTGAGGATCCACTACAGTCTGTACAGGCATCTAGCCATTTACCCAACTTGAACTCCCTGGGTTTTCACTTTCCTGTAAGAAGAGCACACTCACAGAGCACTCATACAAATGAACTTGATCAGTTTGTTCCCCAGCGTAACCCAAACAGATGATACTGGGATACACCACATGAATCCAACGCATTGCATCTAACCTACAAAAACAAACTTCCAAGAAATCTAATTTTTAACACCTCAATACCAGAGGCTCCAATCCAGTTTCACAAGCATATGCTAACAATCCTGAGTCTGTTCTGTAAAGACAAGTAAATAGGCATAAACCTGAACTAGGTATGGACTCAATTTTAAAATCTGCTCTAAATGCTAGCATAAATTAAAATGAAACATTGAAGGATTAAGGATTATCAGATAATCGCTTGCAAAACTCTAAAGAAAGAAAATAATTCCTATACTCTATGTACCACAGATCAATTAACTTCCAATAAATGCTTCTTACTGATCTGAAGAGCAAAGGTAATTTTTACTCTCTCAATAAAAAGAAAGCTACAACTTAGAGGGCTCTAAAAACTATATTTACTTTAAGTAACATTCATCTATACAAGCAGATATTTAAAAGATCTGAACAGTGTTGTGCTCTTCGTAGCTGCTGTAGTTTCCATGGAAACAAACAAGAGGCATTACTTTCAGAATGACCTACATAATAAGGATTTCAACAAGTTCCAGTTGGAGTGATCTAGGATTAAGATCCTTAATAGTCCCATGTGTCAAAACCCAAACTATGGTCTCATCCTGCTACCAAAAGCATGCGAATCACAGAAAGCATTTAAGAGGTGACTGCCCCAGAATTTATCACAAAATATTACTCAGTCCTATACTCACATTTATCTGAGCTATGCAAATCTATCCTTAGTCCATCAGGTTAGTATTTTGTCACAGTCAGCAAGAAAGTCACAGAAGAATTAAAAAAGAAAATATACATATATATCAATCCTAAGTATTACAGTGGCTACATCAGTTTAGGTGGATAGTTTCACTTATTAGAATGCAGGTCAGGTCACACCCTAAGGCAATGCTCATCTGTGGCTTTACTGTTCCTGAAAGGAGCACTGGATAGATCCTACAAGTGTGGAACATTAATTTGTAATGATACAGTTGTAACAAACCACATGCATGAGCCAGTAAGTGGTAATTGCCTCTAACCTGAAATGATTAAAAAACCCAGCACAATATAAACAAAATGAGGTACATTTAGATTATGTGTAAAGCTTCCAAAAGCAATAGCTCAAGTGAGAAATAAGCCATGAGAAACATCTGGGAGTGTTTGACATAAATGGGAGCTGCAGTCGGTTGTTGGCCATAATATAAAAATGCTTAAGGAATCACTGACAAGAGAGATACTCTTAAAAGGCAGGAGGGCAGAAAGCATGCTATGGGGCAATCTTTAGCAACTCACTTTTGCATTGCCAATCTGCCATTCAAGAACAGCTGTGATGAAAAGCAAAATGAAAAGCTTTTTAAAAAAAAAGTTGGTGTCATTCTTTACCTGGATCAAGAGAGAAAAAAATCTAGATGCTAAAAGTTTTTTGAAAGTTATGTATATGATCTGAAAGAACTACTGAAAGATTACCTTGCATTAACCTTTACTGTAGATAAAATCAGAGGCTGCAGTTCACAGTAACTCCCTCCTTCCAGTTTGCAGGCACTACATAGTAACTAGCACTGGAAGTAGCTGAGGAAGAGGCAGGGCTGGAATTCACTTTGCACCAGCCACTGCTGCTCTGAGAAGTCTCCCAGTGGTCTTTTACAGCCTACACTTTGCAAGAACATTTCCTTCTGACAAAAGATCTAGGTTGTGGTTGGACTTGATGATTTTTAAGGTCTTTTCCAATCTGAGCAATACTATGATTTTAATATTCCTCACAGCACAGAACATGAGCTATAAAACAGGTGGCTTTAAGAATAAAGAACTCTATATTATAAGCACAAGCATTTGCTAAAAAAATATATATAAATAAAGATATCTAAAAATAATCAACAACTAAACTGGAAAACCAGTTAACTTTTTTTTTTCATATGATACTTAAAACTACATCGTTAACACAATATTTAAAGCTCTTTTATTGGCATAACAGGAATTGTATTTTTGCAAAACTTCTTAGTGAATTACAAATTTTATATCTGAATCTTTATTGCGATATTCTCCAGCAACATTCCACGCCATCGCGATAGCCCAGGAACATCACATCTGGAAGTTAATTCAGGAAACTTACATGTCCTGCTTCATTTAACTCAAAATATCTACTTCAAGAAACATCTACTTTGTTTTAAGTCCCGTTGCTTCACTTCAAATGCATTTTAATTTTTCAATACAATAAATGTTAGATACAAAAAAAAAACAAAAAAACTTACCGAATAGCACCATCTTCCATTTAGGTAATATAAAAGAGGATCTTGAGGCTTAAGTTCAATTGCTTTATCTAGATGCTCCTAGTAAAAAGAAAACAATCAGTGTCACTTCAGATGTCACATTCTAAGAAGTTTGCTGCAAATCATATTAAAAAAAAAAAAATCAGAAATTCTTTTCTGTTGTAATTATTTTCTAATGTCCTAAAAGTATTTTAATTATTGAACCCCTTCCCTACAAAGGAAAACCACAATCAACAACTCTGCACACAATACAACAAGACCAGCAGCTCAAAATCTCAAAGGGCTCAAGAACTTTTGTCTTAAAAAATGCAACAACCTCCTTTATATTTTTAGATGTACTTAGCATCAAACGGACTCGCATCAAATCAGTGGGAAAGCAACCACTCTCTTTGACAGCTCAGACACGTCAGTGCCCATCATTGAAGTCTCTATTACCCTGGAATATGACTGCCCCAATGAAACGACACAACAAAGTGTTATTATAACGTAAAATTCAGTTGCAGTGAAACAGTAGAAGCTAGAAAGTTTCTAATCTGGTGATTCCTCCAAAACCACTATCATTATAGGTTATAAATGTATTCATTTCTCTCTTTAATTCACTGAAGAAATCTCTCATTGCTCAACTTGAATTAAAAAAAAATATAAAATACATTATTTCACCCCTAAGTGCTGTTTGCCTCTGAAAATAAATACATACAGGCTTTAATTTTTTTTTCTCTCCCAGATATCATTGTTCTTCTAACTAAACCAGTGACTAGGATTTCTGAATAATAAAGAGATGTGAGTCTATTATTCTATCACTTTGTCCACAATGCAATCAGGGAGGAGCTATGTTTTTATGCTATTATTTTCCTCAAAGCCCTAACTTTTCCAAATGATTCACATGAACTTCAGAAACTGCCCCTGAAGAAGATGATTTCACTGAAAGGGCTACCAATGCTGTGTGCTCCTTTAAAACTCCATTTTTAAACTACTGCTGCACTCCTCTGTTACTTGTCACCTTCCCCTTCCGACCCAGCCTGTTGCAGCACCTGGGGCTTGGCTCACTTGGCTCAACTCAGATGGATTCAGCACTCATTCATAAGAAAGCCCTGTAACACTCTCTGTCATGTGCAGGATGCAACAGGAACCTGTCCCAGCTATTCCCTGGGAAGGGGGATAAGTCTGCTGCCTCCCACGGGGACCCACAATGGGGCCCTGGCTTGGAGGGCAGTGGGCACTTAGAGGAGCAGCAGTGCTGAGGATGAAGGGGGAGGGAGCACACGTAACAAAACTGCTGACTTTGGAATACAAAGTTATTTTTGAGAGGACAGTGTTAAAACAAACATCACTCATTAAAAGTAGCATGAAGTGTGACTGCAGGACCTTGTTAGTTCATCACCTTTCTTATTTTTTTTTTTATTATCCGAACAGAATTGTTACTCCTTTTTCCTGTCCCTTTTGACTACAAAATGAAACAGGAATCCTGATGCTGCTCCCAGAATCCTTATCTCAATTTTTATTTTTTGAGAGCGTATAATCTATTTGCATACACAAAAATAGCTTCACTTTAACATCAGCACCAAAGTAAACTGTGAGGCTGAACTACTGTGTTCAAAAAATCTGTCTTTGACAATATGCAGGGAAATAATTTGATGGAATAGCTTAAAAAAAAAAAAAAAAGCCTACAAAAACATACCTTAAAGAGATAACCATTCCTGATTTTGTTTTGTACACTGTCAAACTGAGACATATAGCCACACATAATTGCAAACCTGAGAGGGGAAAAGAAAAACACACACACATACTTTTGGTGATTTAAATAAACCTTTGATCAAATTACAAAATATTTCAATACCTAATTCACAGATTAAATACTGGTTTTCTTCCATTTTGATAGCTAGAGGAAAGTTTGGCATGAGCTGTACAGATTCAGGAGCAGACAACAAAACTGTACAAAACAAAGTAATAATGGAAACAAGAAGATTAAATAACACCGTCAATGAAGTGAAAAAGCAGGGAGTTTTTTCCTCCAAAGTTTCTACCACTCAGCTCACAGCTCAGTGCTTCCCAACCGGCCCCAACCCTACCAGCAGCTCAGCCCAACCCGCTGCACTCTGCACTGTGGTGCTCCTGCGAAGGCAAATCCCCAAGGCGTGCTCACAGGGAGCAGCAAGCCTCAGAAACAGCAGTTGTCTTCTGCCTTTTGCAAGCATCTCTGAGCATTCTTTTAACATTTTTACAATTATTTAAAAAGTATACGTGCGCATTTTACTCTTATAAAATCACAGCTGCTATTTCAGCTGCCTATTTACTAAGATTCCTTACTTTAAATCTCTGAAATTGGATACCGTGACCATACATAAAAGAAATGTAAGGTTATTTCTATTAAAAATTTTCTCATTGAGTGGGTAAATCTGAAAAGGTTTCAGAGCTCTCTCTCTTTTTAGAGGCTGATTTTCTCAGTGATGCTTATCTGACACTTCACTCAACTTCCATTACTTTGTCCTCATTACTTCAACAGCAACAGAAACAGTTGTTCATAAGGCAGCTCTCTGGATACATCAGTCCAACTTTCCTTGAACTTCTTCTCATTGGTATTAAAACAACTTCACTTTTCTTCATAAAACCAATGGAACCACCTAAGCTGTACTTGAGCATGACAAACTAAACTGATGACTTATCAATTTTTTTTAAAGATTTTTAGTTTTGTATTAAAGATCTTACAAGGTAATACTGAATTAAAGCAAAGAATAATCCTAGAAATGAGAAATTAAGTTGAAGAACAGAGCAAAAGATGGGAGCGAGCAAGCAGCTTGTGAAGTCAGTGGTGGTAACGCGACTGCAAACTGTATGGCACACGGTGTTTAAAGGATTACTAAACCTCAGCTTTCTTTAATTTCTTTATATAATGTAATTATTCAAGCTTCAATGAATCCTCATTAAATTGTCACTGCCAGCATAACTAAATAAATCATTTTATTGCTCAGAGCCATACCTAGTAGTTTTTAATTTAGCAATATTCATGCTGCAAGTTATTGCTCTTTTGGTCGGCTGACGTTCCCAGGCACAGCATAGCAGTTAACACAGCACAGGAGTTATTTGTGAGAGCTCCAGGCAGCTGTCAAATCCCTCTGAGAGGGCATGAGCTGCCACTGGGGAGCACTGAGCAGAGCCCCCGCTCATGGCACCGCCGCTTCTGACAGCAGGAGCTGCACAGGGAGCGTTTCGTATGGGAAAGAGTGGGGAGGGTGGGAACAAGCAAGGCGGGGTCAGGAAAGTTCAGGTATTTAGAAAGAGGGGGAAGGTACCGAAACATTTATTAGGCTTAAGTAACTCGGGCAACATTTCCCCTATTCCCTTTACTCATTAAGTGCTAATCAGATAAACTCAGCATACCATAGCTAAACGGATTGCTGCTACAAAAGAAAACAATGAAAAGCGAACAGCTAATCCAGCACCTTGCAGTATTTCCCTGTCTGTGCGTGACAAGAAAGAGGGCCTTAGTTTAAACCAGTTCAAAGAAAAACTTCTACTTACAGCTCAAATCTCCGGGGAGGGAAATCCGAGCAACATTCATAACAAATGAAAAATAAGCTGACCTACTCACTTTAAAAGCGTGAAAATGTGTTTCACGTATATTCACAGCCTTTTTTTCTCTCCTTTTTCTATCTTATACTTCTAAACTGGGATAGACGATAAATTAGTATAAATCAATTATTAAACGTTTAGAGTTGAAATTCAATTGCATTTCAGAGATTCATTTGGGGAAGGGAGGGTTGGTTGGTTGTTTTTTGCCAGGAAAAAGTTCTTTTGACATCTTAAATAATTTTCAGAGTTTAAGCAAGCAAGCATAGGGAAACAAAATTTTTATCGCACTGATCCAAGCAGCAACGATAGCATTAAGACACCGATCAGTGAAAACTAGGAACTGACCACATTCGCTTCAGTGTGTTCCTTACCATTCAGCCCGAGCATTGCCTTTCAGGCCCCCGCCGGGGCGAGGCACCCCCTGCAGCCGATGGCCGCGGAGCGCTGGCCCCACCTGGTGGAGACCCCCGGAACTGCGGCTGACAGCCAGCCCGCGGGTACCGCCAGCTCTGGGCACCTTCGCTACATTTGAAAAACTTACGGGGAAAAATAATACTAATTTTTTAAAAATCACATAATAATGAGAAAATATCTTATGAAATGAGTAAAATATGTCTTCTGCAAGCCAGAGCTATTCTTTTTGCTCACAATCACTGGCAATCACATGAACTTTAAGAACAGCAAGGATGGGGCAGCCAGGAATCTATGCACAGACAGGGAGATGGGAGGTTGGAGAGCAGCTCTGTAGAAAGGGATCTGGGGTTTCTGACTGATGGCAAGATGAATCTAGGGCAGCAATGTGCCCTGCCAGCTCAATGGGCCAACCTGTACCCTGGGGTGCAGCAGCCCAGCACTGTCACTGAGAGAGGAGGCTCTGCACTGTGCAACCTTACCTCCAGAACTGGATGTGGGTTGGGTGCCACGACATAAAAAGGACATAAACATATTAGAGAGTGTCCAAAGGAGGGCTACAGAGATGGTGGAGTCTGGAGGGCAAAGTGTGTGAGGAGCAGCGGGGTTGGCTCAGCCCAGATCAGAGGAGCTGAGGGGAGGCCTGATGGCAGCTGCAGCTCCTCACAGGGAGCGGAGGGGCAGCGCTGAGCTCTGCTCTCTGTGACAGCGACAGGGCCCGAAGGAACGGCATGGAGCTGTGTCAGGGGAGGGTTCTCCACCAGAGAGTGGTGGGCATGGAACAGATGGCAGTGGGCATGGCCAGATCAAGATGAATTTGCATTTTCCTTTCTGTCATTCCAAAATGTCTATACCCATTCAGACAAGATAAAACTGTATAGTGCATACCCGCTGCAAAAGGACCAGCAGGAGGCAGATCCAGCAAGTTTTATCAAGCATGTTTGCAAGCAACCTGAATTTTAATAAAGATAACACAGAGAACTGATACTAGCAGTTTAGCTCTGGCAACCACAGCTATTCCAAATGAAAAAGACATACATATATAGCAAAGATTAAAGAGCTTGAGTCAAATGCCACATTAGGGCATTCAAAATCCTATCTTGCTTCTTGGCCATAGTCTTCCTAACACACTTGCTTCACTCACTGACATATTCTGACCATCTGCAACCGAGCCATACCCAAAGGCTCACTTTTTAATCTGACTTCAACATGGTGTCACTTCCCATTGAATTGCATGGGGTTTTTTTGCAACTTATATTACTGCTTGTGATTCCTGCTCCATTACTCTTCCAGAGATCGTAGTTTGACATCAGTAGAGTTATGAATGTGAAAGACCATCAACATCCAAAGT
The DNA here is from genome assembly GCF_905368555.1 of Meleagris gallopavo. Taxonomy (NCBI): domain Eukaryota; kingdom Metazoa; phylum Chordata; class Aves; order Galliformes; family Phasianidae; genus Meleagris; species Meleagris gallopavo. The sequence goes on along the minus strand of NC_139405.1, from coordinate 31,262,494 downwards.
AAAATGTGCCAAGATGCTAAGTTGAAGTGTTTAGTTTTTCAGTTGTTGAGCGTTGGGTTTTTTGCGGATTTTTTTGGTTGCACTGTTGGTTGTTGTTGGGTCTCTTTTTTTCCCTGTTTGTTTGTTTTTAACTTGGAATGCATCTAAGCCTTGCAAAAGTTGGCAGAAAAATAGTTTTCATATTAAAAATTTATCGGAGCACTGAAGCTGAGCTCCAGGAAAATATCAAATGCTGCATGTGCTGGGATAAGGTGGCACTCGAAAACACATGGGAAACAAACCCATGCTTTGGTAAAAGAAAAAAAAACAAAACAAAAACAATACATGAACATAAGAACACTTAAGAATTCTGGTTTCATAAACTACCACAACACATATAATATATTCAAGCAAGGAAAAATGTTGCTGCTAAGGGATATTCACAGAAGTTCATCAACAGAACACAGTCATGCCATGCTTTGCATTTCTGAAGCTGCAGAACCCACAACTGAACTGTGTTCCAGAAATTTAACTTTTGTTTTTGTAACTGACATTACTTGTAGTTGCAAGTATGATCTTGAAAAAATTAGCAGGGTCTTCACGAGTCTGGAAATAAAGTGAAGCAATAGCTTTTTGGAGTAGTAATACAACCATCCTTGACAGAAAGGTAGTAGGCATTGCTTGGTTGCCAGTATTATTTTCCCTGTGACCATTTGGGCAAGAAGCTTCTAGTAAATACAGCTCAAGCTCACCTCACTTGCTCTGGCTGCAGCACTTCATCTAAGCACCACGACTTCAAGACCCTTATCCCAGGGCATGCATCATGCTCCTCCTCACAGGCTAGAGGCTTAGGAAAAACTCAGTGACCTGCAACTGGCCTATGCTGACTTCTTCATTCACATTCCTTCACAACTTGAGTATTCAATACAAGCTGAACAAAGCAACAAGCCATGAACAGTATTTACGCTGTCTCCCTCTGGGGTAGTCAAAAAAAGAGTAGCACCTCACAGCTAGTTTTTCTTTTCCAGTGTTAACATTCAAGTTTTTTTTGTTTTATTTCTTAAGCAGCGACCATTTGATCTCACTGGCAGCGCAATATTAAGAGTGATCACGTTTTCAAATATCTGGATTCAGATATGAAAATTATTTGCACCTGGAAAAGTTCATTACTAAAACTGATTGTTTCAAGATATGTTGTTCTTTTTGTTCTGCTAACATTTTGTAAGATTTAAACACTGTATTTGTAATTTGTCAGTGTTCTCATCAGCAAGCTGGATATCCTAATTTCTGATATATCTTATGATACAGTTTCAAGAAACAATGCAGATGACCTACTAAGAACTTAGACAACATTACCTATTTTTATCCAAAGCATGTCTGAAAAGTAAGGAAGGATACCAGAACTCTAGGCATACATGAGCAAGAGTTTACAAACCATTACACTAAATTCTCCTGGTGCAGACAAAAGAGATATTTTGTTTTCCAGACAGTTTATAGCAGTTCCACAGCACAAGAAAAACCTCTGGAAAAGGGATGCTTTCACCAGCATAGCTCTGCCTACACTAGGGCTTTTCTGAACAGTTATGTCAGTCAGAGTGTGACCAAAACATCTTTATGCTGTAAATGGAGCTTTCAAGCAACAGGAGTAAGTTTCCAAAACAAACTTTCTGAGAGGTCTATTGTCCTACTTCTTGCTACACCATGAAAAGAGTGCCAGGCTATATGAATTTCTATGAAAGTTATTATGAAACTACGTTCAAGAGCACAGCAGCAAATGATCCTTTCTGATGCAGAGGAAAGGAAGGAAGTAATTTTAAGGACTAATACAGTTCCAGCAAGATATCCTCTACTGAATTAAAAATCAAAAAAGAACTGGCCCTAAAAGTTAAAACAGCTCACAGCTGAAGTGGGGATATTGGACAGGTATAAGAGAATAGCACACAATTACAGACATACATGAGAAATACTAAATACAAACTGAATTTCAACTTGAAAGATACATACAAAACAAAATAGCTGAAGGAAAAGAAACACAAGAAAGAAAATAAAGAACAATTAGCAGTGAGAAAAAAAAAAAAAAAGTCAATAGAGCCCCTGTTCAATTCACAGGATTCCTGCCTGGGCTCAGGTGCCTACTGCCACAGAAAATGCCCTAGGTTATCCTATCACCTCCAGCTACTGGCTGAGAAGGATACAGACTCCAAAAGATCATGTGTATTACATGCCACATCATACAAGTACCCTAGAATATCAAAAGGTACACAATAGCTCTCCATCCCTTATATGGGGAGGACAAGTCCCACACTCACCTGTAGACACATATAATGTACGTACAAGTATAATACATCTGGAGATGAGTACTGCCCTTCAACTGTGAGCCACTAAGTGCTTCTTCCCTAACTGACTACCTGTTAGTGATCCTAGTGCTTTTCTATAAATATTTTTAAGGTTTATTTATTTTAACTACAGGTTTGATGTCACTTCCATGTTATTTCTTCATGTAGCTTTCTAGTATTTAAAAGGGGATTATAAAAAGGAGGGGAATCAACTTTTTACTCAAGTAGATAGCTACAGGACAACGGGAAATGGTTTTAAGCTCAAGGAGGGAAGGTTTAGATTAGATGTCAGGGGAAAGTTCTTCACTGAGACAGTGGTGAGGTGTTGGAACAGGCTGGCCAGAGAGGCTGTGGATGCCCCATATCTGGAGATATTCAAGACCAGGTTGGATGGGGCCCTGGGCACCCTGATCTAGCACCAGATCTGGAGGTTGGTGGCCTTGCCAGTGTTAAGGAGGTTGGGAACTGGATGATCCGTGGGGTTCCTTCCAAGCCAATTCTATGATTCTATTGTCTTAATTCTATTGCTCTGTTTTCTGTTCACACACTGTCTTGTCTATTTATTATTTTAGGCAAAATTCTGTTTGCATACAGTTTTGAGAGCTCACTTCATTCTGGAAAGATTTCCTGAGCTCTCCTTTCCTGTTCATGGTGATTAATGTATAAAATACTGTCTATATAAATTTGCATCAGCCAGACCCAACCAAAGCAGATCTGACATGGCTGACAATCAAGTTCTCTTGAGTAATGGGGAAAATCTCAGCAGAAAAGAAAAAGGAAAATCAGTTCTTATTCAGAAAGAGAAGGACAGGGCAGAGGATACAGACAAGCCAGCAAACGTTCTGAGATAATTGCTTGGTATGCTTTTGACTTACAGAAAAAATGTTAACACAAGTTTGTCACGAATAAAGAGTATCACACAAAACCATTTTATTTTTTTTCCTGATAAGATGAAGTGTTATTAGAGAAACGCAACAAATGGGAAATGGCTTGACCTCAGTACAGACTTTGACTTTGTCCCACATGACATTCATCACAATCCAGCCATGAAAATATTGTTTAAATAGTTGCAGAATCATCAGTTACACAGTTGCACAGTCATTAAAGGTATGCCACAGAATTTTGTCCTGGATCCATTACCTTCCAATAATTTCATTAATGAAAAGAAAAAAAAAAAAAACTTTTAAAATAAGTTTGTAATCTGAGAGGATGATGCAAGCATTTGTATCCCCAGTGGCTCAATAAACCAGAGAGATGGACTGAAATCAACATGAAATCTATGAAACTTGCTGAAAGCACCCTACCGAGGAAGAAAAGAAACACACGGTTACAAAACAAATTCATTGATGGTTAAGTAGGGCACAGAAGAAGAGAATATGCAGGGACCATAGTCTGAGAGTTAGCAGGCTAGACAAAAACATACAACTGTCTTTCTGAAACACATCAGCAGGAAAGTTCACTCCATTCAGGGCTTCAGTTAGAGCCTTATATCCAGTATGGACACTACGCTTTAAAAATATATATATATATAAGCGTGCGTGTGTTTCAAACCAGAAAGACTTCAGAAAAGAAGAAATAAGCTGATAATGTGGGGGGATAGGGAAAATTACACTAAGCTATTTAAATTTGCGACGTCCACGTATATCACTAGAAAGGCACAACTTCAACAAGTAATAAAATCTTCATATCCATTTGCAATCCGTGTACAAAAAGTATGATAACTATAAACCATACCAAAATCCCTTGCCTCTAACAAAAGGCAGTAGTTTACAAAACAGAAAATACTCAAGTAAAGACTCTCAAATAGGTTTTCTCAACTAACCTCTGGAACATGTCTCTTTACACTCTCAGTTCCTCCCTTTCTTGATGTGCCTGCCAGTACAGGATCTCACATCTGAAGTCAACAGATCACCTACATCTCCCTCAACAACACACAAGCTTTTGTCAACATAGTTTCTGCCAGTGAAGTTAAGTTTATACATCCTGTCAGTCTCTCAGGATGGTGGCAAGAAATGGGCAATCGTACATTTGTGAGATTTTGTGGTTGTTTATATGCATAGCTCTAGCTGAAGGGAGTACAGCATCATTTCCCCGAGCAAGTGGCCATGGCTGTGGTCAGCCTAACAGCAGAAATGGCTGCAAATTATTGTCAGCAGGTATTCAAGCTACAGCGGCTCCACATCACCTTTGACTAAAAAGTGATGCTCAAATTATCCTCTTCCACTAGTTCTGCTGCCACAGTATCAAACTCCAGCAGATAGGCAGTGACAGGCAGCTGAGAACAGCCAAAAGCAAGAGCTTTATCCTAAATCTCCACATTACAGACACTGTCACTATTAGTTACAAGGGACCAGAGAGAGAAAATGCAGATCTCCATGAAGGTGAAAGCCAGCCTGAAATTCCCACAGAGCAGCACTTCCAGCGCCCCGCTGTTACATAGTGGGTATTTTGGTCACTAGTCACTATAAACCAAAAGGAAGAAAAAAAAGAAGAAATACAGCAATGCTTACAGCAACACAGCACAAAACCATAACACAGCCATCTCTGAAGCTCAGAAAGAGTGAGATACCAAGCCCAAGAGTCACCTACTTAAATGAAACCATCTGTATCTAACCAAGTAGTTAACAACCTGAGGAGAAATTATTGTCACTCTAACTCAGGTGAGTAAAATGAACTCAGATAAACCACGCTCCACAAATGGCTACTTCTTTTTAGACGGCCTGAAATAACAGGATTAGGTTTAGATACTTGAATGTTAAGCGAATTCCCAAATTAAGTATGTGAGGATAAAATTAATTACAAACATAGAAGCTAAAATGGAAAGGACAAGCTAAGAATATTAGAAAAGAAATCAGGAGTTCAGTGAAATTGATTAACAAAATAGCAATGTGAGGACCTATTATCAGAACTCAGTAGAGTGATCTTTTATCTGATAATGATGATCAGATAAGAATAATTCACATTTGCAAAGATTTTTTAATTACAGGAAAGATCTATGAAATTAATCCAAGTGCCAAGCTTAAAGAAAAATTATACAATAAAGCAAAATCTGAGAAGTTATTTGAAACTTTTATAATACTCTTATTATCTATTTCTAATATTGGAGTTAAGCTTATCAAAATTTTGGAGAATGCTTACTTTCCATAAAGGTAAAGACAAAGTCTGAGGCCAAATGACATTATTTTGAGAAGAGCTGAGAGAGAAAGTAAATTGAAAACTATAGTTTTTCTGAGCAATAATATACTGACTGAAGCAAATACTCCCATCTACATTTCACAGTAGTTTTTAAAGCATGGTTAGTGAGGTGTCTCACATGCTATAATAAATGCTCCATGGAATACTTCAGTGCAATTATGTAGCTACAACTAATAATAAATGACTTCCATAAAACTATGAAAAATATTAAAGAATATTTTATGAAATTTATATCCAGCTCCACCATAATGTGGATACTTCTTTATAGCCAAAGGCAGCTGTCTCTTGTGTTGGATTTGATAAATACATTTAATTATGCAAAAATTAATTTTCCAAACTTACCACTGGTGACTCTCAGCACTCATGGCATCCAACTGGACAGCCTTTTCAGCTTTAGCCTTTCCTGTAACAGGAATACAATGTATTAAAGTATTTATTATACTCTTCTACATCTTTGGCAAGTACCAAGAACTAAGCAATCAGAAATACTTTGGCTGTAAGGAAATTCAAAATTCTCTTGCAAATATAGATAGACAATCGTGGCTTTACACAATTTGCACTTATATACATGCACTCAGATCCCAATTAAATGATTGCAACTTTATTTTTTTTTCTTAATCCATTTTATCAAGTCATATGCAACCGAATCAGAGATGGACTAGATTGGACTGTTGAAGGAGGCAGTGTTATTTCTAAGACCGTTCAAAGCAGGTTAGATAAGCACCTGTCAGAATAAGCAGCAGAGCTGCTTCCTTCCTTGGGTACAGGGGTTAGCTAGTTGAAGTTCCTTTCCAGTACAAAGTCTTCCATTATGTTCTGCTTTAACTGAATAAAGATGACAGAAAGTGGCCTGATCAAACCCACACACCCAGATGAGATGCTTGCTCTTTGCTCTGTTTCAGCTGCAACCAATTAAGCCACACTGACATTTCTGTATTACAAGTTAACTTCATAAAAACAAAGAGCAGCATACACAGTCCTCTAACCCAATGGAATGAAAAAACACAAAACTACTGCCAGCTCCCCTGCAGTCTCAATCCTTCTGCATCACTTCCAAAAACAGAGATGAAAAGGGCTGCCACCACCCACCCCTTCATGAGAATGAGCCGAAGGAGGCTGATTACCCAAGACCTAATCCCTGTGTCATTCCTTCTCACTCCCTGTCTTTTGCTATGCCATTATTGTCCATCAGGAGAGGCTACAACTAGCCACTGGTAAAAGCAAAAATCCAACAACAGAGATCCCTGTTGAAAAGTAGTTTGTGTTATAATCCTCACAGCAACTTCCACATAACGAAGCCAAACTGCTTCTAAACCAAAGACAGCATCAATTAAGTAGTTAAGAAAGCACAAGTCTTTATGATGAAAGTACAGGAACAAAAAGATAAGGTCAGGGACCTTGGGATATGCCTAAGTTGGCTACAGAATAAGTAATAACAGCCCAGGGGCATGACACTGCCTTTAAGGACGACAAACTGCAGCCAAAGTTGCTTTTTCAGTGTTGTCCTTCCTTCTGACAGAAAAAAAAACAAACAACCTGCAAAACATTAGAAGAGTTACAAAAGACCGAATTACATGAACTTGAAATACTCTTACAAAGCCTTACTTTGTTGCAGCAAAAAGGGAGAGGCAATGGAGAAATAAAGGACAGAGGGGCATTCCCAGATACAGGCAAAGAGATTGCCATAAGAACAAAGTGTTTGGAAAGACTGGAGGAGGGTGATACAGGTAGAAAAGAAGTAGGCTTTATTGTAGTCAAGAGAAGGTCCAATACAAGAAGGGAAACAAATACTGTCCTTCTTGCCAATATGAAACTAGACTGTAAAAGAAAGAGAAGTGCTTCTAAAAGCAATAAAGAAAAAAACATGTGAAGAACACTGGAACATTGTTAAGGCTAAGCTATCAAACAGGATACATGGGAAGGGACACTTGGAAGCAACATCTTAAATTGTCATGTGAATCTTGAAAAAACATCAACAAGAAACAGTTTTATCCCCAGTACCATCATAAAGGAAACTGCTAATTTGCACGAGTGTTACTTTGCCTCAGAAAAACAAGCCTTGAGTTTGCTTTTCTTCTCTCTCTCCCGAAGGTGTAATTAAGAAACTGTGCTGAAATATTTTTTTATATTCTTTCATTTTAAAAGTATTATTTTATATTGTTTCCATCTGATTCTCATCAAAATGAAGATTTTTACGGCATCATACATAGCCAACAGACTTAAATTGTGACCAAGACTTTTTATACACCATTTTTTGATATCTCCAGAGAAGAAAGAATGGACTGAAGTTGTACAACATGATAGGTTTTGTGCAAAATATTTTAATTACAATACAAATGCTCTCATTTATTAGATTGGACATTGTTTGGATAAGAAAGCATTACCAAAGTTCAAAGCGTGTTTAACTACATTCAGAAGAAGTTGTACATAAGCATTTTTCATCTACTTACCATCAGAAACATATTTTTTCTTTTCCTCAGCATCAGTAGTCATCTCAAACATATCTCCATAAGCACGTGCAAATCTCCAAAGAAAGTCCACACAGTTTTCATACTGAAAGTTGAGAACAGCTTAGAATCAGGTCAGATTGGGATTTACATAGTTTCCTTTTACAATACTTAGAGTGGGTAAGACAAACACGGCATAAATATTTGGTTATTTTATATCCTTTTATACTACTTTTAATCTACATAAGAACCAGATATCAATTTCTCACTGCCAACGCAGAAAAGTACTCTGGAAATACTTTAGACAAACTAAAGAGGCTTCATTTCAAAAAACCAGTTTTAAAGTTCTTTTTTTTAAAATTAAAAATACAAATGTAACCCCATAAAATCCAACAGATTCCTGAATGATGTGATGGATGCTTTCTTTAGATTTGAAATGAGCATCAAATTCACTTGCAAGTAGCATTTCATCAACTTGCCTGGGTATTCCAATACATAAAAGAAAATGTAATTAGAACTAATTATGAAATTGTTACACTGAATGGAGTGCTACCTGTCAAACATTTTGGAATTTTATTAAGAGTTAAACAAGCACGCAGTAAAGCCATCAAAGGAAAAGTGCACGTGAAGACTACCATAAAGGTATAAGCAGACTACAGGCTCACAGTTTGATTTCTTCAGAACACTTGGTCTGGTTAATACCTTATTCCACAGGACTTTCTTATACAGGCCATTCCAAAACCAGCAAAAAAAGTTTCATTTACCCAGGAAAAAAGCCCACAATATCTTTTTTTATTGTACACAAAAAAATACAAAACCAAACAAAATCTCTAAATTTTTGAGTTTAGATGGGATATAATACAACAAAACTTTCATGCCCACCCAACATGAACATTGGTGCCTCCTTCAAATATTTATTTTTCAATATATTTTCAGAGTACGTATGAAATTGCACTTTCATTCCTGTGCACATTTTAACACTTGCATTAAGGAAGTTCACAGAGGCAGTGCTAAACATAAGTTAATGGCAATGTAACACTAATACCTTTGCTTCTTTCTCAAGTAGTAGTTTGAAGCTCTCCTTTTTGTCATCCTCTGAACCCTTGTGCAAACTGTCCACCTCCTGTAGAAGATTAAATAATTCATCTTCTGGCTGCACAGTGGTATCAGGTGACTTCTTACAGCCCTTCTCTTCCTCAGAGTCTCCTTCAGTATCAGTATGAGCTGTAAGGTAACTAAAAATCACAGAAAATAATAATTATCTTTTGTAAAAACATTGGAAAATTGGAAATGTGAAATTAAAATGCAAAAAATTCAGTGCAATTTATTCCATTTGTCCAGACTGAAAAGTTTTTATTCATGAAATCAAGCTTATAATTATTACAGAACCTTTATCTTCAAAAGGACAGCACAATCATGATTTCAAATTGTCCTGCCTAAATCCTACATTCAAAACATTTAGAGACATATTAGAAACACGTGTCCTTGTGCTTCAAATGCAGAACACTTTAAATCACTAATGTTTACTAAGGCGTTCTCTGCAACACTGAACACTTTGCAGACCTGAATCTCTTCAACTCTTTACCTCAATTTCTCTATATTTTGAAATGGGAATGAGCTTGATAACTGCTGAAGAAGTGCTGTAAAATCACTTATGTCCTCTTAAACACTTTCAAGATCTAAGTATAAGCGATAATACACATAAACAAACTGATAACAGTGATCTCCTGTACATTCTGAAGGTTAGAATATCTGAAACTGGGAAAGATCTTATGGTAATTAATTATGCTCTGTGCAGAAGTACTCAGCACAAAGCAGTGAAGGACAAGGAAATATTTACAAAAGCCATAAATACCACACAGAGATAAGCGGTTGGCCTTACTGTGCAAAGTGCTGAGCATATATTAGGGTCCTCCAGTTTCACATAGGAGCAGCTGAATAGGATTATATTTAAAAAGAAACCACTTTCTCTGTTATGAGTCCCCATCTCACCAGCCAGGCAACCTCCTACATTGCTCAGGATCCACAGGGATAAAACAAGAGCAAGATAATTTAGTTAAGTATTAAACATCATTTCAGCATTTTGGCAAACAAGGCACAAGTAAAGGTTTTTCTGTTTTGTTTCTGATTGCATTAATTTTCTTACTAACTCTCTGTTCAATCCTTGTCATGGTTGAAACATTTTAAGCACAAAACCATAACACATTAAGAAGGCTATAGACCTCTAAAAAATAAATAGCTAGGATTTTTCCTATCAATGTGGGCAAGCTGTTTGAACTGAAAGTAGTTTTATTTTGAGAGTTTTATTTCCAGTCAAAATAAGTGCATAATAAATATTATTGATATAAAACTGTTATAAAAAGAGCTCAATGACTGATTTCAAAAACCAGCTCATATCAGAAGAGCAAGCTGCATGTTATGAAGAGCTATAATAAGTGTATATATGTACAGAAGCAAAGCAAAGATTTATTTCAATACAGTCCAAAATCTCCTAGAGTTTAAGGGATGATGAAAGTAAACCTTAGAAACAAAGGAAGAACAGTTATTATAGTTTACTTTTCAAATCTTTTATGTAAGTACTCTAACATCTGCTATTTCACCTGGTGTTTTATTAGATGATAAACAGAAAATGGTTTGATGTGATTGGATTAAGAGCAGCCTCGAGGAGAAGGACTTTATAGTGTTGGTTGATCAGAAGTTTGACATGAGCCAAAAGTGTGGACTTGCAGCCCAGAAAGCCAAGTGTATCTTGGGATGCATCAAATAAGAAGTGACCAGCAGGACAAGGGAGGTGATTGTGCCTCTGCACCAGTGAGGCCCCACCTAAAGTGGGCCCAGGCATGGGGCCCTCAGCACAATAAAGACAAAGAGCTGCTGGAGTGGAGGAAGACCATGAAGATGATCAGAGGGCTGGAGCACATCTCCTACAAAGACAGGCTGATGGAGCTGGGCTTGTTTCTTCTGGAGAAGGCTCTGTGGAGATCCCAATTCCTTCTACTACCACCTACTGGTAGTCTTCCACTACCTAAAGAAGGCCTACAAGAAAGTTGGAGAGAGACTCTTTGTCAGCGAGTGTAGTGATAGGTCAAGCGGTAATGGCTTTAAACTGAAAGAGGGTAGGTTTAGATCAGACGTTAAGAAGAAATCATTCATGATGAGGGTGGTGAGGCACTAGAACAGGCTGCACAAAGAAGCTGTGGATGCCTGATCTCTGGAAGTGTTCTAGGCCAGGCTGGAAACCAGATGACCTTTAGGGTTTCTTCCAACCCAAATCATTGTATGGCGGCACAGCCTTGACGGTCTTTTCAAACATAGATGATTCTATGAAAAGTGAATATTTACATATGAAAAATACATTAACCAATACCTGAGAAACTGGAAGAACTTAAAAAAAAAAATCTACATTCACTGCCAACTGTTTTAATCTTTATTACTAATAGATCCTATTTAAAACAGAACAACAGTGAGTGATAAGAATGTGAGGAGCAATGGTCAGCCAACAGGACTCAGACCACAGAAGACTGTTCGAAGTCCAAAAAGCAAACAGTAACCATGCTGTAGACTCTCCACACTGTGGTTAAGCTGTTAGGAAATCTAGACACACAGTATTGCATTAAAAAAAAAAAAAAACACAACAAAACTAGAAGTAGAAAATTGTGATTGAGCTATCTGGTATAAAACACTGTTTTATACTGCTGTGGTGTAAACTTGCTCTGCTGGTTCAACAGATTGGATCAACTACTTGGGTTTGAGGAAACATTTGCCAAACCCGAGTCAGGTCAGCTGAAGACTGCACTGAAAATAAATGGAAAGGGATAACAAATGAAGAGATATGGGAAGTAATTCTTAGAAGCAGGCAAAGGAAATGTTTTTTTAAAAAAAGTTATACATAAAACATAGGAGGGAGAAGGATTTATGATGTAAATCTTTCTGGTGGCTGACATCAAATGTAATTTGAAAAGCCTGGGTGACAGGCTTGTTGAAGACTAGTGTCAAATGTGACACTAGTTTCAATAGTTCATCACCACTGCACCAGGGATGAAATCTCATTAAAATGGCAATTGTGATAGAATTAGGGGAAATCTTCCAACATAAGTTGGATCACCTAGACACAATGTATTTAATTTTAAATGAATGTGCCCTTGTTAAGCTTTCTCAAATGGTAAAGACTGAGGTGAAGAACAGAAACTGAAACAGTTAAAAGCAGAATGTAGACAGACTAGGTGCAGTGAGCTCTGGAGTATTCAGTCAACGTCTCATTAATTCAGCATATCTTCCAATCAGGATAGCTTTTATTACGTGAAAAAATTACAATTTTTTTTAATAAAAAGTGCTATTTTTCCACTGAAAGAAATATATAATTTTTAAAAGGCAATAATGCAAAGCTTCTCTCTCCAAGGTGTTGAACATCAACAGTGACACGGGAACAGACCAGAATAGATCAAAGCAGTGAAGGTCACAGCAGGAAATGCCAGCATCAAATGTTTTAGGAGGGGGGGAGGAGGGAGTGAAAGTAACATTAAAAGCTTTCCTGGGAGAAGTTTGCAAACCTGAAACTGGTGTAGTCATTTGGCACGACCTATTCATGTGTCATTTAAAGCCAGAACTGCTTCACACAAGCAAAACCCTACCTTCTGGATCATAAAAATATTGCTGGGGCTGTGAAACACACTGCATGTACTTTATCCTAGATAGACAACCAAAAGTGAAAAAAGGAAGTTTAATTTGTAACTAAGAACAGTGCTATTTCTCTAGTGCACAAGCCAGTAGCTGAATGCATTGCCATGCACAGACAACACAGGACAGCATAAAGCAGTGCTCATGGCATTTACACAGTTACAAGCACATAAAATAGTGAAGCATATTAACTTGAAAAATTTCTGTGTCTTATTGTCACTTATAGAAAACTCTCATATAAATGTGCATCACTGACACTGAAGTTACTTATGACCTTAGAAAAACCTATATACATCTCAGCTGTATGCAAACCAGGATTATTAACCTATTTCCATTTAAAAGAAGAAGAAAAAGAAACTTACTAAAGTGAAAATAAAATTATTTATAAAGAAGATACATGAAACAAGCACACTGAGCAGGTGTTGGAAAAAAAAAAAATCTTTCGCTTTTCAAAGGACATTTAAAAACATCATTGAAAAATTACATACCCAAATGACTAATGCTATCTACAACCTTGAATTATCATCCTTCCTTCCAACTGTATGCAAATACTCATCAGAGAAGGCCTCTCTTAAGGACACACTCAGTACTCTTGCACGCTATAATCACTAGTGTTGGATCATCCCATCAATTTCTTCGTCACACAGAACCTGAGTAGACAAGTTTCCTTGGTTAGTTCCCAAACAGCAATGCATCACTCCTGACAAGATCTCAGTGTCAGGTGTGGAATGACAACTGTACTGTGCGTGTGAACCTGATTATTTGTTAACTGGTGCTTTAGACTTATCTACATCTCCAAATATTTTATGCTCAGTATAAAGGCCTCTACAAACCAACCAAACTATTTCAGTGTGAGAAACTACAGAACTTGAAATGTTTGTACATAACAAGAAGAGGAAATGCCTTTGACAACCGTTGCCAATATTGAATGTTTAAAGTAAAAAAAGGGTAACAACTGATTTGTAAAGAACTGAAAAGTTCTCAGAATACGCTACTGAAATAAAAGCAAGAAGGCTGGGATTTAACAGAAGAAAAGATTCTGCCCATGGGAACTGAAAATACATATGGAGGAACTCTTCAAAAAGAGAATTCCATTAATTACTATGTGAAGCACATTGTTGTCTTCAGATTATTGTCATTAATTTACACAATTAGAGAAAAAAGTTACTTAAGACGGACAATTTACAGGCATCATGCTGCCTATGCTATGTATGTAAAACACTGAGGAGACATTAACCAGAAAACAGCTGCTACACACACTGAATAAACTGCATGTAAATTTCTAATCTATAATAGCAAAACAAAGATGTAATTATGGGGGAGTAAGGTCATCACTATTCTTACATTACTACTGTCGGGTGTATTAGGCAACAGATGAAATTATAGAACTACAGTTCCTCTCCTGAGGAACTCCAGGTACATCTCATCCTTCAGCATGTTCCCCAACTGAAGCTTAAAGACTTCATTAACAGCAGTTGGACTACGAGCTGTGATCAAAACCAGGAACTTTGAACCTTAGTCAGTACCCTGAATCACTCATGATTAATATTAAGCAACCAGGAAACATATACAGTAGCAAATATATATAAACAAGCCTGCCATGTGTACATGCCTTGCATTCAGACATAATTTCTAAAGCATGCAACACCTTTTGGCAGAACATTGTAGCAACTCATCTTTAAGGCTCATAGAAAGAATAACTAAAAACACTTCTAAAGTCTGAACCAGCTCTGTCAGAGACCTAAACAAGACTATCTCATTGATGAAAGTGACTATAAATCACACCATTATCCTGAACTTTGCTTCTTATTGCACAGCTATGTAGCAATACTGCAGTGGACTGTTGCCAATCCCAAGAGTAGCAGTCTGTATTGGACTTCATGTTGGACTAACCACAGTGCAGACTTACAGAGGGTCACACATAGATTTCTCTGATTTGAAAACAACTAATCTGATCTTTTTCTGAAAAGAGAAATATAAAATATACACAAAACTTTAAAAGGACTACTATTTAGAACACAAAGCTTCACTTACATAATGATGCCATTTGCACTGCATATGAACTATAGCAGAAACAAAACGTGACCAACTCACCCTCCTTCACTTTCTGCCTCCTCAGAACTGGTAGTTTCTGTTGCACCAGATGCTGCCTCCACTTTCCTCCGCCTTGCTGCTCTGTGTGATGGGCTAGCTCTCTGTGCATCCCCTCTCCCCTGGAGCTCATCTCGAACAAGATCTTCCAGCTTTGGAATAGCTTCTTTTAGAAATTTCACCTCTCTCTTCAGTTCGTCCACACTTATTAGCAAACCGTTCAGTTTTTCAAGTATCTGTAGTTGCCTTCCATGTAAAACCATGACTGCTCCTTGTTCATTATGGGCTTCATGTTTCAAACTCACAGAATGAAGCTTGTTATCTACATCTGTGAATGCAGGCATGTGCACAGCTGCACTGGGTTTTCGGGTCTTGTGGTACCAAACCAGGACCAGGCTTATTCCAGCAGTCCCTGCCATTATGCCCAGTATCAACCCTTTATTTTCAAAGTGAGACATTTCTGCGCTCTCCTAAGATTGTGAGACAACAATAACAGGCAGAGTTAAAGACGTTTTCCCACTCTACCCAAACCACCCACTTTGCTTTTAAATCACAAAATGTTAATGCTAGAATAATCGCTGCACTCTGCAGACATGAAGCCACAGCACAACTCCAGCAGTTTCTGCAACAACAGGCAATGTGCAGTGACAGCAAAAACAAGACAGCTGTAGGCTGCTGTTGGGGACAAGGACGCGCACTTTTCTATCCGCACAGCATCACACCTACGCTTACACAGCTCCCCGCAGTTTGCATTGAGTATTTTACTGTTTTTAAAGGCGAGAAACTCGCGGCAACCGGGTTTCTCCCCTGCTCGGCGACAGGCAGCCGTCAGGCCGCAGCGCAGCCCGTCCCGCCCCGCCCCTCACCGAAGCCCCGTGCTCACCCCCCCCGCGGCCGCCTGCCCCGCAGCCCGTCCCGGCAGGGGGAAGCCGGCAGAACCAGCCCCGGGCCCGTCGCCCTGCTACGTACCGGCGGGCCGCTCCGGCTACGGGATCACTCCCCGCAGCTCTCCCGCCGCGGCCCAGGGGGCGGCGATACCCGGATCGAGGGGGACGGGCCTCCGCAGCAGCCGCCGGCCGGGCCTCCGGGGTGACGGCCGCTTCCCCTCGGAGGAGGGCGCCGGGCCCGCCCTGCGGCTTGCGGCAGCACCGGCGCGTAGGGAGGCGGGCAGCTCTCTGTCCCGGTTGAGGCCTTTCCATGCGAACCCGGCCGGGCTACTGTTGCCTGAGTGCCCCGAGAGGTGCTGCCGGGGAAGCCCGCTGCACCTGCTTAGGTGCTCAGGTGGGGCTGCTGGAGAGCGAATGTACCTGTGCGCGTGTCTCTGTCCGGTCTGCCGGCTGCTGATTGCTACTGATTTAACCTTTGTTACTTCTAGGAATTAGAGAGGCACTATTTCTTCTTCACCTAGTGCTATAAATTGCAGAGGAACCCTGACCAGCTGCAGAAAGAGGAGTGGCCCTGGCACAAAAGTGTAATTAGTAACTCGACTGTCTGAGAGCCCAAAGCTGACCGTGTAGTTTGCCTAGAAGCACAGAAGAACTCGGATTTACTGGGGAGCAGGATGTCATAACACCCTTATTTCTCCCTCACGGCAGTATTTCTGGTTCTGCCTCCTGCTCCTGGTTTTGGAAAAAGGACCGCCACAGACAACCTGCTGTGCCCATTCATCTTCCTGAGTGCTTCTGGAGGCCCTTGCACAACATCCTGCCACAGGAGTGGAAACACAAACTGCTGTTCTATGTGAGGGCCCTGGAAACCTTTAAGGAAACTGTTAAGACTGCGCATAGGGAAAGTAACTGTTGGTCAACAGCTGGAGTTTTCCTCAGTCCTATCACTCAGAAACAAAGGAATACAATGTAGTTTAAAAAAAAAAAAAAAAGCAACAACAACAACAACAAACAAACAAAAAAAAAAAACAACCCAAAACATACTAATACCTTTATAAGAATGAATAAGGTATTATATAAAAAAACAGCAATAAAAAGCCCACCCATGCAAATATTTTAGTCTGATAGTCTTGTACCTATTTCTCTTTACAAAGATTTCCCTTAAAACAACCATACCTACCTAATGCTCCATTAAGAACCTGAGGAAAAAACAAGCCTTCCACGAGGCCAAACTACAGCCTGAGAAAGACAGAAATCTTTTAATTGAAATGGAAACATTAATCCTATTTCTACATTCTGCAATTTTCCAAGTTACAAACAAGTATAACCTGTTCATAATTCAAGTTTTGTAAACTTTCAGTTTTATGAAAACTTTACTAAAATAATTTCCAAAGAGTAATTTTTGTTATGATGGAAATAATTGTTTGGAGTTGTGTAATCCACCAGTATTTAAAAATGGGACCAGATTACATAAATCTTCATGCTGATCATATTTCAAATGTTCAGGAATGGTCATAACATTTTGTTGGATAACCTTTATTTGTATTTTCTCTTTTCAACATCATTTGCCAAAAATCTTTCTCTAAGCCAAGTAAAACAGGAAAGGTTATTTGAAGAGAATTAATTGGAGGACAAACACAGCTGAAGCAGATTATAGATGCAGAAAACAATGTGAGTGTTTCCAATGATTTTCTAATGTGGCTCGCTAAAGCCTGTGGCCCATGGCCTTAGAGTAGTCCATTTCTTTTCAAAAATAATAACCAATAAGAACTGCTGTCTGCAGCTGCCATTAGTTTCTCTGGATGCATCATGACTGTCAAAATCAAGTCACAGGTTGTGTCCCAGATTCCTAAACTGCTTTGCACCTGAGGCCACCTTACCCAGGCATACCAATCAGAAATTAGAAGTCATTGCATGCATGTAGAAACCTGTCAGAACACAGCAGCTTTCCAAGCTAGGACCTAAACACTAATTTACCGAGATGCAGTATGTTAAATCAGACTAAATCTTACAATTGGCCTAAGCAGATGGCAAGAAACTATTTGTAGAGAAGCAGTGTTCTTCTGCATGTGGATTTTTTTCCCATCAGTCAAAATTTACACCTGAAGTGCTAGTAAATATCCAAGTCCAGATCACACCTCTTACAAATAGCTAGCCCTTGCTAGCTTTTTAGCCTTCCTAAGAATTCAGAGCTTATGTCTCCTGATCTGTACTCTGTCCTGTCCAGCGGTACTACAATACTTTGTTCACACAGTAGCTCCTGAACCTGTATATTTGCTTCAGTTTTGACAGAAGAAAGAAGTCACTATCCTGAAGTTCCAGCAATGTTAGCAGCTCTGAGGTAAAGAGAACCTGTTAATTACCATCCTGCCTTCCTCCCATTGTCCCCAGATGAGCTCAGCACACCAGCACCCAGGCACACCTTCACAAACAGAGCACTGTTTGTGTAAAACCAGGCCATGCAGTGGCCTGGTCTTTTGGGATATTCTGAGCTTGGACAGCATTTTCTGTGTGATATTAGAAAAGTTAGTTTACTATTGAGCAACTGCATTCAAAGGGTGAAAGAACCATTACATTATAAGTAACCAATGCATGCCATTTCCAACTAAGATGTGTATTAATTTACCAGTGTATGAAAGCCTTCTGTATGAAAGCCATTTGTATTTTTTTCATAACATTTTTGAGGTATTTCATGTTTTTTTTTTAAATGCTGTCTCCTCAACAGAAAATAATCTGCTGCTTGTAACAAATGCAGAAACTTGTAATGTGTTAGTAACATTTCATACTCATTATTTCAGCAGTTGTAAGCATATAATCAAACCTTGTTAATAAATCACCAAATATTGTGAAAGCTTAAATACCTTTGACCAGTTTTGCCAGCAGCCTGCCAGAAATCCTGCAGTTCTGTCAAGTTGTATTCAACTCTTTCCAAACCATTTGCTATAAAAAATAACCAAAATTTTACCTTACCTCATAGGGTAGGTAGGAAGCATTCATTGTCAGACTTCACAATATTTTCTGTTGCTCTTGCCATCAACAGTTGTCCAATGCTCTTAATAAAAAATAATGAATTGGAGTTCAAAGAGGATCAGTAATAGCATACTGGTATTTTCTGTTTTCTTCAAATAAAGATACAGTGCTTTGCATAGTTCCCAAAGGAGGTGAGCTATTGTAATTGCACTGTCTTTAAGCCTCTGTGTGTACATATATAACCCAACAACCACAAACACACTGCTCCTGCTTCTTTGCGTCTGTCTTCATCCCACCAGGAAGCTCAAGGACATTATCAAGGTACATTTGTGGAAGCTATGTTATTTTTTAAGTCCAAGATACCTGATTCAATTTCCTTGCTGTAAAAGATGAGAGTTGGCAGCCCAAAGGAGTTTGTGTATGTTGTGTTGACAACAATAGGAATAAACAGGCAAGGCCATAATTCCACAGGGCTGCCTGATTCCTTCACAAAGAGAAGTTGTCCTGGGAGTGCCAGAGTACACTTGAAAGAGAAAAAATACAGGAATAAACATGAAAACATGAGAAAAGTGTATGTGTAAGCATAGATTTTACACTTGTATGTATGGTATCCTGGAAAGGCCATCAGAACTTTACGTGTGAGCGTGTAAGTGTACATGTATGCTGTCACTCAATATATTTTCATCTATTTGAAGAGATGTGTCTTTTTCTCTCCCGCTTTCCAAAATTATTCCATTTAAAAATATTTTAAAGTTTTCTACCTGCAACTGGCAGTGCCCCTTCCTGAACAGACATGTATCTCCAGTATTCCAACTAATACGTGGCCCTTGGATGTCTGCAATTTCATGTAAAACACACACTTGATTCAGAGGATGTGGCGTGTTCTTCCCTCATTTCTACTCTGGTTTTGTACTACCATTTCTGAGCTTGTAAAAAGTTTCTCTTCTGATTTTAACTTTCCATTTAGGCCTCTATAGCAATGTGTGCATTAACATGACATGCATGCATGTCAGAATTAACACGGTATTGCAGCATAAGAGGAAGTCCTAAAAGCTCAAGGCAAGACAATTAAATGAAGTCTGAAATCATCATTATTTTACCAATAATTGTTTGAGTAAACATGAAACTTTTCAATATTCACCATTCTTTCTCAGTCTTTGGCATTGTTGACAAAAGACAGGTAAGAAAGAGCTCACTGTCTGTGCCTGACTCTGTCACAAACTTGCATGTGTTCTTCAGTAAATCATTTCACTATTTAGCATCTGCACTTCCCTTTCTGCAGTACTCAAAATGTTAAAGCTACAGCTATACCAACATATGTATATTTAAAATATCACAGTATCATAGAATGGTTTGGGTTGGAAGGGTTTAAGATCATATAGTTCCACCCCCCCTGCTACAGGCAGGGACACTTCCCTCTAGACCAGGTTGCTCCAAAGCCGCAATCCAGCCTGTACTTGAGAACACCTCCAAGGAGGGGGCATCCACAGCTTCACTGGGCAGCCTCTTCCAATGTCTCACCACCCTCACAGTGAAGTATTTCTTCCTAATCTCTAGTCTAAATCTACCCTCTTCCAGTTTAAAACCAATTCCCCTCATTCTGGTTTTGTATGCCTTTGTAAAAAGTCCCTCCCCAGCTTTCCTGGAGGCCCCCTTTAGGTAACAGAAGGCCGCTATTAGGTTCCACCATAGCCTTCCCTTCTCCAGGCTGAAGAGCCCCATCTCCCTCATCCTGTCCCTGTAGGGGAGGAGCTCCAGCCCTCTGATCATCCTCATGGCCCTCCTCCAGTGCCACTCCAACAGTTCCATTTCCTTCTTGTGTTGGGGGCTCCAGAACTGGACACAGTCCTCCAAGTGGGGTCTCACGAGAGTAGAATAGAGGGGCAGAATCACCTCCCTCGACCAGCTGGTCACACTTCTCTGGATGCAATCCAGGATACGGTTGGCCTTCTGGTCTGCAAGGACACATTGCTGGCTCATGTTGAGGCTTTCATCAGCTGATACTCTCAAATCCTTCTCCTCAGGGCTGCTCTCAAGCCATTCTCTTCCCAGCCTGTATCTGTGCTTGAGATTGCCCCTACCCAAGTGCAGGAACTCACACAAGTATAAATATATACCTTTGCAAATGAGGTTATTTTTCACAGTTCATTTCTTTCCTGTTCAAATGATTCTTCTTTAAGTCTGGATCTGTCTGTGCATGGAATAATTTATCTTTGGTAGCCCACATCATCTGTTGTATCCTACGAGGTGAGCACAACTTCACTCTAGATCAGGGATTTGGGATGTTTGGCTCTGGGCTACGCGGTTACTCGGGTAGGAGAGAATGAGAACATTTTGAGAAGGTCACCTCCACCAGTCACTGCTGTGTGACTACAGAGGGGTTCCCTTTTCATCCTAGGATCCTGTTTGGACAATGACAATGGACAAATGCAGCAAAAAGCATGAGGAAAAATGGAGAAGACAGAGAGTTATTGGGAAGCAGGGGATTCCTAATCAGTTAGAACTTTTGCTGTATGCAGCAAGAGGGCAGGATTTTTGTTCTACTCAACACCTGCACATCCACTTCGCACTTACACAAATGAAAGCACACGTAGAGAATATTCTGATATCTCATTATTTCAGCCCCATTTTGCTTTTTCCTGGGGACAGGCCTGTGAGCTAAAGTAAAAGTGAAGACTGCATTACTCCAGTTGCGGTTTGCACCTAGTTCTGGCGTTTAAGAAGCTGTTCCCATCTGGTTCTGAGCTATAGGCTCCTGAAGAACTGAAAAGTGACTCAGCTGGGCGAGCGAGGTGAGCCGGCCGTGCGGCCGCACGTGTTCATGCGGCGTTCTCGTGCTGCCACCGCGTGGACAACAGCCCCGTGCCGTCCCCCGCCTGGAAGCGGGTGCTGAGGTCGGCTGTCCAGAGCCGTAACGCGGGCCTTTTGTGTCCCCGTGTTTCCACTTGTTCGTTTGTTTCTTTCTTCTAAATTTAGATATATTTCATCCAAGCGGTATGAGCGTGATTGAAACAGCAAGATATTATGGGGAATCAGCGTTCCCACCGTTCCCTCCGAGGCTCTCCCTACACACAACTGCCCGCGCAGGCACTCAGACCCCCGGCCCCGACATGGCATCCGGGCCGCCCCGCACAGAACCGCGCTCTCCGCGCCTCCCTCAGCGCGCTCCTGGCGCGCTCCTGCCGCGCTCCAACCGCCCCACGAGGGGGCGTGCGAGAGTCGCAGCCCAACGGCTCTCGGTCGCGGCCGCGGGGAGCCTGGCTGACTTCACCCATCAGATGGAGGTGTGCCTTGTGGGTCCACTGCACCACTAATCGGAACATCTGCACCAGGAGGAGAGTGACTGATACCTCACAGGGCAGTGAAGGGAGCAGCAGAGCCCTCTGCGGTGTTTGCTCATTTCGAGTGCAGAGCTGAACTCAGGTCTCACCGGGTGGCTCTATGCGAGCTGATTTGTAATGAGAAAGACTCAGCTCTGAGCACTGTGTCCTTTGAGTCTTAGGGAGAACAGTCAAAGTAAAAGAGAAACAATGGAATGGAGGCACAGAAATGTAATAAACAAAAATAAAAACTGGGGGTAAAACAAAGGAGCAAGGAAGAAAGGAAGGTGGGAAAAGTGTAAAATTGTAAACACTTTGAGAGCTTGTCTCTGCATCTAAGGTGACCGTGACCTGGATTCCTTTCTCCTGAGCTTATGTGTGTACCCAGGGTGTACAGGTATGGGGTTCCTCTGACTTCTGTGGAGAGAGACGCCTTCGAAGGGCAGCAGACCTTCAAGCAGAACAGCAGCAGTCCTGCTGCTCCAGGCTGAGGACGACTCCAGCTCTTGCTCTCATGTGCCAAGGGTTTGCTGACCTTTGATTGCAACACAATCCTTGTGATGGAAATTACTGGAGCGAGAGAGGCGGTTTCTGATTTACGTAAGGCCAGTCCACGTGATCATCATTAACTCTCTGGTCTTAAAAATGGTGACTTTAGTTTCAACCTTCAGCACATTGTCCTGAAATCTATTTTGAACTGAAACGGGAGGATGAACAGAAAGTCATGAAGCTGATATGTTCTCTGCTTGTCTTGGCTCCCTACTCCCAAGGAGTTGTACTAAACAGCAGTGGGGAGCAGCAAAGGAGCTGGATCATTATTTCTAAACAAACATGGATTCCTTGGTTCATTTTTTTCTTATCTTTATCTCTTTTTTTTTTATACTTTAATCTCTGTGAGGCAATGGCAGTCTTCATCTGTGATGGCACTAAGACCATAACTAGTGTTTAACTGTAAAGCATAAAAGTTAGCTCAGGCTAAGCTGCAAAATAGCGTGATTATAGACAATTCAGTTTAAAAAATCAAATAAATGCTTTGGTTCTAATTCTTTTTTTTTTTTTTTTTTTTTTTTGGTGTGTGTGTGTGTGTTATGTACTTTTAAGTACCAAAGAAGATGAAAAATATGCAGTAAGCACAAGCTTCATGTTTCCATTGTGTTTTACTTTCTAATACATGGAATAGTATGGCACATGGAGAATGGCAATGTAAAGAAAAAGCACCAAAATGGATTTGCTGCTTAAGCTGAGAAAGCAAAGTCACAGTAATACTTTAACAATGCTACTTATCAGCAGCAACATCCTGATTCATTTCAAAAGCTCAGCTTCGATGGTACCAATTTTGGTAGTTCTGTACACTTCAGATAGATGCTATTGTTCATGTGAGCTATAAATGCATCTTGGTCAGCTCAGATAACAAGTGCAAGTTATTAAATGACTGAGTGTTTAATAAAAGAAGCATATACTTCTATGTGGGGAAAAAATAGCAGGAAAATTTGCTTTCCTCTTCGACACAGAGCATATTGACATCTTCTAGAGCTTTAACAAGAAGCAGAACTTTCTATGAGAGGATTGCAGTATAGTGTAAAACTCTTGCCTAAGACACCTGCACTATTTTGGCAGTCATAGAAGAGCAAATAACAATACTTAATTCTGCAGGGAATATCTGACATTTCAGACTTGTATTCACGGCTGGGCTGTGGCAGCCAGCACTGCAGACCTGCTGTAATGCCAGATCTCCCAGGGCTCTATGCACCCTCCCCAAAAATCTTTCTGGCCTTTTTGACATTCTCATCTGGAGGAGTGGTGACAACACAGAGCACAGCTGGTCAAAAATCTGTAATGGAACGTATCTTCACCAGGGAAAATAACAAATTGTAATTGACAGGTTTCTGAGCAGTGTTTTGTCTCTGACAGAAGCGAGGCAGGATCCCAAGCTGTGATTTTCCCCTGCAGGCTTCATTGGCTTTCTCTGTCAGCAGCTTTCATGCTTTCTGGGCTTCTTGTCAGCTCTCTAGGGAAGGTGCCGTGGGTCAGGAAGCCTGAAACCTGAGAGGTAGGACCAGGATCAAACACACATTTCCACTGTTATCTCTCTTTGGATAGTCTTTTCCGGAGAAGAGGAGAAATTCTGGTTCTCCGGTGCTCTGATGACTGAGAAGACTGTCTCCTTTTTCAGAGTACTGGAGATGATGACAGTAGCAGAAAGAGCATCTGTCATTCTCCAGCTCAGAATCAGCAGCAGTGGTAAGGTGTTACAAGAGAAAGGAGGCGACCCCTCATCCCTTTATGAGATGCAGAGGTGGAAAGGACCTATCAGCTTCATGAGGGCTCTGGCTGCTATGCTCTTCCATTCCTAGCATGTAACATTTTCTATGGAGATACAGTTATTGAACATATAGCCCAGACCAGTGAGTGAGAGGAGTAAACACAGGGCAATTTATAGCTCTCGATTACTGTTTTCAGGCAGATAAAGTCACCAGCACACCTTGGCTGGTATGTCAGTGACGCTTGGATACCTTCATAACTGCTGGGCATCTACAGTTTTTAAGCAAGCAGTGAAATGCTGAATAAATGAACAACAAGAATTGTTTTAGCTGTTCTTCAGTATAGCTCTAAGTATGTATATTTCCTTTGCAATAAATACTACCTAATAGATTAGCCCAGCAACATATGGCAATTCTGCTTCTCTTCACTGTGGATTAGGAACTGTTCTACAGAGAATTCAATTCAAACCCTGAATACTCTGTGTCATGTACACTCCAGAACAGTGCAGATCCTGATGTCTTTATTCAGGCTTTGTTTAAACAAACTGCACAAGCATAAATCACACTAACATGATAGTTTGCTGAATGTAGGTCCCAAATCTAACTCAAGCAAAGTATTCAAGGAAGTCAAAACTGGGATGTAGCTTTTAATCTGTCATTCACATCTGAATCCTTACACCTGTGAATAAAGCCTATTATCACTTTCTGTTTCCATACCTTTTAGTTTTATTTAACTTTTCACAGTCATCTGTAAGTTATTTTCCCAGCTGGAGGTATCTGTAGAAGCAAATAATGCAGGACAGTCTTGTAAGACATCTGGTCAAGAGGCAGCATTGAACTTATCACAACTAAGTGATTTGCCATAAAACAGTGAAAAGCATATTAATCTTTCACTGGTTCCATTTTAGGTTGTAAGAAGAGAGGTGAATATATATATATTTTAAATGTGTCTTCTGTACACAATACCAGAAGGTTAAACGTGTGTTTTCTTCTTCATAAGCAAGTCCATGCTTCTGGCTACAGACCAGAAGACATTTCTCTTTGTCCATTAAGGCAATCTCCTACGCAGTTTACCAAGGGAGGATGAAATTCCTCAAGCTGTGTTATAAACATTCATCACTGAAGTCACACTACTAATAGCACAAACAAAAGACAAAATTTAAGAGAGCTCTGTGCTGGGTGTGCTTTACACAGACTGTAGAATCCAGGCTGAACCAGCAAAACCAAAGACCAAACTGTGAAAAGCTTAAACAAGACCATTTCCATCACCAGGACTTTTGAGGTTCAGTGAAAGTAGGAGTTGTTCTTCTCCCTTCCTCTTGCTCAAGATCATTCCTCTTGAATAAGACTTCCTAAAGATGAAATATGGGCCCTGTCAAAACCGCCCACTATGAGCAGCACCGACTTTAACTTGGCCTGCCGTTCACCACAGGTTTGAAAGCAGGCAGCACTGACATCATCACCCACAGGCTTCTGGCCAGAGGGATCTCTTTATCAGCTCACTTTCCTGTCTTCAGCTGCAGTTTACTCCCTTCTCTGCCAGTCTCACTAATTAGTTCAGGGGATTTGTTTGTGTATAGCCCTAATAAAGAGGAATCACCTTAGATACACAGCTTCCCCAGTCTCTGACCTTCTGCTCTTTGTGTATGTCCTGTGCCAAGTACTGGGTGGAAGGACTGGGCAAGGATTTCCTATGTACTTCCATTGCCAGCAACAGAGAACACAGACCTCCCTCATTTAGTCTGTGCTAAGGGTTACCACCATTAACAAATTATTTCCTTTATGAAAGCATTTCACAAACTTGAAGTGGATAAAGACAAAAAAGCTATCAAGAAATTGAACGAATTATTACAGAACTTCTAAATCACTTTTAAAGATGAAAACTTCTTATGTCCTTATTTTTGTGACAAAAACTATGAAACTCCATGAAAGGCATATTTTCCTAGAAAAATACTAAATTGTAGGGGGCTTCAGAAAGGTCTGATAACATGCTGATGGCAAGAGGCAGCTGGGGTGGGACATTCTGGTCGTACTGTGAGTATATGAACACCAGACTCCCTGTCACAGCACATGGTTTTAGAGTTACATTTTCAATGATGCTGTTCTGGCAAGATTCTGATCCATGAACCTAAAGAATCTGGGAGCCCCACTGGACTATAACTTACACAGAAGGCTGCACTGAAGCCTAGCAAGCCTAGTTCTTTAGAATTTAATGGTGCAAAAGAAGGAAACATGCCAGACTATCTACCTGAACTACTATTCCCTCAATACGTTCCTCTGTGGTGTATCTTGGCTGGCTGCTTAATAGTTCAGCTCTAGAACTATTAAAAAATTGGTGCTTAGAATTACATTCTTCACAATTCTTCACATAGATTATGTGGCAGAAATACCCCAGAATACTATAAAAGTTCCATTTTCCAAAAGTAAACACAAAGTCTGAGAAATAATCTTATGTTCCTAATACCATTAGGTAGGTATACTTTCAGTTGATACTCAAAAGTAGCAAAGTAATGCTAATAAATTTAGATACAGGTCTACAAAAATCAGAAGTGCATCTGTAAACATACAGTTTTTCAAAATTTGAGTGAGATATTGCAAAATTAAGAAGTGGAATTAATTACATTTTAAATAAATTTAAATTAGAAAATACTATTGGGCTAACACTATAATTTATCCTATTTCATCACAACCACTCCCAGATCTTTCTTATCTGTGGATGATTTGGCTAAAATCCCATCAAATGCAATGCTCCCCTCTTACTCTCACTAGTGGATCTCTATTTATGTAACACTTTACAGGAGGTACAAAATAAGCACAAAATGTGGTCCTATGGAAACACAGGAGTTTAGTACAGGAAAAGATCTACCATATAACTAGGAAACTACTGCAGAGGTAATTTAATTTGTGTTTTTGTAGTTCACTTGTGTAGATGATTACAGTGTCTGCTGTAGAAAGCAGAGAGGTTTCAGTGTTTGCCTGTCTTGCTGTACCACAAGGAAGCAATATGGGTTAGATAGGTCATGAAAGTCAGTTGTGTTAGTCAATAGGAAAATGCAGCTCAGCTTTCCTGGGAGTGATGAAACTGATATTTTTGTGAATTGTGGAGTACTTCAGGTTCAGATTGTATGGAATTGTGGTGTATTTATAATTCTTTTATTAGTACCTACCACAAATATTGAAGATTGTTTCTAGCAGAAGTAATGCTGAATGTATTTCTCAGCTATATACTTGCTATATACACAGCAGTGAGTTTTAACAGCATAGCAGTCACACTACAATGGCCTTTAGGCACAGTGTGCTATTGTACCCTTTGCACATACTGTATAAAGTGCAGCTAAGTAAGCAAAGACAGGAATTTGGAATAAGTTTGTGCTGTATATTTGTGGTCACTTTCCATTTCCTTGACCAGACAAAAAGAGCAAGGAATCTTATTAGTATTCAACTAATGATTGCCACTGGTAACTTCTACTGTTCCACACATTTATGTGAAAATAGTCTCACATACATAAAATTCTGGCTCTCCGTCATTCTTATCCATAAAGACAATACTCCTTCCAACTGTCCTGTCTCCAGATGACCATGGTATGCTGTAAAATTTCAGTTACAATTCTCTGCATTTCCCAGTGATACTGGGAAGTCCTATTGGAGTTCAGGAATCCTTTCACTGACTTCAACAAGCCTTGGACCAAACTCTGATTTGCTCAGCCCATTTCTGGGAGAAGTCAGCAACTCTTCTTGACTTCACTATCTCTTCCTTTTGGAACACTAACTTACAGCCTTTTGGGATCTCAGTTATTGTCTTAGGAGAGAGTTTGTTGGTTTTTGTTTGTTTGAAATTCTGGCATTAGACTATGGGTTGTTCATAGACTAAGAAGAGCCTCATATTTATAGACCTTTTGAGAAAACTGAATCACAAGTACTCAATAAAAAATAATCAGCAATTTAAATTACTCACAGATATAAAAGTTTAACTAAACACAGAAAATAGCCTGGTGTTCCACCCCACAGGGTCTTATTGTGGTCAGCTTGGCTTCTATACTACAAAAACATCTTCAGCTCTTCAAATATGCCAGTAAACTTCCCCTGTAAGGTAAGACTTCAGCAAATAAAGTACTCCACTCATGCACCAGTGTTTGCTTGTTAGACTTAGGATAAAAGAATTAAAAATGTCTCCACAGAGCCAACAAGCTGCTGGAGGTGTTCAAATTAGCATGGGAAAACAGAAAAGGTGAAACCATAGAGATAGGATTCGGGGCAAGATGATGTCACTGCCTAACATACAACATTTTAGTACACAGACAGCAGAATGTACAAACTCCAAAATCCTTCCAGTTCTTCTGTAACATGGATGCCACAGGAGAGGTTTTTAATAGACTGTACTGAGCCAAACTGAGGTCTTCAGAAAGCTGTGGGAGAAGTGAAACATGCACACTGGGAACTAAACCAAACAAACACTGTACTTAAAACAAGGCTTTTGCATGCTATCACTATATGCTATCACTATATGCTATAAAGAAGGTTGTGCATTTTTAAAATTCTTTTTAAAAGTTCACATTAATTCTCCAGGTACTTGTATTATTAATGGATATATGAATAAAAAGATTCATTGATGGCTATCAAGTTATAGCATCAATAACTAGAATAAAAGGGAGTTATTCCCTGAGGTAAGATATTATTTTACTTTGAATAAGAGTAAGTTAGAGAAAGCAGGGAGTTACCAACAGCAGTGATGAAAAGGGGATAGCCTACATCCCAAGAGATTGCATGCATCCACAGTGTAATGGTGTTCAGACTGGATCCTGGGAAGCAGAATTGGCCAGGAATGAGCAATTAGCTCAAATAAAGGAAACAGATAATGATGTCAGAAACATAGAGAACATTTTACAAACTGTATTTTAAAAAAAAAATTACCTTAAGAAAAAATGTTCTCATTTTTAAAGCAATTTTTTCAGAATTGATTAAGCAACAGTTCAGTCTAAGGACAGCAGCTATTAACTTTCCAAGCAGGTGTAATAGCAAAGGCATATCTGCTATTACATGCTAAGAAAAATAAGGTATGACAGTAGCAACCAACTGATGTTTCCAGGGAAAGGGAACTCAGGGTCTCCACAATTCTCGGAGAATTTCTGAGATAAACTGTGCCCCCTGTGCTGGGCATGGCACAAGTGACATGCTGCCATTATTTCATGTTCATAAATAATAATTTAAAAATGAAAACAATTTCAGCTTTGGTTTAGATCTGCTTGTGTGTTCATTGCTTATTTTCTTAGATGATGATTTTGGGGGTTAGTGAGCATGTTGCGTATGGAATTCAGGCTTCACATGGGAATCCTTTTATTCATGATTCAAAATCAGAGTAGATGGTCTTTAAAGGTCCCTTCCAGCCTAACTCTTTCTATAATTCTACAAAAATTTCTAGTTATAAAATATGAGGATTGTCTGTATCAGTGGTGTCAATGGAATAACGAGTGCAGGGTTGCATTTAGTGCAAGCACTTTGCTAAGGCTGCCAGGACAGCCTGTCGCCAACACAGACAGCTGCTTGTACGTGTGCACAGCTGTTTCTGAAGCACATGGTGTCAGATCCCCAGGGAAGGGCCTCTTACAGTTCCTCCAGCCCAGGAGGAGCTGTAACAGTCAGTGCTAACACAGAGTTTAACACAGAAGTGTTTTTCCAGGCAGCAACAGAGAGAGGCAGCATATCACTGCTCTTCTGCCATGAAGGAAAATACTCACTTTTCTCATTTTCAAGGCAAAATCAGGAGTTCCTTTCCTCCTCCTGTATCATCTTTAGGAACAAACTCAAGTGAAGAAGCTTTTGAGATATTTGGGTCCCGAAGGATAGTTGGGGACTTCCTGAGAGGATTTTCAGAGGACCTAATCAGCTTCTCATAGAAGAACTTGTTTAGCTGAGAGGGTATATGGACCAGTTTCCTATCTCAGTTGAATTCTCCTCTGTCCTATTCTGCATTCTGGAGTTGGAACATTTTTTTTTTCCTGAAAAGATGCTGTTTACTTTCCTTTCCAAATGGCCTGCAATGTGTGTGACTTGAGTGTGCACAGCGTTTAGCGCTGACCCACAAGTCAGGAGCCTCAGGTAGCTGCTTGAGGGCACACTGAATCCAGGCACACCTGGAGAGTATTTTTCATGCTTAGGATGGACACATGCATGTTTCTGGAAAACCTGGCCTTTCATCTTATTCAAACTAGCCAAACCAAGTATCGAAAGATTTAACCTGTGTTCACTGAGCCACTATCTCTCCCACAAATGATCTGTAGGTCAGTTTATGTACCCTCCATGCAGTCTTTGGGCTTTATAACTGGAAGTAAACCTGGTCCTGCCAATGGGTGTTATATTACCTGGTGGTTTTGTGATGTTGGGTTAACCTTCAAAGAAATTGGACTGGAATCATGTAACTATTTTCATTACAGCCTCCACCTGGACTGACATCACAGTCTCACATAATAAACAAGAGCCCTGTCCACTAAACCCTTTCAAGCTGTATGCTTTAATGAAGTTTACAGTTTATGTAAAGATTTTGGTGAAAATCCCACTTTGAAAAAATCACACTGTGAGTGCCTTTATGTTTGTGGATTTCCCCTTCCCTTGATCCTATTTTATTTTCTTCTGTTTTCCTTACTGATTTTGCCAAAACTAACTTCTGCAAGCTGAGGTTTGCTTTACTCCCAGCTTTCTATTTCCAACATTTGACTTTTAAAGGTTTTAAAATTTGGATTCAGTAATAACTGTTTTAGATTTTCAAAGCCAGAGTAATTTGCCTTAGCAAGCCGGTGTATTGCACCTGTATCAGCTTAGCGGCACAAAACCTCTTCAGGGAATTTTTCATCAGAGATTTTTCATTTTATTTTCATTCAGACATGAGAACAAGAGCCCAGCCAAGACTGATTAAACTTTAAATAGTTTTACTTATAACAGGGAAGAGAAACAGGCTGCAGAAAGAATTTGCTTGCTGTGCGCTTGGCCGGTGCAAATGCTATACCAGTATTGATGAAATTGTTCAGCTTGTGTTCAGCACTTAGCATGTGCAGAAGAATAACATATCAGAAGTTTTAGCAGATAAGACACGGGTTCAAACCGTGGCCTGAGGGGAAATATTTTGCTTTATTAAAGTTGCAGAACTGGCTTATATGCCTGAGAATTGTAGACAATTACCAGCATTTTAAAACACAGCCATATTTGGCAATACGTGCCAATCCTGTTATGTGCAATTTAGATGATTTACGTGGATTATTCTGCATGCCCATAGTGAGAGATCTGTCCTCTTCACTGCACTTCAGTTTCTGCCCATGGCCTCAGCACTTTTTCATACAGGCAAAGGTTAGTATTTGCCCTGTTGCTGCCCTTATGCTTGTCTGAGGCCAGTTACAGGCATGTCTATTAATGGAAGCTGGGGCAAGGCTAGAGAATGAGCACGAGCACCGCATACCTCCTTGCTGGAGGTATACAGCTCTTAGCTAGTTAAGCTGGAAGCTGCAGATAGCTAGGTCCCTGGCAGAGCAGTATCTCACACAGTTCTTTAAGCTGCCAAATGGGAAGGTCTTGTGAGTGATGTGTGTTACCCCGTCTAGTCTTCTTTTCTGCAGTTCTCTGCAGGGCCATTTGTTGGCAGAGGGACCCAAAAGAAACATAGGAGATGGATTTGCTTCAGTCCATTCTTCTGTCATCCTTACATTAGGTACTATTTCATTCCAAAGCTATCCTTGCTGGATTCATACGAGGAGCAAGTATCTCTGTATGCAACTGTGACAGCATGTAACTCCTCTCCAAGCATCTTGCCAAGACTCCACCTGCATTGCTTCTATCTCATCCCAGAACCCAAGATTTCCTCACCATCTGCCTCCTGGTTCTGTTGGCACAGTCATCTGTGGTGTCTGGAAGAGGGGACCTCGGAGTGCACCATCAACTGCTTGCTAATGTCAACTCTCCAGTCACCCCCAGAGCACCATACAGCAGCATATACTGGCTTTTTTGGATGCCTTCAGAAATGAGGTACTCCACAGAATATTTCTATTTTTGTCCTTCACTGTGAACTGCCAATCATTTAATCTTCAGTCTTTTACTGTTTGTTTATTTGTTTTAAAAGTTGTTTGGAATATTTCACACAATTTCAGGAACAGTGAGGTCAGAATGGGCCTCTCAAGATCATCTGGTCCAACTCCTCTTGCACAAGCAGCATCTGCTAAAGCGGGTTGCTCAGGACATTGTCCTCTCATGTTTTGGAATATCTCCAAGGATGGAGACTCCACAACCTCTCTGGGCAACCTGTACCAGTGTTTCGTAGAATCATAGAATCACAGAATGGTGTGGGTTGGAAAGGACCTTTAAGATTCACCCAGTTCCAACCCCCCTGCAGGGGGGGCAGGAACACCTCCCTCTAGACCAAGTTGCTCCAAAGCCCCGTCCAGCCTGACCTTCAATGCTTCCAGGGAGGGGGCATCCACAGATTCACTGGGCAATCTGTTCCAGTGTCTCACCACCTTCACAGTAAAGAATTTCTTCCTCAAATATAATATAAATCTACCCTCTTCCAGTTTAAAACCAATTCCCCTAATCCTGATGCCGCATGCTACATTATAAAAAGACACTCCTCAACTTTCCAGTAGGCCCCTTCAGGTACTGGAAGGCCACTGTGAGGACACCTTGGAACTCTCTCTTCTCCAGGCTTTCAGTTTCTTCCTATATTTAAGAGGAGTTTCTTGTATTACAGCATGTACCCATTTCGATTTGTCCTCTCAGTGGCCATCACCACATTGCTGGCTCACGGCCAGTTTGTAGCCCCCTGGGGTCCTCAGCCAATCAGCCTTCAGCATGTACTGCTGCATGGGGCCATTCTTCCTACATAGCAGGGTTCTGTATTATCCTTTTATGAATTTTGTAAGGTTCTTGTTGGCTTATTTATTCAACTTGTCAAAGTCCCTCTGAATGGCAACAAAACCATCTGGAATATGAACCATCCCTCCTCGTACTGCACCATCTGCAAACTTGCGAGGGTGCAATCTGCCACACTGTCTAGGTCATTACTGTCAAAGTTACCTAACTGAAGAACAATCAGATATTTCAAATGCTGCTGGTTTTTATCCACTGGCAATTCACTTGCTCATTTTCTCATTTTATTTATGAATATTTTGAATATTTTGGAAAGCAAAGCCCAACAATTATCCATTATTCGCCTTTATGTATTAAGTGCAATGAGGTTATTAACCGAACCTTATCATAATGAAATCTGCATCAGAGTACTCCCAATAAAACAGCTTTGTTTTTCAGGATGAATTCAATGGAGCAACACTTAGAAGTCCACTGAAACCTATTTTTTACTAAAGATTTGGTACACAAACAGTTAGTTTTATAAAGAGGGTTTTGTGGTTAGAACACAGAACACACATAACTGAAAAAGAACAAAGGAGACTTCCTTGCTGGTCCTGGTGTAAAAGCTAAAACCACTTGAAATAAGATGTTCATGTAAAACAAAAAATAAATAAAAATAAATTAAATCTCTATATTTATGTGTGTGTGTATATATATATATATATATATATGTTCCTATAAAAAACATATATATAATATATAATTTTAGTATATAAAAATGAGATAAGTTATATTTTCATTCTCCACCCAACACAAACATAATCCGGATTTGACAGCAGCAGGATGTTGTACACATTTTTATGCTAACACAGATTCCTTCTGTCAGTGCAAGCTTGCATGCAAAAGACTGGACACAGATGTAAGGTGGGGAAGTTACAGATGCATATACAGCTTGTAAAGCTCTCCTATGTAAGAAGTGGAACGGCAGCCAGAATTTACACAAGGTCAATAGTCCCCATCCTCTTTCCTAGCAATAAATAAAGCCCCACGATGTCTCTGATAAACTGATGTTTGTTTCTGTCCCATCAGAGCTGTGGCTTTAGTTTTTGCCCAGTGTTCTTCCACAGTAATTCTATCTTTCTTACTCCTGACAGATAATGGGACAAAATGTAACTGCTGTTTGTTCCTTTTGTGTTTGCAGGCTGCGTTCCTGTTTGATTCCTGGTGTTTCCTCTTTCCTGTTCTTTGTTTATTACTCTAACTCAGTTCCTGTTTATCAGTTTACAGTAACTAGACAAAAATAAAGTTGTTTAGAGCTTCATGAGACCTCTGTCTCAAAGTGCTGGAGATTCAATCACAAAAAGCATTTGATGGTTATACTCCTTCCTGATCTCTCAGCTTCTTCCTCCTCTCCTTCTCCCCTCTTTCTTAGCCCGCCTCTCTTTGCTGTCTCACATGGTGCTTTTTGCTCTCCACCAAATCCTTCACTAACCCATTCTTCTCATTTCAGACCCTGGAAATTTAAGTATTTGTCCAGAAGGAGGGAAAGAACCACAAAATTGGGCCACAGTGCAGCCATTGTAAACGTGAGCTTTGCAGTGCTTGTAAGAGAAACACAGTTGGATGCCGCTCTCCAGTGATAGGACGTGTGCATAGAAAGCCAAACAACTGAACGAAACCAACCTCATTGCTGAGCACCCACCAAGACCTGGATTAAAAATTCTAAATCTCAAATCATTGCTTTTTTTTTTTTTTTTCCATGATCTGGTGATATTTAGGGCTTACATTTCCAAGTATCTCTCTACTGTACTGAAGACTATTGTTTTTAAATTACTGTTTTCCTTTTTGACAAAAGCTCACATTCACAGATAACAACCTGACAATAGAACCTAGAACTTTAAGAAGACAATACAGATACTACTCAAATATCATAAAGCCCTTCCAGCAGAGACATCTTTGCCTGCTGACGTACCTGCAATCACACTGATTTGCTAGAAATTTGGTAGCAAGTTATCCTACTTTCTTCATACGTCAGCCTCTGCATCTGCCAGCTGCACCAGCATCCCCTAAATGTACACATGCAGAGAAACTGGAGACCTTCATTAGACCCGATAGAGATCGTATACAGGGCACAGTTGCCTTAAGAGTGGTTGTAATCATACAGATTACAGATACACCTTCACATCCAACCTCAACAGGCAGTGAATTACAGGAAAACAAATGTAACTCTTCATGCCCAGCATGAGAGTGTTGCACCCAGAGGTGCAGAGCACAGAGCAGCAAGCTGTGGCATCACAGCTGCTGTAATCGGGAGTTCTTGGTGATCCCTGGCAAGTAGCTGTTTGCTTCTCTTGACCTTCACAGGTTGCTCCCAGCTGCTGCAGAGCCCTGGAGAACTGCCTTCAGTATACCCCTCTTGCTCCTGCTTCCTTCCTGGCTCCTTCCTGATAGTGCAATCCTATATGGTCTGGAAGTTTTACTGCAGGATTTTGCAACCTTGAGATTGGAACTGGAAGGTAACGTAACATCTAGCAATGAAGTTGACAGTTCACTGCAATAAATAAGACCTCAAAATCAGAAGGCTTTGGTCACAAAGTTGTGTCAAGAGCCATAATTTTCATTTTTTGGTGGCTGTAAAACTAGCTCTGCTTGCTAGCTGCTCAAAATCTGAATAAACAATCTTACTAGCAGCTGGGAGCGCCTTAATGAAAAGAAAGTATGTCTGTCCAGAAGCTGGAGGAGATGTCCTAAAGAGAGAATTAGATCATGTGAGACACAGAATGACCATACCAAGGAAAACAGACTTGCCCTTCCAGGATGTTATTCAAACTACCAAGGAAAGGTACTTAAGGATACTTAAAAAGAACTTGGAGAAACAAACTGCTCAGAACAATGCTTGCTGCAAGTCCAGTAGGGATGTAAATCATAGCAAAGGGCCAAAAACTATTTATTAATTAGTAACCAGCCTGC
Organism: Meleagris gallopavo; assembly: GCF_905368555.1. NCBI lineage: Eukaryota > Metazoa > Chordata > Aves > Galliformes > Phasianidae > Meleagris > Meleagris gallopavo. The sequence continues at coordinate 31,226,535 of NC_139405.1, read as the reverse complement.
AGCACCCAGAGATTTACTGTGACAAAAATGCAACTGTGGCATGAGATATCACAGAACAAGTCAAATTTAACACTCCATCCTACTACAGTAACTGAAAGCAAGAGGCATTTATAGGCAGCAGGTCAAGCTTTGGTGCTTGTAAATCACCTACATAAGCAACTTCACTAGCATTTCTAATGAAGTTTTCCATTCATACTTTCAGTTTGTGTCAGTGAAGATGATGATGCTGGCTATTTAGGTGCCTAATAGGAGAGACTCAAGGGTCCAGCTTGAGTTATAAGTTTCAAAATGCTGTCCTAAGTTCCTCATCAGTGCTCACAGTCAATCACTGAAAGAAGGGTGACTGCGTTCCAGAGCACTGCATTCCTACCACTTGACTGGATGTTGGAGAACAGAATAAAAAAAATAATTGTAGGGTAATAAATTCTTGCCTTGAATGTTTTCATTTTCATAGGCATTCTCGTTTTGAGTGTTTTCACAGGCATTGATTTCCCTCAGGTAAAAATATATGCACCAGAGTCACATTTACATTTTTGTCTAAGTGTTGCCACCCCCTGTTTTCCAATAAGTTTTTATGCCTATGTTTAAAGACATGTAATTTGTAACAAGTTTTATGCTGCAAGAGAAACACATAAAATTCTGTTTATTATCCCATTCTTTATTTGTCTCCAAGTTCAGCCTGTCCCTCCGTGGCACTGAATAGTCATTTGCTAACAACTTAGACAGTAGATAATCACCAGTTTTGTCTCCAAGACTTAAAATAACTCAGGGTGGTGTTTGTGAGCTTTTGTGGACACGCACGCACCCATCCCCTGCCCCCAACAGCCACAGTTAACCACAGACGTATTTCCAGATATCTAAGTATCATTTTTCCTTGCACAACAGTGGGAATATGTCCTGAGTCACCCCAGCTCACTCTTTTTCTTTGGAACCATACAATTAGCATCTGTTTTTAGTACTTTGTGTTCAGGCAGAAGGGGATAGAGAGAAGTCCCTGTTGTTGTCACTGTTGCGGTCCCTGTTGCTATGGTCTAGTTGGTAGCAGAGTGAAAAAATTTAGCCAGTAGAATGAACCAGATCACTCTCCCAAGTGGATCCCCACATATTTTACCTATTAGCCTCCCTTTCCCTGTGAATTAATAAAATCTTTTGGAGACAGAGGGTTAGGAGTCCCAGCAGAGAGCTGAGCAGTTCTGCTTCTGGGTACACAGTGAGCTGTGTTGGGAAGAGAGAATGGAGGAGGTGTAAGAAGACACAATATTTATATGTAGCTCTCCTTCATGGTCAGTTATTACAAACTCAAGACTTGGATGCGCAGAATGGTGTTGCTCCATCCCAGCACAGAAAAAATACACTTCACTGAAAGACTCAGGTTTCCTTCTTAAAATTTCCTTCTCCACTCTCATTTGCAATGCACCTGAGCATCACTGCAGGCAGGGCAGTGCAAGGGCTCTGATCTGGCAATGTTTTGCTATTTGGATCCTGAATTCTTGAAAGAGTAGTTCATGAGGCACCACAGAAGACACAGAGAAAGGTAAGGAGAAAAGTAGCAACATGTTAAGAAAGAGAAACATCTTACCCCATTTAGTGTCAATAATTTTATGTTTGCCACAAAGGTCTCAAAAATAAAAGGTCTGTCTAACATTGCCTCTAACTTCACTTAAAGCTCAAGTTTGTCTACAGTGATTGTTAATTGTAAACACCAGATTAAACAACTCAGCTGCTGCTGTCCTCACTGGTTTACAGCTAGGTCCTTTGGACAAGTGCAACTCAGACTACTACAATATTTGTGTACCTCATTTCTTTACCAAATTAATTGTATCAAGCAAGTTGGAGACATGGTTAAAAAATTGTGCAACCAAAGTACTGCAGCTCCACAGGCAGTTTCTATGGAGAAAAGTGAGGAGTTGAGCCAAGCCCAGAAGGAATGTGTATGAGCATGGCTGTAAAAGGGAAGAGACAGCAGCAATGTGGGGAGCAAGGAACTGGATGTCGCCCTGTGTGAGGCTTCCCTGGTGCTGCAGGCAGCCATAGAAATGTTTCAGCTCAGGTCCTACCAGACCCTGGGGAGAAAGCTGGATGCTTGGACTGGCAAAATACTGGCTGATACAGGTAGGCTGGTTGGCCTTCTTAAAATGTGAAATAGTTCTATGATTCTGATGGGAAAAAACATGGTGAGTTATTCTTAAAAAATATCGTGTCTTTCCCTTCATAACATCCAATGCAGTAGTTTTCAACTGTGCAAACACCATGACCTTAACAATGAACCAGGGACTACTGGATTTACAGTTTTCCTACTCTTCCAATCATATTCAGCCATAGTTTTGTTATAGCATTTTGTGTAAGGTTTTAATGACTGAAGAACTCACTGTATATGTGCTCTTACATAAGATACTATCCTTGTGCAAGCAGTGATGTAGTAACATCGTAACCTGTTTTTTTTCAGTTGTTGCAAGTTAGGCCTAAACCACAGATGCCCATATTTTAAAAAATTTATTCAGCTATTTTGTGTATTACTCACTGCTCAGTCAGCCATTTTGTTATTGGCCATAAGCTTTTATGTGAAGCTAAGTTTTTATTATCTCTAAATAATTTCTATCAAAGTAGTCACAGAGACAATGATAAATAGCCCAATATGTTACACATTTTTTCATGAACAGGGAGCCAAATTCTTTCTTATTATATCAAGCATATGTTGGATTCTGCTAGCAGGAAGTGCTTGTGATTTGCCTACACATCATTTTCAAGAGGATGAGCTCCTCCATTGCCAAGCCACATTAGCAGTCAGACAAGATGTCTGTGATTTTCTGAATATTTGGCCCTGGAAACAATAAAACTGCTATTATAATCCTAATGACCTAATTCTAATCCTATGGACCATATACTGATTACATGTGCAAATTAACACAGACTGTTCTTCTACATGTCTTGTAGCAGAGAGAGACAGTCTCTGACCTGGAACTTCTAGTGCTCATTGCCATGTGACAATTAGGAGAAATCGAAGTAATTTCCCATTCCCTCATTAGGCTCTCTCTGTATAGAAAACTTTGACTTTCACTTGAAAAACAGTGCATTGTTATATCATGTCAACAAAAGACATTGCCTGTAAGTTTTATGGTCTATATTTAAATTAGAGGTGAGACTTGTTCCAGTTTGCTGATGAATTGTGAAGAAGTGGAATCAGAAATGCCACTCTGGAAACTCATGAAACTGAAATGAAACTCATGAAAAGTGTTTTACTCTTGCCATATGGTTTGACATTAGGCTTTGGGATTTAGACCAAAACCACTCTGGATTTGAGACCAGCCTCAGGGTTTGATACTGCAAACCATCCTGGGGTACAACCACACAAGCACCAAGGTAAACACTTCACAGTTTATTCAGTGAGCTCACTGAAAGCTCTTCAATTCAAACCAGTAGTACGAAAGTGGAATGCTGTGTAACAGCAGTGTTTCAGCAGTCTTGGAGCTGTAACAGCATGGCTTTTATGTTGCAGATGGGATTTGGCACAGCAGATAAATATTCACATCACAATCAGCAACTGCAGTCTCAATTGCAATATCAGCAATCTCAGTATGATTTGACTCCATTTAATCTAAGATTTCAAATAATCCAGTCCTCGTGGTTGTCTATAAAGTACCTCCTCTATCTACCTGGGCATGGTCTAACTTCTAAATCATTTATATTAAGGTAATTTTGTTATCCTATTTATCTGAAGAATCCTTCCCAGAGATAGTTTGCATAGCAGAACTACAACAAACCGTCTATAATTTGGGTGATTCAGATGAGCATTGTTTCCAGTAAAAGGCTTATCTTAGACAATTAGTTAATAGCCATCTTTCAAAGATCGAAGAATAGAATCCGATCAGGAACAGATGCTGTTATATGTGGTTATTTACATTTTCCTGCCTGATATTTTAACACGTTATTCATGATTTTTCTCCCCTCTGCAATGGATAATTTCACAGTTTTATGAAAGAAAATTGATGTATCTGTTCTTGGCAGATGACAGCATACCTAAAATTGTGCTGTCCTTGATCTGTACGTGGAATATTTCCCAGCATGAATGGAAGTTTCATATATGTGTGACCACAGTCCAGAAAGGGAAAAATCCTGCTGTCCTCAGGGAGTTTTTCCTGGGGAGTGATATTTTTCCTAGCGATGATATATCACTGGGCAAAAGGGCTGCAGGCTCAGACGTAAAGACTGGAGAGTGTTCATAACACACAGGCTTCTGTCTTTCCCTTCCTGTGAGGATAAAGTCATGGATATCAGCATGGTGCATCCCTATTCTGTACATTTGGGTGTCTGCAAAGAAATTTGGTATTCCAGGTGCTTCAAGACAGTAGGTGCTGCTGCTGACTCTGGCTAGACAGATGACATGCCCAAGCAATAAGGTTCTCTTGTACTGTTTTTATCAGTAATTCAAGTTCAGACACGCAGACTCATTAAGGAAAAGTACTTAAGCTGAAACTGGACAAAAAGTGCATGTTGGTTAAGTCTAATGATACCTAGCTCAAATAATGACCACAAATATACTAAACAGAAAAGAAAAAAAAAAGAAAAAAAAACAGAAAAAAAAGATGAAAAGATGAAAATTGATATGGAAATAGCTGAGAGAGAAGGGAGAAAGATGACAGAAATTATGGCAGGGCAGTAGGCAGCAGAGAACAGATGGGAAGAGAGGAAAAATCTCTTACTTGAAGCGAGATTTTGTGAGCATGCATATCCTGTATATAGGCCACCCACCCATGACACATGGATTTTGAAAAGGTGTTATTCTACCCCTTATACATAGCACTGGCTTTCCCTGTAACTAGGAAAACATTTATTTTAAAAATTGAATCAACCCTGACTAAAACACGGGTTTCAGTTACAGGAAGAATAGGTTCATGAACTCCAGCTAGATTTCTGAACTCTGCCATCTCAAATACAAAATCAGAAAATCTCATATCTGCAAAACTCAAGCTCCAGGAGGCTCACCTCTCCCTGGATCGCCATGCAAACTACCCAGTAAGGGGTGTCAAACTGCACATGAGGCAAAATAACTGCTAATAGTAACATTTAAGCCACTGAGAAAGAAAAAAAATATGAAAATGGGTACCATGAGTGCCCTAAATAGCAGAGTGACTTCATTCTTCTGTTCAGAGGCAGTGTTCATAGTCACGGCAACCAAAAACTCACAGTAATCTAGACAACTATTAATGCCAAAGTGGGGCAGATTCAACTCTTTCAAAGTGTGATGGAGAAAGCTCTCCAAATCCTTCTGTTTCTTTGCAATTCCTAAAAGCTGGGTATATTTGTAGTGCAGTCTTCTCCTTCCTTTTCTAAATAAAAGGTATTTTATTTAGGTATCCTGCTGAGGATCTGCAGCAGCGGAGTACGATGTGAACTCATAGGCCACGTGAGGAGGAATTTGGCCCCTTCAGGAGACTTGTGTAGTCCTACCCCAGCAGGGCAAGCAATGTTAGCAAAATAGGCTTCAGACAAGCAATGGGCATATCCTCATGAGTATCCAGGACCTTAATATTATTCCTTGACAGGGGTAGTCCCTGACTCATGAGGGAGAAAGGTTTAGCTCATATAAGCATTTTACTTCTGCTGAATGTTTTGCAGCTTTCTGAAGACACATATCTACACAGCCAACTGCTACTAGACGTGGTGTGGCATATAAACTTTATTTTGATCTCATACCACATTTACATCACCACAGCCTCACTAATTCAAGGCTCTGTGAGTGACGTGAGCTGTAAATGGAATCCAACCTGTTGCTTTAACTTCATGTAAATTAAAAGGTAGTTTTAATAACTGATCTTCATTCAATTACTTTGGATTGCACCTGAGGATAATAAAGGTCAGAAGCTTGCAAACTTTCATTTGTCATAGGGGGGTTTTCAGCATTCCCAAAAACGCTGAGTAATTACTTTTGACAGGTTCCCCCATTCCATCTCCTACCTGTCCAGAGTCACTCAGTGTGTAAGTAACTGGACTGTATAATCGTTTGAGCATATGAGCAAGCAAAGGCTCAGCTGGTTGCAACTGAGAAGATCTGGTATTAAGGTCACAGCTTTCAGTATTGTTTGTGCCTATGAACTCAAACATATCACTGTGGATTCAGCAGCTGTATCTTCCCTGCATATTGAGACCCATCTCCTGCTTGTATAGAAGGACCTCAAGAAGCTTGCCACGTTCAAGAACAAGGCTGTTCTGTTTGTCACTCAAACATCCACTCGCTTGTGGATGTTTACGTGACCAGATATACTCTGCTGAACAGTACTAGAAAAATATCTGTGGCATGTGCTTCGTCCCAACCACTCATTCCCTTTTCTTGACCTGCCCTTTGTGGAGAGTATGGAATGTTAAACATTTCTTGTTGGTCTGCCCAGCCTCCTGCTCTATTTACACTTACTCTCCCATTCCCTTATCCTGGGGCACCTTTCAGGATATTTTCTTTCCTGCTCAAACTAATAGTGTTGGTAGGGCCAGATTCTTCAGCAATTAGGAAGTGGAGCTGGCTATGAAGGCTGGAGTCTGTATCCACTGAAGCTGAATGTGGAATTAGAAATAAAAAGCAGTAAAGAAAGTGAGGATTTAAATAATACATTGTGTCTTGCTAAGGTCTCCTTTAAATCACTCCTTTTTCTGCTGCTCTGAGAAAAAGTATTTTTGAAACATTAAGGAAAAACCCGTTCTGCAGAAACATTTTTTCTCAACATAAACAAGTTTTTGGGCTCTTGAAAGGCATTAGATCAGTAATAACAAAGCCATTTCTGCTGCACTGAACAGACTATGCAGAGAATGAGCCTCAGAGCAGAACAGCCGAGAGCCTGCACTTTCATTCAAGCTGATTTACTGATTTTATTTTGAACTATTATAACTAAACTAAGTAATGTGAACACTTACTTAACAGTCAGGTTAATTCCAGTTTCAGTAAGACAACATAGAAGCTGCTTTAAAACAAAACAAAACAGAACTGTGTCTTTTTTTTTTTTTTTATGTGAAAAGGTTTTATATGTATGTGAGATAGATTAAGAATTGAGGGAAGCAGATAGACAAGAAATACTCAGTCATTCACCCAGAAATTTGAAGTGAAAAATAATTCAGCTCTTCCCCAGGCTTCAGCTATTGGTTCAGAATTCAGCTACTTTCTGAGCCTTGTGTCACATTGTGGAGAGGTGCTGTAATGCTCCAGCTCCCATATATACTATTTAATTTCATATTTCAGCTTCATGTGATATTTTAAAAACATGGTGCCACCTCCCTTTCTTCTGAGTTATCCTTTGCACTAAGAACAAGCTATGAAAGAGAAAAGATGTTTTCAGCAATGAGGTTGCAATATAAATATAACTTCTAAGGAAAATTCACAGAAAAACAAGGAGGAGCTTCCAAACCTTTTTTAAATGACATTCCTCAAAAGTCATGTTATATTTGAGCTCATATAATCCCACCATAATTGTGCTAAATATATAATATACAACATCAGAAACATTGGTGCTGTGTGGATCTTAATCACACCTGGATTACTTCTGAAAGTTCTTACTCTTATGTATTGATATAATACAGTACATAGTAAGGCCCTGGCCAGGATTTTGAAATGTGCCTAGTAAGCACAGACACTCTCATACTTAAGGCACTTTGCATGACCCAGTTTACAGAACCTGCTGAAAGTACTTGCGGCCATGTGGAGAGGTGTTCAACACCCAAAGGTGAGGCTTTGTGAAGTTTGGTGTTTAGCTGAGGTACTTAACAAAAGATAAAGAGATGCAACAGTATTCAGTGGCTTGGTAACAATGACACCATAAATAGGCACATATGCCAGTGTAACCATGGCTTTGAGTGTTCTGGCTGAAACATTTCCCGGCTGCCTCAAGTGCTCATGAGGTTCAGATCCAGCTGCTTTCTGCCTGCTGAGCTTTGACCTGAGCTAGAGCACAGTGAATTGGTCTGTGCCTAAAATCATAGCCAGATCTTGGTGTGTTTCTTGGTGATAAAGGGTGCTTGCAGTGAGAGATGCAAAGCAGACCCATGGATTCCTCATCCTTTCATCTACAAAGCAGGATAAAAAGTATCTTGGCAGTGGCAAAGGACTGCACAGTTCATTCATTCATGTATGCCAGAGGGAAGCCAGTATGTTTCATAGTGGGATAAAAAATGTCTGGAGGGTCTAGTGAAAAATTGCACTGTCATACTTTTCTTTGCTGTTGAATGAGTGACCAACCACATCTTATCAATAAAGCTATTATTCATGATCTCATCTATCTGACGAAAAGATTCTTGGGGGATTTCTGAAAATAACTTGATTTTCAAGGATTTACAGGAGGAGAGGGTAGGAATTCCATGCAAAGCCCATGTTCAAAGCATTTAGATTCCTTGTGGTTTCTCATCTTCCTGGAGGTAAACTAATAAGAGAGAAAATGTGTACCAGCTTCTGTGTCGTTGCACAAGAACACTGTAAGATCGTCAGAGAGATTTACTCACTAACCACTGAGAAGTTTATTTAAGGTATGTTTCTGCCCTGCATGGAGATACACAGTGGTGTGGCTGTATGGAAAGAGCAGACGCAACAACGATTCCTTTACCTGCTTGAATGTGAGCAAAGAAGGGGCAGAATCTGGTCAGACGTGGAAGCAGCCTGGAATTTGGGAACTGAGGGTTTAAGCCAGGGTAAATCTTTTAGCCATTCTGTACATTTGTTCTCACTCTGGGAAAAAAAGATAATAGCACTTCATATGGATTTTTATGGTAAACAAACAAAGAACAAAACCACCACAACATTGTTAAAAGCTGAGAAATGCTGCATCTCCACAAAACAGAGGATGGGACAATGCACATACTTAATGTTGAAGCAGACACCAATCTCCTGTACGTTGAGGACAAACAGAAAGGGTTTCCATGTGGACAAGCTTGGATAAAAATGTAAGCCATACCCCCATAGTCTATGAGGTCAACAGAACAAGGATACTCAGAACTTTACAAAATTTCTTGGAAAGTTGTCCAGTGCACAGTGGCTCCACTGTATATGGACAGTAAGCTTAACTCTTCTCAAATATTTGGTAATTACTGTGTGTGGTGTAATTGCTGGTGCCAAGACAAATGCTCAGTACTGACAGAGGCTGGTGGTGGAAGTCAGGGTAAAGCCACCTCCACATCCTAAGGAGTAAGAGCAAAGGCAGCCCTACTCAGGGATGCAGGAAAGCAGAGATAGATAGGTGGCAAAACAAAACATAATGTAAAACATAATGATGAAAAACCAAGTCAGTCACTGCCCACCTCGGGCATGAGGAGGTTTTACTCCCTGTGAGGTGACTCCAGTCACTGTCCCCAGAGCACTGTCCCCAGCTCCAAACCAGACATGGACCTACCTGGTGCCAGAGCTTCTACACAGCCAGGTGCTGTCTTTTGAACCCACTGCCAGGAGGAAAAGAACAACTTGAAGATGGATGAGGTAATGATATAGCATTGAGACTTAATTGAGATTACCTATCATGTGTTAGGTTTCTCGTAACTCCTGGTGTCAGTGCTGAGAGTCTGGGTGAGCATGTTTTCTCTGGCAGAAGTGATAGAAAAACTAAAATAAGAATTAAATTGTGCAGGAAGTGAAATCAAGACAGATCCAACTTTCCCCATTCCTGTCTATATCAGGAAACAAACTGAAGCTTGCACAGAAGGGGGAATCCCACTGTTTCTATCATGGTCTATCTTCTTGTTATCTGTAGCCTGAAGTTTTTGGAAGCCTGTGCTTAAAGGGGAAGGAATGGGGCAGTCACCTTCACTGGTAGCAAATGTAAGTTTTGCAGCTGACTTGATTATAAGCCTTGGAAAAGGAACTTCAGTAATCCAAATGTGAAATACAGAGCATCCAGGTAGTCAGCATGACATTACAACATGAAGTTCCATTGCAAATTAAAAAAACAAAAAACAAAAAACAAACAAACAAAAAAACAATAAACCTATAGCTTTGGATTTTTATATTTATTTGACAAAAAAAGATCTTGAAGCACATCTTGTTCCTTCTGTACTAACTTTAGTTCAAAGGACACAACTGAAGCAGTCATTGTGAAATCTGAGATGCACAACTTTGTTTACAGAATGAGAAAATTCCGATAACCACTTCCATGTCACTAAATGCCTGCCTTTTGGGCTAACTATTTTTCAGTATTGACCTTAATAACAACCTTCAAGAGGTGAATTGGATCAGCATTGTGCACTATTACTGTTCTCTATCTCCTGATAGCAACAAACTGTATGAATACATCAAAGCCCTGTTCAAACTCCCCCAACCCCAAAAGCATATAAATTTTTCCTCAGACTTTTTGCTAATAATTTTACTGCTGCAGGACCTGATGTAAGCTTCTGAAATATTCTCCTCCATTTTACTTATTTGTACCACTGCACAAACAGCCTGCCACTCTACATTATATAAACTTACACTTCATAGCAAAAAAGGCAATACCTGTTCTTTGTCTTTGCAGACCCAACACTGCCCCAGAATGTTTGCAGTGACATTAATCCCAGCATGAATTTAGAGAAGTAGGGAAAGAAGAAACAAATCTAGCCCCTCTTTTTGGACATGATGGGATGATGTCTGCACATGGGATTAGCCTGAAGACAAAAACCTGCCTGAGCTACAGTTACCTGAGAAAGTGACTAGCTACCAGGAAAGCAACAAACTGAATTACTTTTAGCCATGGTTTTCTTTACTAAATCCCGCTAACTCACAGTTAAAGCAAAGCAAAGTTTACATTAAGTGCAACGCATCAGTATCAATAAATTGATCGATCTTATGTTGAATTAAACCAACTGAAGATGAACTAAAATTCTTCATTTTTCTAGCAAGAATTTTTCACTGAATCAAACATTTATTATAGACTGTTAGTTATTCACTTAAGTTCTTGATACTTAATAAAAATAAAGAGGGCCTTCTGAGACATTCAGACCCAAATCTGAGTCTTCGGCAGAATGCTCTTTCTGTCTAAAAGACTTGAAGCTGACATGGATTTTAAATAAAAAAGATTCACATGCATGCTCTACCCCTCTTCCTCAAAACTAAGAATAATATCACAAAAAATATAATGAAATGATCAAACAACTGTGGAGTGTATAATATAAGGATCTTTGCCATCATCACCTTGAGATGAACTAGAACAAGGAAATTATATATTATCAGATCATTTGAAATGTTTGAAATTTGAAGACTAGTGACACTGTCACAACTGTTTCACAGGAGTATATTTCACTTTATAACTACACATTTCAAAATTTCTTGTTTATACTTATGAATCTAAAGATAGCAGCTGGATGTGAGCAGTATGGTCATTCCTGAGCAATTTTGTCTGCAGAACGTACCCAGTCATTCCATAGTCTTCCAGTGCTTTGTTACCTACTGAACTTACAATATGAAATGATACAAAAACACATTTGCAGGTAAATATCTAGGAAGGAAAGGTGAAGTGATTTATAGTTTAAGAAGTTCTCTAATCATTCAGGTTAGTAGGCATACAGCCTTGAAAAGTGTGCTTTGAAAATGTGGAAATAAAATGCAATTCATTCTTAGAAAAATCAAGTGACTTAAAACATCTGATTATGAGTACACAGTTCAATGTGCATTTTCTAATTGTTCATAGGTACTTAATTGTTTGCAATTACTTAATTGCAGCAATTTTAACCTACATCAGTAGGACAAAACAAGTTTCCTCTCAGACCTTCACTTTTCCCATATGTTAAATAATGATAGCAGACTAATCAAAGATGGACTTCTTGCTCAGGGGATAAAAGACATATAGACATTTTGTTTGGGGAAAGGTATCCCATCAAAAAGAGAAATGAGATCTGCCTCTGAAGAAGGGAAATTGTTATTGGATGTATTTGAACTTAATTTCCAATGTTAACAGCATAAACAGAAGCAGGAATTAACCAAAGAAGTTCCAAGTTAAATTCTCAGTTTTCCATATCAATAAGAGAAATTCATCCAAACCCGCAAACTCAGTATTTTCACTTTGTGCTGAAAAAGTAGAGCTGGTAGCCAAACCTCAGTATGCTACACATTCAACAGAGTTGCATCCGTTACATCGGTAATAAATTGCCTCTGGAGGAAGAATTTTCCAGCTCCAATGAGCTTCCAATAGCAAAGTGCAGGTGTTCCAAAGAAGCCCTTAGTTTAGATATGAAAGGATTTTGCAGGTGATGAATCAGGACTATTACTTTAGAACAACTACCTAGTTTTTATTTCTAAATTACCCACTTGCATCGCACCTCCTCATCTCTGTATACTCAGTCTGAAATACTCCTTTCATTTGCCAACATCACTGGCCACCCAGTGCTTTCCAACAGTGTGTTCTGAGAGAGAAACTCGAGAGCATTTGCAGCAGCCCACTGCCAGAACAAGCACCCAAAAGTAATTTTCCAGGGTATGGCAGTCATTTTGGATAACCATAAAAATGAAATGCAAAACCATTTCCCTCTTTTAGACATCTAAATTTACATATCTTGATATCCTCACTGTGATACCATAGCATCATGGCAAAATGAGAGAGCGCAGATGAAGACTGTGCTGGCATCAGCAGGGAAGAATAGAAGATAGCCAGGACAAATTGGTGGCTTGGCCTTTTAGGACATGCTAGAAAACAAAATACAAGGCCAATTCTCTTGGGAGAGCTCTTAGTGTGGTGGCTGTCTATGCTAATATGTAGGACTTTCAGATCGTCATTATTTTTGTCACTCACGCTGCTGGATTTGCTTGTCATGGGAGGCTATCACACTTTTCCTGTGTACAAACCAGAAACTGCCATAAGCAGAGCCTGAAACAGAATGCAGGACTTTACTGTGAAGAACTCAATCACATTCTTTAACTTTTGTGAGGTTTCCTGCCATTAATAGATGCCACAGTACTTGAAAATAAATTTTTGTGGCACCTAGTTGCTGAGTTGGCATTTCAAGTCAGGTTATACTCTGAACCTTTTTTTTTTCTGCAGGAAAATGAATCTCTCTCTACATTTCTGCCACCTTAGATTCCACATGTCTTGTCAAATTAGCTTCAAATTCACACATTAGAACTGTTCAAGTCTCTAAGGTGTAATAATAGCTCAGTAAGAACAAAAATTTGTTCAGAAGACTGCCCTTTGAGTTCCCAGATCAGGAACAAAAACAGTTTAAATCAGCACTTTTTAAATGCACACAAATGCGTGTTTAGTTTTAAGAGAAAATAAGTTAATGCTACATGAAGATTTTCAACTTGCAAGTTTGAAATGAACTTTTCCTCCTTCCACCACATCTGCAGTTCACCACATGCAGACAGGCAATCTATGTTTTTGTTGAAACAGAAAAATGCAGTAAAATAACATGAAAGCGGTCATAGCCACAAATGGCTTCTGTGGAGTCACTGAAATGTTTGAAAATAGCACTTCATGATGTTTTCTTCTAGGCAATTTTTGCTGTCTCCCACACAGAAGACTGCCGAAGTCCCCACACTTACCAGGCAGTGCTCCTCACAAGGCCAAACTGCTGTTTGATCTACCAGTCCCTCCCTGGATAACCACAGAATAGTTCAACATGTTTGTTGATGAATGTTTCGCAGATGTATTTTGGTTCTATTATTTCCTGGTTTATACCTCTTCCAAGACCTTGTATGACACTAAGCCACCATCTGCTGGAATTCAACTTTTACCTCTCCTGAGTGCATGTGCCCAGTATCAGCCGAGCAGGTGATATTACACTGAAATCCATCTTACTTGTGTATTTGAAATCATGAGTTGCTACATTGCGCAGGATAACCTTTACATCTAGGCTACCTCAGTATTTCCTTTCACACTTTTTCTGTCTTGTCCCTTCAATGAAATAACCACTCTCAGCCTCAGATATGGGAGATATCTTTCCATAAGCACTAATTCCCCCTTGCTTCTCATTCTCCCAGCCTACCACCAGCATTGGTGTGAACTCTGGTATTAATTAAGGATATGAAGGCAGGAGATTTTGACCCTTCCAACATTTTAAGGTCTCCTCTCTGTGAAGAATAACATTATTTTTGTCATTAGCCCAAGTCCCAGGTTTTCCTTTTTGTCAATAGAAATTAATTTCCCCTAGTTACTGCTGCACACAGAACCACATAATCCCTGTTCTTATAGAATTGTGCCATGCTTCTCTTTCAGCTTTCCTTCAGCCTGTACCTGCTCCCCTGAATACTCCACCAGATGCTGAGTCCAGGAAGAAACAGAAATCAGTCATTTGGAAATGACATTGTGCTTGTGTCTGTAAAAGCCTCCATCCAAAAGCACCTTTTAAAAGCAAAACTTCTGGAAGAATGCAGAAAGTCATGCATTTGCTTAGGATACTATAGTGGATGGCTTCTCTAGCTAGGAGGTTGTCTACAAGTAAAACAGGAAGAAGATACCTTCACTTTAACAGTATACTAGTCTCTCTCTTACAGAGACGTTTCTCCACATCCATCACAGCTGGAAAACCTGCCCAGACCCTTCAGGTTTGCAGCCTAGGTCCAACCCTCCCAGTCTCTATCAGAGTACCTTACCAGTTATGTTCCCAGTCAAACTAGAGTTGAATAGGCTTCTTTCTGTTTTGTCACAGCGAAGGCAGCCTTTTTTAACTGGCTATTAGCAATCCAGTCTGCATTATAAATAAACTGACCGTACCAAAACTTATTTTCATAAACCTATGATATGCACAGAAGTAGCCTGGGGTTGAATGATGATCCTCTCTTCTTCCAATGAAAAGTATGACTGAATTTTTGTTACCTGATTGTTTCAAGAACACTCTTGTAACTGGTTTGCAGACTGAATGTTGACATGATTCATTGACTAATAATCAGTCAAGAGCATATTCTAGCTAGGTATTCTGTAAATTTTAAATTAAATGACTTCAGTATCTCCACTCTTTGAACTTGAATACATCCAACGTTATTAAAAATTACTCATATGTTCTTACTTCAGTATTAAATTCTATTGAACATCCGTGAAAGTCTTTCGTTCTTAGCAAGATCTGCAACTAGCTTACTATAGTAATAAGAATATTGAACAATTTAGTCTGCCAAAAAAGGTTTACTTACTCATTCTAGCAGGGCATCTCCAACTATTCCGCTCATTTTTACAGGTCTCTAGAAATATACAAAATTGAAAAAAATTACTCTTGAAAATGTTCAGATGAATGATGTAGTAAATAAGAAAATTTTTACTACTAATAAATTAGTACTTTTTTGAATAAATGTTTTTGGACTTTGCAGTAATGCTGTCAGACAACAAAATGCTAGCTTTATTGTTTCGTTTTGTTTTCTAGGATAGTACGACAATTCTATTTTAGTGCTTACTAAGTGCTGGCTTGTCATCCCTTTGAGACTTAAAGCTCAGATTCATAGTTAATGAAGCATAGGCAATAAAGCTCCTGTTCATAGCTAGTAAAGTACAGTCGACAACAAGGCAAAAATCCCAATTTTTACAGGTTGCTAGGAAATAAAAGCAAAAAACCACTTCTCTCTAAATTCAGAACTCTTTCAAATTGCCATGACCATCTGCTATGATATACTGAAGTATCAACATGCCCTAGTTGTACATTTTTCCCTCAAATATTGTCTAAAATAGATCAAGCAATTACAGGTGAGACAAAATTTCCATTAGGTTAACTTATTTAATAGGTCTATTTTATGTGCCATATTCAAGAGAGAGCAAGATAGCTGCCAACATTGTACTGTCACTAAATTATATATTACAGCCCTGTTGCAATAACTGTAAGAGACTCCATTCTCTTTGTTCTGTGTGAAAAATCCTCCAGGATAAAGTGTTCTGTTCATTAAAACATAAGTAGACAATGTCACTGAATATTCTTCAGTTTCATAAAATCACACCTAGTAGCACCGTTGATTGAACTGGGCTTTACAAACTTTGTATTTACTCCTCTTTTGCAGAGCCTTGAGGTATCAGAGTGTGTGGGTCTGTTGAAAACTGAGGGGCAGATCTGCAGACTAAGACAGAAACGCAACTACGCTGAATGCCTAAATTACTGGTTAGAACTCAATGAATGAACTACTTTATTGAATCCCAGCTAGTAGAGATTGTAGAACCACTTTATCAGCAGTGCAGACAGCCCTTTACCCATCACTCAGAATACAAACTTCCAACTTCACTTTCTTCCCAAAGGCAGTATTTCTTATGGTTCCCAATAGGATCTCCCTAACCACTCCCTTACTAGTACTGTTTACTAGAAAATTCTTCCAGTTCCTCCTATATCCTGTCCATCTACAAAAAAAATGCTCTTGTCACTAGGATGCAGCTGTAATTACCTTATGACATTATGCTGTGTTCAGACACCTGGCAGCAAGACAGCTGACTGGACCCCTAGCATTGGATGAGGACAGGCGAGGGGTCCTTTTCTTTCTGCATATGCCTCCTCTGGGTACACTATGTGCCCACACAAACTGGAGGTAGCAGTCTTTACACTGGATAATTTATAAAATCTCCTTATCATAAGTTTTTGGCCTTATTAACATGAAGTTACATTCTTTTCATTGTAGTTCCTGGATGAACTTGATACACATGGAAAAATACTGTCCCTCACATGTGTGCATGGGAGGCAGACTTTACTCTTCCTTAATTTTATTCTGGGCTTTGCTACTCTTCACTTGCATTACACAAGATATTATGCTTGCAATGCCCTGAATACTCTAAGTGAATAAGAGCTAAAATATGTTATTACCACAGGCTATCTGCTCAGGTAATAATACTCAGTGCCCTACAAATCTGTCTGTGATTACTCTCAGACCAAGTAATGACACTTCCCTTTAATGTCAGGTTTTCACTTGTCTTCAGAGAGTAAAGGACATAATAGTTTTGAATCAGTTAGCACACTGAATTGCTTTTAAAGACCAAATTGAAACAGTGACCGACATACTGATTTGTAGCTCTTCGGAGTTATAATGTCATTACATTTTCAATTCTTGGCCAAGTTCTAACCCAGTACTCCAGCTGTGGAGTTTCACTGTTTTCTGTTTCTGTCAGTTTCAGGATTCACTTTACAAGGAAATGCTTCGGTGCACATTGTGGTCTCTGTCATTAGTGACAAACTCTTGTCTGTGCTTTCATTTCCTATAAAGAGGGACAAATAGTTTGTGTTTTGCCAGAAGAGTGATGCTATCAATATCTTGCAAAATCTACAAGCAGCTCATTCATCCATATGTTCATCAAACACTCTTCAGCTCTATCTGGGCATCCTGGATCTGTATAAAAGCCATCTGGAACCATGTGTTGCCAACTTCTGATCTTAAGTACAGTAGCAAATTTCTGAGATCATATTTGCTAAAATGACTAAACTTGGAAATATCATAGAAGTGCACTGTAACAGAGGAGCCTCCTGGATGTTTCATATCCTCAAAGCATACTCCAGTGTTTTCTTTTAGTCTTTTTAAAGAAATATAAAAATAGTAAACAGCTTGATCTGTATCAATTCTAGAAAAAATTCTGGGGAACAATTTATCTATCATTTGTATTTTATCTTTATGTCTTTGTTCCTTCTTTATCGATTGTATTTTAGAAGAACACTAACGGCATTTGTCATTTGAAGCCTTTGTCTCCTTTACCGTGTTTGTCATTCAGTCTTGCTTTACCCTTGTTCTGTTTGTCCACTGATGTTTTCTGTGTGAAACTGTTGCCCACATATTTTGCCATTTCTGTCGGAGCTGGAGCCACTGACTGAGGTATCTTAGGTTTTTGTGAGGACAGAAATAATATCTCCCAAAAACATTTACAAAACTCACAAGTCTATAGATGTCATGGGGAACTACAGCTTGCTGGAAGCCTTGGGCAGAGCTAGCTACGGAGTTACTCTGTCTTTAGCAAATAGTAGTACTATTGCAGCAACAGCATAGGCAAGTATAGATGCTAAATGAGATTTTATCTCAGTTGTGTTTTCACGAGTCTAAACTGACAATTTTGAACAATCTTTTAGACATTGGTGCTGTTAAATCATTTAACAATATTAAAACAATATTTAAAATATTGATATTTAAACAATAAAATATTTAAAACAATAAAATGTTCAATTTTTAACATTCTGCTGATACTACAAGTATAATGTTTATTAGAGATATTTTAAGAAGAGGAGGTTGTGAGGTATAGAAAACTTATCAGTGGATTTTCATTGGTTTAGATGATTTAGAGGTCCATGCTGAGAACAATCATAGAATGACAGAATGATGTAATCATTAATGTTGGAAAAGACATCTAATATCATCAGGTCCAACCATCAGCCCATACATACCATGCCAACTGACCACATCCCTCAGTGCCACATCTATGTGGTTCTTGAACACTTCCAGGAACAGAGACTCCACCATCTCCCTGAGCAGCCTGTGCCACTGCCTCACTGCTCTTTCTGAGAATATTTTATTCTTAATATTCAACATGAACCTCCTCTGGAACAACGTGTGGCTGTTACCTCTGTCTGTACTGCTTCACTGATCACATCCTGTTATACCATTTTTCTTTGTTATTATTTCATGCTCAGAAACAGCAGCAACTTTCATTCACTTGACTATCTGGAATGCCTTTAGTGCATCATTTTTTATCAGTGAAATTAATACTGAAATGTACACTGAAAATTGAGCAATATCCAAGTTACTGATAAATTTTAGGGTTAAACAAGTGGTTGAGTTTCATTTTGGGTTTACTCTGCCCCACAGTCATCCTTCCCTCTTAATGAGTTTTATATTTAAATTGGAGTATTGCAAAATCTAATAATAACAGTCAAATTTTGTTCAAGAATGCTATTACTGACACACAGCTCTCAGGTTATATATATTGGTCCAGTCTCTGCTTCCAAAGGCCCCTTTCCTGTTTAATATGCTTATACATCTCCTGCACAATTTTCCCTGCCCAGAGGCATTCTCATCACCTTAGGAGTTATGTTTTGTTCTTATTTGTCTTTTTGTACCTTATCTCCACAACGCTTTTGCCAGGGGACATTATTTCCATTAAGTCAAATGTATTGCTTGTAGGTAGGCTGATTTGTACTATATTTTGTGTAACAATCAGTATCTATTTTAGCACCAATTCAGCCGAGCTACTCTTTATGTTTATTATGTATGGACAGTGTCTTAGAGGATTTTACTTCTTTCCTTTATTCTTGAAAGTGACTCAAGAGCTGTAGATGATGCAATGCCCAGGTGGTGACGAGGGAAGTGCCAGTAGATGGTGCTGAAGAACACGCGGCAAGTTCCTGAATTCTGGTTATTCATAGCAAGTGGCTGCTGGTGTTCAGAACACATTCAAGTAAAGTAAAAAAAAAAAACACAAAGGAAAGATATCTGTATCTTTATCTACCTTTCTAATTAAAGCAGGTTAAAGTCATTTTCTCGCAATATTGAGCAAGGAACTCTCAGGGGAAGTGTTTCAGCTTTGTCATCAGAGGCATGCTATTCCCTCTATTGCAGACCTTATGTCAGAACCTTCTCCAAGCAATTCTTGAACTAAAAAGCCCACGTTTTCATATTCAGTTATGTTCTCTACTCAAACACTGCTACTTCCTTTTTCACTTCTTTATGCCTCAGTTCAGGCTAACTATGCAGCCACTCTGCACAAAATCATTTTAAGATATTTACTTCTTCAAGGCAGTCAGGAAATACAAATAAGAATCACAGAGTCACAGAATCACCAAGGTTGGAAAAGACCTGCAAGATCATCCAGTCCAACCATCCACATATCACCAATAGCACTCACTAAACCATGTCCCTCAACACAAAATCCAACCATTCCTTGAACATCTCCAGGGTCAGTGACTCCACCACCTCCCTGGGCAGCCCATTCCAGTGCTTGACCACTCTTTCAGAGAAGTAGTATTTCCTAATGTCCAGCCTAAATCTCCCCTGGCGCAGCTTAAAGCCATTTCCTCTAGTTCTATCACTAGTTACATGAGAGAAGAGGCCGACCCCCAGCTCACTACAACCTCCCTTCAGGTAATTATAAAGAGCAATAAGGTCTCCCGTGAGCCTCCTCCAGACTGAACAATCCCAGCTCCTTCAGCTGTTCTTCATAAGGCCTGTGCTCTAGACTCCTCTCCAGTTTTGTTGCCGCTCCAGGGCCTCAATGTCTTTCTTGCAATGAGGGGCCCAAAACTGGACAAAGTACTCAAGATACAGCCTCACCAGTACTGAGTACAGGGAGACAATTACTTTTCTATTCCTGCTGGCTTTCCTGTTCCTGCTGGAATCCATGTTGGTCACATCCTCCCCCCTTTGGAATATTACAAAGGAACTAGGCAACATTTTACTTCAAAACAAGGAAGCAAAAATAACTTTCTTCCTCTCCCCCTGCAAGACCTTCCCTCTAATAAATTAGCACCTAGGATATGATCTCCCATTTTGTCTGACTTTCATTTTGTGACTTGATCAAGGCTAGGAACAGTCAGTCTGTAAGTTTTCATCTCGTATGAGTTGAAGGAGACTTTCGTTTTTTTTTTTCCAAAGAACAGAGAACATCAGTCTTCTCTATTCAAAGCCTAGAAGCTTTGAGGTAGGAGGATAGATTTCAATTTGAGGTGAGTGGGTGGGGAAGACTACATTTGAAATAGCATAGATTTGAGGTGGTGACAAACATAAATAAGGTGAATCTGTTTGAGTCAGTGACTCCTTCCTTGTCTCTTGTTGTACTGAATTTCACAAATAGGTTTCAGGAGACCAATCTGTCTGCCTTTTCTGCTCTTGTCCTCAGTACTTGCAGCTTACAATCTTTCTTAAATGATGGATGCCAGAAGTGCTGCCAATAAAATGCTCGGTTCCATGAGATCTTTGTCATTTAGGATATGGTCCCATTTGGCAAATTGAGATGTTAATGTCAGAAAATTCTTCTGTGCCTGGCTGCCAGAGCCAACCAGGGAGATGGCACAGAGGAAATCATGTCATTACTTCAGTAACAACTTAACCCCTGGTTCACTATCACAATTCATGAAATTTTACCAGTGGTTTAAGACATTACCTTGGTTTATGACATACTGCAGCTGAAACCAAGGCACACCTTATTCCTTTCTGTTTCAGGGGTGACAATATCAGGCAGATCTCCTTTGAAACTTGTTTTGTAATTTAAAGATCTCTAAAAAATGGCAGTTCCTAAGCAGTTTCTCAAATTGCCTTCAATTCAGAAGACATGTTAATCTGTACAAATGAGAATTAAGATGACAGAGCCATATCCTCCCTGCATAAGAAAGAGTTAAACAACCTCTGCCTGTACACAGAGCTGCACACAGCTGCTTTTCTTCTCCTCCACATGCTCTGTGCACACTGTGAAATATGGAGAGGTCTTACTCAAGCCTCAGAGATGCATTTGCACTGCTGTTTTAGAGGACTCCTGGATGCCAGGGCAGTAAGGGTATTAAATGTTGAGACACACAGCACACAGCCTTCAGATCTTGAGGTAACTCTGGAGTGATTGGGATGGCACATTTACCATCCCTGGAGCCTGTAGCTCTCTTGGAAGAGCTCCACTAATGCTTGACAGTGGTTTGGCTGCACCACCCACACCTAGTAACTCTTCCGTGTAGCTCTGCATCTGCCATATTCATAGTGTTACATGCCATCCTATAGTCAAAAGGAGGTCTGTGTAGCCAAAAAGGTTAACAGCCTTTCAATTTTGCAACTACTAAAATGTCTAGGTCTTAAAACAAATATTTAATTCTTTCTTTAAATGGAGGAAATTTTTCTTTCAGCTTTTGTCTAAGGAAAGTGACTCAACTTTGTCAAAAATAGTCTTCTATATGTATGCAAGTTTTTGTTTCTGCTACAGTTTGTAAGAAAATTTTGCAGTGGCATAAAACCTGGACTTGTCCTGAAGCTAAGACCATTAGTAAAGCACAAAGATGCACTATATTCAGCCATGTGAAAACACCACACAAGCTGGAAGCCAATATGGAAATACTTAATGAATTTTTCAGTAAAAGTGCCAGCTACTGTATTTCATCAAAAGGGAGGAGGATCTAAAACTAAACAACACATAGGTTTTGTAAAATGTGCATGTCATAATCTACAGTGAAAATAATTGAGGTTTGGGGCACTGTAGTCACCAACACTAAGCTCTTATTTTTAAAAATAAAATGATTGTCATTTTTAGCGGCTCAGAAATACATTTCTGGAGAAAGCTCAACATAAAATTTTTCTTAAATTTATATACCCGTGCTCTTATCATCTTATTTTATAATTTATGTAAAAAATCAGGTAAAAACATGAGGAAGTTGGTATTATTTCATAGCAAAGAGTATATTTGTTTGTTGTTTTTTTTAGTTCCTAGAATGAATTTTAGAAGGTATTGTACTTTAGCTAGGAAGATCTACTGAGGTCTTTGTCAGTAACAAGAGATACATAGAAATTGAACCAATCCTGTAACTGAGAATTACAATTGTAATCTGAGTCATTATGAACTGTACTGGATTGCTTGCATTGTCATCAAACAGATGTCATTTAGAATAGCAGAGCTGAGAAATCTGTAGGAATTCCCTGGTTAGATCCCTCAGTAATCAGTTGGAAGTGATAAGAACATACTAAGAAACCAAACCAGCTGTATTTCACATCAGCTTTCCACTGGAAGTGCTCAGACAATGCAGTGCAATGACTACTGGAGTTTCAGAGTGAGACATGTCTGGCTTTTAGAGTATTTAGGACACAGCTTTAGAACTTGATCTTCAAATTCCAATCGTACTTATGCATGTACACCCACAAACACACCTTATAAAGTGCAAGTGGTCATATATCTCCATATGCCTTCCCAACAGTATGTGGAATGATACTGGCTGCATGATCTGGCTTGAGTCATATTGCGGAGTGGTCTAACATTACATTAAAAAATAATCCATATACCTTTCTTACAGAAGGTAAATATCATTAAAATGGAGAAGAATTATCTTGGCATGGATTCAGTGATATCCTACTTGTTACAAGTTGAGTGAACTTTTTAGTTTTAAAATGATCTTCACTTATGTCCCAGATAGGGACTGGGCTCAAAATAAGATTCTTGAAGATGGTTTCAGTCCCTCTTCATTTCCCTCAACAAGTTTGTGTTACCCTTTGCTCTTTGGGAAAAATTACTCCTGAAAACTCTATGAAAGGCAAAAATTATTGTTTCAGGTTAACATGTGTCAAACTGATTTGTCTACAAAAATGAAGTAAGTATATGGAGTAAAGGAAGAGGATTTCCAGGTAACAAACTGTCATGATAACTCCATGACTTATAGTGTTACACAAACTCAAGGGCACTAATGCACTGCAGGATAAAATTTTACCCTTCACAAAGTCTCAGGAAATTCATATTTATTTGCTTCATCGTCTCGTCTGATTTAGTGCTGACATTGTAAAGTGCTCTATAATCTACATCCAGGCTCCAACTGTACTTTAGAAGTACCATCAAGGAAATTAGCATTAATTAAATAGAGGAAAGATGAAAGACTCTAGGAAGCATTTAGGACCCAGTAATCATGTTTTCTGAAGAAGGAGACCGAGTGTGGTCAAATAAAGCTGATGAGTGATTAGGTCAGAGGTTCCTGCTTCATAATCCCAGGCCAAATTCAGTGAAAAATGCTGAGCAGCCAAAGCTGAGAGGGGAGCGCTGCTCCATACTAGCTTTTTCCATCTGAACGTGTTCTCCTTTCCTTCCCTGCCTGTCCTTACCATATAGCCACTGCCACAGGCTGTGAATCTCCAGCTCAGCTTGATGTTCTTAGGAAAAACGCTTCAGTTATGCTTAAGCTGCTGGATATCCAAAACCTGGAAAGTAAACAGAAAAAGGGCTGAAATAATTTCTCATACAGGGGTTGTGTTGTGATGGTTTGAACTACAGAACCTCTGCCTTCAGCCCAGCCACTGCCATCGGGCTGTGTGAACAAATCGAATGGCAATTCCTCAGAGTTGTGTCTATGACAAGAGCAGGAGTAGCCACATAGATGAAGGAAGGTTTTGGTCAATACCTAATGCTGTAGATTGTGCCTGAAGAGGTACACAAGCTCTCCTATCAGTATAGAAATGACCAGCAGGCTGGATGCATCCTGCGCAAAGGACTCAAGCTTAAGTGAGGGCAAAAGGAAGGCAGTAGCCCAGAGGTAATTTTCAGAGAAGAAAGGAAAAAATACTATTTACCAATATTGAGATGGCTTGTGTGAAGTCTATCCCGTCCACTGTTATTGATCTGATCTGGAAATTCTCCCCAACAAAGAGAAGAGGCAAGTGGTAAGAGCTTAGGATTCAAGACTGTGCCTTGGCACTGGTTTCCAAAGTGACCCACACTGTCTGTGAAGCTGTTGTGTCTGCAGCAAGGGTGTCATCACCTGAGAAAGGCAGAGGTAAGATTGTGCTATAGAGACAAGGTGGGTCCTGGTTTCATATTTTCTGTTTTTCAGGGACTTTTGAGACAATGCAGTGTGATCCATCTGTTTACCAAGGTGCATGACTGCACTGTGACCTGAGGTATTCATGTCCAAAGACCCAGATTACTCATGTTATCACTTCCCCTTGTCTGTAAGTGCATACTGAACGTAAAATGAACTTCAGCAATTCTGTTTAGGAAGAAATTTATCTTCTCTTGGTAGAAGCGATCATGTAAACTGTAAGTAATGTGAAAATCCAAATTGCAAAGTAAATCCAAACTGCAGGCTTTAGGATCATGCACATCAAATTCAATCAGTAACTGATTGATAAAAAAATATTCTCTATAGTGAAAACTGGCTAAATTTTTATTCACATCTACTCAGTTATATACATTTATCAAATTGTAAACTGCCAATTTGAAGACAATGTGTTGAAGAATTTGAGGTCTTAACTTCATCACTGAATCAGAATCTGCTATCAGGATAAATCTCATCCACTCAAATTTCTCCATCCATACAAGGGAAGTCACTACAATGTCAGACAGGTATGATGAGGATAAATAAGTTAATAATTGATGATCAGTAGATAATGACCTAATAATTAATTAACAATAAAATGTGATTTTAATGAAAAAATGTTAAGTATTATAATCAATAATTACTTTTTTCAGGAAGATATGATGCAGCAGGAAAAACAGCAGCAACACTCTAAAAAATTTATCTAAGTAGAGCTGAAAAGATCTGGATCAAATATAGGAAAGTAGCTGAGCTACAGTTACCATAAGGCTCTTTGAAAACTAATTTATCCTGCTGAGAGACATCATTAGACAGCTTCAGTTACAAGATATGTTTTACTTATTATCAGAATCACCTTCACTTAACTGGTAAATACAGAGTAAGCATCTATTCTGCCAGAGATGCAATGTCTGATTTGGGAGTTTTGCAAGGATCAGGTGTTCTTGAGTCAGGAGTTCTGATTTCAGTACATGCAAAGGTCTAACAGTACTCAGTACAAGGACTAAACAAATCTTATGTTACTAATGCTTAAAAGCCCTTGGTATACACTGAGATACATATACATACGTATATACATATGTACACATGTACATATATTTAAAATATAGGTATAGGGTCAAGATTAACGAAAGAAGAAATCTGTTGCAAGGAGAAGGAACTTCTGAAAATGATCATAAAACTCATTTACTGATAATTCCATAAACGTGCACCTCACAGGGGAAAGAAAGGAGTGTAAGGACAGTTTGAATGACTCACTTAGGTGCTGCCATCCCAATACAAGTCTTAGTTCAGCATGGAAATCCTTGTGCTGGCTCCAGCCAGCCTGGAATCAGGTCCTGAATTTTCAGTGGGGGAGCGTAGGACTGGGGACAAAACTCAATGCTGCTGCTGTTATTGCACTGATTTTGGTTTATCAGAAGAACGTATCCAGTTGTTTAAGCACATCTTTGTTCATAATTCACACAAAATATGCCTGAAACACGCAGACTATACCACAGCAAATTTGCTTAAGTATAGAATTTATTGCAAAGTCATAGACTGGGCAATGGTTTTCACATCTGCTTTTGAGTCACTTTTCAAAAAAGTAACTTTTTTCAAAACTGTTTACTGTGTTTACATACAACATACAAGCACTGCAAATGCCTGTTTTTCTGATTTATACACAGTATGAGACATCCAAGACTACCCCTCTGCTTAACGCCATTCTAAGCACAGTTTATTCCTCATTTGAGATGCAATGAACTGGAAATAGAAGAAATAGCATTTTGCTTTTTAATCCTTCTTTTGATTTCACTATTCATTCAGATTTCTTCTGTGTATTTTAAATACATGCAAAAATCTGGAATCTATACCTAAAATGACAAAGAAAAAAGACACGGATTTGAAGAAAAGACACTGATTTTGTAACAAATTTCTCCAGCCCTTTGTAGCCTGGCTGCTAGATCTTTCCCTCTACATCATTTTCAACATCATTTTGTGTAGTTATCAGCATAGAAATCATGAACACTTTAAACAAAGTTACAACTGAAACAGAGCTGTCAACATAGCCTGTCACTGCTATGATATTTGCTGTTTCATGGAATAACTTAGTTCCTGTTCTGCAAAAGGCATGAAAACATGAAACTATTAAATAACTTATGAAGACCCACACAAAAAAATGAAAAACATGAAAGAAGAGTAAGCTTTTATTTATTTTCTAATACTGTCATTTCTGGGGTGACCTGAGGGCTTGATTCCTCTTTTGTAAAAAGCTGGGGCTGGGAAGGCTAAATGAAGAAATACAGTACCTAGCTTACAATGTTAAGTATTTATAGTAATATGCATATTGTATAAACAGACATTGGCATATTTATAAGAAAACCTGCACTGATAAATTTAATGCACATATCAAATGATTCTTACTTAAATATATATTTTTTATTTGGGTAAAAGTGCATGGAAACTGATTATGTCACAGAGCTCTGCTGAGTTTCCTGGGACACAGAGTTTTTTTAAGGCAAATGAAATACAATATCACAGGCTGTTTTTAGAGCAAGATACGACATATACTAGGTAGAAGGTCACACCAAATGTTTATAACACCGAGGAATAAAAAAAGCATCAACATTCTTATTACTTAAAATCTCATTATTTGGGGAGAAGCTGTCTTATTATTTTTGGATGCCTGAATTTTGCAATTGCACAAAATAAACTGCATAGCAAAAATGGCTTCTGGTAGAATTGTAATCGGTATGATCTATCTGTTATTCTGACTGCTTTTACAGATGGGGGTGGGGGGAGCTGGAGGCTTTATAAATCCACTCATTATTCTAAATAAAACATTCTAGTCAAGCAATCTAGCTAAATTCCTTACAACTTATCATCTTGGAAAAAGATGATTCTTTTCACTTATTACTAAAATTCAATCCTATATTATATTATTTCAAGCAAAGAATGGATAGGGAACCCCTTCTTGACTGAAAAATTAAAATGAAAATGTTAATGAATCAAAAGCATGCAAAAAGCACCAATCCAACCATCATTAACAGGGAAACATATTTTTGACACACTTAGGTGTAAATGATACCACTAGCCCTATCTATGTACAAATCTATCCCGTACATCAGTAAGAGTGAAGGATGCGGTGGTTTTTTTTCACCTGTAGCTCACTGAGTACCAGACAAGCACATCTCCAGCCATAAGAAAGCCACAGGACAGCATGCTCATTCTGCACAGAGGGCTGCATTCCATGCATGCACTGAAATTATAGCTAAGTGGAAACTAGAGTTCCTCTGGGCAAGATCCATAACTTCTAATTAACAAAGCTAGAAGATAAACTGGAAAAGAAAAAAATATTCTTTCAGATATGGCTAAAATTATGATGTGAGTCTTAGAAATATTTATCTTTCCTTCCATAAGTGACTGTTCTTCTGGTAAGCTGTAGTTTTTCTTGGACTGTTATTACTGTTTCATAATGATTTAAGGCTTTATTTGCAGTCTTAGCAGTGCTTATATAATTACGTAAATCTAAAAATATATAGTGTCTGATTATGCTAAATTCCAGCTAAAATGAGTCAGTCGAGAAAGGAACTATACCTCAACATTTCAGCTACACTTCAGAGGTTTATACATTCATGTGCTTAGTGGGCTGAGGAATGAGTGATCTTGTCACAGGAGATGATTAGGATTTCTTTGAAATCCCAAATATAATTAAAATATCTAAAATGTATTCACGAATATATTAAGCCACAAAAGGTAGTAGAGTTCAAAACCTCTAGTAGTCCTGCAAAAAAACATACAACACAAAAGTTGGGCCAAAGGCTTTGAGGAAGCACTGAAGAAAGCCAAGGCTAATGGACACTGAAAGTATGGAGTTAGAGTTGCTTACATAGGTGTTCTCACACAATGAGCAAAGAACCAGCCAAACTCTGTTACAGATGCTTTATCCCTGTTTGGCAACATCACACATATCTCCAGAATTTCCCAGACATACTGCCCAACCACAGAGTAGTTATGCCCAGTAACCACCAGCTCACGAGTTGAATCTGATTCTCCCTACATGTGTCAAGCTGCTTTTACAGGTCTGATGTGGCTGCATTGTGCATGCAGGGCCTACCCATGCTTGCTGTAGCAGCAGACATCATGTGAGTGGGGTATATATATAACCCTGCTCACTACCATGTATCCGCACTCTGCTTCTCTAGGATTCCTTTATACACAGCAGGTCCTAAACTGTCAGCTCACGTGTCAGTACACTGCACTGTGTTCAAGAAACATCCAGATGTTGTACTGAGGGACATGGCTTAGTGGGAAATACTGGTGATAGGTGGATGGTTGGACTAATTAATCTTGGAGTCTTTTCCAACCTTGGCGATTCTATGATTCTATATGCAAAACAGGACCTGACTTTTCACAAAGAACCGTCTCTATGAAGGCTGAAATCTCCAGACGAGTATAGAAAGTGATCAAAATTTGTCCAGGCAAGACTTCCATGCAAGAGAAGGGAAAATGCTGGGAAACAGCAAGCAAGAAGCCAGAGGACGTGCCAGAAATGGCAGTTCTGCTCTATCAAACACAGCTGCTAATGCATGCTATTGCAATTGGAAAGCATGTAAATATAAAGTTAAAATGATTTTCTGCAGAAGCCTGTCTCCCTACTAACTAATTAAATCATGAAATCAAAAGCCTGTCTTATATCAGCTACTAATGACTAGAACTGGATCAAATTCAATTCAGATTCATTGCATTATTTACCTTGATCACAGTTCACATTTTTCTGTTGCCTAGGTCAGAAAAATCTCACTGAAGACATACAACAGTAATTCTTCTCACTTAGAATGTACAAGAAACCTCAGCAGCAACAGGATAAGAAATCTGAGAAATTATCTTAGCAATTGTTTTGAATGAATACCAAACACCTTACCAGACGCATGACAAAAATATGAAACACTTAAACAATGCACGGTGTTTAAAATGAAACATAATCTTCAATGATTTTCACTAGAAGTGTTTCTGGATGTTGTAGGCAGAGACCTTTGCAGAGCTCACAGGATCCAAGCCTAAACATTTCCATAGAAAAAAAATAGTAACAATAGCTCATATCTTTCGCATATGCTCTCTGCAGACTTCTGTAGGTGAGAAGTTCCTAAACTTTGGCTACCTGCCAGTCCGAGACATTAACTTTCTCTTTCACTGTAAGTTAGAGGTAAAAATGGCAAAAACAGCTCTTTAGGACTGGGTCCTGTACACTGTTGCATTACTATCTTTGGACTACTAAAAAAAGGAACAAAGATAGAAAGTCAAAGCAGATCAGAAATGGTATTTCCATCAGTTGTACGTATTGTACACTGCTGCCATGAGGAGTTTGGCTAACATGTCCTTCCTCATAGGAGAAAACATTCTCCATCTAGTAAGAATCTATTGAATGTGTAATGCTTCCCTATTAATTCTGAACAAGAAATGCGCACCTGAGAATCCTGATATGCAGCTGGATCAACATTCCTGCACGCTCATGCAATGACTCATCAGGTCTGATCCAGTTCATCTCCCCAACTAATGAAAACAACAGTTCCTTCAAAGTCCAGCTTTAAGCCTTTTATCTAGAACCACTTGATCATTGCTAAAAATAATGAATAGCTTCCTATGATATACAACGAGATTCAGGACATTTTACAAAGAATGCTATTAAAGTGCATTTGTCTTCACTTAAAAGTTGATTTTCATGTCAGTTCCTTAGCTTAGTTTGTTATATTAAGGCACAGCTTTTAAACAAATAAAATCCAAAGTTTTTTATTTAGTGCAGATTCTTTCATTTTCTTTTTATCCACAAATCTATGAAGTTATCCAAATGTAAATTAGAGGAAAATCTGGATATTGTATATGCTTCAGGAAATAGGAATTCAGTAATCCTGAGCTTTTGTTTTGTACCTCTTTCTTCAAACTAAACCATCCACAAACATAAGGCAGACATTAGCATCACATCTTTTCTTATAAATAAGATTCAGTTTCTCTGACAATTTAGCATCACAGCTACCTTAATATCAATGGAGTTTTCTTCTGATTTGCACTACTCTTAACAACAGCAGAATCCGACCATTAAAACACTTGCATTTTGTCAGAATTTGACCTGGCATTGTCCGACCCTAGTAGTAACAAATGGGCGTTCTGGGTAGAAGTATCAGACTTTTAATTAGGAGGATGATGAAGTGGCAAATTATCTCAACTCTTCCCTTCCATCAAATAAGCAACACAAAATGAGGTATTATTTGATTACGCCATTTTCTTTATGAGACCTACGTTATGAAAATGAATACTAATAGTCACTGTTCAGTTGCTGTCAAAAATAATACTAGCAAAAGACACAGTGGCTGTTGGAGTCTCTTGTCCCAAGAAAATACACAGAGTCCTCTTGGAAACTTGGAAAAACAAAAACTGTGAAAGCAAAGGATACACGTGAACTATAAGTAGGAGTGAGCAGCTCTGATAAGAGTTACACAGCGACTGTGCCACCATGGAGATAGTTAAGAGAAGGCATATAAATCCATGCAATTAGCCACAGATTTAATGCGGCTCCAGCTTTCCCCTCAGGGTGCCTGCAGCTGAGTCCCATGGCAGCCAAGGGGATGACACATTTCTGCCACCCCTGCAGGCAGCACGTCACACAATGTGCTCCTTGCACTGCTCTTCCCAGGGCCAGAAGGACACCAACACCCAAAGTGGGTCCTGGCCTGCTCAGAACTGCCAAAGCAAGGAGCCTCTGGGCTTGTCAGGCAATGCCCCAGTCCTGCCTCCCAGCCACCTCACTTTGCTGACCTATCCCTAGTTACAGCTCATATTGCTGGAAGGGGAGTAAGGCTGAGTCCTACAGGGTCGGCCCTACTGGACAGTCAAGAAGTACTATGTGGATGCTATGGAAAGAGCTTCTAGGTGTGATGTTAAAGAACTCTGAGATGTGGCTTGCATACTTTGAGCTTGGAGAGGGGTGGCACTCATGGTCAGTCCAAAATGTCACTGTAGAACAAGCCTGAGGGCCTGGGGGTTGACCCAGAAACACATTCAATTCCTGAGTGTGGGCTGCCCATCGCTTCCCAGCTTTGCACTGGGCAGAAAGGCAGAGGCATGCTGCCTGCTCCCAGCCCAGAAGGCCGTACAGAAGCCCAGAAGAGAGCTACTCATGGTGAGGGCCAGGTCCTGGCAGTCAGGAGAAGCATGGCATGCACCCAAGAGCAGGCCCATGCCCTTGGCCTCAGCACAGCCTGCGCCTATCTGCTGCACCAGAAGTACCCCTGTTCCATAGGAAATGGGACATATTCTCCAAAAACAACAGGGCAAGGTTGATTCTTAGCAGCCATCGGCCTACGGTGATCTAACCGTGCTGCAATCTCACATACTCACATTCCTTGATTCAAACCTACCATGAGTTAATCGATGATGCGTTTGCCTCCCCATTGGCCAGCAAATAATAGGGGCTTAGATACCAATCAGGAATGCAGCACAAGTGGGGAAGCTGAAATCTCCTATTTATTTGGGACTTCCCTACATTGAGATCAGCAGTGATAGATCCAACCAAGCAGGAAGGATATTTTGGGCTACTGTGGGTCCTTTGCAATCTATTCCTTTCAAATCCATGCAGGATGTAGCCTTGTCATCCTGTTTGAAAACACTCTTAATGTCTTATACTTCTCAATGACAAGAAAAAAGGTGGCTGATAAGGTTTCTTCTGGCCACATGGATCAAGAGACATATATTTGTGAGGATGAGCGTCACTGAGTAACTATCATCCTGTAGCTCATTGCACCTGTGCAAGCATTGTGTTTTTAAGGAAGTGTTTCAATTTACAATATCCTGTACCAGTCAGCTTAAGCCACATCTATTTACAGAAAATGGCAACATTACGCCAAAAGGAGAAATGGAATGTGGAAGTTCAGCGTTTCTTGATCCTGCTTTGGTCTCAACTGCTGTGTCCCCACCCCCTGGAAATAGTTATTTAGGTGTGAGGTAATTCAGCACAGATGGGCATTTATCTCCCAGGTCAATATTTGCCTTTCAGGTAATTCCTGTTGAGGACAGTGAAATGGCCGCTTTCTTACTTTGCAGAAAAGAAATCTCCCTAACTGCAAAACAAGAATATTCATGTCATTGTCACTATGTTCTTGTAAGTCAGTTGGAAGTCCAGACAGGATTTTCTGTTAAGGGCACACTTTGCCAAACCTCAGCAGATCAGAGCAAGTTCCTTGGGAGCCAAAAACAAACCCTAAAGCCTAGTTGTCTGTAGGCAGCAGTATTACTGTAACTTGCTTTTAATGCCACTTTTCTTCCTACATATTTATTTCTATTTCACTGTAAGAGACTGCATACTTCTATATGTATTACCGTAGGTGTTAATAACGTTATTTTTTTAATACTATCGGTAAAATAAATAATTTCCTTGATTCTAAATAACAGCGTAATTTAAATTCAGATCTAAATAGTATGCTAGCCAAAGACTCCAAACTTGTAAATCTCATTAGGCCTGTTGCCAGGCAGAGAGCTCTCCGAAGCCAGCAGACTTTCCTTTGGACTTGGGTGGGCTGTAAGATAACCTGGCCTGGCCTAGGCCCCTGGGGCTGCTCCACAGCAGGGAGTGGGGCCATGCTGACGGGGTTTTGCAGACCAAACCTGTAATCTGGAAGCTTGTAGTTTAAATAATCCAACAGTTATTCAGATAATGCAGCATCATTTTGTGTAAGCTCTTTAATACCAACATCTTGAGGGGGCTGGTGTGTGCAGGGCTGGGCTCTGTGATGCCTGTCAACCAGCCACCAAGTGCTCTGGAAGCTGTTGGGGGTCAGCCTGTGCTCCAAAGGGCCGTACATCACGAAATAGGTTTTCAAGAGAATTAGGTTGGAATGATTTGTCAGCACTTGTGATGTTTCACAGCTCAGAAACGCAGTTCCATACAGAGAGGGTATTATTAACCAGCGTGCAACTTCTGCAGGATGTCATGAATCACAGGTTACTGGACATCCTCCTGAAAGACTCCATAAATTCTGAATCACTTTTAAAACAAACACTACACAATGGCAAGCAAGGCCAAGCAGAGGTAAATATGAAAACACTGACACGCAGAAATCAGATTCCTTCCTCTGTCTCCTCCCAGCTGAAACTTTCCTCCCTTATCCCGAGCACTGGACACTTTCCAAACAAGAGTCCCTTCAGGAAGAATTGTTTCTGCTTCTCTTCACACACCCTGCGTAGTCAGAGCCTAAGAAAATCTTTGTTAGAGACTTCAGGAACTAGTCAATTGTGAGCAAACTCTGACTAAGGCTCTTTCCTTTTTTGATGGAATCCACTAGAGAATTTATGGTAAGCTGCTCTGGCACTTTTTTTGATGACACATTTTTTATTTCATTTTTCCATAGTCGGGCATACCATGAGGGAGTCCTCCTATGATATCATTCCATGAAACCAAGACTTTTTTTTTAACATATGAGAGCCTGCACAGCATAAAATATGCTCACCACTACAGAGTCCAGTTGAAAATGGAATAGAGCAAATAGCAAAGTCATCTCTTCATGCACAAATGTTCACACAGTGTTGGACATCTGAGTTGAGCACTGATCGTCTAGCTTAAGGCTGCTGTGGCTTCAATGGTGCTATGAGCTTCACAACATCAAAATGAAGACTGAATAATCTATGTGGACTATTTATATAAGAAACTGAAACTTGATGAAAATAAAAGGACACTCCTGATTTTAAATTAGGTTGAAATGGAGAAAAAGTAGATATATGAAAGCAATTCCAAATTTTTCTATTTCTTTCAGATTTACTTTTTACAGCCTTGGGAAGACAACTGGAAGTCAGAAAGGCTGAATAAGCAACCGATTTAAAGTGGTGTATATTTCTACTCCTTATTAGTGCTAGCTCAAATCCAGTGTGGTTTACTAGACTTCATGTTATCTGCATTTACAGCAGGGCTTGTGACAAACTTTTAGACATTCTTATTAATTCCATCATCAAAAGATATTAATTATAACCTGGCTAGGGTAACTCATACCTTTTTGTTGCATTCTGAAAGATTAGGCCAAACACAAGGAGCTGTTCTTAGCACTTTCAGCACTGCTTGCTGAAAGTAGTGGAAATCTTATAACAAAAACTCTCAGTGTGCTTCTAGTAAACTGGTAGATGTTACTAACTGACTGTATTTGTTCTGCTCCAGTTGCCTCTGCAGACATCAGTGTAAGTCATCTGTAGTAAGCTAAATTAAAAATAACAATATTAAATAAAAACCAATTTCAAATATACCAGAATCCAAATAAAAAAACCTCAAAGTATTGTGGATACTTAAGAAACACAAATTATGTCATTCAGTACAGACACATTCAATACATACAGACTGATGACCTTCTTATCTAAAATATGTTCCAGTCATACCAGTTTGCTTAAAAGGTTACTCAAAAAGCATAATATAGCTAAAGTAGAATGAGATTTAAAATATTAATTCAGTGTCAAAAGACACAAAGGATTCAAGGGCCTGGTTCTGGACAAATTCCTAGAAGCATGTAAAATTCCTAGAAGCATGTAAAATTCCTAAGGGTTTTCCTATTCTAGGATTTATTTACACCAGTAGGGCACTTTTTGCCTTTAATTAATTGTCAGTTTGTAGGCAGTTACCACATTTCAAAAGATTAGTCCACTTGTTTCCCAAATAATCTTCTAGGATGACAACATATTTATATATGTGTGGGAAGGTGAGGAGGAGAAGGAAGGAGTTAATGAAGGTTACATCCTTCAGATGAAAATATTTTTGTCTCTGGAAAAAATCCACAGCTATTTATTATAAGCAAATGAAGTTTTCCACCACTGCCAAATTATTATCCTATGCAATCTGATCAGTGTTTTAATGACATGCAATATGTTGGTTGTTTAGCCAGATGTCAGGTCATCTAATTATGTAACAGGAGTACTGGTATAAACACTACTGTAATTGATGTGAATACTATTAAAATTAAAACATATAACATTAATATTTGTTACTAGGCTTTCAGACATTTTTCTGCAAATCACTGGGTATCTTAAGGAATGTACTTCAGATGCTATCAGTCTAATCATTTTTAAGCCTTCCATATATTTTGTTCCCACTAATACTTTTCAATCTAAAATAAGCAGCTAAATCTTTTCCATGTGTAGCAAAAAGGTGTAAGTTTGCATTCTCTGGATTATATATTTCAGTATTTCTCATTCTCCAGGCTTCTAAAAATTTTCCTGTGCAAATGCAAACCTACTGATAATGCACGTGCTTTTCTTACTTACAAACCCCTTAGAAGTGGCACCCAGAGGCCCATGGGCCACATGTTAAAAACTATGGCTTAAAAACAGGGTAGTAACTAGCTTCTTAGTTAAGATCTTAACTGATCTGGAGATAGTGTTCAAGCTAAACAAAACAAAACAATACAAAAACCAACAATAAAAAGCAGACCTTTAAAATGTTGGGGAGGTTGGTGTCTTCAAGCTTGGTTTCTTACTTGCCTGAGCTGTGAATTAGGGAATATTTGTGGGGCTGTGGGATTTTACAAATTTTGCATTTTAAATGTTCATATTAATGCAGAGTGTAGGCATAGCTAATCACATCTGTAAGAAGGGACAACTCTCTAATGTTGGGGGAATGTATAGCAGTGGCAGATATGATCCTGGTCTTCAGGGCACAGGGTAGGAGCTGTGTGGATATAGTAACAGTAAGAGTGGGAAGTGCCCAAATTAAATATATTCTTCTATCAAGTATAGTGTCTATGTAGTCTTTAAGTGCGATGCCTAATTGGGATTTCACACCAGCATTATGCCACTGATCTTAACCCTTACTTCTGGCATATAGTAAAATCAGCTGCAAATCAATTCCATAGTATTTAAACAAGGCACAGTGTGAAGACCAACAGAATGAGATGAATCACACCTTTGTTTCCAGTGGGCATGTGGTCTCAAAAAGATCCTTGTGGCAAAGAAAACAGGTAATTACTGGTTTTTAGCTTAGGTCTAAGCACACAAATGGCACAGATAATCTCCGGTGTATCTATCCTGCTACTGTATTCAGTAATGTGGCATACCGTGATGTCTGAGGTGATATTTACTGGTGTTAACGGCATAGTCAATTGCACCATTCTGTGGTGTGCTGTGGGAAAACTGGTCTGTCCTTTGTGAGTACCTGCACAGATGTGACTTTGTCCCATAAACATAGTAAACTGCTTTCAGCTTGGCATGCTGAAGTTTTCTCTCTGCAGCCCTATTCCAGCAGTGGTAGGGCATGAATCCAGCTTGGAGCACTGATCTGTTCCAGCTGTTGGCATTACTGCAACAGTTTGGAACCAGGTGGCAAATGCAAGACAAGAGAAATATTTGAAGGCATTTTGTCAGTGACTTCTTATTAGCCAGCAGCATGCCCAGCTAACAACAACATGCAGACAGAGGCAGCTGATAGAGGCTTTTATGGCTGTGAAATCCTATAATGTTGACCAGTGATGCTGTGGTAAGGCTGCAAGCAGTGATACAGTTTTGTCCTGCAGATCTGAAGGGATGTCAGACCTATTAGAAGAGGCAAGTCCTATGGTGTTATTGGAAAAGCTTGCCCTTTCACTTGTCCAGTAAAGGAAAAGTAAGGCCCTTCAGAAATCTGTGAGGAAATAATACCTTCCATTCCCTTAGATACATCCTATCCAAATCCAAAATTGAGAGCAAACTGAACCTACATTACAGATAGAACTGTTCCATCATCAAGGTAGAACACTATGGTCTTAAGGTATTTGCTATCTTTTGCTGTTGAATTAATACCAGAGAGAGCGTGCAAGAACCCAAAGGAGACAACTGGTCTGCTCTTACTTTTGCAAGCCAGTTGGGTTTATGGTGAGGGCCAGGGGCTCTTCCATAGGCAGTGCCAAGGAAGCACAACCTTCTTTGAGGGCACACAAAGCTACTGCTTCTTGGGAGAACCTCTGGCTGACTCCTTCCCCAGCCTCATCCTTCCAGCACTGAAAGCCAGAAGGTAGTTCTAATTCTCATCTGGATTAAAAATAAGACTGTGACCAAATTTGGCTTGTCCTGCTGCTGGATTCACAAAGTGTTTACAAAAGAGTTGCATGGAAGTGAAACTCGGAGAGTGATTGTTTAGCTTAGTGGTAACAGTATGAGGAATGTGAGATGCCTATGTGATATCTGGATTCAGGGGCTGAAATCTGCAGTGTTACCTTTTGTTTTATCCTCTGCAAACTCTCATTTTCAGGTCGTATAAAATGACTCTTTACCAGCCCACACCCAGCAGACTTCAGCATTTCCTAATTAGGCTATATTCAATCTTTATAATGTGCTTGTAATAGATGTGGTACTGTAGCATAATCTCAACTGATATTATTCACTTCCTAGGAATGTACAGCTGAAGCTGCTCTGCAGGCTCTGACTGAAAACAATGGGTGTGCAGCTGACAAATAGAAGTAGCTATTTTACATACCCTGGTCTATTTGGATTCCATTGTTCAAGCGATGTCTGCTGAACAGGTATTCACATTAGAAAAACAAGCACAATTACAATTTTCTGATGCGGCAGCTATTTTTGAAACTCATTAAAGCTTACTAGTGCTTTTCCCATGCAAAGAAAAACTGGAATTGCCTGTTGTAATATTGGCCGGCAGTTATGAATGGTTTCACCTCACATTTTATAATGAAGGAATGAGCTCATACTATATAATTGTGGGCTATCCCCAAGAATATTTTTATTCAACGTTATTGTCAGACTAAATTAAAACCACCGAAGAGCCTGATTCCTCGGGATGCCAGCTGCTCTCAGCTCCCACAACAGTTAATGGGAAGCATGAGCACTCAGCAGTTTCAGAAGCAGTCCCTAAATGCTGAAAGCAAAGCGCCTATTTTTCTATTAAGTAAGATAATATTTGCAGAATTGTCACTGTTTTTTCGCTCTTTGAGAAATGAGTAGTTTCTCCTGAAGTCAGTATTCATTCTATACCTTATCCATTTATTACATTTAAATGAACTACTACAATATCATTTCTAGTGACCTGTTTTACTCTTCCCTTCTAAGTTTAAAACAGCCATTGTCTTCCTTATATTAAAAAACTAACTAATTGCCCATCTGAAGCTGTCAGTGATTGCAGCCATCGGGCTCCATCCGGCACTAGAGACCTGTTTGCATCCCCTCCCTCCAACTACAGGGGGACTTTTGTCCTCTTCTTCCTGGGGAGATCTGCAGAGAAAAGCGGCCTGGAGTTGGAGGACCCGGGGAGAGGACAAAAGAAAGAAAAGCTATTTGGGGTAGGACATGAACTACCATCTCCTTTCACCAGCTGAATCATTGCCTCACCCCACGCGCTGCCCCCAGGCACTGCCGGGCAGCCTGGGAATACTTGGAAGAAGGCTGCTGCCTGCACACACACGTGCCTGCACACAGGCATTTTCATAAAGCGGGAGGAAAAGGCAGGGTAGGAAAGCCAAAATTTGTGCAGTGTTGGAATACCAAAAAAACTGCAAGTCAGACATCCATCATTAATATATAAAAGGTCACGCAAAAGCCTTGCTCAAGCGGAAGGTCAATTAGTCCTTCTTTCTCCCCTGTGCCCAAAGTGTTATCACCGCAGAGGATAATGAGTCAAAGTGAAGTAAGGTCCTCTGGAGATCAGAGGTCACAGAACAAGAGGCTAAAAAATGGGATCCAAATATTATAAGTCTTTCAACGCTGTTTTCTAGGTATTCTGTTAAATATCCCACTGGGAGGCTTCTTTTCGTCAAAGCTAACCACATTTCTTTGGACTTTTTTCTATGAGTGATTCCAAATATATAAAGAATTTAGATGAAAAACAGATCTGTATTTTTTCATTGTTTAAAAAATGGTAGAAAACGTTCACTTCTCAGAAGAGTGATAGTGATTTTATTTATAGAAATTCCCAAAGTGACAGTTTTAGAAATAATCTATGGCAAACAAGTTGCAGAAGATTTTTCTTTCAGTCAGATCATACTGTTTCTTTCCAATGCTTCATAATAATTTCCAAGAAAAGAAGATGCACTGTGTAGCCCTGATTGCTGTTTTGACTTGGTAAGAGAAATCAGTAAGGAAAAAGTATAAGGTTGGAGAGAAAAAAAGCCTCCAAATAGGATTATTATGAGATGATGCTCTTGTTCTCTAGGCTCAGAGAGAAGAAAGGGAGCTACTTTGCAGCAAGGAAAGTTCTCAGGTGTTCAACTGCTGGGAAAATGGAAAACAATAATGATAGTAAAGAAATGACACTGTGGAGCTATTGTGGGAGGTTGTGTGGTTTCCATCAGTGGATGATTTTAGAAACAGAGGACAGACACATAGGACACAAAGAAACAGCGTGGGTGCGTGGTTTCCCCAGCCTGCCCACAGTCCTATGGGGACGAATAGGGAACTGCAAAAGGTGGCAGAGGGGGCTGCATCCCCCCTGGAAAAGAGAATTGAGAGGTCCATGGATTTCTGAAAGGTTTTGAAAGCTAAGTGTGCTTAATCCTGCAAAAGGGCATAATGTGGAGGAGATGACCCTGAAGTCCCTCAGACCCTACAGTTGTCTATCTCCGTAAAACAAGTTACTGAAAGTGGTGTATGTTTGGATATGTGCATATTCGTAACCTGCACAGATTAAAAATGAGACAAAAATTCCTATATATGATTGCTAAATAGTGTTTAGCGATAGTATTTCAGAAAGTAATCTTCAAAAACACTAGGAATTGCATTAGATGGATTTTGAAAAAGGTTTTACAAATTTTGTTTGTTTGTTTGTGATTGCAGTACGTAGAGTGATTGTGCTAAACAGTTTAACTTCTTAGCTTCCAGAGCTCATGTTAATAGTGTGTACTTTACAGATCATAAAACTCTGTTCCGAAAACTATGGTTTTTGAACAGACAATTTCGAAGTATAAGAGCCTCTACTTAGCCATCCTCACTGAATTCATCATCTAGTTTCAGCTGAAAGAAGCACAAAAGTGCCATGTATAAATAAAAGCAATACTACGACAAGTAGAAGTCATCCACATTCAGCAAGGCACTTAAACAGATATTTAATACTTACATTCTCTGGATATCACAGGGACTTAAGTATTCAAGTATTCAAGCATGTCTGTCATTTAGGAACCTTAAAACTGTGCTTTAAACTCCAGCTTTAGCTCCTAATGACAGAGGTTTGAAATGATAGGAGAGCTAGCATAAGTCTGTGGTAGCAAGAGACCAAGTGGTGAAGATTCCATCACTCTCCATGATCAGTTCAAAATCTGCATGCTATTAACGATGTTGATACTTTAACTGCTAAGCATTCAAAGACATTCAGAGTTCAGGATCTTGTAGGAACCGTGCTTCCCCCTCTGGCATGCACAACTCTGTCCTCCAGGGTTTCCTGTAACACAGGAAACCAAGGAATGGATTGGCATCTTTTTCTGCAGAGAAACCGAAACTTTTCTCTGATCTGTTACTGCCTCAAAACAGTAACTGTATTTATTTGTATTCAGAACACATTCCTACTAATACAACCTTTTTTTCTTCATAATAAAACAAAATTCAGGTTGGATATCAGGAAAAGGTTCTTCATCAGAAGGTGGTCGAGCCCTGGAACATGCTCCTCAGGGCAGTGGCCCCAAGCTGTAGGAGTTCAAGAAGTGTTTGGACAATGCTCTCCAATATAGGGTTTGAATTTTGGGTGGTCTTATGGGGAGCCAGGAGTTGGACTCTATGATCCTTGTGGGTCTCTTTCAGTTTGGGAGATTCTGTGATTCTACGAAGCATTATCATCGTGATCTATGGCTGCAAACTTGGTGCAGGTTAAAGAAGATACTCCTTGTGCAGCGTTGGCTTTGCATGCAACCTCGGAGTGACTAACAAGGGATTGAACAAGGTAAACACAGTGACACAACCAAAGTGGCATTACTGCAGCTTTGGGCAGAATAGGCTTTTCGGACTAGAGAGAAGCTGGTCCTTTTCTCACCACAGTGGCACAAAGCACAAGCACAAATCTCAGAGTGCAGAAGACAACAGTAAAACAAAGAGGAAAAGCTGGAACAGGTGCTGCAGGCCAGAGGAACGGGAGGTCACACTGCAGAAGAGTGGAAGAGAGAAACATGAATTAAAACAACGGTGGCACAGTATACTTACATGCAGATGTTTGAAACCCAAAAAAAGAAGAAGCAAAGAAAGTATTCAGAAGAGGCAAGGATGTGTGACATAGCTGGAACAAGAGTTTTAGCTGTACAGTGCCAACAGCCTGTTATTATGGCAGATGAATCCGAGTGTCTGTTTTGTCCTCAGAAACGGCTGTGCGGATTGCCGTCAGCTCCGGCACATGAAGCCACACACATGCGTGCCCACACACATTTCCCTTCTGAACTGAAAAGAAACATGAGCAATGTCATCCCTCAAGTGTCCCTTTTCAAAAGCTCTAAACCACTTAAATTAGGTTCCTAAATGAAAAAGCAGTCTCAAGAATAGAGTCGGTAGATTAAAGGTAGAGTGGAATGCATTCATGCAGAATAAATAATTGAATAATTGCTCAGTTGGAAATGTGTCCAAAGAAGCCAGCAGTTATTATAGAATTCTTTTTTTCTTTTGCTTACACAAACTTTATAATAGCTATTTTCTCTGAATGTCCTTCTGCATAAAGTAGGAGCAGCCTCTGGGCTGCTCTCAAATTTACTTTGGCTTTTGCAACAGCAATTAAGAATTACTGGAACTGTGCATTCCCTGCCCGTGCCATCGGTACCGGCGGAGCCCCACAGAGCCCCGCTGTGGGCCGGGGCCGGGCTGTGAGCCCAAAGCCTTCCCACAGGCAGTAACTGACTGACTGATGGAGGGCTTGGCTTTTTGAAAAATCAAGTGCTGTGAATGGGATGGCTAAAAGAATCATAGAATCATA
Organism: Meleagris gallopavo; assembly: GCF_905368555.1. Taxonomy (NCBI): domain Eukaryota; kingdom Metazoa; phylum Chordata; class Aves; order Galliformes; family Phasianidae; genus Meleagris; species Meleagris gallopavo. The sequence continues at coordinate 31,184,315 of NC_139405.1, read as the reverse complement.
GAATCACAAGGTTGGAAAGGACCTACAAGATCATCTAGTCCAATTATCCTCCCACTACCATTGCTACCACTAAACCAGATCTCGTAGTTTCTCATCCAGATGCCTCTTGAACACTGCCAGGGATGGCGAATCCACCACATCCCTGAGCAGGCCATTCCAGCGCCTGACCACTCTCTGAGAGAAAAAGTTCTTCCTCATGTCTAATCTAAACCTCCTCTGGTGCAGCTTGTGGCCATTTGCTCGGGTCCTGTTCATTGCCTGGGAGAAGAGGCCAAACCCCTCCTCATCATAACCTCCCTTCAGGAAGCTACAAAGCAATGAGGTCTCCCCTGAGCCTCCTCTTCTCCAGACTAAACAATCCCAGCTCCCTCAGCCGCTCCTCATTAAGACTTGTGCTCCAGACCTATCACCAGTTTCATTGCCCTTCTCTGGACATGTTCCAGGGCCTCAGTGTCTTTCTTGTAATGAGGGGCCCTAAGCTGAACACAATACTTGAGGTGTGGCCTCACCAGTGCTGAGTACAAGGGGATGATTACCTCCCTGCTCCTGCTGGCCACACTATTTCGAATACAGGCCAGGATGTATTGGCCCTCATGGCTACCAGGGCACACTGTCGGCTCATGTTCAGCCGAGCATCAACCAACACCCCCAGGTCCCTTTCCTCTTCACAGTCATCCAGCTTCTCAGGCCCAAGCATATAGCACTGCAAGGGGTTATTGTGGCCAAAGTGCAGGACCAGGCACTTGGCCTTGTTGAATCTCATCCCATTCACCTCAGCCCAGCGATCCAGATATCTAGATCCCTCTGAAGGGCCTCGCTAGCCTTTGTAGGGTATACAAAAGGACTTTCACGGAGTTTAAAGTATTTCAGATATCATCTGCAAGGACAGTATTTCCTAAAGAAGTCAAGAAGTTGAGGATGCCCTATCCCTGGAGGTGCTCTAAGCTAGGTTGGATGGGGCCCTGGGCAGCCTGATCTGGTGGTGGTGTTCCTGCCCACGGCAGGGGTTGGAACTGAGTGGGCTTTAAGATCCCTTCCAACACAAACCATTCTGTGATTCCACGGTTCAGATAGCTTCACGCCCACAGACACCACTGTGTGTAAGGGTGCTGCAGGCTAAGGCACACGCCTAACATGGAAATGTTCTGTGCATCCTGACACTGCATCTACATAAAAGAAAATGCGCTTGTCCTGTGGTCAGGTACATTAGCATTGAAGTGCTCCAACGCTAACAGTGCAAAGAAAGTAAAAGGAAATATTCTCTCACCCAGGTGCGAGTATGTAAACATATTTTTAAATATGCATACAACTACATACAATGCATCTACAGTTCACGCTTACTTAGAAATGCCATACATAATGAAAATTATTCAAATGCTCAGAAAAATGCCCCAGCCAAAATCAGGCGCATACCATATCAGACACTTCCACAAACGCACACTTGGTGCTTTGGGACCCTGCCAAAGATGACCTTTCCAAAATCGACCCTTTAGCAGCACCGCCAGGAGCAGGGCAGGTACCTGACCACGGGCACCTGAGGAGGGCAGGCTTGTGGGAGTGCGACGACCTCGTCTCTCCACCCGAGGAGCGTGAAAAAATGTTATCAACACCAGAACGCACGGGCTCCCCACGCAACGACCCTCCGGCCGACAGCAAGAGCCCGTGCGACGGGCCGGGGTCCTTCCGCCGGCCTTTGGGCTCTCCCGACCGCCAGGGCGAGCTCCTCGCAGCGAGCTCCGCGCACACGGCCCGCCCCGCGGCTGCCGCGCCGGGATTTCCCTGCAGCCCGCCCCGCCGCCCGCCCTCCCCGCCGACAGCACCGCCTCCCGCGGCTCCCGCTGCCGCTCGCGGCCCCGCGCCGCGCCCCCGGGACTCGGGGATCCGCCGCCGCCCGGCCGCGCGCTGACGGGCGCTCGGAGGTGCCGGTCACGGAGGGGCGGCCCCGCTGCCCGCCCGGCTCCGCGGCGAGGAGCGAGGAGCGGCGGCAGCCGCCGGCAGAGCCGTGAGTCGGGGAGCGGGGTGAGCGGCTGTCGGTGCGGAGCTCCGAACCGGGGTGGCCTCCCCTGCGGGCGGCGGCGGCCCCGCAGCGAGCCGGGAGGGAGAGTTAGGGAGGGGAGGCATTTCGAAGGCATTTATCAATGAATCCTCGTGTTGGGGTGCAGTTCTGCTTGATGGCTCGGGGTGTTTCTGCATCACCGTAATTCAGATCTTACGTTCGTCCCCCAATAATGGGTTTACATTGTCTGCGCTGCGGGTTTCTCCGGTCCCTATTTCCCGTCCTGTGGCGGTGGCGCAGCTCCGCATCGCGTCTGCGTTTTGTGCGGGGTGAGTCCGCTCATCCCCCGGCCCGCCATCCGTCCATCCGTCCGTCCCTCCATCCGTCCCTCCGTGTGCACCTGAGCGGCGGCCGTGAGCGGCTCCGGCTGTCCGCAGACAAAGAATCCCGGGCGGGAGGTGCGGGGCGGTGCGGGATTCGGCCGCTGGTGGAGAACTGTGGGCGGCGGATTGAGGAGAGGGGCTCATTTCGTCGTCGATGGAAACGTAAAAGAGAGTGAAGTAGAGGAAGCAATTAATTCAGAACTTGCGTCACCATAGACTGTTGTTATGCTTTAAAAATAGGAAGAGGGCTTATTATGAAATTGTTTAATGAAACGAACATGATCCGGATCTTTTCCTTTGAGAAGCATTTGGGTGCAGGAGGCAGGGAGAGTGCCCAGGAGTGAAATTGCTTATACACTGACCAGTATTTTCAGTTATGTATAGATCATAAATATGTAACGTGGTTCAGGGAAGACAGATGCTTTAAGGTATGAGGATATAAAAGTGAGCAGTTGGTGAGGCGGGCGGCACCAGAAATGCTGAAATCCGTATGCGGTGGCTCAGATGTTTGGAGGAATGACAGAGCTACCAAAAAAGGCATCGTGATGCTCAGCACAGTGCCAGGAACAGAATTTTCTCCTTCCCTACAGAAAAGGAAAACGCGATACTGGGAGCAAGAAGTGACAGATGTGGCATCTCAGCAGCTGGCTGAACATAAAAGCGCCTATCAGCAGGTGATTGCTGTTGCCAGGATTTATTTTTAAAGTGTTTTGTTCTGAAAGGGTCCAGCCTATGTAGCATTAGCATTAAGCTTCACTTCAGCTCTTTGGCATGTTAAAAATAGTTTTTCAGCAGAAGCATTCAGAAAAGTAACAAAAAATTCCTATGTTCAAGGCATTTCTTGCTTTGAACATTTGTTTTTTATTACAGCGTGGAGGGGAGAGGAACCGAGCAGGTTCTCCAGTCGGTAGAATACTGAAAGGAGCATTTTTTTTCCTGGCCTCAGCATAAACCAGCAGTATCTGCAAAGGAAACAATGGGGCCCATCTCCTCCTTAGATGAAAGATAATCCTAACTCCTGTTCTCTCAGCAGCACCTTGTGCACTCGTAGGAGTGAAAATCAGGCTGCTGAAACTACCTCCCCCTGTAGTCCTGCCTTCTTCAGTGATGCATCAAGCCTGCCAGCATCGCCAGGTGGTGGCCTGGGTGCCTTTGGAAAGGAAAGAGATGGTATCGCCCGACAGGCAGCCTGGAGCCACGCGTTCCCTGGGGCAGCGTGGCTCTGCACTACGCCGTTTGACTGCTGTCACACTGACTTCAAAGAGGTGTTTCAAACTGTTCCAAGCCACTGATAGAAGCTTTGCTGTAACCAGAGAAAGCCATGTTTCATGGCAAAACATGTCTTGTTCTTAGCTTTTCATAATTACGTATGCTGTTTCGGTTTGTAATCTTCTAAGCTAGGTGACTCCTATAGAAGAAATTCTGGTCCTCTGCCCAAGTCTTGAGAAATAGTTTAAGGTAGGGGAGGGAACTGTGCTGCTGTTTAGAAAGAAATTTCCTTCTGCATGTAAAACTTGCCTTCAGGTTCTCTCTGCTTCTCCTGGCACGGTGTTCTGGGGGCTCAGAGGTGCTCGTGTTCCTCACCCTCACAGACAAGAGTTGTCGTAGATCAAAGTCATGTGGTGCTCCTTTTGGCTTTTGCATGCAAATGCATGCATTTTTGCAAATGCACACAAATGTAACTTTGGAAAAACAAACAAAAAGCATCACTTCTCTACTTTTTTTTTCTTTTTCTTATCACAATCACAGCAGAGTCAATATCTTTTGTCAAGATTGAAGCCATCTCAGAAGAGCTGTCTGGCTGTCCCTTCCAGAGGTACAAGGAAACTGACTGGGAGGGCTATCCATAACACAGCCCCACCAGTACAGCACTCACAGGGGGGGTATTTGACTGAAGGTATACCTTGATGGTTTTGGTGTGTGATAGAAAGGTTCTTTTCCCACATAAAATTGGGCCTGAACTTTTATATGGATAAGAAGAGCACGGTGTTAGATGGTGCACTGTTTTTAAAGGATTTCTTCTCACTGCAAAGCAGCCCAGTTACTAGCCAGTGAAAGCATGCAGCTGGTACTGATAGATATCACTAGGTGGACTATTGAGAGTGGATGTGAAGCACCACCAAGCAGGGGAGGCTTTTGTGTGAAGCTGGATGGCAGAACTAGGTGCTACAAGTGAGAAAGTGTCCAGGTAAAGCTCATGCTGAAGGGAAGATATGTTTCCAGTGCTGTGCTAAATAAGAGAGTTCTGGATGGCACTCATGAATATAATTCTCACATACAGTATTTTACAGTATTTAGCATTCTTTTAGCAATGATATTGATCCATCATGGTGACTGCAGTGGGAAGAATGTAGTAGGAGTGGTTGGAACCAACTTCTTCATAGTTTAAGGGTTAAATCAAGACACAGAGCTTCATAAATCACTCTGCCAAGATGAAGTGAGATGATTACAAGTAGACAGTGTTGGCCAAGGTGACAAGGTATATTTACATCATCACTTGGGTTTCATTGACGTTTATGGAATAGTCAGGTGTGGGAAGAAATGTTTGTTTTATGATTCAGCCACTAGTTAAGTGCACAGAAGCACAGTTAATCAATAATTTTTATAATCGACTGGACGTTCTTTTCTTCTGAGAGCTTACTGAAGTGTTGAGTGTGTTTTATTCTTTTTTGTGGAGGTGGGTTTTGTTTTTTGATGTGAGAGATAAGCCGTGTACAGGCTATGCCCATACTAGAGTAGTGCAGTTTAATACCTGAAGCTCTGAAAATGTGAAAATTATAGTTAAAAATTATCTTCATGACCATAGCAGTTCTTTATGTGAGACTATTTTATTGAAAGTGTGTTTAGCAAATCTAATTTGAAATATTGTTATATTTGAAATTATATAAGTTGCACAATACTTTTAAAGCATGTTGAGTCGTATCTCATTGGTGTCGGTGCCACATTAAGGGCTTCAGTCTTCACCTTGTGTGGTTCAGCTTATAACTTAACTATGTAAATGTTATGTTAATGTTGTTCATTGTATAGTAGAAGAAAGCTCATCCAGTTTGATGCACTGCTTTGATTTCCATCATAAAAGTCAACATGGAACAAGTTAGATAAGAAATGAAATGGGATGATGTAGTGAGCTACTGTGCTGGGGCTTATTCATAGTGATCTAAGTGAACTTCTCTGTAGTTATGTGCAAACAGCAGATGGTCTTCTGTAGAGATACAAGTGCAGATGACAAGTGTGGTCTCTGAAAGTAGGTACAACTTGCTTAGTCACACCTCTGCAAAGTTGTCTAGATGTAGTTAAAAGGTAATTTTTACTTTTTAAAGTTATTTTTTAGAGAAGTTTCTAAAAATAAAGCCTTCTTGTCTTTGCTGGGGAAGTCTAAAATGTAGTGTTTGGTGTATTTTTAATTGATTATTATTTATTCTGTCCCTTTGAAATACCAGATGTTTCAAGTCTGGTTCTTACTGTTCCTCTGTAGAAATTTTTGTGTATTTGAATATTTGTATCATGCCTTAAACAAAGGAAACAGGTGTTGAGTCTTTATTACAAATGTTTTGGTTTTTTTTTCTTCTCTAAAATATTAGAACCTGTCATAAAAATAGCGAACGAGCAAACTCCTAGTCTGAAAATTATTTTTTCCCTGGTAAAAAATCTTCATAGTATAACAGTGAAGTGAAACAAATCCAAAAAGCCAACGTGAAAAGCTTGTTAATGATGGCAAAAGCAAGTATATCTAAAACAAAAAAATGTCTGGGGAATATGATGATAGATACACAAGGGTTTTTCTAGCCCTCTTGCCTCAGACAGTACATGGGATGAATGAGGTGAGAAGTAGCGAAAGAAAGGATGTATCTGAAATGATGAACTAAGGCTGAAGGTTCTGCTCTTTTGGTGGTGCTGGACAGTGTTTTAATGTAGATGGTGAAAAATTCAACTAATGGTTGCACAAGTAACATAATCTTTGGATTTCCCAGCTTTCCCTTTGACTCTATTCTTCCAGTTCTAATAAAGAACCCCCCTGAGTTTTAAGAGCATAGTTCTCTCAAGCTGTATGATTGGTCAATTCTAGTATAGTAGACATTTAGTAGACTTCTTTTTTTTTTTAATGCTTGAGTGGTACACTAATACCAAGTAAGTACAAGAAAACAGTGCCAAAGTTGCTGTTTTGTCATTTTTTTTTTTCCTTTCCCACATTTACATTCTTGTCTTTCTGTTTAATTTTCCCCATATTTATTTTCATGAAGTGCTTAGCAGCACTAATGGATTCTTTTCATTAAGAAAGCTTTTACATTTTGAAAAAACAATACTTCAAGTTAGAACCTTAAAAAACCCTTGCGACAGCAGAACAATTTTTTAATGTTCCTCTTGATTCTAATACTTACTGAATCTAACCTTTTAAATTGTATTCTTGAATCCATTGTGATTAAAAAGTGATTCCATTCCTTCTTTCTTGTATGTTTATCTCCAGCTCTAGTTAAGACCTAAATTGAGTGTGTATAGTTACATATACATCTTTTTCATGAAGATCTTAAGTATATTCTAGAAACCACAGACTTTATCTTTTTTGTCTCAGTTAATCTGATTTCGTGTATACTTTGATTTAGTTTAACTTTTAATTCTATTTACTCATCGGATTTGGATAAGTTAGATCTGAAACTTGGCCAAAGATTAGTCCAAGTTGTAATGGGGCTTGAGGTGAATCTTTTGTTCTGCTTTTTCTCTTTCCTCTGCTTGAGATATACACCATAAATACTGTATTCAATGTTATGGACCACTATTAAGGAAAAGCACCTTGTTCAGACATTCTGACACTGTTTTTAATTAAGAATTCTGGAATTCTGTTGGGGAATGGCCATCAGTATTAATTTTCAGTCTTTATTTTTGGTATTGATTAAGCTGTGTTCTGGGAACTAAAGCATAATCTCAATTTGTTTAAAAATTATCCCGAGAGATCTGTTAGGTCCATCTTCTTAAGATTCAGATATCAAATTATAGCTTAATCAATTTTGATTTTCATGCTGTGTGACATTTTAAAGCATTGATAGGACTCATTTTTTTGAGAGTACTATTTCTGTAAATGTAAAAAATAAAGCAAAAGCATCGCTGATGCCAAAATCTGCATGTGTCACAGTGAGAGAGGTAGAAAAAGAAAATGCAGATTCTGCCTTTTGCAGTTTATTGTGAACGCCAGCCATACTGTTTCTGCCCAGCACTGAAGTGTAAAGGCACTTCTCTTCAACTTTTGCATGACTTGTCTGTGTTCATTTGTAGGATGGTATGTGGTTATGTAGATTTGTTGTCTCCCTTCTTTTGAGAATTCATGGCTCCTAGGAAGAATGTTAGGGGTTACCCCAACTCAGGAAAGGCGTAAACAGTAGGAGAGAGCTACACGGTGAGTGAAATGGGGAAAGGAAAGAATAGTGCTATTGATGGTCCTGCATGTCAGATGCTGCTCACATGTTCCTTCCTCAGATGTAAGAGATTGTTGCTCTTCATTAAGTTTAAGCTGGTCCTTTGCTTTCTCATTTCTCTCAGCACATGACCTTGGAAAAATAGCCACTGTTCATAAGAAGGTAAGATGCAGTCTCTCCAGGGGCATTGCTTGCATCTTCTGTGAGCAGCATTTTTCTGCTTGGATATTTAAAAAACAGATGGGAGTATGGAGAATGGAGCAGTGTGTCCACACAGAGGATATGTGGACATATGGAATTGTATTTTACTGCAGTCAAGCAAACATTTTGGGGTAAAAGATGGAAAAGGGAGGAGAAGTGTTGCTTACAACAGTTACAAAATGAATGGTATTCCCTGTCCCAAAAAATGCCACAACTGATCAGTTGTCTCTTGTGAGCTGTTGTTTTATGTGTGCACAGTTTATAATGTCATTAGGACTCCTGCTGCACAAAAATACGGATTTATAGTAATACATTGCTCAGATTTTACTTCTTGCCTAGAATTAAGAGAATTCAGGCGTCTAATCACTTTGAGAAAAAACTGAATTGAATGGGTTGGATTGTTAGTGTTACCATGTCTACTCTTCTTTGTTTCTTCTTAATGATATGTGAAATAATACAGAGAAGACAACACAGCAAATTGATTGTTAGGGACAAGACAGTTGACAGAGTAGGCCAGTAATTTGTATGGCAGCTCCTCTCTTCCTGTATATCCTTTTCCACTTGCACTGTATGGTTTTGGTTGAGGAGGGAGGTTGTTTCTGTTTTTCTGTATAGCTGTTTTTGTCTACATATACCCTCAGGCAGGGTGAAAACCCATCTCAGTCTTCAGAATCTTTTAGATAAGATCCACTAAATTCAACAGCAAAGAAAACAAAGGCATCTGTTTTATGGCAGAGTGGCCTGTACAGTTCTCTTAAAAATAGTTATTTCTGATCCCAAAGAAGAAAAGTTACAATAGGAAGAGCCCAAGTAGGTTAGGAATCTGTAGGAGTTCCTAAAGGAATTTATGAGATAGATAAGAAGAAACATTACTTCTCCAAGTGAAAGTGATAATCAAGTAGCAAATGCTCCATGCAGCTTTCATATTTTTGTCTGATGATTAACTTCATTTTTAGTTGTAGTTTTTTTACCCTGGGACTACAACAATGCCTCTAGTTTGGCAGAAGAATATCCATTGTATGTGATGTATTTTGTGGTGTTGAATAAGATCTGGATTATTGGGATATACTCTGATGACACAGAGGAGAAAGAAAGAGGAGTGGCAAGTAATGGATCGATGACAGAAATGTTAGAAGTTTTTTGACACTGCCGCTGGTGAGAAGTGTACCCATTAAAGTGCAAATCTTTTAAGTGCATTCACATAATTTCTGAAAATACAAAGATTTTATCTTCACGAAACTGAAAAAATTATAAGAAAACAAGTTTCAGTGCCCAAATAAACACCCTAAACATGGAGTTAACTCATATTGCTCAATTCTACTTGATCTTCCTGTATCAAGCCTTCTTTGCGTATCTGTGCATGACAGTTAATCTCTTCTCACTTCCACTATTTTGTCTCCTGATTTTGCTTTCTTAGTTCTTATGCACAGGTGCTGTCCTTTCTCACTTTGGGCTGATGGTTCTTCTTTCCTGTTGTCATCACTGGTTACTGGGCTTTCTGAATTTCTGTCTGCGCTGTGGTGCAGTCAACATGCTGAAGAGAAGGGGTGTCACACAGAAGGACCTGGGCAAGCTTTAGAGCTGAGCCCATGTGAACCTCATGAATTTCAATCAGCCTTGAAAATAGGTGGTATTTCTAGTGTGTTGTCAAAATTCAAGTGTTAACTCAATTTCTCTTGAGTAAAAGTAAATGAAGCTGCATCTTATCTTTTGTTGTTCTTTTCTCCAGAACTTAGTATTTAATATTGGACATGGAATGAATTCACTTAATCATGAATTTGAGTTCCTTTTTCTTTAAGTTTTTTTTTTTTTTTTGAAAGTTCTACTTTTCAAATGTTACATTTTCCTTGTTCACGTTGAATAGGCTAAGTTGTGAAATGGACGCCCTTCTGCTTGGATCAGAGGAGAAACAGCTTTTAAAGCTTGTAGAATTCAAACTGTTCATGACAATTTGACAGCAAATAATTTATTCAATTTTCTGTGCAGGATTTGAAGCAGTGTCAAACATAGTTGGGTTTTTTTGTTTGTTTTGTTTGTTCTTTTTTTACTATTTTGTGCTGAAAGACTAGAACTTTCCAAGCACAGCAGTTTTGATGAGTACTCTATTTTGATAACTTTTAGGAAATTTACCCTTTCAGCCTTCACAATTATCTTTATGGCCAAGAAAACGTAATTTGTGGACAAAAGGCTCTAAGAAAATTAGTATGGCATTTTCTAGATACAAGTGCTTTCCAAAATATTTAATCCTTAAGAGAAAGGTCACATATTTCGTCAAGGGAAAATACTATTCATACCTTCAATGTTAAAAGCCGTAACAGACAGTAGGGAACATGTCTATTACAAGCCATAGGCCTTTCCTGAATAGTTACCAAGTTCTGTGTCAGCATGGCTCCTGAATTGTTTGAATTAGACCATGAGCAGTTTGTTTGTGGGGAAAAAAACGTTAAACTTAATAAATAAATTAATAAATAAAAAGAGAATACACTACAAGCTCTGGTAAAACAGACTTATTGTTCAGAGAAGATACATTTTCCTTCTTTCTTTGCTTTCTCTAGCTACATGCTAGCAAACATACATAATAGCATAATTCAATATCTGGGAGCTGGATATACTGTCTTATTATATTTTCATTCCATATGAGTTGGTTACAGCCCATGATCAACTCATCACTTCGTTTTCAAAGTAGCTGAGCAGATTCAATTTTCCATGGGTCTGTTTCTGTAAATTATCTAGCGTCATGGCTCTTTTCTTTAGTGACATCCTCCTGGAATTTTGGCTACCAGGAACAGACATAATAATGGCCAAATACAGAATTTTCCTTTCCCTTGTCATTGCTCTGTTATGCAGTGAGGGGTTGCAATAGACCTTTTGACCGCAGCAAAAGAAGATCTGTTTCAGCTGCTTGTCTGTCCTGCAAAACTCTGTTACGGTTTCTGAGCACATATCTTCCATCATAAAAGTGCGGCCTGTGTGATTTAGTCAAAATTTTAATCTTGAATGTGTGAATTACTGCTAAAGCTTGAGTAGCTTTCTGATGTTCATGTGCCGTGCTGATGATCATGTATCAGCAAATCACATTTTTCCTCTCAATTCCTCTCCTCCCTATGATCCTCAGTCTTCCAGTGCAGGTCATTTTAGAGTAATTCTCCAACTGCAATGGATAAATTAAAGGCAAAGATTTAAAAAGCTTCCATTGGGTAGGCAGGTTGAAAGTTCTTCTGCTGAGTAGAATGCCTACACAAATCATATCTCATAATAGAAAGATATGCCACAACTTCTATATGGAACATCCTCAGTGTGACTGTGAGCGTCATCACTCTTTACTATGTAAAGATAGGTAAAAATTTCAACAAAGTCAGGCACATTAAGCTGGTGTGTAAGGAATCGTATTTGACCTGCTCTGAGATTCCATCGGCTGGAAGAGAAGATGCCTTTGTTGGATGTTGTACAAACTGTCTTTCTCCCATTACAGTTGTATCATTTTTGTCATCTTGTAATCTGTTTAGTGAAAAGCCCTCATTCTGATTTGATTTAAAGTAGTTACTGCCTCTAACGATTATGCTCATTTAATTACTGCTAACAGAGAGAGAAGATGGGAATTAAGTTTTTCAAAAAGTAAACCTGATTGTACTTTTAAGCTATCTGAAAAGAGTAATCAGTGGCTGCTATATGGTAGTGTGTTTCAAAAAGTTACTTTAGTCCCATGGTTGCTTCTTGCATTTATTCAGGGAATGTGTTAGCAGAAAGAACAGGAATGGAAGTTCATTGCATTTCCTAGGATGAAGAGTTGTTTCTTTCTAAATGCAGCATGCGAACCAAGATGTTTATTATGTTGGTAAACTCTTCCCCTGTGTTCTTCTGAGGATATGAGTGGTAAGTCTGAACAAGGAGTAAATGGCAACCTTTCAGTGGATAGTCCAAGAAGAATATTTTGGTGTCTGGAAAAACACACAGGAAAGCTTTCTGTATCTTCTTCTACATGAGAAAAGTAAATAGCAAGAGGTGTGAAGAGAATTTTATTATTTATTAGGTGTGGTCAAGTTCTAAAACAATATCTAGCTCATATTGTTGAAAAATAAGTCACCAGGAGCTTAACCACCAACATTCAAGGTAGATTAAATATCTGTCTGAATTTTCAGCCATTCTCAATTTTACAAACAAAAATATTGTAATTTCATTTCAAGAGGTAACGCCCTTTCAACCCTGTGTTGGTATGCTGGCTGATTCTGCCTGTCCTGTTGCAGACAGAGTGAAACACCTGGGAAGGTGTGAACTTTCCTAATCATGGCTGCAGAGATTGAACTGGGAGCCTGGACACTAGTGAAAGTTAGCTGTTATACAGCAAGCTGATAATAAGTTGAATCTGGAGTTTTGGTTTACTAGTGTAAATATTTTATTTTCATGATTGTTTCAGTCTCTCTTCACTTTGATCCTAAATTGTCTCTACCTTCCCACTTTCATTCTTTAAAGTGAACAAATTATGGTCTTTTCAGGAATGGCAAAAGCTTAAAAGCAATACCTGTGGCAGGATTTCTGTTTCAGGACATATATAAATTTGAGTTACTGTAGGATAACCTGTATTTAGCATGTTTTGTTTTCTGAGAGGATTTGAATAACACAAAAAGAAAATCGTATTTCTCTAAAGCTTCACTGAATTCTGAACAAGGAAAATTCTGTTGCTATTCACTCAAAGGCCATTTATGCAGTTAAATGGGTTCTGAATAGCTGTAAAGCTGTATATTGACTCAAGTTGTAAAGGATTACTTTCTCATAGTACGGAGAAATTACTCATCTTTAACTTCAGAACTGAATGTTTACAGAGATTTTGGCAAAAAAAGGTTGATCCATATAGAGTAGAAAATACTGTATAATGGCGGTAGAGGAGGCAACAGGAAACAGGCATATAAAACTTCAGTAGTAATTTTAATAGCTAAAGACTGTAGGTTCCCTGTGTTTCTGCAGAGGCTATTTCTGTCATAAGAAACAGCATGGACTTTTATAAGAGAAGAGAAAGCCATGCTGTACCTTAAATTAAGACAATTCTGCTGCATTATTACAGTATGAAATGGGGGATATTATGCCTGGATATGATTTCTATTAGCTCTCAGGTCCAAGAAATTAATCTCAATTTCTGCTCCACTTGCCTACTCTAAGGACATCAGGAATACCAGGGCATGCCCTGCTGTGGCTTGGGTTCTCACTGTCTTTACATTGCTTTTATTTTCTGAGGTTTGGTGTTTGTTTTTTTCCCTCCAGTGTTTGAGCAGAAGTTGTTGTTAGTGTTGTGGGTGACTGTCCTGGGCTCTACCACGTGTCACATTTCCTTAAATGTCAGTTGGATACTGAACGACATGTCACTCCTCCCATGACTTGACTTTTGACTCCCTGGAGCTTGCAAGAGCCATTAGAAATGTCTTTTAAATAGCTGTCAGTAAAAGCAGAAGTTCATCTCACCTACCTATTAAAGGATTAAGCAAATAAATGTGCCCTTTACGTGGTAAAGTAGGTCTCAGAATAACATTATTTTATTTGTCTGCCTACACCCCAATGCCTTCCATCCCAGGTATGTGAATTGGTACAGGAGCTACTCAGAGCATGTGGTAACAACTCACGCTTGGGTCAAGGGAGAGGTGCATCCATGCCCACGGGGATTGCTGCACCTCATTTCTGTGTTGTTACCGGTGTGTAAATAAAATGCATGATGACCAAGCAGAGTTGTAACAGTCTTGCAGCAAGTGTTGCAATGCCATGTAAAGGCCTTCATGTGTGCCTGGTTGGTTTCAGAATTAGTTTCTCTCCTCTCAACCATGAAGTAATTAGTGCACCTAGACAAAGCATAGGCTTAGTGTAGTTAGCGGGTGTTCATTTAGCCAGACCTAAGTGTAACTTCTGCCTTGTGTGATTGTTTCTCCTACTGGTCAGCTCAGTACTCTGTGTGAGGAGCGAAATGCTGTTTGTGAGAGGCAAGTTGAGGCACTAAGGAAAGTCAGGTTGTTGTTTATTTCAGGTAGAATTTGGCTATCAGAAATCCAGTATGAGTCTTTTCAGTATGCTGGATGTGGAATGCTCCTGTTGCTCGCTGTAAATTGTACGGACAATGGTATGGGCAATGGGTGATATAATTAATGGTCAGCTTCGGGCTTTCTCTTCCCTTTGGAATCCCTTGTAGGAGGCTGCATGAGGAACATGGAGGCTGCTGCTGAAGAGCATAGTTAGCAGTTAGTTGGCACTTGTAAAGGAGAGTGAACCTCTCCCCTGAGGGTAGGAGGGAGGGAGAAGTGTGAACTCATCCCCTGCTTGGCGATGAGGACTGCAGGTGTCATCATCTGCGTTACCTGAAGTCTAGCCCAGTTTCTGTTGAAGCATCTGATTAATTTTTGGTTTTTCATTAATGTGGGTGTCGAACAAATTAAATGTGACCAACATCCAAGAAGGATCTGAAATTTGTTTTCAGCTGAAGAGCTCTTTATACAAATGAACATCAATTTGCATAATTAAGCACACACTTTATTCCTGCTGAACACAATTGAACCTTGAGACAGAAATTGCCTCTTGCAGCACCTCCCTCTCTTGGACAGTAAAAACTGCTGAGGCCCAGCGTGTGTGCTCTTTTCCAATTTTTCTGGTGAGAGATTAGTTTTAGAGCAGTTTACTGTGATCTTCTTCAAAAAGTCTGTGCTTCATGTATTTCCTTACAGACTAACAAACAACTGGGTGTTCCTCTCCCTTTGCATCTCAATGATTTACAGTCTTTTAAAGTGCGTGAGATTTTATTTAGATAGGAGAACTCATCATAAAAAGTCGTAACTTGCTATTTTCACCAAGGGCAAGTTGTTGTTTTGCTTGAGTATGGTATTACACCACTGCATTTGTCATTGTCAATTTATGCCAAGCTTTAAATAGGATACTCTGCAATGAGTTTGTTTGCTGGTAGCCTGTAATGCTTTCAGGCTAGCTAACATTAACAAGAGGCAGCATTACTGTGGCTGATGTTCTTTTGATCATGCACAACCCCAGTCAGGAAATGGGTGAGGAGTGTGAGTCATGATTACATTACCCTAATGTGACTGCCTACTAGAAGTTTTCTTTTGCCGCCAATACTCTTTCCCTTGACATTACTTCTAAAAACAAAATGTGCATTTTGGAGCACTTTGAAATATTGACCTTTAAACGCAGGGATTTATGTTCTTTTACAGTCTCAAGGCAAAATCCTGTGCTGGAGCCCCTGCAGAGAGCAGAGAGAACAAGAACGTGTGCAAAATGCCTTTTCAAAAAGCTGCTAAAAAACAGGAGTTGCAGTACATGAGGTCTGCTTGAATTCACTGGATTCAGCATCTTTTTCTGATCCTTTAATTATTCTGTCATGCTGCCTGCACATGCAAGCTCAGGGTCTGATCTCTGTGTACAGATGCTGTCATCTCATGTGCCATTTGGCTTAAGCTGTGTCATACACACATGCTTATCTTTGGAAGTATGGCTGCAGTAATGGGGAGAAAGTAGCAGAGTACTGGCTGAGCTAAAACCCCAGGTATCAAGAAGGTGGCTTTCCTGGGACCTGGGACAGCATTATTTCAATCAGCTTAATTAGATGTGTGGGGTTTACAGTTTGAAAGAAATATCAGCTGCTAATCAGTCTGGTTTTAGCACCGAACTGGCACAGTGCCACTCTGAATATTCTGCCAGTAGATCTCTGTAGTGCTTCCAAACATGGAAGAAAGAAGCACTGAGTATATTCAGTTCTTTCAAATTAGACTTGCTTAACTCTGCCTGGTTTTAAGAGCAGTATGTGAAATACAACTGTTGGCACAGAAAGTGAATGTAGTCTAATGCTATGTGATAAAGGAAAAAAGTCTGATCGATATAGTATAAGCAACTCAAGTTGACAGAACTGAGTGCTTGTCAAAAAGAGATGTGAAGAGGAAATGGGGAACACTGAACTGCTGTCCAATGTGATGCAGCCCTATCTGCTGGGGCAAGTCACAGGCGTTGCTGACATGCTGCAGAGCAGAGACAGAATATAATGTGTATTTCGGTTGTCACTTACTCTTACCTCTGCTGAAACTGCCTTCAAATAGTGGCATTTTTTCTGTTACAAGTATAGCTTAAGCTTGTAGTAAAGTAATTCCACATTTTTCCTTATGTTTCTTATAAGGGCAGTAAAACAAAATCATTTAGTTTACTTGTGTTAACAATCTACTTTGCACTGCATACGGATCACCAGTTTTTAAAGTCTTATTAACTCTGTGATTTCATCCCCATTCCTTAAGGAGGGCATGATTTGGACCAAATAAGAAATTCTCTGAAAGCTTTTGTAATTAATTCATTGAATAATTTCCTTCCTTCCTTTTACCCCATCCCCATGCTCTTTGATTTCATCTTGATGGCCGTTCTGCTCCTTGGAGAAGGCAGAACTGCAACAGAGCAGAGAATGCATCCTTTCCTATGCAGTGCAACAAGTATGTCCTGTGCAAATTTCCTCTGTAGTTCAGTACCTCTCCTTCATAATTAACCTTTGTGTACAGAGGGTTCTCTGGACCTCAAGTTTGGTTTAAATGAGTTTATCAGCTGTTTTAAGATGGTAAATACTTCAAGTGAAACACTAGAGGAATTGAATAAAAACAGAACTGGTGACTGTAATATGCCTGTGTCAATTGTGTGTTTCAAGGAGATGATAAAGAATATTTGACTTTGAGATGAAGAGTATTTGAGAATTGGAGGAGAGGTGGCTAAGGGGCTGGAGTTGGGTTGAATTGGATCATGCAAGATGGTATTATTTTTAGGTTGCCTTTTGTCAGGAGCTGCCAGTTAAGGAAATGTTAGAGATCTATTTAAAAAAAACAATAGAAATAATAAACTGTTAAAAATATCTTGAAAAAAAACTTTGTTTTTAGATTATGCCAATTTTAGGAACCCCAAGACTAGTGGATGTAGCAAGTAGCAAGTCATTTTTGCATCAGAAGTGAGTAAAAAAAAAATCCATGGACATTTTATCTTTCTGAAATGTTGGTTAAGAATTGCTCATCCTTTCTGTCAGAACCCTTTGCTCTCTGAGCTGCTCAAATGACTTGCTGCAGCTGGAAGTAGCAAGGTGATCTCAAACCCCTTTCCTAGTTAGTTTTCATCCAGTTCAGTGAGCCGAGCTGGCTTATGAGGGGTCAAGTGTGTGCACGCAGATGGTGGGAGGAGAATGTCTTTGACAGTAAGTTATATTGGGCTTGAACTCTCTCTGGAAGTGTTACCAGCAGTCACACTGCAGCTGTTTGTAAGCCTTTACTGTAAACTGAGTCAGTGGGGAGAACTGCTGCTGTGCCCAGTTTGCAGTGTGGCTTGTAGATCTGCCTACATGCTGAGAGTACAAGGAACTGCAGTGCGGATCTGGGAACAAACAGAGAGGAAACAAGGGCGGAAACTTCTTAAACCAGCTTTGAGAACTGAGCTTGGCTGGAGAACTACACCCTCTGTGTTAAAGGAGAAAGCTATGTAGGTAAGCTGCTCAGAATTACAAAGGGGCAGTCCTGCCCGTTCTGATTCTTCTGTCTGGCAATAACAGCACTCAGGTGAACATGCCTTGTGCATCAGGGAGCTTCTCTGTGTAAAGACTAAACCTTCCTTCTCTCTTCACTGGTGAAATTTCAGCCAGAGTGGTTATCCAGTCTTTTAGGTGGCATGTGGGCTTGGTTCTAGAGGTGTGCGTTTTTTCGTCTCTTTTTTGGCAATTTTTTTGATGTGCGAAGGGAACTCATGGACAAGATTTTAAAGCCTCTTCATCCTGTGGCCTGTGAGTTTATGATCCCTGGCTGTCTGCTCATCCGATGTGCTGGCTTTATAGGAGGAAAGGTGACCATGCTTAAGTGTACAGCCTGGCTAATAAAACGTAACCCCACCTTCACAGACTGCACGAGTTAAGAAGCATTTAGTACTTTGTACAGACATGTGCCTATGCCTAAATTGGAATGGTCGCCCAATTTTAGAAAGCCAACAATAAAGTTGAACTATATGGTATTAAATCCATGTGTATGAATGTACCAGCTAGCAAAGCTAAGAAGAATATAATAGAGAGCTGCTTCAGTCTATAGGGCAGACCAGCAGAATCCAGTGAGCTCTTTAAATGTTTGTCTCTAGAGAAGAAAAGACAAGAGGTTTTTATTGTTCTAGAAAAGATGCAAAGTTTTCAAACCTAGAAGGCTGTGGCCAAGGCCTGCTGGGTACTTTTTTAATGGATATTTTTCAAAACATTCTAATGAGTGGTCAAAAACAACTGCAAAAAAACAAACAACAACAACAAAAAACCCACTGTATAAGGCATTTGACTCAGTATTGCCTCAGCCAAATTCTCAAAACTTTAGTTCTCTGTAGTGTCAATGAAGAACATATTAAACACATTGAGAATCTTAGAGTAAATGTCAGGAGGACACTGGCATCATAGAGGAATGTATTTCATTTGAAATCATCCAACAGTCTTATACAGCACTGGGGTTTATGATGTTTTCTTGAGCAGTCTGCAAATAAGATTATTGCAGTACAGATGTGCAGGTCATGGAGACTGAGGATGTGTATTGATGAAGAAGGCGATTGAGCACATTCAAATAGAATGTTTTCTCTTTCTGAGTTATGGTCTTGCATTTTATTCTGAAAATAGAAATCCAGCTTACTTTTGGAGAACAATAGCTTGGAAAGCCTTTTATTTTTTCCCTAAAGAATAGAATCTTAGTGGACAAAGGGCATCACTTACTGGACTTACTGGACAAGTGAGCACTACCATTGGCTGTGCTGGCCGGATTTGTTGATTAGATGAATATATGCTTATCGTCATCCTTAAAAAAGATGGATGGGGTAATTCACACTGGAGCTACAAATGGCTCTGGTAACAAATTGCTAACTTTGCTAATAGAATTGATTCTGCTTGGAGAACTGTTTTTTGTTATATCAGCAGAAGAAATCTTAAAGGGTTTGTTGTGCAGTACTACTATCAAAGAGCTTGTAAATACTGGAAAATTCCTGTTGTAAGATGGTGAAGATAGACACAGAAATTTGATCTTGTTTATAAGTGAGGAGAAATGATGGAAAGGAAGAAGTGATTTTATTTCTTTGTGTGTGCTGCGAGGGAGTATATGCTGCATGAGAATGTTGTCACTAATTCTGATCTGCTCTGAAAAGGCTGTTGGAAAATTGGAGAGGGTTCAAAGGAGAGAAAGCAATATTTGAAGGCCTAAAATTACTCCCCCACCATCACCACATGAGGAATTCCCCCTGTTCACTTCGATCAAAAAAGACTACTGAGAAATGACTTGGTTAATATTCAAGTACCTTAACAGGGGTGAAGGTTGCTGGTTGATAAAAGGCCTTTGTAATCTCACAGGCTGATATAGAACAAAATAATAACTGGAGACTGGGGCCAGTTGCTCAAATTAGAGAGCAGCCCCAAATTAGGTGACTTCAGCAGC
Organism: Meleagris gallopavo; assembly: GCF_905368555.1. Classification (NCBI taxonomy): domain Eukaryota; kingdom Metazoa; phylum Chordata; class Aves; order Galliformes; family Phasianidae; genus Meleagris; species Meleagris gallopavo. The sequence goes on along the minus strand of NC_139405.1, from coordinate 31,164,883 downwards.
CCCTTCTAGCTGTGCTGGTACAGCTGTTTGTTTTCACAGTTAATTTTATCCTTCAATTATTTATAATTAGGTTGGCTTCATTTTAGTGTAATGCACACGTACTTTAACGGTTTATAGTTGGAGGTATTTCTTTGTTAATATGATTTACTCTAGCTTGATCCATTTGACAAGATATTATGCAGGGAAAGGTTGTCAAGATTTAAGGCAGTCAACAACTGAAAATAATTTCAGGAATTTGGGTTCTTTTCATTCATAAGCACTTTTGGGGGCTGGGGTGTGCTAGACAAATGGAAGATACCTGGAGGAAAAGACACTGTATTCAGTCTGTCCCTGTCTGTGCTTACATTAAAGGACAACTAACGCCCCTTCAGGAATGCTTATTGCTAGTGTATTATTTATCCATACAATTTACATAAGGAAAAGTGTTTATAGCAAGGGGGCTGAAAAGGTATACTCAGATGATTTTCTTACCTTGAGAAAGTCAGAAGGAAATATGGCTGACAGTCCTCTGCTTTTTATTTTTATTTTATTTCTCCTCAGTTTGTGTTATGTATAGCTGGTGTTTTCCAGACTTTGCTTGTCATTCAATAATGTATCTATATTATGGAGTATATTCATGTTTCCTTACTCACTCCTATTAGATACCTCCAAACAGAAAGTTGTTTCAAAATTCAAACTACTTCAAGTAGTAGTAACTTGGAGCTTTAACCTCTATTAATCTGGAAAGACATAGCAGGAGGAATTCTAGGGCTATAGTTGTCTCTGTTGCAACAGGATGTTTTTATGAATGATTCAAATGTATGCTTTATCTGTAGGTGATGATAAACCCACACAGTGAAGAGGCCCAGATTAAAATTTAAAATTATCCTCACAATTTAAAGTGTTTGCAATTAATAGAATGCAATGCAGTGAGTTTTAAGGCTTTGCTGTGGAGGCAGTAGTCATGAAGAAGATGTAGAATAACTGGCTAGGCAACTGTTCTTCACTAAAGAGGATAGGTCTTTAATAGACCACAAACTAAACATAAGCCAACTATGTTGTGATACTAAAAGAAAAATGCAGATACACTGTTGAGAGAGAAAATGAGATCTCGGTTTGAATATTGTCTACTTTGGGGCATATTTAAAGAAAGGTATGAATGAGACGAGGAGGGCCAGAAAAAGAGGTTGTTAGGAAGTGATCTTAGTTCCAGAAAGCTTGTCTTGTGTTGGGAGATTGAGGTGTTTGTGTTGTATACTATGTATAAAAGAAGGATGAAAGGAGTTGCAGAATATGTATTAAAAAACAAACACAAAAATAGTGTTTAGGTTACAGATTGATGCCTTTTCCCTGAAGACTAGCCTATGCAGAGTAAATTACTGTGGGCAGTCTGCGCATGTAGGGACTTTTAAGTGGAAAGAGAACGAACATCAGGGATTAGCAGGCCACTTAGACCTTTGAAGGAAAATGGAGACATGAATGAAGTGTATTGTAGAATCCCTCTTGTGTTCCTGTAAGTTTGGGAGGAACGGGGATTTTTCTGTTTATTGTTCTTGTTCATTTGTTGTTTTGTTTTTAGTGGTTTTTGTGTGTGTGTTTTCCCTCTGTTTTCTAAAAGGCATATGTAAAAATGAGATAAAATAGGGAGCTAGGGTGAATACAGTTGGAGAAGATTAGTTGTGCTGAAGTGTGATTAGCCTGATTGTTTTTATGGAGTAATTAAATCTGTAGCTTTAATCAGAAGGGTGCAAGTTCTTTGAAGAAGGGAGCAACAAAAGGGTAAGGGCTTTTAATCCAATCAGGGTGGTTGATTTTAATACAGATGAATTCAGAGGCTGGGCCTCCTAGAAACCAAGTAAACTTAGATGAACAATCTGTAGAGGAAGTGTTACTACCTGATTTGCTTACTCAGAAAGTGGTGGCTGTATAAGCAAAGGCTCACTGATGAATTGATGTAGAAGTAGATGGACTAGTGGCCTCATTTGCAGAGGCTGCCAGTTGATAGACACCTACATCCACAGGAATGTGAGAGGTAAGCTCTGTTGTGCATGATCTGCTGATTTTCTTGTATCTGTAGACTTAGTTATTTGTCGTGCTAGTTAGTTTTACTTACAATGACTGCATGACTTCAAGCCTGTATTATAATAACATTGTACTGATGTAGTTTCAGGCGTATTGGAAGTATCAGCATGGACAAGGCAGGTTGCAACAGTTTGTGCTGGTGAGAGCTACTGGTAGCTAAATTCCAGAATGAACCTCTAAAGCCTTATAGGGCTGTGCTTGCAGATATTTCATTAGGTAGAGAAGTTTCACCAACTTACTGCGTAGCTTATCTCTGTCTTTTGCTGTATTGTTTTCTTTTCATTTGGTTATGTAAATAATGTACATATTGTCTTTTTTTCTCCTAGTGACTTGCTCTGTGTGATAATTCCCTGCTTTTTTTATGATGCTTTGAAAATGAGTTCCTGTTAATTTTGAATTTGATTTTAGCCGATGACACATAAGGCAGAATCCTTGCTAGGGACTGACCTAAAGAAAGCCCACAGGCTTCCCATAAAACCATGCTTCTTGACCTGCTCTGTGGAAACAGGATTTTATTTCTATCATTTATTCACTTAGGACCCTGCCTAAGGACCTAGGTCTCTTGAGATTTGTGCACAAATAAATCTTTGCACAAGGACCCTAATTTGTCTTTGGTTTGTAAGCTTAGATGTTGAGATACTTGCTGATAGCCTGTGGAATAGACTGAGGCATCCAGTGAAAACTTCAAGCTGTGGGTAAGGTAGTTGCTGAGCGGACAGAAGGTTCACAAGGCAATTTGAGAAGTGCCTCTGACAATATTGGCCTTAGTTACCAAGCAAAACACTTACATGAGAGAGTGAAGTGATAGGAATGAAAATGAGCTGGAGTAACAGCCAAAATAAAACTCTAATTTTCACTGGGCTGAAATTTCTGTCTTAGCTCATGCTCAGATCTTGTTCAAAGAAGGAGATCTAGAGATCTCCTAAACTGGTAGAAAAATTCTCTCAGATTATTCTCCTAAGCAAAGTCTTCTACTGTAGGCTGGCAGTCTAAGGCTGTAGATTTTTAGTTATGCATTTGGTTTTCTGATAGCTTCTCATTCTCCTTTTCAGTTTGGTTAAGTGGTCACTTCGGTACTGAGATGAAATTTATCAAAAAAAGGCTCTTCTAAAACTGCCAGCACAGCTTCACCAGTATTTTTTAACGTATTTATCAATGACAGAGATGATGGGATTGAATGCACCCTCAGCTAGTTTGTTGATGACACCAAACTGAGTGGTGTAGTTGATACAGCAGAAGGAAGGGATGATCTGGAGGGACCTTGATAAACTCAGAAAGTGGGCACTTGTTAACCTAATGAGTTCAACAAAGCAAAGTGCAAGGTTTTTCACTTGGGTGGAGGTAATCTCAGATATGTATACAGGCTACGAGATGAACTCCTTGGGAGAAGCCCTGCTGAGAAGGACTTAGGAGTCCTAGTTGATGAAAAGCTTAGCATGAGCCAGTAGTGTGTTCTTGCAGCCCAGAAGGCCAATTGTAGCCTGGGTTGCATCAGAAGAGGGGTGGGCAGCAGGGTGAGGAAGGTGATTGTCTCCCTCTATGTTGCCTTGTTGAGGCCCTATCTGGAGTACTGTGTCTGATCCAGTATATAAGGCATGTTGAGGCTTTGGAGAAGGTCCAGAGGAGAGCCATGAAGATGATCAAAGGGTTGGAGCACCTGTCCTGTGAATGGGCGGTGAGGTGCTGGTATAGGTTGTCCAGACAGCTTGTGGATGCCCTGGCGCTGGAGGTGTTCAAGACCAGGTTGGATGGGGCCCTGGGCAGCCTAATCTAATACTTGATCTAGCAGTTGGCAATCCCACCTTCGGCAGAGGGGGTTGGAACTTGACGGTCCTTGAGATGCCTTCCAACCCAAGCCATTCTATGAAAACAGCTAGATCAGAAAAGGGTCTAATTTTAAGATAAAGTGAACTTTACGGTGTAGCCTGATATTGAGACTGTAGTGTTTCTGCTGCTTTTAAGCAGCATGTACTGGTAATTTCATGAAATTTTGCTGAATGCAGGGAGTAAGTTAAGCTTCTTGTGAAAATTTTGTCAATTATTCTTTTAGTTCTGCAAAAGTTGGGCTGGGAGCGTGGTCTTTTTGTACCTTTCTTCACTTACAAATTCAGGTTTTTATTTTCTTCTTACCAAAGACTAATTTTTAAAAAAAATCCACAATATATACTGATATCCTTATTTAACTACAAAGTAAATATGAGTAAAAACAGTGTTTTAAGATAAGGGACTATTTCCAGATTAATTATATATTTCAGCTGGTCGGAGAGGCTTAAAATCTGTTCATGGGGCAGTAGGTGACAAAGAGGGTAAATATGCAGAAAGGGAGTTGCTCTGATGTCTAGGTTATACTGTATGTTGAAAGACAGACCCTCTGTTTAATACAGAACCGTTATCTTTTGTCTACAAATTGTAATTTCAGGATTTTCAATGGGATGACTCATGAAATTTGCAGCAAAGGTAGCTTTTGTTTTTAACAGAGCAAATGCTGCTTGCAGTGAATGTATAGTTTTGAATGCTCTCTTCATACACAAAATCTTTTTTGCACAGCCATGTGGAAAGCAAGGCCTTCCCAAAAGCAGAGGCTGTTCTGTAAAGCGGGATTATAATTCCTGGCACTGAAGTTTCTTGCAGCATCCTCTGAGGTACTGTGGTTTCACACTGCCCCTTACTGGACTTTCTTATAGTGCAAGAACTTACAGCTATCTGGATGACCAAAAGTTTGCTCTATTTCAGGTTTTTGTGTGTTTGCATTTTTTCCTCTAAACTATGATTTGAATAAAATATGTAGAATTGGTCTTTCACTCTGAAACTAGCAACTACTAGGCTTCATTTTCAACCACATACAACCTCTGTAGAGTTGAGGATGTTGTGTTCCTAAATTGGCTGCAAGGGTAGAGGAAAGGTGAGAGCTGAAACAGTGTGGTGATTTTATTTTATTATTTTATTTAATTTTTTAAAATTTGAAAGGTAGCTGATTTGAGTCATAAATTCTGTTCTACGATGCGTGGCACAAACAGAGATCTTAGGACTTCATAGAGTGTAAGATGCAAAAGGGAGTTAAGTAGATGGAGTTTTGGTATGTAATGGGAATCTCCTACTATTCTGTAGATCCTAATGAATTAGCATTTTTTTGTTTAGAGGGAAGCTGTGCATGATTGCAAGCAATTGTATTTTCAAAATTGAGCTTAAAAGTATCAAATGTTCTCTGCATTCATAGAACATTTGGCTTATTTTGTACAACAGTATTTTCTGTATATATCTGTTGTACTTCTGTGTGAAGTGATTTTCAGCACTATTTGAAGTGCAGTAGATATTTTCTGGAAATCAAAAACCAAAATGCTAACTTGGCAAGATTCCCAGCTCCCCTTGTGATGCAGAGTTAAGCACCCAACTGAAGGAACTAATTACTCAGGTTAGAGGATTTGTGAAAATGCTTAAGTACTTCTTGGCCATCTGTCTTTATTGCCAGTACAAAGCTTTTGAACTGATGATTCTTGCTGGACTTAATTTGATGAAGGAATATCTCTGCTGGGGCATGTATGAAATGAAGCAAAAATATAGATAGCTTCTCTTCACATATTGCACAGAGAGAGAGATGCGTTTCTGTGGAAAAAACTGCAAGCTACTTTACAGAATTAGAATGGAAATGGACAGTAAAAGATTTGGGGCTGAGACTTTTAGTGAGGAATGGCCTGTAATGCTTTGCTCACTGGATTGAATTGGGAAGAGTACAAAGATGCCCAGGATAAAAATGCTTTTATTCTGAGATTCTTACAGTATCCTTTATTGATTCCTGACCGAAGAATCACACCATTAAAGCATTAGTAAAGAGTATTTTTTCCATAACCAATTGACCCAATATCCTGTTAACCTTCTGGACAGCTTTATCAGACTTTTCAGAGACAAGATTCTAGTAGGAAAACTGTATTTTAAAATGATTTGGTGTACAGAGCAGTTCTGAGTCACCATAGCTTCATGGCCTACATGAGCTACAGTCTAAAATTAATTGCTGTGTAGAATTCCTGCAGTCTACAGACTATGGTCACAAGAATCAGTCCCTTCTAAAACATGTTCGGATATTTGTGGAACTGAGGATGTGGACCAATACTTTCATCGGATACCTATAATTATCCTTTTACATTAGCACGTTTATCAGAAAAGCTATTTGTGACAGTTTGTTCCAGTAATAAATGAGGATATCAAAAGTTATCAAATCCAAGGTGAACTACTCCCATTAAAAAAAAATAATTATTATTGAGTGCCTTTTTTAGTCTTCCTGGGTCTACCAAAAGCTTTATGTTGTTGGATGTTATAAATAAGTTTCTGCATTTGCACTTCAAGACCAGCATTTTGAATGTCAGAATGAGAAGAAGGATTCAGATAGTGATGTTTACCAAATGAACTGTGCTCAGCAACCGTGTCTAAGAAACTCTGACTTCAAAACAAGTTATAAAGTCAGAGAAAGGTTAGCTAGCCATTGTTAATCTTAAACCCTTTTATCCTGCCTAATGAAGGGAAGAAACATCATAATGTTAATCTGCAGACTGGAACTGTCAGTACCATTGCTAATTTTTTGTGTGTGTGTGAAAACAGGACCGAATGAACCAGGAAAAATTAATGATAATCTGATTTTGTATCCCATGCAGGTCTTCTCAAGTTCTTGAAGTTGGATGTTTGGTTGCTAACTGGCCTGAAACTTGTGCTCCATCTTGCAGAGTCCTCCAACGGGAGACATTCACATACCCTGAAGTTCCCTACCTCAGAAGAAGGGGACTTGATGTGCAAGATTGGTACAAGATGATGATGTAACATAGGTCACACGGAAGATCTCTTGAGAAGATCTGGCTTTGTAAGGGACTTCTCCTTCCTTTTTTTTTTTTTTAAACAACTCCCCCTCTATCTAGAAGCAAGATGCCAGCCAAGACACCCATCTACTTGAAAGCTGCTAACAATAAGAAAGGGAAGAAGTTCAAACTAAGGGATATCTTGTCTCCTGATATGATCAGTCCACCACTTGGAGATTTTCGTCACACCATACATATTGGAAAAGAGGGACAACATGATGTTTTTGGAGACATCTCCTTTTTGCAGGGAAACTATGAATTATTGCCTGGAAATGAAGGAGAAACTAGAGTTAGCCAATCTGGTGGCCACAGTGAATTCTTAAGGGCAAACAGCACTTCTGAATCCATGTTTACAGAAACTCCATCACCAGTGCTCAAAAATGCTATTTCCCTTCCTGCCATTGGGGGTTCTCAAGCTCTTATGTTGCCCTTACTGTCACCAGTGACGTTTAATTCAAAGCAAGAATCCGTCAGGTCATCAAGAAACCCACGGCTTAGCTGTGAGCCAGTAATTGAGGAGAAGTTGCAGGAGAAAAGTAAACAGACGGAGAATGGAGAAACATACAAAGATGATGTATGGGAGCAAAATGGTTCTTCATCACATTTTATTAATGGTAGAGACAGTAACTCATCCAGCTTTTCTGAACGATGCACTGATTGGCAAACAGTTGATTTGTTTGAAGATAGCCGACTTTCGTGTGAACTAACCAAGACAAAGTCAGAAGAATCCCTTTCAGATCTTGCAGGCTCTCTTCTCTCATTACAACTTGACTTGGGACCTTCACTTTTGGATGAGGTCCTCAATGTAATGGACAAGAATAAATCTTAGAGCTGGTACTCCTTGCTTTCTTAAAAGTGATTCACTTAAATAAAAATAAACAGAAATGCAGTTCAAGAGAAGAGACACTTAAAAATCAGCTGTATTTGCAGCTGTTTGACGGGTTTTCTAAAAATATTCATAAAGTACTATTTTTTTACCTATTGTTTTTCATAATTTTTATGACACTAAATTCTCATAGCAGGAAGGTAAATTTTAATAACAGTTTTCAGCAAGTATAAAATGTTTTTAAGTACCAGTATAATGATCAGAAACTTAAGAAACAGAATTTGAGGATGATACTGATCATGACGTTTGGTTAGTTCACTTCCATGGGCTTCTGAACATATGAGACTCTGTAGGTGTCAGAAGGGAGATTGGTATTAATTATTCACTGTTATAAATTATTGCAACATCACTTTACATGTAGGCCTCTTTCAAGAACCTTGTGCTTGGGGTCTTGGTTGTGTTTTTCTTCATTTTCCGTACTACCATTTCTGTTATACCTTCACAGTAACTATTTCTGCAGTCTTATACTGCTCTATATCCAGATGTAAACAGTTGAAGGCTTTTTCAGCTTCAGAGTGTCAACTGTTCTGAGTATGCACGAATTTTCACAGTTTGAGGCTTTGGGCCTGATGTTGTATATGAAATGATGTATTGTAAACAGGTGACACATGCAAAATATGATGGTTAAATTATTTTAGAAGTTGAAATATATTTTTGTGTGTATCTTGGCTTTTTATTGTGGAGCCTACACATACAGTATCTCATCAAAATAATTGCTTGACATTATTGGTGCTCTTCTGAAAATTGTATATTTGTGTGTTTGAAAACAAATATGTATTGATACTCCTTGCTTTTTTTCTTCCATTTATTGCCACACATGCTTAAACTTGCAACCAAAAACTTTGATTTTTCAAGAAGGCACTGGTTATTCACAATGCTTGTGATGTGTGCTGCAACAGGCAATGTTTTGGGAAACATGGATCCTTTAATACAGTATCTACATGGATTGCATAAATATCTTGTGCAATACAATAAAACAAATTAAATTACTATGTCTTTGTGATTCAGTACATAGCCTCAAAAAACAAAAAAATTTGTGTTCTGCTGTATTAAAACACTGCAGTAGAGTTGTGAAAATACAGGAGTGAGGGGCAGATCAGTTCAAATATCTCCATTAGTTTGTCATCTCCAATCCAATTTAATTCCTGGGGTAATAAGGGCAAACTCCAGGCATGTAGGACTTTGGTGATAACTGATTTTTTTAAGTAGTAGGAGACCAAAGAACTAATGCTTTGGTATTATTTTAGTCACAGCAAAGTTAATGAAGATCCTGCAGATTTCAGTGAAGGCTGAAATCCTGAAACAGTTTGTAAACCGATCCTGGTCTTATAACTACTTGATATCTTCCTGCATCTGTGTCATTCCAATCAGAATGTGTAAATCATGGACGATTTAATATATATCATCTCTATAATCAAAATTTCTAGGGAGGCAAGGCCAACTAATTCCATTCCTTCAGTGTATCATAGGAGCAATTTTGCCCATGATAGTCATTATTCTTTACAGTCAAGCAGTTATATATATTATTGTGTATTGATGAGACATTCTTTCTTCCATGTTATTCTATTAAAGAGGAACTGAGAAACAGAATGCCCAAGAACTGGTTTTATTTATAAGATAATGCCTAATTGCCTTCAATATCATATTCACTTTGTTTAAGCCTGGATCTTATTTCCAGTGCATTCATGGAACAAGAACGCTGCTTCTGCCACTGTAGTAATTTTGTATTTTGAAGAGCAGATTCAAGAATCTGCTTGGCCATGTGTTTTTAATGGGAACTACAGTTTTAGAATATAATGAGACTTTAGGCCAAAACTTTCATTGGAAAAATCTGTCAGCATAGAGGAAATTTGGGTGAAGTATAGAATTAAACATTTTCAGCTTCAGCTGTCATGAGGAGGACACAAAGTATTTACGGAATGAAAAGTCAATATTGTGCAGGACTCCTCATGTAAGTATTCTCTGGAAAGCAGAAACAGATTCTTAAAACTGTTGTTGCAGTTGTGTTGTTTTTGCCTTCTCATGTTGTTTTCCTGGCTTAGTTCACTGAAAAATGTCTCACCATTTCAGGAGTTTTCAGTCTGTGTTATCCTTCCTATGTGATTTTAAATTTGTGAATCCTTAGTTCTTACCATGAGGGTGGGTGGTCTGAGTTTAAAACACCACTTCAGGCAAAAAGAGCCACTGTGTTGTAGAGGAGCCTGTGCTCAAGTCAAGAATAAAATTTTTACACTAGCAATAATTTCATCTTTCATATCACATTTCTGTCAGCGCCCTCAGGAGCAGCATTCCTGAATTTATCAGAACTGCTCAGCCATACCTGTAAAGGTTTTGAAGATGCAACTTCAAAACATGGCTTCTATCCTGATGTGGTCTTCTGTAAAATACTGCAATATGTAATCTGATTTGGCATCTTGGCTGTCACAACACTGGTTGTCAGCTCAAAACCTTGGATTTCTAGTTTTGCCTTTCAGAGGAAAATGAAAAGCAAAATAAACCTCCAAACCAAATCACAAATAAAGGGTAGGAAACAAATCCTGTTGAGGGTTCCAGGAAACCTGAGATGAGTTTGATGCAGTTCAGAAACTGATGACTTCCACAGCAGCCTTACTTTCTTCCCCACACTGACAAAGCCATTTTATGTTAGAAAAATTTGCTTATTGAAATTTGCTTGAATTCTTGCTCTTCGAACTTTTGTTTCACTTGTTTACCCATATGACTAGAAAGTTTGTACAGGACAGGACCACTTGGATATCTAGCAAATGGATATAAATAACCACACAGGATGTGAACATGACAAAAAAGGGCAGCAAATACAAATTAAAAAAAAAAAAAAAAAAAAAGCCTCAAGAGTGATAAACAATATATTGTTTAAGAGTGACTTCCTTCATAGTTCTTTTTCCTTTTTGCATTTTTTGGTGTTAGCAAGGAAGCTAGCGACCAGGGTTAGGGATGTTCTCTAACTTGTGCAGGAAGTTTTCAGTGAGCAACAAGAATAGTTTGAGGCCAAGTTTCAGAAGGGCTTAACTCCTAGGGCTTAACTCCTAGAAGGCAGATCAGCTCAAGAACTTTTCATTCCACTAGGATTGGTGAGAGAAGGGACACTTCAGATGGCTGTCTCTTTGACAATGTTGGTCATGACCAGAATCAGAAGCAGCTTTTGATATGCAAACCTAGGAGGGAAGTTGTTGGACCTCACATAATAAGGCCAAGTAAAGTTCATGTAATGCAAGGGAAAGCTAAGAAAGGTACATATTAGACTTTATTCCAAGGAAAGAAAATACCAGTTGTTGTAAGCAAATCAATTAAATAAACAGTGACCTAACTCTGTTCTTGCATGTGTTTGCTTTTCATATAGGCACAAAGTACATTAGAACATCTGTTCCTATGAGCGCCTTCATTTTGTGTTTTTTAAGGAGGTTCCTGGGTCCAAATGGAAGGCTGAATTGGGCACTGTTTCTTTCTAGTTAGAATTTTGCTAGTGCTAGAAAATCAATAATGCACCTAGTACTTTGTTTACTTCTTAATAGTCATAACTTTTTATATAAGGATTGATTTTCTTAAGTTAGCATAATTCCCACTAAGTTGTGAATTCTAATATCCACCAGAGTATTTCTAGAGAGAAATAGATTTCCCAGAATATTTACACCTGAGAAAATATTATTTTTCACAACTTTATTGCAGCCTGACCCTACCATTCCTTGGGCTACTTCTTTTCGTCATTGTCTAAGACAACCCTTTCTTAGTTTGTGCTCTAAGTAACTAGGACTTGAGCTTTGTGGATGGTCAACCATTAGTCTGAGCTATGTTTGCTTTGTTTCTTAAGACATTTATACACCTAGGAACCTCTCTTCTGTTATAACCTTCTGTCAGGATGCCACAGGAGCTGTGGCAGAGGTAGAAGCCTGCACTCCCACAGTATTGCTGGGCTGCGCTAAAATGGGGCCCTGAGCTTATGGGGAGGGGTGGGTGTCCCACGTGAGGACCCTGACACATCTGGCAGATATTTGTGGGTAGTGCTTTTGACTTGAAAGATGCAGTTTAACCTTGTCTTCAATAAGTCATAAATAGCCACAGAAGCCACCTAACATGCTATCTTGGCAGAGCACAAGTGAAGGAGCCTTGGGACTTTCTCTATTTGCTACATTGGGTGGAACCATCAGGCAAAGAAGAGACAAATGACATTTACCCATTTAGCAAATTGCTAATGCTATGCCAGGGCACCTACTGCCTTATTAGAAATGCTGTAGCTTTAATGACAAAGTGCTGATCAATAGAAGTACTTATCCAGAAGAAAGCTGTCCCCACATTTTGCAGACATAGCTATGTTTAGGTAAAAACTAATGAGTTAAACATGACACGTCACCAGTTTGCCCAGTGGATTTTTGCCTGTTCCTTTTTGCCTCCTTTCAACGCTAAGTGCTTGGAGATCAGTCTCCGGATATTCACAGGACACAGCCACATTGTGTTATAAGATGCTGTCTCATGCACTTTCAAAAAAATCAGTGGACTTGATCCTTTCCTTGCTTCTTACCATTCTGCCACGAGTCTAACCTCTTCCACATATCCCAATTTAGCTTGCTCACTTGTGACATATCCCAAGTTAGCTTGCTCACTTGTGACAAGTGAGAGCAAGTCAGGCTCAGACTCAAGCCCGAACCAGTGAGCTGAAGTAGAAAATAAGCACTCAGAAGATACAGACCATGGATGCTACTTGTTGTAATCTCAGTCGGAGTCAAACAGACCATCTGGGATTCCTGGGAGGAGGCACTCAGTAACAGGCCAGCTCCTGGGAATGTGAGGAATAATGCTGATTTTTCCTGCTGGACAGATATCTTGGGCACCAAAGAAGATTCACTGCAGTAAAGCAGCAGGAGATAACAGCTGTCCTCAGTGCATGAGTGATTATTTCTACCATTAGTTGTGTTGTTCTGTTTTACTTTTGTTTTGTTTTCCCTCTGGGCAACTTACAAATCCCAGGTGCTTTGCCACCAGAGAAGTCTGGCTGTATGGACTGTGCCTCTTGCCACACACTGAGTAGTTCTGCTTGTCATGGTCTGACCAACACCAGGTTTCCACCTGGCATAGAGAAGTTTCACACAGCCAACAACTTTACACTGCCAGGGCCTTGTGTCCCCATCCTTCTCTTCTCAGGCTTATCTCTCCTGAATCCCAAAGCAGAATTTTAAAATCAAATGGAGGCACAGTCATGGAAATGCAGGAAAGAAAGCTGTAGAAATGCAGGAAAGATCTGTCCCTCCACACAGCCCTACAAGTAGTTGTGTCAAATTTCAGCAAATCACTCAGGGGTTATAAAACTGAGCTGTATCTGAGGTCACAATTTTGTGAGAAATATCTCCCAGAGTAATGGATATTTCCACTGACCTTTCAGAGGTCCAGGGATTCAGTATGTCTACAAACACAGCTTCGGATCATATTTAGCTTGGCTTCCCCTTTCTCTTGGGGGAAGAGATATTTTTCTAGGTCTGAAGTGACACAGATCAGTGTTGCAGGAACATAAGAGCAGTACTGGAGCATATCAAACTCCATCTATCCAACATTCTCTTACTCTAGAGTGAGTACCCTGGGAGGAGTACAGGATAGGAGACACATGAATTAAATTTCTGAAAGTATTTACTCTGCATCCAGTAATCTAGATCACAGATTGGTTCACAGAGATATGTTTGTATTGAATAGTCCTGGATCGATTTCTCTCTTCAACAAAGCTGTGTAAACTTTAACATCCAAATGTCTTGCTTCAGTGAGTAACATAGGTTGATTTTACTGCAGGTATTCAGAGTGGTAACTAGTGGGATACTCATGTGTAACCTTGGCATTGGTCTGACCTTTTGTGATTTTTATTCTCATTGGTCTGAGTCAATATTCTCATAATCATTTCAGTCCCCATCCACAGCATCAGTAGCAAGCAGATTTCCTTCCCTCTTCTGTAGGTTTATCAGCCTTATCCCCCATACGTGGATTTGCTTAAGGCTGAATGAGTCCATTTCATCTTCAAAGCACATAGAACTAACTGTTACAGTGAAGAGCGGTTGGTGGTGGGAGCCTATCTGTGGAGTGAAATGCTTAAGTACATCACCCCTAAAAAGTTGGTGAAGATGCATTAGGGCAATGGTAGAGCCAGAAAGAGACATTCGCTGCAGCACAAGAGCAGCTTGCATAACACTGATAGAGTCTGAGCATGCTGAGCTGAGCTTGGAGGGCTCTCAGGCAACACAGGACACTGAGAAGAGCCAAGGCATAGTTGCACAGGTCTTAAAAGAAAAGTCTGACTCTAGGCAGATGATGAGAGTCAGGGTACAACTCACTTAGCAGGCTTCACAACTGCTACTTGCCCAGTTTTTTCAGTTCACTATCTACACATGCCAATGTCAGTAGGTGCAGTTACCTCATAAGAAAGAATTTGATTACACTCCTCTGCTTCATACACACTTCCATATCAGACAATTTTGTTAGTCTCCTCCTATTGTACAGCAGCAAAATGTAACGGGATACTGGCAGGAAGGTACAACCTCTATTGCCATACCATCAACATCCACCTCTGCTGTTGTGGGACCAAGATAATAAAATAGGAAGCATTAGTTTCATGTTTAATTACTAAGCACTTTATGAATTCAGAAAAGCTTCACATCACTTGTTGTTTATCCAGACTCAAAATATGTGGATAGAGACAGCAACTTCACAAGATGATTGCACATGCTGTCTTTCTGCATCCACGTTGATACAAGAGCTTTCACTGTATTTGGTTTATTAAATTAATTTTGAATGTGAACCATAAATATATTGAAGTTAACCAGGGTTCTACAGTGAGATCTATATCCTGTGGCAGTGTTTGGCAGAGTTGGGGAAATCCAAACTACACGAAGAACATGCAAAATGAGGAGTGCCATTTCTCATACTGGAAGTGACATGCTTCCTAGCACTCATAGCTGTGCTTACATTGGTGAAATGAAGGGAGTTTTCCTTAGCAGTTCTAGAGCAGACAAGCAATCCAACAGGAGAAGAAGGAGGAAAGGAAAGGCTTCATTTATGTCTACAGTACTGACATGAACTTCTAAGCTCTCTTTGCTCTGGCACAAACTTCTGCTCTGGCATAAACTTTGGCAAATCATTTAATTTCTCCACAGCTGAGACTGCCCTCCCTAACATAAGAAAAAATAACATACTTTCACCAACTTCTGTCTGTTCTGTCTACATAGACGGAGAAAGAAACTGGTCAGTGGTTCCAAGGACAGTGCTTAGTCTCACAGGCACTAATTGGGTTATCTGAAAAGTAGGGCTACATGGAACTATGGGTGCTGTGCTACATACATACAACATGATATTGTAAACACTTGTGTTCAACAACTGTTATATTTTTTTAGTGATAAATACCATAAAACCACATTTTCTTTAAGCTCCCATGTAAAACTATCATTTGAAAAAAAAAAAAAATTGGCATTCACTCACAACTTGAAATATGTTTGATCATGAAGCAGTACGAATGCACAACTTTGAAAAGAGAGAAAGATGAGATAGTGACAGTTTCAGGAAGTCTAATATTCAGGAATTACCACCAAGGCATCACATTTATTTGTTTGCTTGTTATTGTTTGTTTTTGTGGAGCTGTGCTGCAGATCAAGGACTGACTTAAGTTTGGAAAGCTGTTAGAATAACTTGGCTGCCACCACAGTTCAAGAAATAATGTAACATGTGGCCAGCAACAGAGAGATATTCACTGTGCCCTGACCTGGGAGGAGAGATGTCAGGTAGGGGTCAAATTTGTGGAGATACAGTTAAGTGTGAACAGGTGTGTCCAGACCACCATGAAATAACTATCTGGTTAAGCCTTTCTAAGTGAGGCAGGAGACATTCAACCTTTGTGGTATTTGTAACATTAAACCCTCCTACAGCCACAAAGTATCTGATGCAATATGAGCAAGTAAGCAAGAGAAACGGACATCCTTAATTAATGGCGCTTCATAGAAAATATTTTATCCTGTGAATATTATGGATTGCTCCCTGATGTGGCAGTAATCAAAGGATATTTTCCTTTCCTATTGTTATTGAATTAAAGGAGAAAAACTCTCGGTAGTCTGCATGTGGAGTGGCAACCTTTTACCAGATCATTTCATCCCAAGGGAAGAGAGCCACAAGTGGATTACTTTGCACCTCATACAACAAGTAATGGCTCAGAGAACCCCAGCATGTAGCTGCCCCACAATCTGCAGGAGGCTGTGCCTCTGATTACTAAGTCTCAGTGCCTTCACACCAACTTAAAAACCCTCCAGGTTTTTCTACTTAGCAACGCATTCATTCAGACTATGTTAGCGTTGAGCTATAGAGACACAGTGCAAACTGGGCTAAGCTCCTTCAGTGAAACAACTGAAAGACCTAACCACAGCATGTCTAGCTTCTATTACAGAATCATCAAGGTTGAAAAAGACACTATAAATATCAAGTCCAACCATCCACCTGACCTCTCAAGACCCATCATCAAACCCTGTCCCTTAGTGCCATGTTTACATGTCTCTTAAATACCTCCAGGGATATGGACTCCACCATTTCTTAGGGCAAATCTTTCCAGCTTTTGACCACCGCTCTCTTTGTACAAATTTTTCCTTATATCCAATCTAAATCTCCCCTTGCACAACTTCAGGCCATATGTTCAGTTCCACCTCATTAAAAGGGAGCATAGCAATGGAAAATTGACATGTGCTTGGGTCTCGCTCTGGTCTCAGACTGGATGCTGCCCCAGAGCACATCCTGACAGCCAGAAACCCAAATACATAGTAGTTTCTGCATAGTCCTAGATCCTTCCCCTACAGGGATTGTGAGGTTTGCCTCTTTACCATGCACCTTGTAAGGTGTCATTGAAATGAGTAGGCTCACTGTGCCTTGTTTCCCGTGTATCATATAACAAGACAGCAAGACAGCAAGCCAAATATAAACCACACACTTTTCCATTTGCAGATCTCTTCTTGCAGGTCTGAAAACTGAATATGAATTTTAAAAAAATCCTAATAACTCCCTTCCCCCCCCCCCAACCCTACACACACACACACTGTTATCTTGCATTTGCAAGGTGTGATCTGAAATCTTTCTTACTGTCTTAAATCATAACCTAATAGCACTTGACATCTTGGTAGATACATCAAGCCAGTGGGCAAATCTGAGAGAAGAATATAAGTTAGTGGCTGACCCTCTGAGTAATTTATCTTTTTTGATAAAGAATAAAACTCAATCTGTAATATCACTGGCATATTAAGACATAAATACACACACTTGTACAAATAAACCAGCAATGCTAATGTGTCATCATTTCTAAGAATTTCTATGTCCTTAGGAGAGAGGGGAAATCCTTTTGTGTGGATTCTCTCATGCCTAAAAAAAGTTTCCTTTCATGCTACAGCCTTTTCTGCATTTGTTGCACACAAACAAAATACAAAGGTCTTTTTCTGCTCCTTAGTTATTTATTTTCATCAAATGTCTGGCGAACATTAAAAAAAGCCAAGCTCATTATTCACTAAGTTGTGTCCCATACTGCAGCGTATGAAGTCAGGTGAAGTAAGTTGTATAAATTTATATTGAATTTGACTCTGTGTTTTGAGTTTCAGATGTGTGCTAAGTTCAAACAAATTTAAATACTACACAGTCCAATTTTGGACTGTTCGTTCATTATCTCTTAACACATCTATTAATATTCTGTGGACAATTCTATCTCTTCCTTTTTAGGAAATGTCTTAAAGACATCACTTAAACTATCTCATAAAAAGTTTGTCATCATCAGGCAGAGATATGTAAAATTGGACTTGTGTATGGCTATTTTTTGGATTCTGTAAACTATTTCCTTTTAGGGGAAAATCTACTGATACGACAAACTTCCATTAGTCTTCATTCAAGGGATGTTGATATGTACTGTTATTTGCTTTCTGTACCTGTTCATTGATATTCATTGTATTTTATACCAAAATTATTTAAAATTAAAATTATTATCTGATACATGCCAGCTTTTCAGATCAGCCAGATCTTTTTCTTTAGGTATATAAAAAGCCTGTACATGGTGGAGTCAAAGTAGGAACAATGTGAATTAATCTGAATTATTGAACCTCAACATTTTCTTTCAAAATTCATACAATCATACAATCGCATTTCCTGATTAAATCCACCTTTCTTCTGAACTTGTTTTCCTGCACAATTAAAGTGTTTTTCTAGTTACAATTGTACATATAATGTAAGACAGTTTGAAAATGTAAGAATTTTTTTGACATTTAGAAAACTGTGTCACTGCAAAATCTGCCTAGATATTCTAACTGAATAAATCAAAAATTCATCACTTCAACTGTAAAAGAATGTCTTGAAAAACAAAAAATGACACAGTTTTTGTGTGTTTCTTTCTTCCCACAGTGTAAGATGATGCTTTAAATAGGATTTTATATATGTTTTGCATACTTCATAATGTGTGGGCTAGACAAAGGAAAGGTAAGAAAGAACCAAAGAGGTATCTCAGATCCATCCACATAACTGCAACAAATTTACATATATTTTAGAGATTTACATACCACCAATTAGGCCTGATAAATTTAGGACTTCTGAACTATAAAACTGTTCAATAAGCTGAAAACTGTAGAACTGACCTGAGGATAAATGAAGTCCATGAAGCTTTCTTGTCAATGTATCTTCAGACCATTTTTATAGTGTAGTAGAGTTTAGTATCTGTAGAATGAAATAATTTTTACATTAAAATTTTCTTTTGATCGAAGTGGTTGTTAGAAAACAAACAGAAAATAGAATTTTTATAGGAGGCTGTGTGAGTTTGTAATGCCCCAGTAATTCTGGGTTTGGCTCCTTCCTCTTCCTACCAGCCCTAGGCAAAAAGGCTCCAGCAAAGTACCAAGAGTCTTTCTTCTGGCCATCATGTAGTAACCACTCTAAAAGTTACAGATGTCTACAAAAATGAAAAATGAGTTGGGAAATCCTTCACAGAAATACCAGTTAAATTTTCACTGATACATGACCCTAAATCTGATACATGATAAATCTAATACTGATACATGACATGTAACCAGTCTACACCGGAACAACATAATTTGGTATTCCTCAGAAACCAGCAAATCTATTGAACATATATTCACCACTTATTTTCTATGGTAACTTATTCCTCATGCTTATTCTGGGGGAATTTCAAGATGCTCCCATAAATCTTTTCAATCTCACAGAATCACAGAATGACAGAATTGTAGGGGTTGGAAAGGACCTCCAGAGATCGAGTCCAGCCCCCCTGCCAAAGCAGGTTCCCTACACCAAGTCGCACAAGTAGGCGTCCAGGCGGGTCTTGAATATCTCCAGAGAAGGAGACTCCACAACCCCCCTGGGCAGCCTGTTCCAGTGCTCCGTCACCCTCACCGTGAAGAAGTTCTTACGCACATTCGTGCGAAACTTCCTGTGCTGCAGCTTATGTCCGTTTCCCCTCGTCCTGTCTCCACGTACCACTGAAAAGAGACTGGCCTCACCACTATGGCCGCCACACCTCAGATATTTATAAACCTGGATCAGGTCTCCTCTCAGTCGTCTTTTCTCAAGGCTAAACAGACCCAGTTCACTTAGCCTTTCTTCATAGGGGAGATGCTCCAGGCCCTTCACCATCTTTGTGGCCCTCCGCTGGACTCTTTCCAAGAGATCCCTGTCTTTTTTGTACTGGGGAGCCCAGAACTGGACACAGTACTCCAGATCTTATCCATTTATATGTTTGCTTTCTCTTTCTCTTATTTGCAGTGCCCAATGGCCCAAATCCTCCCTACAGTAACTGCTTTACACCAGAGATCTCTCTTTTTATTGTGTTTTATAAATAAATCAGATCTTTGAATAAGATTACCCACAAGCTGAGTATGCTAAAAGAGAGGATAACTGTCACTTTTATAGTCTGCCTGCAAGTATTTACTGTACTAGATCAAGTTTCTTCTCATCAGGCAAAATACAGTGAGGAATTTAAAATCAGCAAATCTATATGTGATTGTATGGAGTCTAAGCCCTAAAGCTAAAGCTTTACTTTAGCTGTATGTTAAACACTCTGAAGAGGTGTCAGTCATAGTAAGAAAGAGCACACAGCCAAGGAAGGCCTCTCTGAGTTGCGTGGAAATGTGGTAACCCAGTTTGCACCTCTGAGTCTCTCTTCGGAAGCAGGGCAGGAAGAAGATAGATTGTCTTTAGACATTCTTTTCATCTCTTTTGAGTAGATGCTCAGAATAAACTTAATGGGAATATGAGGAACGAGAAGAGTTTGAATAGTTATGTACTGCCTCTGTGTGTTGTATAACAAAAAGGAATTCTGGGAACATTCATTAGCTTACTCATCTGTAAAGACAAATTCTCTTCTTATCATGTTCTTTATTAATGTGGCACAGCAAAACTTCAAGAAGCTCTGGAGTAACTTCTCTGAGTTCCTAAAATGGACACATCTTAGAAGAAACTGCTCTAAGGAAATGGTGAACAATCCTGAATTAAATTTACATTTCTCACAAGCACTTTTAAAAAGTGTAAATGTTAAAAAAGATCATCATATAGCAGAAATGAAAATCTCAACATTATTTATTCCCTGTTTGTTCCCTTTCCCCATTTAAAGGAATAAGTGAAAAATCATTGAAATCTGAATGTGCCTATGCACCCATAAATCTTGCTGTAGGAAATCAAGAAAATTATTTTTATATATAGTCATGAATGCAATGAGATCTGAAAATTATCCTTAGTTCTGCAAGAAACACATTCCAAATGTAGGAAAGCCAAGTCCCTGTCTCTCTTGCTCGTGAGGGAGCCTGGACTCATTTCATTGTTCTTGTGGAATGCAGCTGCTGAGTTAAGGTCCTAGTCACAGCTGGAGAGGCAATGGATGGAGTTATTTCAGTACAAGTTGTTTGTAGACTAGATCTTAAAAAGGTAAAACTGCATTGAGTATATCAGGACCAATCTCTCAGATCACAGCTAGTCACATTATGCAGTCTGTTTTACAGATATGTCAAAGTCCATCTTAAATGCATTTGCTTCCTCTGCTTCCTCATAACACCAGCATTTAATTCTTGCAGCAATCTTCTTGTTTTCCCAGTCCAAAACTATTAAGGGTCTATTTGTACCCTTTTGCTAGTGTTGCTTCTTACCCTCAATGGCTTTTCCTCCCAGTGTTTATCCTTCTTCACCGGTGTGTTTGTTGACAGCATTCATCTCATCTTCATTTTGGTAGACTAAACAAGCTACTCTATTTAAATCTCTTAAAAGGCCTTTCATTCCTTAATGATCCTTCCAGCTCTTTTCTGCAAACATTCAGTTCAAGTTCCTCCTTCCTGTATGTGGATGATTGCGCAGTTTCCAAAAAGTGATTTCACTAGAGCCTGAACTTTATAATTTGTACTGGAAGAGCCTGCTAGAGTCTAGGGTCTTGATCAACATTAAAGATCAGCATCCATCTGTCCTGCATGGAATGGGAAGCTGTTACATGCAGCAAAGCAGGTAAGTGAGATGTACATCTACTGTTGCTAAGAGGAAACTCTCCCATACTGTGAACCTGTTAGAGGCTGCACTGCTGTGTGTGGTTTTATTCCTGGTTAAGTGTTACAGTAACATTGTCCTGAATTCCTGAACTTAGAGGTCACTGTGCTCAGGCCTACTTCTGACAGGGAAGTTCAGTTTTAGGCATAAGTGGACGTTATTTGGATATCTATTTGCACTGAAATACTTGAAAGAATCCAAAAGTTGTTGAGCGCGTGTGTGAATTTCATGCTTTGCCATAGTACTTCTCTCTCGCTAGAAGGCCATCTTTGTGTCCCCATCACTTCCAGCTGGCTGTTCTAATCAGCAGCTGATTTTTTGACAGAAAGCTGGAGGAGTGTGCTATGCGCATTTGAAGAGAAGACCTCAAAGACCCAAATAATACTACTATCCACCCATGGGTCTGATAAGTCTGGAATCTGATACAGCTAAACCACCATGAGAGTCTTCTTCAGGACTTGGGGGAATGGAAGCATCACACAGAGGTGGTTCTCACCATTCTAGAAACGGTGGCAACAAAACTATTGTAGGGATACACTGTATCGAGTTGATTCTTGTTTTCTGAGAAAAAAAAATATATAATTTTTTTCTCATGCTGTTGTGAAGAGAGAAAGAAACAGCAATAAAAAACCAGACCTAGTTTTGAAACCAAAGTAAAGTCCTGGTGTCATTTAAATCAATGGCAAAATGCCCACTGACTTTCCTGGGGCCCAGGATAGCCTGGATATTATTAAGCACAAGATATAGTATCACTGCTTCTATTTGCTATCCTTTTTAGTAAAGACAAAAATTTTGCACAAGGTTTATTTTTTAACGGATTTTAATAGTTGTAATGCAAATATTATTGCAGGGAAGCTGAATTATAGCACTATGTGACAACTGAGCAAGAAGTCTTCAGCTGCTGAAAACTGTCACAGCTTAGCTGAAATCACATGTTAGCAAAGAATGCTTCCCACACATTTAGAATACAAGAATAGCTAAGGTGTTAGGAAATTCAAACGTGTGGGAAACAACTTAAAGGTTCAATTTGATTTAGTATTACTATATTAAGGGAACTGAATAACACACTCAGAATGTGAAACGTATCAACTTTGAAAGAAATGAAGCCATTGTTATATAGTACTGGCTGCAGGCACAGACCCACAAGCAAAGAAGTAATGTGGAAAAACTACTGGAAACTAGTATTTAAAATATAATACCTCCCAAAATAATTTTTACAAGCACTAAGAATTAATGCATTGTGAACAAAACAGTGCTTTCACTATAAGCATTTAAAAAGCAAATAGGTTCAGCAAAAAAAAGTCTGCAGTTTAATCTCCGATGATTTAGGCCTTGTTCTATGCTAAGTATTCATAATTTATCAGGAAGCTCAAGGGTTTTCAGAAGAACAACTCCACGCTCAGTCTTTTTGAGGCAACTTTGTGTTTTTCCTTTTGTTTTCAATTTGTTATAGTTGCATTCTTTCAGAGTGGGAAAAATAAACCAAGCATTTCTAAGATATAAATAGTTTAGGATGAGATGAGTAATTAAGTGAGAAGAAACCAGAGCTGACTGGTGATAGATCTAAGTGACATTACAATGAAATTTCATTCTTTCCTCCTAACTCAGTCTTGAGGAGGTGATGATTTTACGAAACAATGCTCCATAAAAATACAATGTACTGCAGAACGTGATTATATCTTCCCCAAAATAAAAAGTAACAAGAAAAGAAAGAAGAAAATTACCTCTTGTTTTTCAAGAGACAAAAGACATGCAAACTTTGTCACATTAGGTCATTTGCAGAGTTTTTCCTGGGGCTCTTGCTGCAGTTTTGGAGCTTGAGAAACTGGCCACATCCACAATGGAAGAAACGAGGCTTTTTCATCTCTCACTCACCTGCCTACTTTGGAATTTGCTCCTCAGAGGGAGGAATAGTAGCTGGTAAGGAGGAGGCACATTTTTCACAGTTTGGCTCCCTTCTTGTTCCATCTTAAATAGTTCTGTTCCCTTCACTCAAGTTACAAGAGTGCAAAGGAAAAAAATCAAGGAAGCAAAGCAAAAAACCAAGAAGGAATCAAATAGCTTGTGCTTCCTGTTTACAGAAAAGACTAATAATGCCAACATTTCTCTAATAGAAGTAATAAACAGATGTAAATTTATGTAAGATGTAAATATGAATACATGTAATTAAATACATTTGTTTAAAAAATAACTGGTTATTTAGAGCAGGTACTTTAATGTCTCTTCAAAGAATTATAAATAGATGATCAAAATAAAGCACATCGGTTCTATATTTTCTTGCCATACTTTTACTTCTCTGTGGATTGAGTTTTGAAGAATAATTGAGTATCAATGTGTCTATTATTATTATTTCTTCATTAGTAGGATGGTGAGGCACTGGAACAGATTGCCCAGAGAAGCTGTTCCAACATCCTTAAGAGTGTTCAAGGTCAGATTTGATGGAGACCTGGGCACCTAATCTAATGAAAGGGTTTTCCACTCATGGAAAGAACATTGGAACTAAGTGATCTTTAAGGTCCTTTCCAACCCAAACTATTCTGTGATCCCATGATTATGATGAAATAAAATAGCTTAAATTAACTGAAAAGAAATAAATAAGACTTCCTGGATCCTCTTCTGATGTTCACCTACATAACATGCTTAGATTTTCCTTAAATGTGAATGATCTATGACATTCCAATATAAACTGCAAGCCATTTTACATCACTGAATTAAAAGAGCAGGTGCCAAGTAATAAATACAACATACTACTCTTACATGGGGAAGGCAGTTGCCTTTGCTTTGTCTGGTAAGAGAATGAAGATCACTGATGTCTATCCTCTTCACTGTACCACCATTATGTAAAGTTAAGTTCAGAGAACGGGGAAAGGGACTTACTGTTTATTACCCCTAGATGAGCCATAGATTTCTGGAGGGGTCTATCTATACTAGTTTTACTGCTGCCAGCTTTTACAGAGTTCCCTCAGTGCAGCTGAATGTGCTTATCCAAATACAACTTCTAATTATGGGAGCTGCAATAGCCATTTCAATGTCTTGCATTTACATATGGGTGTTCACCCAGCAGCCTTTCCTGTACGTTACTATTTTGGTAAAAAAGTACACCTTTAATGAAAACAGTAATGTAACAACAGCAAAACTCTTAAGTATATCAGATTTGAATGACCTTTTGATTTTAAGAATCTTTCAGTGGAAACTTCACTCTCTTCCTTTTTAAGAAATGCCTTTCAAGATTAATTTATCTTGCACAGAGATCATCACAGGGAAACAATAGATTGGACAACAGAGGACTTGTGACCTCAGTTTTCCTGTTGCTGTTGCGCAACTGATGTGAATGTCAAATCTATTGGTACAAAAGTCACTACGAAGAAACTCAAAATTATCAAAGCTGGGATTGCTGAAAGGTTACATGCAAAAATAGTGATTTAAAACTCTAAAATAAGCCAATTATTTAGAAACACCATTGACGCTGCTTAATAATGCAGTAGCACTATTTGGGGTAAAGCAAGCTCAGGTTCATCTCTACTGTTATTGTTAGAGAATACTGCTAGAGAATATACAGATGGTGCCAAGTTTAGAATTATGATTGCTGAATCTGAAATGGTAAGATTATGCCTAGCTAGAGAGCCATTCCTCTGAGAAGCTTGTGCTTTCCTTGGATTTCTGCTGGTAGGAAGGATTCATCTCCTTGTCAATTTCCTTCCCATCTGCAATGAAGATGTCTGTGAAGGAAGGGGCAAAAAAGGTGATGCTGCCAACTTTCGTCAGTCGGAGCAAGTGTAGTAATTGAAAAGGATATCCTAAGCGGGTTTCTGTGCTCTGTCCTGAAAAGACTCCACAGCTTGTGCTTCTCTTTTGCCTTAGGAGCAAAAGTATTGCATGTATATCAACAGGTCCATCCCACAGCCTCACTGAAGTAAAAGTGGTCTCCTTAGCAACAGCCTTTGAGAGACAAGGAAAAAATTCCCCAGTCTCTTTGACCTGGAGCCCTCCCTATGGGGACCAGCTGCTGTCTTTTGTCTCTAGCTTCAGTTTTAAAACATTTTAGCTTTGATCTGTGTTTATATTGACAAAAAGAATCTGTATAAAATAAATGAGGAAAGTTCAGCTGTATAAACCTGCAGGCTGTCTCAGCAAGATCTGGAAGCAACAACACTGAAGATAAGAGATCTTCAGGATATTCCATTAACAAATAGCATCAAGTAAGTTGGTGTTACTGCTGTCTGTAGTAGTTCTGAGAAACAAAGTGAAGTATGTATTTCCACAAGGCTAGACAGCAGAGGCCACTTACATTCTTTCTATCGTACAGAGCCTATAGCTTTATTGGACAGCAGTCCTACACATATTTATACGTGTTTAATTTCAAATACATGAAAATCTACTGATGATAGATAAAAATAAACATATGCATAAAACACTGAAGAGCAGGTATCTGAGATCTGTCAGTTACATCCATGCCAGCCTACTGCAACATGACAAATTATGTAATACACTGCTGGCTTTTTATGTGGAAAATATTTGTGGGTCATTGAATTACAGCTTTTCTGCAGCTGCAGTGTGAAAAAAGCCTGAGAAGCAAGTATAAATCAAAGAATTCACACTGTTGAGATCTGAGAAAACCTTTGATGAACAGAGCTGAATGCTACCTGTATATATTCAGTAACTTCTCAGCTGGTTTAAAAAAAAAACTCTACAAGAAGCAACATTAAGAGCAATTGATGCTGTTGCTCAGAGAACAGCTCTAGTCTGAGGAGTCCCAGTAATGTGATTAAATTGGCTGAGAGTACTTTCTAGCAAAGCAAGCATAGAAATTTTGACACAGGGTCCTAGTTGTTGCCTTGTGCTGCAGTGTGGTAATAAATGATTACTCCAGAAAATGAACGATATGCTATCTCTAGACAGATTTGATTATGTATGATACTGGCTAGCTTACATGGCAGTGAGGAAGGCTGGTTCAATGCCAGGCTTAATGCAATGCTCTTCTGCATATGTATGTTTATACTCTGGCTCATTCTCCGCCCTGACAAGTGACTGAGTGATCCAGTGCCTAAGATCGGGTTTGTTTCACTTGGTGAGAGCACTGCATTAACACACAGCATGCTTCTCACCTCATTCTTCTATTGTGTCTCTGCCTGAGAAGTCCTACAGAACATGTGGGCTTTATAGACACAACTTTACCTCTGCCTCTTCCCACACTGCTGTTCATGATGTGGGAACACAGGATGGCTTATGCAAATATGCCACTACCTAAGTAAGTCTGGCCCTAAAACTGAATACTAAAATTTAATTTGCAAGTAAACACCTCTATAACTGATACCATGGTGGAATTTCTGCTTTGCTATAGAACAGTTTTGTTAAAAATGCTATCAAGATAGTGTTACCTTGAGATATTTTCATCTGTTACTATTTGGAAAAAAGAAAAGCTAGTAGTCCTAGCAAACATCAGAGCTAAACAACTTCATGAGATGGTTATAGGGCAGAGCTCTGGAAACCTTCTGTCTACTGCAACTCTTAGATATTAACACAAGCAGCAGACTAAACATTTGTACCCTGTTTCTACTGCCAGCTGACAAATGAATGTAATTAATGGGCAGCTATAAGGTGAAGGAGTCTGGAAAATAGCAAAAGTTGTCATCTTGAAATGTATAGCACTGATGCCAGAATATTGATTTAACTACATTACTGTTGCTAAGCAGTCCTATAGTTTTACATTACATATTGCCATTTGCAGTTTATTATTTTCTTCTATTTCTTTTCTACCAAATTATCCTTCACAACATTTATTGTTAGCTGGGCTTTAAACAAAATAAATATCCCATATCAAGTGAAGCTATTCAAGTCATGTGGTAATGTGATTCAACACTTTTAATTTTGTTTTAAAGTTAGATTTCTACTTTCTTTTTTTGAAATGTAGACTCTGGTAGGGGATAATTACAGTGAGCACACTTAGTGAAATAAAAATCAATGACATCTGTTTTATTGCTCATTGGGGAAATTGCCAATATTGGAAAAAAAACATTTTCCAAATAACCTTTGTAAATGGCTGACAAATGAAATAGGAAAACAAAGATGCATGACTGTATACAACTTGCCTTATTCTGGGTACTTTATTTTCTCTAAAATCACTAGTTGTGTGATATGAACAGGCTGTATTTGCCATGAAGTTAACTGTAGACTTTCAAACACAGCTCTCTGAAGGATCTCAATACATTCACATCTCTGAGTTATCAGGAAAGGCATACTCCAGCTTCAGGTTTCAATTCAGCTTTGTTAGAAAATATTCTGCTCTCCTGGAAGGCTATTGATCCAAGGCTTAGTAGTTACTGAGAAAAGCAATCATGGTTTGTAGTAAAAAAGGATGGTCATAATGGCCTTGCCTGACCTAGTTTCCTACCTATCCTACCTCATCACTTCAAAAAACTCCACTAGAAAACATATTCTTATAAAGACAACTAATTCAAATTTAAGGAGTTCAAAACCTGCTGAATTTTCCATACCTTTGGTGAACCGCTCTAGTAATTTCCCTTGGTGTTAATTTTTTTTTTTCTGCTTAAAATGTGGTGAAGTAATCTTTAGCCATTGAGTTTTCTGATGCATATGTCTTGATACTAGAAACTGTTCAATCTACCATCAGCACTGACAAAAACTATTCTGTTTCTGAGTGGGAAGAGGGACAGGATTAATGTTAGATAGTAATAGATTGGCTCTCTCCAGTTTTCCAAGAGAAGCATGCAAATATTTGTTTCATTATTTCTAAATTTAATCATATTCAAGAAAATGCTCCAAGATTATGCCAACAGGAAGATATTATTAGATCAATCCATATCCAGATTATAATGTTTTCTTTTCAAAAGCCTTTTCTCATGATTTTACGTGTGATTTTTAAGGCATATATTTACATCCCACTTCAGAAACGTTACAGGCATTTGTGTGAGTGCACTGGCTTACACACAGAAGAATATTTTTGTCAAAGAAAGGAGGAGACTTGCTGCTCATAGCCACTGTGAGCAGTGAGGGTGGCAGTGCTGGCTGCAGGAAGGTGTTAGCAGGAGGTAGGCCCCAACATGGCAGCAGCACTCCACAGGCACCTACCAGTGACAGAGGGAATTGACTGACAGTGCCCTTCTGATATCCTTGGGTTTCTGAGGTTATTTATTCATTCATTTATTTATATTTATTTTCTGCTGTAGCTAGTGGAACTTGCACACAGGAAGCGGTCTGTCACTGGCAGTACCATCCTGAAGGTGGACACACACACACTCCCTTTAGCAACAATGAGATTTAGGTCAGCCTGCCGAGACTTTTGAAATCGTATTTTTAAGTTTTAGATAAAGTCATAAATACTGGTAATACCTTGAAATGAAGGGGCAAAAGCCCATCCCAGATCCAGGGGGCAGCAGTTGGTGTGAGGCCAGCTGGCAGCAAGTGCAGAGGGAGCTGAGGGATCCCTGTCAGGTCTCCTGCAGAAATGGTCCAGTGTGGGGCATGCGGCTATCTTGTTCTTTCCAGAGTACTGAGGCGAAGCAACAGAGGCTCTGAAGCTGCCTGGCTAACACGGCACTGCAGAAGGGACAGCAGAGCCACATCACCAGGACGCTGGGAGCTTAGGGCTGGAGCTGCTCCAGTCTGGGGCCTTGCCCACTTCAGGCAAGGAGCAGGGGCTGAAAGACAAGGAAGAGGCCGGGAGCCTGGAAACCTCAGGAGAAGCAGGAGCTGCTGCAGGACATCCTGATGGTAAGAGTTTTAATGACTTTTTTTTTTATATAATTTTTTTTTTTAATTCAGTCTATTTTCCCCTTTTCCTCACCTGCTTTAAATGCTGCGGGTGTTCACCTGCAACGGCATCAGTGAGTGCAGCCCCAATGCCCTGTGGTGTAACAGCTTTCTGTTGCAACTGTATATAAGCCAAACCATCAGATCAGGCAGAGAAAAACAGAAATTTTCCTCACCGATCCTAATGTGCTTTGTTGATGTGTCTTCTTGACTTTGTTTTGTTGCTGCTATGTGTTTAAATTGAAGATTTGCATTTTCAGGCATTTTTCATTGTCTCCCAGGTCTGTTTTTCTTATTCCATATCATTCTGCTGCGTCCACTCACTTCATGTTTTTGAAGTCAAAAAGCAAAACAACAAAAAATCATTCACATTTGCTTGAGATATTGCAATATAAAAAGAAAATGATTAATCACATTTAGAAGTGTCTATAATCACAATTTTGTTGTAGCAGAGGAAAAATCCTAATTACAATACCTTTCTAAAGTTATTCTGTGTAGCTCCAAGTCATGCGTAAAATGGCTGCTGCCCCACTATGTTGGCCTTACAATGATATAAACAATGAAAACAATGTTGAATAAAACCAGAAATAACAGAGAATAGTATTCTTTTTCCAGTTTAGATAAGGTTGACAAAAAGACAGACTTTTATTTGTAAACTTGAGTCTTTACCCTTCCTTATTTCCTGATGTACTCAGTGCCCTTTTCACCAGACTGCTGCTGCTCTCACAGTGCATGTTTCAGTAGTATTTGCAAACCAGCTCCATATGGTTTCTAACAATTTTTAAAAATAGAAATACTGGAGCATTATTCTTTAAGTCCAGATTTATCTGTGTTGAATGGAAAATGAACATCATAAATCCGAGAGCTGCTGGTGAGCAGTTAGAGATTAACTAACATTTATTTTAAATGGCATTTTCAAAGCACTGGCTATTTTTTATTAAGTAAATTGAAGAGTAAATACATGGTAACTTGAGGATGTTTTCCATCATTGAAGTCATGGCAGCATCTTTCGCTGGACAGATGCTGCACAGAAAGGCCAGGCTGGTGCTGCATTGGGGATCTTGCAGCAAGTCAAACAATTCTGGGTGGTGTTGGCAGGCACCAAAGTCAATATTCATGTAAACTGGGAGAGACTTGGTAATTGTTAGAGTTAAATCTGGTAATTATTTTTATTTGCTCAGTTACATTCTCAAGTTTCATGTTTTCAAGATTTTTTGTGCAGTTCAGAGAGATACAAACATAAGAGAAAGAAACGTAAAAGTGCAGATATTATGTTATATCAAATGACTCAAAGATTTAAGGTCGTAAAGCACTCCTCATTTATGGCAGGGCTCACAGAAACAGTTAGGAGAGTTGGCTGTGCTGGTGAATGGTCTGTTTGATTAAAAATCTGCTGCAATAACTGGAAAATCTGCCCAGCTAGTGCTTGTTATCTATTTCTGTTGTTCATAACTGCTGCTGCTGTCACCAGATTGGTAATGTAGCACATGGTAGAGAAAAGAATTCTAAGAAATTTCTGCATGTAAATGGCTACTGCTTCTACAAAATGCTGCTATAGTAAGACCTGTGCATTCTTCAGTTTCCAGGATGGAGCACAAATAGGGCTTTTTTTGTATGCTCTTACCAATGCTTTTTAGGCTTTTCCCGTGTGCTGAGCATGTCTCTAGAGTACTTCATCTTCTATTGCCTGGCTTGAGTCTTAATTTCACTTGTTCTTTCAATTCTTTTGGAAAAAAAAGTGCTCTTCATAGTACATTTTTTAAAAACTATATGCTTTTGTACTCATTCGGTGGATTTTAAAAATTCAGCAAATTATTTGGACTTTTCAAGCAGCTGCTGATTTTCTTTTCGGATTAGTGCTATTTTGTCCCTTGAGTGCAATGTGCAACCAGAGAGACTATGATTTTTCTCTTGCCTTTAGTGAAATAAATAAAGAATAGAGTTCTTTACAGTCTAGCTTTGCAAAGTCTATAAAAACCTGCATCTAGAGAAAAGCACTGACACCTCCTGTGGTCAAGGAAGTTCCTCAGCTACAGCTTGAAGGAACTGGGAGAGAGAAGGATAGAAAGGATATAGCTGGTGATGTATCATGTCATCCCTGAATTGCTTTTGAGTTCCAATATAGAAATCCATTACCCAGTCCTGCCAGAGCTTTCTGTGCTAAGGGGACCGAGGATCTGGTCCAATATGGCCCTTAGAGATTGAGGGCATTCTGGCTCTTAACAAGACGTTTCACAAGATCAGATAAATACTGACTGTGCAGTTGAATAGTTAAGTTTAATTTAGCTTCTTTCACAGACTGCTTCTTAAAGGCTTTTCTGTTTGCTCATACCCATTCGATCTTAAACAGAGACATTGTGTTGCTATGGAAAATAGTGAAGAAGCAAAAACAAATGCTTCAACACGTACAAGGAAAGCACCCTGTTAACCATCAGCCATGCAGATATGAGAATGGAAAAGAAAATATGGGGGAGAATATGAAACCATTTCCAGCTTTCATTTTCTTTTTACATGAAATACAACTTGATTTTCTTCTTTCAGCATTGTGTAGTGGTATTCTTGTGATCCTGGGGAAGAGGGTCATTTGCTGATAGTGATTTCATTATTCAGGGGTACCTGTCACAGTCACAAATATCACTCTGAAACAAGAGATGTTGAAAAGCCTCGCCTGCCTTACACTTCACATATGCGTATCCTACACTAAGCCAAAAAGAATAAGGGATTTTTCCTTCTATGATTTCTTTGGTCCCAAGAAATTTCTTCATGAGACATTTGTGGGAATATAATACCCTCAATCCAGTCAGACTTTGTCTTGCCTCCAGACTCTGAAAGCACTGGAGAAATATAAATTAGAAAAATTTGACATTGGCCTTGATCTTTGCTTTGCCACCTATGATGCCTTCCAGGGTCAGCCTTGAAATTCAACACAACACCATTCTGTTGGAAGAAAGCACAAGTTGCACAGTGGAGCTATTTTATTTTTAAAAATACAGCTTAATTTTTTAAAAAATGGTCACAGAGGAGCCAACCTGTTTTTAAACAACTGAACCTTTTCATTCTAAAGTCTCTGTGTTTTTTCCATCTATCTGCACTTTTGTTTTTATAATGTTCTTAGCTAAGCAAAGCTAAAGTCAGTACTGTTAGAGGATGCTGAAGTTGACATTGTAGATCTGTGTTTAAAGAGGTGAATTGTGTTGTGACAGACTAAGACCACAGTTATGTTGTTGTTCTTACTAAAGTCAGGAAAACTAGGCCAAATTCTATACAGCTTATATAAAACTCTAAAAGAAACTTTGCCTAAAACACATAAGAATTGTCAGAAATGGAGCAGCTCTGTATTTTTCACTGTATTTTAAAAAAACAAGATCATTCTTTTTTCCAACTGCAGCTCATATGTTACTCAAAAATGTCTAATTGGAATGTAGTGTAAGTGTAAAAATTCAGCTAAAAATACATACCAGAAATTCCTTCAATATAAAGTACCAACTACATTGAGGTGAAGCCTAGTTATTTACTGGAAAATTCCCCATTAGCTAAACTCAAGATAATTTGTGTCAGTGATGAACAGTGAATAAGATGATCAGCAAAATGCTCGCTGCCTTTGAACGTAGCAACAATTGCATCACACTGGTCTCCGTGAATCAGTAATGCATCTATTTGTCAGAATAATTAAATTATGGATTTATTTTATTGCCACGAACAGATGGACAAATCACAAAATCCGGAGTCATTCTTTAAATTTTTCATTAGTCCTTTTCCAGTTCTAGATGCTCATGTAAATAAGTGACTGACTTTCTTCTACTGGCAGACAGCATTACTTTGTAAGGACTGCAGTAATTCACCAGTGCACATAAACTTATTTTTTTGGTTATACACCCCTACTTTATCTAAATATTTTGTAGAATTTTAACTTTTTCTAAGAACACTCAGGCTTGATATGGAATACAGCACTCCACAATGCTTATTTTGTACCTAATTTCTAACTGCATTACTTGAAGCAGATGAGATCTTGGCATGTGCCCATGGTTACATTTTGAGTCAGTACATGAAACGGGATTAATAAAAGACTTTTACTAAGCTTAATCACTACTCTGTCTGTAAAGAAAAATGTTTTCCAGTGAGTGATTTAGACTGAGTCCAAGCTTGTAAATTTGACTCTTTGAATTTGGTTTCCTGCACCAGAAAAATACATTAATCCTCATTACTTACCAGGACAGTAATGTACCTGCAACGTAGCAAGGCAGTCCTGCAGAGAAAATAACATAAACATCTCTGGACATTGAAAACATGAAATAATATTTCATTTCTCCCTTGGTAGGGAATCAAAGAGAGTCTTGAGCACTCTGTTTCAAACCACATCACAGCTGAAGTGTCCAAAGAGAATCTAAAGTTTCAGATACAACCACTGTTATGTGAAACAATGCCACAGGAACATTCTCATGTCAAAACCACAATTTTTATAGCCAGCTGAATAGCTCTTTCAGGCAGCAAGCAATCAGTGCATATGTAAAACTTATTCCAAGTAAAACAGAGATCCACTGCATATCTGTTCATGGAGATTACTTAGCCTAGGCTCTAATCTCTTGAAATCGGCATAATAT
Source organism: Meleagris gallopavo (assembly GCF_905368555.1). Classification (NCBI taxonomy): domain Eukaryota; kingdom Metazoa; phylum Chordata; class Aves; order Galliformes; family Phasianidae; genus Meleagris; species Meleagris gallopavo. The sequence continues at coordinate 31,131,185 of NC_139405.1, read as the reverse complement.
GAAGGCACTCGAGAGAAAAAACACTCAAATTACATACTGTTGAAATAGGAAATATGCTAGAATTCTTTTACTGACATGTTTTGTTGGACATTTCTCCAGTTATGCTGTTGTCCAAATATTACTGCTCTGTGTATTAGTTTGAAAGGCTTTAAGGGTCATGTTTTCTGCACATGAACTGAGATGGAGGCTGCAGATCAAACTTACAAAAATAAAGAAGATGTCAGGTTTCAAGAGCGTGACCTCTATTCATGTGAATGGTAAGCTCTTCTATGATGGCTACAGGGAGAGAGCTGCCTTTACCTGGAAAAGGGGTAGAGTCTCTTTTATCTACTGGTGTCTTCAGTTCCTTCCTGCTTTTTTTCCCCATGTATAATGCCCCCAGGAGTTGCCCTAGTTATCCCCAAAAATCAGCTTAGCTTTAAATAGGAACAGAACAGGCCAGAATAAGTGAATCTCCTTCAGTACCTGAAAAAGCTGTGTGCAAGTGAAGAAAGCTCATGTCCATAATAACTCATACAAACCTGCTTCCTCCTTCTCTCTTACCCTATTGCAAACAGAAGATTTTCCAGGTTATACAAAACCAGGTGATTATTAAAGCATCTAATGATTGATGGCTCTCTTCTCCAGTTTCCTGAGTTCTGCTCATAACTGAATTAGGAAAATATGTATTCTCAGGATCCTTGCTCTGCAAAGCATGTGGAGGTTCTCCTTCCAACATTCTTCTGAATCAGTAAGGAAGATCAGCTGCTTCCAAGGAGTTGAGAACATCGAGGTGCAGAGAAAAACTAAGTTGATCTTTGAAGTTCTATGTTTTACCTAAGATAAGCAAGAAAGGACAAACCAAGTTTCGCACATTCTTCAGTACTACTTTATGTTTTAAGAGATTTCTTCTAGCTCTCCCTTTCTAGTTTCTGAAGACTGACTTTATTGGAAGTGTGTTCACAACACCACGAATGTCTTAGGAACCTACTCCCTGTGTTAAGACATACAGATGCCTTGAAAAAAAACCTTTCCTGATTAGACAAAGGAAAAGATCTAACTTTATACGCTTTAGCAGAAAGCTTAAGATTCATTTCCCATTCAAATAGCCATTACTTTCTCAAATCTTTCATAATGGTACCATTAATCCCTTTGGATGCAGGATATACAAGAACTCCATTTTTAATTTATCACACTATACTACACGAGACATCAGTGACATCAGGACTGGAGGCTGCCTGGGCTGAACTGACCACACAGTGGTGGTGTTCAAACTCTTGAGGGATACTGGACAGGTAAAATGTAAAATCATGAAGCTTAGTTTTAGGAAAGTCTATTTCCAGATCCTCAGGGAGTAAGTTAACAGAATCCTTTGGGAATGTGTTCTGAAGGACAAAGGAGCATAGCAGAGCTGGCAGATCTTTAAGAAAGCTTTCCTTAGGACACAAGAGCTTTCCATCCAAGGTGTTGGAAGTCAGGAAAAGAATGCAAGAGACTGGTATGGGTTTACTAGCACCTGCTGGTCAAACAGAAGAGCAAGAAGAAAATATACAGGCAGTGGAAGCAGGGATAGGTAACCTGGGATGAGTATAGGGATACTGCTAGCCAGTGTAGGGATGGGATCAGGAAGGCTGAGGCCCAGCTAGAACTGGACTTGGCAAGAGGCACAAAGGATAAGAAAGGCTTCTATAGGTACATCAAAGGTAAAAGGAAAGTCCAGGAGAGCATTCCCTCCCTAGTAAGCAACACAGGCAGGCTCGTAACAACAGGCATGTAGAAGGCTGATGTACTGAACAAATTTTTTTTTGCCTCAGCCTTCACTAGTGACTGCTCTACATGCAGCCCTCGAGGGGATGGTTCAGACGATGGGAACTGGGGAAGAACTGCCCCTCCCACTGAAAGTGACATGCTAAGGCACACAGAAGAGAGGGAGATGATAGGGAATAACCAGCATGGCTTTGGCTTCAGCAAGGGCAGGTCCTATCTGACCAACTGTATGGGAACTGCTGAATCACAGCCTGAACCTCTGATTGACCACCTGAGACAAGAAATGAGTCAGCCCTGGGAGCACAAGTGAAGACAATTCTCCTGTGGAAGGGGTGGAGTCTGGCTCCACATCTCCTAGACCCCATTTAAGAGCTGACTACCACTAGAGAAGGATCTCTGTTGGAGATTGCTCCTCTTGGAGTCTTCTCAATGAGCCTTGGATAAGGGTAAGCTTTCCATCCATTCTTCTTTAGCATGATAACATGCTTAGCCTAACTTTCTTGTATATTTCTTAATTATGACATCTGTATGTTCATTGATTATGCACCAGCCTTGTCACTTTTTATGATGGTATAACTGCATCAGTGAACATGGGAAGAGATACTGATATCATCTGTGTGGCCTTCAATAAGGCTTTTGACATGGTATCCCATACCATCTTTCTCTGGAAATTAAAAAATTATGGATTTAGTGGGTGGACTGTTTGGACAAGGTGGTTGCAAGATTGTACCCGGAAATTGGTGGTCAATGGCTCATGGTGCAGATGGAGGTCAGTGACAAATGGTGTCCCTCAGGGACAGTACCGAGACTGATGGTTTTTAACATCTTCATCAGTGATACTGACAGTGGGATCAAGCACACCCTCAGCAAGACTGCAGATGACACCAAGCAATCTGCGGAGTACAGTTGATATGCCAAAGGGATGGGATGTCATTCTGAGAAACCTAGGCAGGCTGAGCAATGGGTCCAGGTGAACCTCATGAGGTTTAACAAATGCAAGTGCAAGGTCTTGCATATGGGTTGTGGCAACCCCTGCTGTCAGTACGAGATGGGCTGCGTAAGGATTGAGCACAGACCTTCTGAAAAAGACTTGGGAGTACTGGTCGATGGCAAGCTGGATGTGAGTTAGCAATGTGCCCTCACAGCCTAGAAGGGCAACTGTATTCTGGGTTGCATCAAAAGAAGGGTGGTCAGCAGATTGAGGGAGGTGATCCTGCCCCTTTGCTCTGCACTGGTAAGACCTCTTCTGGAGTACTGCATCCAGATGTGAAATCCTCAGTACAGGAGAGATATGAATTTATTAAAGCACATCTTGAGGAAGGCCACAAAAAAGATCCAAGGGATGAAGCCTCTCCCCAAGGAGAGGCTGAGGAAGCTGGGACTATTCCACCTGGAGAAGGCTCAGGAAGAACCTGGAAGCAGCCTTTCAATATCTAGAAGGGTGCTATAAAGAAGGAAGGGCACAGACTCTTTAGCAGGGTCTATTGTGGTAGGTCTAAGGAAAATGGTTTCAAAATAGAAGAGGGGAGATCTAGATTGGACGTAAGGAAGAAGTCTTTTATAATAAGGGCGGTGAGGCATTGGTACAGGTTGCCCAGAGATGCGATGGATGCCCATCATAGGAGACATTTGAGTTGAGGCTGGATGGGGCACTGAGCAACCTGATGTAGCTGTAGATGTCCCTGTTCATTGCAGGATGGTTGGACTAGATAAGTTCTAAAAGTCCCTTCCAGCACAAAAGATTCTATGATTCTCTTCTATGATTCTACATTAAGTTTTAGGATAAGTTTTCACTTAATACTTTTCTAAAGGAAAGATCTAAAGCACATTAAAAATAATAATATTTTTTTTTTTTTTTGCTCAGAAAATAAAAGTTTTTGTTATATCAGTTTGAGTTCATGTCTCAGGCTATAGAGAAAAATCTTTTTCTTGTGAAGATAGTGCCTCTCAATGTAAATATCAAACAACAATAAGGATTGTGTTTTACTTTGGGGAAATCCCTGTGAAAATGGTTAAAATCCTTACACCACGCTGACTGGAACTCTATCCAGTTTCTGGTAGAATTCTCTCATAGGCGATCAAACATACCCCTGTCCTCTGTATACCAGGGAAGGATGTCATGGACTGGCTTTCCTTCATATAAACCAGTGCTCACTGAAAAACAACTACTGCTAGGAAGTTTTAAAGGTTTTAGTAATTTTGAATAACCAGGAACCTGCATGTTCACCTGGATTTCAAAGGATTTTGAAGGGACATTAGAGCTACAATAACATAAATTAAATGACACGTGACCTTCCAGTATCAGGAAGCTTGCTGCCCTGCAGGTCCCTAGCTTATCCAGGAAATTGTATCTTATTGTTGACTTTCACATACATAACTGGAAGTCTGTAGTGTTTCCCAGACCTGGCACTGAAACCCACACAAAAAAAATAGCATCAGCTTCAGAATGAAGTGCTAAAGGAAATATTAATAATCTTGAATTTAATTTATTGATCTTAAAATTTTTGTTTGGCAACGTTTCTATGGGAAAAAAAAAGTGTAGTGCTTCTCACTTATTAACACCTGGTTAAACTCCATATAAATCCATGGCTGTGGCCAAACACTGCTCATTAAGGAAAAATTGTACTGTTGTCCTAATTAAGACCTAGACCTTTCCATGAACTATCATGAACTGATTCTATAAAACCTTTTTCAATAAAGCATCTGTTCCAACTGAGTGTATACAAATTAATTAAAACATTTTATTTCAACAACCACTTCCAGGTGTGATTCCTCATGTCATCTGAAAATTTGCTTTTAAGAATGCTGTTTGCAGGACAGCAGGGGGCAGATGTTTTTTACAAAGTAAAAGTAGAACTGTTGACACTGTAAAAGCCAATTCTTCTTGGCACCTGCCAGTATTTGCCTCCGTGACTGACATGGACTGACATAAGTCCACTTCTTGGACTTATTTTATGTGCCAACTATCTAGCCAAAACCTTGGCAACATTCTGACTTCATATCTTTTGCTGAGTGCTACAGGCCAAGTGCCTTTTACCTCTCTTCTTTCATCTCTCTCTTTCACCCGTAGAGGTCAGAAGTTCATTCACATCTCTTTGGAGCAGCCAGTTTCAGTAACAATTCTTGAGTACAATTATGTTTAAAAAAAAAAAAAAAAAAAAAAAGCAATGTTGATTATATTAGAAACAAGAGGGAAGAATTAAATGGAACAAAAATGAAAACAGAATAAAGATTCCTGTGTCTGGCAACTACACAAAGTCTAGCTCACAGCGTTACAATCTTACAGTCACAGAAATATGTATCAATGCTTATCTGACCCTTCTTCTCATAATATGGTCCATAGATCTGTTAGAGCGGGAACTTCAGCCAGCAAACAGCTGCAGAGAAGAACAATTCTGGCAGTTGTGAAGAGCAGGGGAATGTTTCCCCTTTTGAAGCTCCCATCAGCTGAAAAATGGTTTCTCTTGCTAGGATGACTGAAATCCACTGTTATAAACGGCAGGTTGTGTTTAAATATATTTTGAGGACCCAAAAAACAAGCAACAGTTTCACCTACTGCAGAATATGGATAACAATATTTCCAAATCTTGTAAATTCCAGCTTTCTGCTGGATGTGTCAGAATATCTTGTTCCTATTAATTGATACAAGGAAATTTTTAGCTGAGATTACTTAAATTTTTGTATTTCTCTCCATACAAGATCTGTCATCAGAGAAATACATTCCTCAAAGAAGAGAAAAAGTATTACTCTTTAAAATATAGTAATTAAAAACTACGTATATTGTATTTAAGGCAAAAGATTTTATCAAGAGACAGGAAACTTCATACACTAAAACTGGCTTATCAGTGGACAGAATGTGTTATGTGAGTTGGTACAATAGTACAGAAGGCAAGGATAATCTGCCTTCAGACTGTCATCCCTTTTAAGTATTGAAATTAGGTGCTCCATCAAAAGGTCAGTATTCCTTGATTTGCTTTCATTAAGGACTGCCAGATTATATATATTTTAAATTGCTTGTCAGAATCAGTAGTTTAATATTTGCTCTCATTAGAGAAATCTGTCAACTTATTTTTCAAAAACCTATCAGATTAAACAAGCATCATCAGTGGGTAGGAAGCACAAGGACAACTACTGTGCTGTTTCTGTCTGCACATGGCCTAGATTTTGTTCTAAAGTATTTCAGGATCAGAGTGAGGTTGGTGGCCTAGGACATTCTTTATTACTGACCTGTTAACGAGACCATTCAGGACAGGGAAATACAGCTTTAACACACCAATGCATTCATGGGAGGTGTTCATGTTCCTTTTAACTATCAAATGAAAATGTCACATCCAACCCAGAGATCTTATTCACTGGTGGAGTTGTGCTCTTTCTTTCCACCACCTGTTCTCAGAATGGAGTTGCAGCAGCCTCTTCAAAATCTCTCATTTTCCACATGTCCTAGTTGTGAGAGCACATAACACATGACCAGGACTGACAGGAAATTACTGTCACACAAATGAAAGCATGAGATATACAGCTTTTTGTAAGAGGATGGAATGGAGGACCACAAGCGATTACAAAGAAGAACAGAAACGAGCAGGCATTAAGACAGGCTTAAGAGAAGGAAGAACCAAACAACATTAGACAAGGAATAGAAAACTGAAAACAAAAAACAGAAACTACTCACTATTTCAGAGAAAGAAGAGGGCTTCAAAGACAGTAAAACCAGAAAGAGAAGACATAGGAAAGGTGTAGGGATAGACAGTGAAAAGCGGTATAATGGAAAGCAAAAGGAAGTACAGATAAGAATGGGAGGTTAGAGATTGATCAAATATCCCTACGTATGAGGAATGAGTAAGGAAGGGAGAGGTTGCTTGAGGCTTATATGAACTGTTGATGAATGCAAAAAGACATAGAAACAGAATGAGAAAAACATCTGGGGAATGCTGATGAAAAGTAGAGATGTGAAGTTATTGGGACAAATTGTATGCAGAAAAAGCCACTGAAGCAGAAGAGAAGCATAGGTTAAAAATAAAATAAAACAAAAAAAAAATCCAAACCCAAAAGACTTGTTCATCTCAAGCCATACAAGCTAGGAGAAAGAGACGAGGCTCCATATTCTTTTCTTTTGCAAAAGTGTTTGCTGTTTGCATATTACAGAAATAGCAAAGCATCTGTTTTTTTTACCACAGCACATCCTGCTGCAAAGGTAATCCGCTTCTGGATATCCATGTTGGTTCCTCCAAAGAAGATCATGTTGGGCACAAATACACTGAAGGTGCAATATAAATGCATCCAAATGTATTAAAAATTTTTCATTTTGCTTCCTAATCATCTTTAGTCCTGTAAATGTAGTGACTGACACTCACTTTATCTGTGAACAGAACGCTGAGCACTCATTCAGAAAGTCACTCACCAAACGTATATGAACACACAGCAGTATTAATTGACACATTTACGTGATGGGACATAAGGCACAGTATAATCCCTGCTTTGCAGTGTTATCCTCAGTGTTACAGATGAACAAAAATGTCTTAGTATATAGCCTTGAGATTTAAGCAGATGTCTTTACTGCTTCCGATTATGATTTTGCTATTATTTGGATTCGCTACCCCAGAAAAAAACTGCTTTGCATGAGGTTAGAAATTTGGCGTTTTTTTTTTCCTTTCTATACGTTTTAGAGGAATGCTGCAAGTCTTTCCTAAACAGTGGCTTGATTCCAGAGCAAGATAGGAAAACGTAACATTTAAATTAAATAAGAATAAGATTAAAGTGTTTCTGTAAAGAACTAAGTATATTCACTATATATTCAGGTCCCTCAAGTTTTCTACATAGACAGCAGACATTGAATGAAGCTGTTAAGTGTAAAACCAAACTGAAGCACTGATAAAGAAAAACAGGATGTAATCTGTGCCCTGCTGGATTCTCACCATTGCGATAAGGTCAAAAAAATGCAACTTGAAACAGGTATCAGACATGTTCAGAAAAAATCATCGCAATTTCCAATTAGTTGTATGGAGCAGCCATTTCATGAAGCATTTAGCAAGCTGCTCACACAAGCCTATTGCTCTCAACAAATTTATTCAGATTTTCACAAAATTTTCTGCTGTTCATAGATGGGACCACACTTCCAAATGGTCGTGCTTTATTCGTATTTAATCTGTTCTTCCCTCTAATGTGCAAATGTGTGGCACATTACTGCAGGATACTTACAATGTAAGAGGCCACAAAATGCGCAGTGAAGTTGCCTGAAACCTAATCTGTGCAAACACATCATTATCTGTAAAAAATAAACTATAAAATGACAAATGAAAGAAAATGATTATAAGCTGGGTAAGTATATATACTATAGATCAGGTCTGAGGGAAAACAGGCTCAAATCTCTCCTTCTCCTCTCCTTACTAAGATATACTGAGCACACTGAAGAACTCAGCAAGGTAGAGTTAAAAAAATTTAGTTCCTTTTTAGAGAATCGCGTTTTTCTCTAATACTGTTACTCATTCTTTCTAGGTATGAAACACGTTTGTGTTTTTTTTTTCCCCACTGGACCACTTAGTAAACCACAGAATTATCTAGTTAGTGATCAAACCTTAATTAGATTATTTCCATGCCAAAACATCCCCCGCCATTGGTATGAACCACATTAACTCTAAATAATTTGAAAGGAAAGCATAGGCCCTGAAACCAGCTCCCTCTTTTACGGATGGGAGAGCAGCTGCCTGTAGGATCACGGTCGTGCCAAGGATACTTTATGCTCAGCAGATGGTTCCCTTCTGCCTCGAGTCTGAAGATAGAGAATTGCTGAACAAGCCTTTTGTAACATTCCTATTGAAAAGATAATGGTCAGCAATCAAGTCTGAACGAAAAAGAATGGTGGAATAGTTCCCCTAAATATAAAAATCTATCGATATCCTTCTATCAATAACAACTGATTTGGTATTTCCTAAACAAGTACTTGATTGATGACATTTAGAAGGTATAATGTTTTTAAATGTTAGAACTGGAATGGAATTATATCACTGTTGACTGTAGCACATGCCTGCTCACACCAATTATCATCCTCTGCCTGTCTGAAGATTAATACTCTGTATATATACTGTGAGGGGAGAAAGTTGGAGCAAATTCCTTTCCAGCATTTTTTTAGGTCAGCCAGATATTTTTCCCTGGTCAGAAAATTCCATTCACAGCTTTTTATATGCAGCAACTGTAGGGAAATGTATTGAAAAGCCTTAGTCCACAAAGAGTAACACCTTTATTGACAAAGGTGAGTGCTGAAAGCCTGGTCGTGCGCAGTAGAAAACTTCTGTAATGTTAGTCAGTGCCCAGTGAGCAGGGCTGCACAACTCTGGGGAGGTATCTTACGGCCAGACTGCATCACTGCAGCAAGCCTGGTGTACACACCTCATGCAGCTGAAACCTTTTAGGGATGGTGTGTAAGAGTAATGAAAAGGCAGAACTGAAAATCAATATGTGCTCAAACGAGATAAAAATTAAACTGTATCAACAGCTGTAAAAATCTCTATCTGCTTTTCTTATGGCTGTTTACAAACAAGTGTCATTATATACCACCAGCATTACACATGGTTTCAAAACTAAGCAGCTTTTCTTTACCAATGGGAAACCCACCAAAACCATGAAATGCCATTGCAGGTCTTGCCAGCAGAAACAGAAATGTTCTTCCTGTGTCAGGAAGTACTGGATCTGTAAAGTAATTTGTGATTTGTTTAACATTAAAATCATAGTTGACTTTAACCAAATTGGTAAACAGGAATAAAAAACACTGAAGAGTTGGTAGGAAAATGACAGAATGAGTCTGAGGAGCCTCTGCTATTAGAACTTGCTCCACACCAAGTCATTTGTCAACCCACAAAGAAATTAATGGAGCCCATAAACTGCAGGACTCCAAACCATAAAGCCCTGCAGTTAGTATCTTATTTTGCACATATTGAAGTAGTATCCCAATGTGCATTCTTAGCAAATCAAAATGGAATTATACTGATAACATGCAAATAAAGTAGTCTCTGCTCCTCTGCAACTTGTAGACCTAATGACTTTGGTGCTAAACAGATTTAATCCATACATAAGCAAGTGATACAGTGATAGCAGGATTTCAATTATTTGTCTGCTTTGCTGGTCATTTCAGTTTTTTTTAGTGTTTCTTGGATATTCATTTCTCATCAGTTATTCCTCCAGTATTATTTCCAACGGCACTGCCTCTGACAGATCTGCCTGTGTACCTCAAACCTTTACGGAATTGCCAAAACTACCTCATTCAACATCTGAGCCTTTCTTCACTCAACTCAGAAAAGATAAAGGCATCTGTGTTCTCATCTGCATGCATACATACTGATTTTTTTTCATTATTTCCAACAAGAAATCAGATTTTTGGACTAGCATTTAAAAGTCTCCTTTAAGACCTTAAGGCAGCTTATATCATAACATAGACATAAAGTGGCAGACATCAGCATGTTTTTTCAAATTAAAGCATGATGAAATGCTAAAATCATAGCGTACTTTTTTTTAGATTATCTTTTAACATTTAGATATCTCATAATTTTACTAAGCCTAAAAGGGTTAGCACCTACTAAGACTTATGTGAGAGCAGTTCCTTATGTTGCATGTGCAGTTGCAGTAATTCATAGAATCACAGAATCACAGAATGGCCTGGGTTGAAAAGGACCACAATGATCATCCAGTTTCAACCCCCCTGCTACGTGCAGGGTGGCCAACCACCAGACCAGGCTGCCCAGATCCTCATCTAGCCTGGCCTTGAATGCCTCCAGGGATGGGGCATCCACAACCTCCTTGGGCAACCTGTTCCAGTGTGTCATCACCCTCTGTGTGGAAAAAATTCCTGTTAATATCTAATCCAAACCTCCCCTGTCTTAGTTTAAAACCATTCCCCCTTGTCCTATCACTATCCAGCCTCATAAACAGCTGTTCCCCCTTCCTGTATATATGCTCCCTTCAAAAATTGGAAGGCCACAATAATTGTCACTACACATTCCCACAAGCTTTTCTTTCTCAGTTAAGAAAAGGATTCTGCTTTTGAAATTTAATAATATACAAGGAAATATATTGTCACAGTATTTGAAAACAAGTATTTAAACTGCTCCCCTTCTCATAACATAACATAAGACCACTTATAATGTTTAGAAAGACCTAAGAGGGACTTCTGCTAACTGCTCTGTAAAGCCAAAGGAGTAGGAGAAGCATCCTCCCAAATGTGTGAATAAGCACCTAACCTATAGTCTATCTATTCTACAGAGTACACCTATAAGAGAAACATAATTTTACTTTTTTTTTTTCAGCTATTATCTAAGGCTATCGATACTATTAGCAGTCAAACTCTTAATGTCTGAGTATAAAGTAGCACTTGTTTCTTTAATAGTACATATTTCTTGAGCCAAACAGAAACTTTGGATCTGCTGCCTTTGGATCCGCTGCTTTTAAAAATGAACTTGGCTCTGTATCTATGGATGACTTTTTCAAGCGACTGCCTTGTGAGAAGAGTATTAGTATACTAACGAGCTCCTTGCCCCAGGCTTTGCAGGCAGATGTTCAGCTATGTAAATCTCTCAGTTTTCCATTTCCAAAATCATAAAGAAAGGAGAGAAGGCAATAAAGGATGTTGCACCAAATTTACAGCATTTAGACAAGATAAAACCGCTTTTCATTTTATTTGAGAATGTTTGCCTGCATTTCAGATGGCACGTGGTGGTGGGGGGAAAGCTTCTTAATAACTTACAGTCTTCAAAGAAAAGGGAAAAACATATTTTTTTCTTATTTCCAATTTGTGTTCATGTCTTACTGGCAAAGACCCATCTCTGTGATGTTATGCAACAGCATATTTCTAGTGTTTTTACTGCCGAGTGCTGGGTAGACCGCTCACCAAATCATTCATCTACAAAGATATTTGGCAATCGCTGAAAATCAGAATAGAACCCCCAGAGGGTGAACATGCTCCAATTTAGATTAATATTTCATATTAAGAAACACATTCTTGTTCTATTTTAGTTTTCAGAATGCCAAAGAACATGTTCTGGGCATGATTTGTAAAGAAAACCAAAGAAAATTTCACTTTTTCCTATCCCATAAACCTGCTAATCATTTATAGATAAGATCACTAGAGTAAACTCAAGTTAGAATGCAGGATCTAAATCTTTGTCAAATTAGTCAACTATTTATGAAAATGTTTTTAAAAGCTCCGTCATAAATAACATTATCAATTATAACAATGTGTCCTTGTTTATTTTTCCTTTTAAGAAATGGCATTGAAAAGAAAGATTAAACAAAAACCTACTCCTTACAGACATAAAACTACTTTCCAAACAACACTTATCGCACAAGAAATATTCCAAAAAGCTGATTTTTGATAATTACGTAAAAGTCAACTTGCACAAGCTCCCTGAAAATCTCTCCTTTGTTCTAAAGAGCAACAAACATGTTACAGTTTCTAAAGAGACTTTGCTGTGAAAAACTGAGTAGCTTTTGTATAAGCTATAAGTATATATGCATGCACACACACACAGAACTACAAATACAGAGAGAGGGATGTTCAGCACTGGTGTTTTATCCTGTGTTTGAGATAGAAATCTCTGGTTTAATCTGTTGGGAGTAACAGCCTAAATTTTTTAAAGAGGCAAATTAGCCACATTCAAGGCATTTGAGAAGATTTTGATCTTTTTTTTTTTGAGGGAAATTCAGTTTGAAAATTAAATTACAACTATTTTTCATGAGAGCCATCTTTCCAAAGTGCAAACATCACATATACATCTGTATTAAAAATAGGATCTGCAACTGAAAGCTCTGATGCATAAAGATTGGAATTCTGGCATAGTGTAGGAGACAAATAATGCAATATAGGCACTTCGATGCCACAGAGAATTAGGAAAACAACATTAAAATGTTATAAATACAAAAATAATTCCTCATCTGGAATCCAGCTAAAATGAAAAATTAGCTGTAAAAAAGTAATCTATTGAAAGCAATTCTTTGCCTCATTTTAAAGCTGTTCATAAAAATGCATAAGTTTCTCTGAAAAATCTTCAGATTAAATTTGAAAAAAAAACAAAAGGAGGGAGTAGATTTACCCAATCAGTATCTATACAATTATTTTTTTCCATTGTTTTCTCATTTCTTATTCTTTCTGTTCTTTAAACATGGTATTTTTTCTGTCTTCCTATTTCTATTCAGAAGCCAAAACCAAAACAAAGTCAGAACGTGCAAACCAAATAACACATAGCAAGTTTCCATTCTTCTGTTCTGCAGCCTATGACACTGCTGACAGTGTGTAGTGAGAAGGCCCTGTCAGCTGCTGTAAAAGGAGAGTTCAGCCACCACCAAGAAATACTATTTCTGTGCCCCCCACAAAGATATTTGGGAGAACATGGGCTTGCCCATATTTCTTGCACCTTGTTCTTAAGCAGCTTGCTGCTGCCTGGTCCAGAAGAGTTGTATCTGGTGCGGTCTATCAGTGATATCTTCATCCCAAGACTGAAGAAGAAGCAACTCTAATTTTCCATTCTTCTATATCAATGAAGAAAAAGCTTTTCATGTATGGATACTGAGAAGGATGCTATTAAGAGAAGTTTTGAACAAATGGAAGCATTCTTTCTCCAAACACAATAGAACTATTGCAGCGCTGAAGGTTAATTTTCATATAATTCCTGTGTAAAAACTGTGCGCTGTTTGGAGGATCAAAGCCAAAGTCTGATCTCACTGAAGTCAGATGAGATACCCTCAAGACGAATGTGATTCTTGGCTTCCCAGGCAGCCATTGGAGTCAATGTGTTTCTAATAAGATGGAGATTCAGAAGGGGCCAGGTGCTCTATTAGCTTAAATGGTGAGAGTAGTAGGAGTTGTGTAGAAAGTTGGTAGATGGAAAATATTTTCTGCCTTCCCTAGACTCGCTCTCCTAGGCCAGAAATTCAGTTGCTGCAGCCCAACGTTTGTACTGGCTGAAGTTCTGACTGAGGCTTACTTTATAAGCCCTTTATGTAATAGTAATAAAGCAAACGCTTGATGTTGTATATTTGTGCAAGAACTTTGTTTCAGCTGCTTTATTTATCCCTTATTTTCTTTCTGAGCAGAAGTCTGCTTATTTCCCTTTAAGTATTTTCTCCTGTATTTTCAAAAAGACTTTTGTACCTGCTATTTAAATAAACCCGTAGTTCAAAGGTAGCCAATATTCATTAAGCATACTACTGAACAAAAAACTTAAAGCAAGCTAAACACAAAACCTGTGGCTTCGTAATAATGCTATAATGGAACAAAATGTTAAATTGCAAGATGAAAGCTAAGGGAAGCTTCACATAGTCAGGCTGGAGTAATTTCAGACTGCAGAGCTGTAAAGAGGTTGGCAAGCTCTTGGGGTGATTTGCCACTGGTATTGATGGCTCTCCTGATGGAGGGAGCTCTATGACATTTCATAGTCATTCCAGGAGCACTTCTGGCAACAGCACGGCACCCTGGGGAACACCACTGGGATGTCTACAACATCAGCTTCCTGGCACTAGGCTCTTTTTCCAGAATAGGGAAGCTGCTCATTGATAGCTGCACTTCTTTAGGACACGCTGTGTATGTGCTACTTGGAACAGCAAAGCGTGTCTTCTCATTCTGACAGCTCCTGCAGCAGCTCTCAGCACCTCCACCCCTTCATCTGTCCTCCCCAGAAGCAAGGCTTTGCTTCTAAGTGGTGCTATGGCCCCAAGCTCTTCTTGGCTTCATAAATCCTGCACATTTTCAAGGACTCAGGAGAGATAGAAGCTGGGGAGTACATTGGAAGTATACCCACGGAAAAACAGCTTGAACAAATTCCAATTACCAGTAATCTCTCTTTTTCTCTGAGTGCTTATCTATACACATATTTACAGAGTACCTCCAATTTAGCACAGAAGAGCTGGAGAAGTGCCCTGGTGTCCCTTAAATCAACCGCGACAGAAATACTCTTTTTTTTCAGGACAGAGCAGTCTCATGCCTAAACGTATCTATATTTGTGTGGTGCATTTAAAAAGAGAGTGAATGAAGTCCAGATGGCAGCTCTGCAATTCACAGAGATGAAAACATCCCGCAGAGAGGTCACTAGTACCATCTGAGCTGTAATGGAAGTTTAGATCACACCACGCTACCCTGACTTGCTGATGCTTAACAGGTTTTAACATCATCTGTGACCCACTAACACAGTCTGTGTGGAGATGGCTGAACCTTTTACGAGCCTTCAGACACAAGTTTCAAAAGACAAGAACAAAATTCTGTGTATTTCATCCCACCAAGATTTTTGAAAAATATACAAGAATAGTTCAGGCAGAAAAAAAACCATAGATTAATTTTTCAAGTAGAATAAAAGCTGGACTTTATCTCAGAGAAGCACCCAGGAGGAGCCCTAAGTGACTTGGTCATAAAAAAAAAAAACAAAAAAACTATTTTCTGTGAAATGAAAAAAGAAACTCAGCGCTGACCTTTTGGGGAGTAAAGAATAGGCTCAGCTCCTCGAAGGACTGATATACGACAGAGATCTTCACTAACATGTCAGTGAGCTGGCCTTAAGTGGAGGATGCAATGTCAGAATGGACTCCTGCTCTCACCAAAAAGATCTACTACCTACTTCTAGCTGGTCTGATGGCGCTGCTGTTTGGTCCCACCTGACCATAGGTTTGGTGGTTCCATGTCAAAAATGCACCCAATATCACATGAAGTCTACAAAGATGTCTTCGTAGGAATATATAACTATTATCCTTTCTATCAAGTAAAGTATTTGCCATATGGTGCATGAGGTGCTCACACACTCTGCACATGAGGCCAACCTCAGACATGAGGTGCTGCTCCCTGGGAGTGCAGGTGGTGGGCCTGAACTGAGAAAGACCGGCAGCAAGGATGGGATCAGGGCATACTACCCTGGTAGGAGACGACAAGGAGAGTGAGTGTTCTGACTACTTGTACAGTGGTCCGCATGCTACAGTAAGACTACGATATGTGTGGGAACCACAGCGACAGTGTAAAAACAGCCAAGTACTGGAAAAGAGTCCTTCCCAGGAAAGAAACTAGCTAGCTTGCATGACAAATTAACAGTGTCTACCACATTAAGAGATACAGTGCTTTTCTTTTGTAGTCTAGTTGCAAATGATTTACCCATAATTAGTTCTACAACATAAGGAAGAAATTAACTTCTTTTTGAAACAGTTCTGTTGCCAGAAAGAAAAAATAAGAGCAAAATCTAGAGCAATATCCGTATCTTTGGGCAGTGTGGTAGCATTTTCCATTCCATGAGTGTTAACGCTAAAAATAAGCAGGTAGTAATTTGTATATGCCATACTGGATTTACTCCTGCAAAGCTGGGAGCACTCTGGCTGAGGCAGACAAGTTTCTGCATCTACCAATTGTGTGTGCCAGCTGATGCAAAGGGAGGCAGAAGAAAGAACTGTCTGACAAATAAATACCTCCATTCAGCCCCTGCACACCCTGCGCTGCTGTGAATGTAATCAGCAGCAACCACTTTGTCAGAACAGAACAGTACAGAAGACTTCTTGAAAAGCCTTGAGAAGTCCTCATTGTCATCTGAATTTTTTTCTTACCATGACATGGTAAGATGTTAACCATAACATCTTAGGTCGAGACAATAGTTAGCAATAGTTAAAAAATACTCAGTGAGAGAAAAACAAGGTTAAAATGGTTTATTATGTTTATAAAACCAAGAAAATGAAAATGTTGATGATAGTTCATTTTACTCCTCTGATTATGACTGAAATAGACAGACATTATATCAGTATGCACACATTTAAAATTGGGTGTACAGTTGTCAGTCTTACAAGCCTGCTTGCAAAGACTTAGTCAGTGTATTACAGTCTACGTAGGACTTTATTTATTATTTTTTTTCTGCTCTACATATATACACCATTTACAAACACAGAACTAAGGTACATGATTGAAATCACACAGCCAGTTTCAGAAAAGGGTCTTTCAGTCCCCAAACTTGGAACTGAAAATAGATATCCCCATTTCTGTATTCAGACAAAGTAGGAAATAATTCCATTGTTTCACATGACGCACATCTTGGTAAGTCCTATGAAGAGAGAGACCACATACTGCGCTAACTTCAAATCCCTATCTTGCTGAAAAATACAGTAGTAATTCCCTGCTCATGATAATCTATTCTATGAAGGAACTCATTTTTAGATAATGGCTCACAGTGGGTATTCATGAAATTAATCAATGAAATTAAAATTACTTTCCTGTGTATCTCAAGTGACAAGTTAGGGGCAAGGAGAACACAAGAGTAACAATAAGAGAGCATTAATTAGCTTTACTCTGTAAAATATTGTTTGCTTTGGGAACAGGATTTCTGTTCTTTTAATATCTTAGGAGCATTTGTCTTTAGCTGTATTTTTAATATGTCTGTATGTGAACATTATTATACACTGCTGTGCACTTTACAGCTATTCTAACTTCATACTTGCATATAAATGCTAATGTATTTTAATGATTTGAAAGCAGGTTAAAGAATTACTGTTTTATGTTTATACAAAACTGTGGGCTTTTGAAATTTTTGTTTGTTTGTTTTCTTTGCTCCAGTATAATTTTGTACTCTGTAAATGGGTAGGATAACTGGTCTATTGAGCCAAGCAGCTATTTTGTGAACAACACAGTTACTAAATTCCATTTAAAGACATTATAAAAAATAGTATCTTCTTTCTGTGGAAAGGGTGACACAATTATCTTGGGAGGAATTAAAGCCTATATAAAAAAGAAAACATCTACCCTGATACACCTTCTAACTCAGTCTGCTATCATTGCACTACCAACACGTTATAAAGTGGGAAAATTCTCTTACACTTCCTGAAGGAACTGGTATGAAATAAAAGAAGCCTGTCCAATATAAATGTCCAAGAAACAACTGTTATAGAAAGCAGTATCTTTGTGCTGAGTGGTGTTACAGAGGTTAGGTTGCCAAAGATTTCAAAAGGAGTTGAGGTTGAAAAACAAGTGCATCTGGAGATATTTAAGGGAGAGGTCAGCAATGGGTTTCCAGATGGCTGATAAAAAGAGCTTCAGCAGAGAGAATAGGAGCTGGTTTTCTTGTAAAAGGCATCATCTAAATTAATAATCTAAATTAATCAATCACAACCCTTTTAAAGTTCAAGTTTAACTTGGAGAAGTGATCAGGCTGATTCCTACTTTATCAAAACGGTTCTCAATTTTTAAGCTGCAAACAGCAGACATTACTCTTCGGCTTTCTTAAAATCATGGAAACAACTGTATGTCAAGATCACACACGCACCCTTTGTGGAGGAAGAACAGCGGACCATTTGTCCAGCTGATGTGAATAGGGTCAAGGGAGTTCAACACCTGCTTCAGGAAAACATGCTCAACACTTACACCACATTTTGCTGCAACAGGTGCTGAACTCATCTAACCTTGGCCATGCAAGATGGACAACTGTTTTCAAGGCTATTGGATGGGAGGAGTAAGCTCTGGTATGTATATTAGCAATATCTGTACAATAGTTACATCTCTGCATTCTTCTGGAAGTGAACAGCTAATGGCTATGGTTTGCAACTGCAGTCCCCTCAGAGGAACTTCCCTCAGCCAGTTTCTGTGTTTCTCTAAGGTGGGTGAATAAAGCTGATACTTGTCTGTACTTGTGAAAAATGATTCCTAGAGCTGTCTAAGAAAATGGCCCATGAAATAAAGCAACAATAGGCAGATCTCAATTTGTTGCATGATGTTGTAACTCAGTGTCACAGCACTGTGAACTGCTCAGTCTCATAAGAAACGAGTCATAAAAAATACAAGAAGGTTGTGAATAAGACCGCCAAATTACAATTAAACACTGTTACAATCAAATAGCTCATGTACAACTTCATAAACACTTCAGCTGGTGCTCTTAAATTGCCAGATATATTTATTTTACTCCTCTATAACATGCTAAAGAAAAAGTGTTCTTTGTTATCTGGAGCTATTTTGGATCTTTAGCAGTTCGCTTAACACATCATAATGTCTGTCATAGGCTTTGCTAAAACACCAGGGAAAAATGCATACCTCAGGAGGGGAATAAATCTCTTATAAGGTATTAGTATAATTATGTAGGTAGCCCTGTAGAGGTGAAGTGCTTGTCAGTATCAGTGGCTTTTAGTCCTGATTTGGCAGTGCTTAAGCAAGCTCCACTAAAAATGGCATGCAAATATAGACACAAGCTCTTTTCTGAGTCATATGCTTTTTATCCTGCTGGTTTGGGTGAATTTTGCCTCTTTGCTTCCCAATTGAGAATCAGCCTTACAGCACATGACAGATCCAGATGTCCAAACATAAATTATATGACTGTCTTTAAAGTTTATTGTTCTTCTTCTGAGCTGTCAAAGTATAAACCCATCCTATTCCAAACACACATGCTTGAGAGTTGCATTCAAACTCTTGTATCCTGTGGTAAATCTGCAAGAAAGCATAACAGTGTGATTAGTATTTTCAAATCTATGGCTGCTCACACAAAAACACGCAGAAGGTTGGAAGGAGTCGACTGTCTGGTCCTTCTCAGAGCTGAGCAGGGTTGATTTGGTTTGTGTCCAGTTGGGTTTTGAATTATTTCTAATGACGGACTCCACAACTTGCCTCAGCGACCTATAAAGATTTTCCTTATGTTTAAACAGAATTTCCTGTATCCCAGCATGTATCCATTGCATCTTATCCTTTCACTGGGCACCACTGAGAGGTCAGGGCTCTCTCCTCTTTACTCTCCACCACTGTATGATTGCATGCACAGAGAAGATCCCCCAGGAGCCTTCTCTTGTTCAGGCTTAGTAACTCCAGCCACTTCCCATTTGTGGCTGTCAGGAACTCAGATTAGGTTATTCCTGTCCTGCAAGAGTCTGTTTGCCTAAGGGCATTTGCCCTGGAAGCAGGTGGCAGTCCTGCTGAGAAATGTTTAAGTGAACGCTGCTGGGTGGCAGAGACAAGTTCTTAGGGGAAGCAGCTCATTTTTCTAGGGAAAGCCATTTTAGAATACGGATACATCATCCTGGGAGAGACATTTTAGGAGTGGCTTTATAGTATATTCTTATTGTTTCTTTTGTGTGTGTTTTTTGTTTAGCTTTAATTATTTTTTATTATTGTACATAATTAAAGACAAACACCTTGAAGATGATGAGCCAGTAGTTTTCACAATAATTGTGGGAGAGCTGTAGAAGATTCAACTATTATTCTGGTACACTATTGAAGACTGAAAGATTGTTCACAAAATATGTCTGTTTCTGAAGCATTATTCTGAAGCATTTCATTTCAGAGAAAGCTTTGGAAATAAAGCACAGATAAATGGAAGCAAGTTTTATGCAGCACTAAACGAGCTGGCTTGTGTACTATGATTTTAGCTCCTAGACTCAAGGGTGTTCACTCCTCTGACCAGAGACAGCTTTTTGCACCATTCTTACAGATAACACAAATCTCTTATTCTGACAGTCTCTCTACTTTCAGAATTCAGTCTTTCCTTGGCCACGGCATATCTTTATTTTCTACTTTTCATTACTAACTTAGTCTCACATTAGGGAAATTTTGAAAACATTGAGATAGTCTGGCTTTGTGATAAGAGATTAAATTAATTTGCCTACGTGGTGCAGTTAAAGCAATGATAGGATCTGAAGTATGCTTGCTGTAACTTTCTGTTTTCAGACTCCTCATGAATGTAGCAAGGGGATTGGTGTTTTTGATGCCCCTGTAGATAGCCTGACATGAAAGATGGATCCCAAAGGACAGAATAAACAAACTGAATGGTCAAAGGAGCTGACAGACCAGCTGTCAGTGCATAGAAGGCAGTGAAGGGGAAGGTATGTGAACTCTTCACTAGGCTGCAAAGTTCTCACAGCTGTTCAGGCAAGCAAACTCTTCAATATTTTTTTTTTATTTGAAAGGTGAATTCATAACTACTTAGATGCAAATGCACGCAATTTTTATTTTAGTCATTACATAAATGGCTGAAGAATGGTTTTACCATTATAAAAATACAGCAATCCCTACCAAACATGCAGATATTTCAGTTTCCTAGCCCCTGAAAGCTGCTGTTAAGGTAGGAGTGATGTTCTGAGTGTTCTTTGTGGAGAATTTCCAAAGTGTTTTCTGTGCTGGAAGCAGTTCAGACACATGAAGGATCTCATGCCGCTGCATTTGCAATTGAGGAATGTGCCTTTTGGTGGGCTTGTTTTCCAGAAAGATCTCACAAAGATGGACTGGGGAAAAAAAAAAAAAAAAAAAAAAAAGACCAATTAGCTTTTGTGTAAAGACTGTAAAGTCTTTCACCTTGGAGAAAAAGAGGACGCTGAGCTTGAAATTGGCAGTTACAGCTCAGGGAAGAGATCTTGCAGTCATCATTGGCAATGCTGTGAAATCCTTAAGATAAAATAGCTGTGAAAATACTCCCCCAAATCAAGCATGATCAGAAAGGGCATTGAAATGATAATAGAAAGCATCACTCGGCTGCAGTACAAAATCTTATATTCACTCACATCTTGAGCACGGTGTGCAGTTTGTTCTCACATTGCAAAGAGTTACAGTCACATTAGAAAAGGTGCAGAGAAAGATAAGAAATGATAAAGAGTATGAAGTAGCTGCATTACAGAAAGAGACTTAAAAGTTGAAATCTTCAATTTTGAGTGGAGAATGCTCACTAAGAAATGTGAAGGCACTCAGTGAAGTGAATGAAGAGCTGTTAATCCACCAAATCCTTCAGTAATAAAACTAGGTGTCACCCAGTAAAACTAGTAGAAAAATGAGTTTAAAACAGATGGAGGTATATATTTTCTCACACAGCAGGCAGACAAGTTCTAAAATTTATTGCCATAAATTTTGGAGGTAGGTAGCAGGTGCTAAAAAGCATTTGGATGTGACTGAAAAAATCAGTCAGGAATTGTTTAATCAGTGACTGTGGACACAGGAGCAGTAATATCAGGATAGTGGCCAAGAGCACACACTCTCTCCAGACATCATTTCCTACTGCCACTGGTGGATGGAGAATACTGGTCCAGCACAGTAGGGTGTATCTGAGAGCCACTGAGACATAACTTTCATTTGCTTCACAGTACCACGTGCAGGAACCAGCTGGTCTGCAGACTACAGATCAGCAGATCAGATCCACTTCATACTTAGAACACGTGGGGTCACAGAATAGCAGAGAGACTGCAACAACTTGTAGCAAGTCCATGAGAATCTCATGGCAACATCTGGAGTATGAGATGTGGTCAAGTGATTAAGTCATCTGCTGTATATCACGCCTGGTTGCCTGACAGAGGAAAGCATTGAGAAAATCAGGCTGAAAGGCAGTTATAACAAAGCATATAAATTGCTCCTTCTGATTCCTTCTGTTCCTCTTCTGGCTCCTACTACATGACTTGAGAATAGGATTATGGGAGGCTACGAACAAGCTTAAAATCCGGGCATTACTTAACCACCTCCTATTTCATATGTGGGAAGGAAGTGGCCTAAATCTGACCCATTTAATATATATAATATATTCCACAGCATGCAATGTTTTGACAGCTTAAGTAGATATACGAGCGCTGAATTGGTAACTCATTCAAATCCAAATTGGTATGCCTCCTATCTAAGTATTGCAAGTTCTGGTTTTATTCAGATAATTGTGTTTATTTTTTCTTTTCCAGCAAGATAATTGTGAGTATTACTTTAGGCTCTGGTATGTGTTAATCTTGTCCAGGTTTTTTCTAATGCACTTTTTTGAAATTTTAGATATTTTTCAGTGTTAGTAATAAGAAATGTAGGTGCTGGATGAGGGCACAGAGGGATGAGAATCTGTTTTGTTAGTGTCAAAAAGTTGTTGTTTATGTTAGATATTTTTTTCCCCTAAGTACAATACCACATGGACTTTGTGAGGACATCACAAACAAGCTGATTTTCCTAGTACATTTGTCAGGAACGTTTCCAATCTATAAATGAGGGGCTAAGTCACTGAGAAATTTGTGTTTTGTCAGACATCAGTAACAGAGATAAGAAAAAACTGTGGAGTGCCTTAACCACAAAGCTGTTGAAATGATGGGCCATGGAGCTAGTCTTTCTGTGAGCCTGACATGATCACAGAG
Source organism: Meleagris gallopavo (assembly GCF_905368555.1). Classification (NCBI taxonomy): domain Eukaryota; kingdom Metazoa; phylum Chordata; class Aves; order Galliformes; family Phasianidae; genus Meleagris; species Meleagris gallopavo. The sequence goes on along the minus strand of NC_139405.1, from coordinate 31,108,382 downwards.
CACTTCCAGAGACAGTCTGAAGGAAGTATTTTCTGGGCAACATCTAATCTCTCATAATGAAACATCAGAAACTCTCCTTGCAACTATTTAAATCCTTTGGCATGCCTATAATACAGGTAAGTGGTACAATGGGAATTACACCACTGGGAGTGTACACAGATACAATCCGAGACAGGCTAGGACAGTCATTAGGAAAGCTTTCAATAACTCCCAGAAGCTTGGACCTTCAGTCATTCTTCTTTACTCACATGAAAATTCATGACTTACTTTTTCTTCCTCTTTTTCTCTTTTTGCATCTTTCTTTTCTCAATATTGTTTTCCCATTATCCAGCAAATACTTGGTTGTTTCTGACAAGTCTTGGTTGTTTCTGACAAGTCTTGGTTGTTTCTCTAAGTCTTAAATCATATTGTGGCTCCAGTAATGTCTCTTCTGTCTCCTGAGCCCCAGCTTGTGGACTCTCTGAGAAAGGTGTATTAGCAATTAAGAACACAGTTTTCATACTTACACGGAAAGGATCATGAGCGTCTCCTTGATCCATGCAGAAGTTTGAAAGGCACATAGTTGTTGGCACTGATCACAGACAAACAACAGCTTGGAAACAGCACTTCCCTCACCCCCTCATCGTGTCCTCAAGCCCGAAATCAGCATGAATCATGAGCAAATGTGCTTGCAAATAGCTGATTGTCATACCAATTCATGTTCTGCAAGATGCTTGCAGTCTTAATTCATTTTAGGAAAAATTTTCTACTTGAAAAATATTGCCTGTATCTCTCTCAGTATCATAGAATCACAGAATAATTTGAATTGGAAGGAACCTTAAAAATCACCTAGTTTCCAACCCCCTACCATGCTACTAGATCAGGTTGCTCCAGGCTGCATCACCCAGGCCCTGGATACTTGAACTCTCAGTAAATACTACCTTACTCTTTTAAAGGACCATCAGAAAGACAGGTCAACAACTCACTGTGAAGGTAGAAAAAGACTTAAAACTCTTATCTCTGTCAGTTGCTATCTTTACCACTTCAGTGGGAAGATAAAAGACATGGACACTATTTTGCAGTGCTTAATCCCAAAACATGAGTTTGATTGCTTAAAGGAATCTGTCTGTATTTAATCTTTGCCTGTCCAATCCCTCCTGGATTTTCTTGTCATTCTTCTCCTGCCTCTTACCTTCTTTCTCTTCTTCACAATATATATTACCTCCCCTTCCAGAATTTGATAGACACTATTAAGGAGAGATCTTCTGAGAAGCCTGAGAAGGAAGACAAGACTTAGGAGCCATTCTAAAACAAACTTCAAGAAGCCACTGAAGGATTCTTCCACTCATTTATTTCAGCTTTGGAAGCTCAATTAGCTAGTTGTTTGCATGGGTCGCAAGAGCTTAAAGGAGCAGTGAAAGCGATTAATAAGGATAAAAAATGAAAAAATACTTTCATGAAGCAGATCTTAGCATAGTTTTTTGGAAACAAAGAACCCTGCAATTTCCCAAACCCACGAGGAAGAATGCTGAAGGAACTTGGCTCATTCACAGGTTCTGCTTGTGAGTGCAATTTTATATTGAAGTGAATGACTGAAATAGGGTCCTCTGTGTCTGCCACTCCTATTTAATGGCTCATGCTAAGCAGGCCTATAGACAATCTTCCCATCAGTTTTATAGACAATCTTTCCATCAGTTTTAATTATTTTTAATATTTTAACCATTTCCTAAAGCACCTTATAGTAAGGTGGGGTGAATTATTTTAGCAACAGGCTAAGTGAGTGCACAATAAATCTGGTCCTGCCGCTCTTAGGAAGGTGAGCATATTTTCTAATCTGGAGTTCTGGGCACAGGGAAAGGTCTCCTTGCTTTTGCAAGCAATCCATCAAATTCTTGTCTGCATTTTTGGACACTCATTATCAATATAGATATAAAGCTGAACGGTTCAAAGATTGCAAATGAGTTGCTCAATTTCTTTATTCTGTCAACACAAATGAAAGAGCAAGTCCAGTGGGGACACATTATACATGCACATAATTATAGCAAGGAACTTAGGCACACTAATGTATTTCTCATACATTTGAAATTTAATGCCCTTTACTTCAATAATAAGATTAGGAGAGTCTGAAGAAAAAGAAAACACAAAAAGAACTGGGAAATCCCCTATAATATGAGGAAAAATTGTAACTCAAGGCAGAGAACATTCTGCTGTCTCTGAGGATTTGTAAATAAGAAACAGTAAATAAATGTTTTAGTTTGCTTCACTATCTGGGCTGTTCTTATACTGAGAGGTACCCTCAAAACTACAGTGATGATGAATTGTTGGAAAGAAATGTATGGCAGAGCAATTTTTATTACATCTGGAGAAAAGTAAGCCACACCATGTTTAACACTAATGATTTCTACATGAGTTCTCCTGGCTGCACAGCCAAGTCCAAGAGATCCTTTTAAAACTTACATATGTAAACTCAGTGTGCACATAAAGAAATTGCATTAGTTATTCAATTTTTAAGAAAGCCAAAGAGCCATTAAATGCACAATGATATTTTTTCATTTATTCCCATTTCTGAAATTATTTTGGTGTTTCAGTGAGGACTTCATTTATTTTCTCCTGCCAGTATCAGGCCTCATGCTATTACCTTCCTGTCTTCAGACCAGCATTGCTTGCTCTACTGCAGCACTATCTGTGAGGATGAAGGTGTAGAAATTTAATACACACATTCCATTCAAAAACTGAGAACTGAGCTTAAATAAAACCTTCAGAGATTCAGAACTTTCTTACATTAAAGAAGAAATTATTTTTTGGAAAATAGTCATGCAGAAAAATAGGAAGAAGACAAAGAGCTGATTAAAAAAAAAAAAAAGTCACAGTACATCTCTGGTCTGTATTTTAGTTAATCTATATAGCTTTTTGTTTCTGTGGTTACCCAATCCTTCACATCAAGAATTGGAAGTGAACTGGATCTGAATCATTGCTCAGATAGACTTCAGAACGAGTTATAGCAGCACACTCAAATACCACGAGAAAGCAATTAGTTCTATCCATGCTGTCTGTGTGGCAGAGCACTGAGGCTGTCTCCAAGACCAGATTCACTGTGGATGCAGGCAATGACCCCGAATATACAGCCCCAGATATGACAGCACGGTGTCCAAGGGAGCCTGCAAGCTCTTGTGTGCCCGAGCACACCCTGTGCACTACCACTCCAACAAATCTCGACAGGCTGGCTGCTGGCTGACTGCAGGTGTCCACATGTTGTCCCAGTCAGGAAGACGCAGGCAGGTCGAGGCGTGCTCACAGCCACTCCCCAGACTGCTGCTCTGAGGAGGTGTAAATGTAGCCGCTAGGGATGACTCACGGCTGCTGCTTTTTGGTTTATCATTAGCGCGGTTTTACATGTGGAAGGAGTCATATGAAGAACGGAGCCGATGTTATCAGAATGATGAGGAAAAATGGATAGATGAAGGACTAAGAACTTAGCACCTGTGTTTTGCAGTGATGAAAAGGGGGAATCATGCACTGTGAGGCCAACTGGGGAGTTAGAAAACTCAGTAAGAGACACTGAGCCTCTGCACGGGAAAGAAATGCCTTAGACAGTGTCTCAGTGGATGGTGTTCTGTGCTAGGAGATGTTAGTTTGCTCGGATTCCATTAAGAAAGGCACTCCGACGCTGGAAAATATTTCTTAAATTGTCATTTATTGAATGGTGGAGGTAACGTTATCTCACTGCACATGCAGGGAACCCAAGCTGTGCAATATTAATCAGGCCTCCAGTCAGGACAAAGCACATTGCATAAATCCTGTCCATGGAAAGGTGTTCCCATTTCAGTCATTCAAGCTCTTACATTAATTTCTTAAAATAAAACAGTTCTATTCATCATTTTTACTGTCAAATAAAAAGGATGTTCACCTGAGAACTTGTTGCTGCAGCTTTAGAAAAAGGCAGGGCCATGCAGATGGCATCATCATCAGCTGCAAGTGGGAGCTGCATGCAAGTGGGAGCTGCATGCAAGTTCCTCTTTTACAGTTAGACGGCTGTGTTTATCCTGCATGCAAGGAGCATCTGCTGTACGGACAAACTGTGCACAGCCTGAATACCATGCTCTACATGCAGCATAGCACAGACCTGAATCTGCACTGATGGGTCACCAACTCCATGATGTGCAATGGTCTTCTGGCTAGGATCACTACAGCTGTGAAAGAGGAGTAGTGAAGGACTCTTAGGTTATGAGTACATGTGGTAGGGCACCACTGCTTTTTCAACTATGATTCTACGGCTAGCTAGGCCAGGAGAATGAAGTGTGTTTTCTACAGTGTTTCTTCTGTGTGCTTAAATCATGAAGCAGTGTCTTCTGAAAGGACATCAGTCCAACCACCCAGACACATCTATGCACCTCTGCTACTATCTCTGGTTCTGGTCTTACTAAGGCTTCTACAAAGGAAAGACAAAAGAATTCCTCAAAGGCAGCCTTGTGTTGATGAAGAACAACTAGATGACATTTCTGAGCAAAAGTGCAAGGAGATTTAGATCATAAAACACATAAAAATTTTGTTTACGACACAGCTTAGAAGTATTCATCTGAATTCTCGCAGTTAGCTCTGGCAAAACCTCATATGGAACATTATGCTCTGGTTTGGGAAGCCCATTTCAAGAAAGATATGAACAAGAGGTAAGCAGCAAAGATGAGCAAAAGTCTAGATAATCTGACCTCTGAGATTGAAAAGATGAGAATTTTTTAGTTTAGAGAAAAGAGAACCAAGGGTAGACATGAGACCAATCTTTATGTACTGAGAGATGCTGTGAAAAGGGTGGAAACAAATTACGGTCTTCATTGGTGATTAAAAATACAATGTGCTTATCTCCAGCAAGGGAAATTCGGGTTAAACAAGAGGGAATACTTCCCAAATGTAAAACAATTAAGCATTGGAATAGACTACTTACCAGATACAATAGTTTGGAGCCCTTTGATGCTCTACCAGGAAGCATCCTGGGGAAGCATTTTAGGAAAAGTTTTGCATGCATTTTAGGAAATGTTTTGTTTAAGTGGAAGTCAGAAATGCTAGAAGACAAGGTGGAGATTAGCTCATAATTTGGATTAGATGAAGAGAGTTGGGTCAGAGGAAAAGTTAGTGCAGAAGGCTGTATGAGAATGTGGGTGTCATTCAGAGGTAGAGAAGATAGACCTAAAACCAAATGAGATTTTGGTTGGAGCAAGGAGACTAGGTGGCCTAGCATGCTTTACACTTAAGCAACTACAAGAACTCATTGAAACTGCAAATATAACTAAGAATATTGTCTGACTTTTTAATTTTGAATCATCATCCAAATGATACAATTTCAATGTGACATAAGATATCTAATAAAAATATCTTCAAGTATCTACCATTTGATTAGGTGACTGTCGATGGTGAATTGCATTGTAAATGCCAATTGCACTAGGTTTCTTGAATTTGTTTGATAGAAAAACTGCAAAAAGATTTTATAAAAGGAATGGTTTTTGAGGAACAAAGCACAGACTTCTGAAGAAATTCTTTTCTTTTGCAGTGCATACAGTACAGCCTGCATGCTGACTGCATATATCATCTTGTAGCTCTGAAAGATTAATCTCCCATAATCTTTTCTCTGTGGAAATTCATGCTTTGTGCTTCTAGCTGACAAAACAATATTTTCCTTGGAATTCAGTATTTTATGTGTTGTGCTAACCACAGCTGTCCAAGGCCACATGATAATTTTGTTTAAAATTGTTTAATTGAATTGCATTAACAGAATATTTTAAGGACATTCCTAATAAAATCTTGCACTCTGTAAACTTCCTGGGTGAGTTTGCTTCCTGCATAAGTATCAGCATTGCACTACATCTGGAATACTAATTAGTTTATAGAAGAGAACTTATAATAGAATATTAGGCAAAATTATAGAGAAAAATTGCATCTGTGGCAAATTAGAGCAGTCACAATGTTTTGTTCAAATCCAGCTAAAAAAAAAATAATAATATCCTTCTGAGATGAACATAACATTTCTCAAACTGTATTTATGTGACTAAAACCAAAAGAGCCAAAGTGATAGGAATGGAGTTTAGGCTTGACTGATAATAAGTAGCCTACATTGTGAACATATTTCAAGATTTACTGCTGTGTGCTAACTGCACCTAGAAATTCCATCCAAAACCATGTCTCTTTGTCCTTGGCTAATTTTCTATACTGAAGGATTTCCAAATTAAATAAATAAGAAAGAGAAGGAATGAACATACACAAAGGCAGGAGCACAATCAAGATTTTTGGGGGCAGGAAGTTGGAAAAATTATCAGTAGTATTTCTGGTCCAAGCTCAGTGATTCAGTGAAGCACATTGCCTGGAGAAATCTAAGTTTCACTTAGAAATATTCCTTAAAATCTAATAGTGCCTGGCTTGCTCATGATACTGGTCTTGTTGATTTCGTAAGACTTTAAATAAGAGGATACCTTAGTCTTAAAGTCTTCTAGTCTTTCAATAACTTAGTTTGGTAGACAGATGAGTAGATGTACCCCATAAAGGCACCTCATTAAAGCAATCAGTCTTCACAAGATTCTCCCCACTTTGGTTTTGCTGCATTCTCCCTTTACACTTCTGTGTAAGACGCTGGTCTCTGGTAACACAAGTCTCTGGTGACACAAAGAATGTATCTTTTCATTAGAGAAGTCTTTGTATCATTACTGTTTCCTTGCAGATAGTTCTTTTTCATTTTCAGTGTGGTTCACTCCTGTTGAATTCAGCGTTTCAGATTATGTTTCCCCAAATGTTTCAGCTTGTAAGATGTTTTTGCTGTAGAGTTGATTTCCACCCATTATTTAGTTGCAATACTATTACATGTCTACACTATTATTTATATCTCCTATTAAATTTGAATCACATAGTAATCATTTACTATGGTCTACAGTGGGAGTTTTTTACTTATTAATGATAGCTTTCACATGTGATCAGAGTGCAAGAGCAGGATATTCCTTCACTGTTGCCTTGATTTCTTCCTTTTTCTTCCCCTTCTTTTTCTCTTCCTCTCTTCCTGTCTTCTCTCTTTTCTCACTTTTCTTCTTCTTACTTATCTTCAGAAAGACACAAACATGGACACATCACTCTCTCTATAAAAAAAAATAATGTCTTTATCCAGTGTATTTTCAGGTAAGAGCACCTGACAATAATCTGTTCCACCAAGGTTTATTATATCTGTTTATTTTAACTCATGCATTGGTCTGTCAGTCATAAATAATCTATTAACCCTTTAGACTCTCACAGTTCTGAAACAACAACTTTGTTTCTGAGTTCTCTGATAGAATAGATCATCTACTTCCGTGCTCCGCACAATCTCATAGCTAATAAAAACCATGGTAGAATCATTTGTATTCTTCTTTCTCTAAAGTATAGTCACTAAACACTCTATTGGATGAATCAAATTAAGTGCCCACTAAGCACTCAGAGTTTTACCCATGAAATCTGAAGGAATTATGTTTCCATAAAGCTTTTATAATGTCATGGAAAGGAAAATCTGGGGCTTAAAACTATGCTTGTAGCAACTTGGAGAAGATGGTCTGATCCCAAAAGCCTTTTTATTTTCTGTTTGGTCTAATGTAAAATAATCAGCTGGTCGAAAGTAAAATATTGATTTTTCTCTGTAAACACTGCTTGTTTGTAGTGTTTAACATAAAAAGCCTTTCAAGCTTCTTAAAGCAAACCAAAGCTGAGGAAACTAATGGTAAAGTATTTTGACATCTCTTGTTTTGTAAGATAAGTTAGACAGCTACTCATTTATTTGGTATTTGTTGCCCATAACTTTATCACTTACAAATTCTTGCTAACTGGAAAACAGAAAGACTAATTACATGACTGCAATAAGTGTATTTGTCATAACTGTAGTGAGTCACAATTCACACTACTTGTATTAAAGAGAAATACAGGTTTGTGTTTAAGGAGTTGGAATCAGAAGTTCAGCTAATGACTTGATCATGCACTCCTGTAAAACTCAGTGATGTCTCCCTCGTGACCTGACTGCCACCTACATGTTAACTAGTGTTCTTATTTTGGCAGTGATCACTCTGTTTAGAGACTACCTGAGGGGCATGTCAATATGAGAAGTATGGCAGCATAGAGATTCTTGAGATAAGAATGAGCACTAATGAGAAAATGGAGGCTCATGCTATGGGACACCATGGTGCTGGGACTCAAAATGTGCTTTCAGGTTGAATTAGGTCACAGAAATGTGTCTTGCGTCTCTTAAACAACGCAGCAGAGTAAAATGTGAGTGATCAAGCCTGGTCTTCTGCAACTCTACAGAAGTTTAATCTATTTTGGAATTTAAGCTTAAAGCAGGAATATACCTGTGTATGGATCTCTTGATAGATCTTTGCAGTCTGGCATGTATAATGGAGAAGGTCTGGAATACTCAAAACTGCATCTTCCTAGATGAAATGTAACTGGGAGTTTCCCCAGGAGCACATCTAATACATTCTAACTGCTAAAAAAGTATTCAGTTCATGGGATCACACATTTACTTCAGACAAATGCTAGTCTGAAGTAAAACTCCTAAAACACATAGCATGGAGGTGGGGTCCTATGCACTCTGTTTTACCAACCCACTGCAGTCATATTGCTCTGCTAGCTAATGTATACATAGCCTATAACATATTGGCTCCCTAATTCAGAGGCTTTTGCTTCTGCAAATCCTTTAAAACAAAATAGTGATGACTTAATCAGAGATAGAACTCTACAGATTTCACTGGCATTATGCCTGAGATGCTAATTAACCATTAGCATCAGAAGATGAGTGAATTGGACCAAATCTTTAATACAAGAAAAGTTGATCCATAATGACAGTTCTTTAATTGTATATCACCTTTAGAAAGTAAAATAAGTACCTTCCACTCATAACTTATTGACTAGTGTTTGTGCATTTAGAAATGAATAAATACGTATTAGATAGATGTATAAATCTTACAAACTCTATTAAGGAAGTCAAACAGTAATGATAAGTGAATGTGCTTACTAAAGAAGTAACTGTGTATAGGCCTCAGTTTCCTAAATCCTGGTCATGAACTCATTCTTCACTAGGAAGAAAGTTCCTGAATGCAGTGTACAGAGGTTTGATTGAGCAAGTGATGAACAGGTTGGGAGACAATTTGCAAATTCACTTCTTCAGTAAAATGACATGGAGAATGGTAAGAGCACATCCTGTACATCTGTGCCAACTGAGAGTCCAGCTTCTTTCTCTCTCAGATACATGGTCAAGAAATATGATCATGGCATAGAAATATAGCTGTGCAGCATTTGGCATTTTAGGAAGGAAGGTAACATTAAACAAGCTTTGTACCTTCCAGTGACACCCCAGAAGCTGGAGAAGTGTTTGGTTATAGTAGACACCATAGCCTGTAATTTCTTAAGAATGGCACAGAGTTCAGCAGCCTTTGAACTTACTCCTTTGAACTTATTCCTTCTGACATCAGAGTACTTCTTGTACTTGGAAAGAGGTACTATAGAAAAACTTTTATGACCTCTTTTGTATTGCTTGCTCAGGCAGTCCTCACTCAGACAAGCACAGAAATTTTAGTATATGTATACCATCTGGTACCTCTATTAGTCTTGAAACTTTCACTAGAAAATCTTATCTCCTAAACATAAAATCTTGACCATATTAAAAGACCTTTAGTATTCTGACTAGATTGCTTATGCCAATGGTCCTTATAGAGCAGCATAAGAGGATACAATGGAGAAAGATCGTCCTTCTCTGCAATCCTCTCAGCATTGTTTAATGAAGTCTTTAGAGAACATCTTTTTTGATCGTAGATATTATTTTTGGAATTTCCATAACAGTCTTTAGAAAATCCTATATCCTATCTGTTTTCTTTCTCCATATGGCTTTTCCGCAGATAATTCCTCAAGTGAAAGGAAAGTACTTCCTCAAGTGAGAGGTTCAGTTTTTGGGTTCTTTAGAACTGTGTAGAACTACACAAGGATGTTTCTCTTGGCCTCGTAGAAATGTCCTAAAAGTTCAAATTTAATTGCTACCTAAAATGAGAAATCATATTTCAAAAAATACAAATATAAAACCAAAAAACTTATTTAAAGATGACTTACTGTAAGTACCATGTCCTGTCTTCACAAACACTTGTACTGCCCAACGATCTCAGCGCTACTCTCTCTCTTGCAGCAGGCCTATAACTCTCTGTTCTGTAAAAGAAGGCTTTGCTGTCATTTCCCTGTGGTTTTTCTCTCTTCCTCAGGCACCTCCTTCAGCTCTCAGCACTATATTGCAAGCTCCAGATGAGATCCTGCTTACACTTACAGCACAAAGAGAGGACTATGGGCCTCTCACCCTCACTGTTCAACACGACTTTATGAGCACTGCTTTGTTTCATTGGGAAACACGCTGAGCCCTATGCATTATTACCCTGCACCACATTCAATCATTTCTACCAGGGCAGGCAGCAGTGTGAACTGGTAGAGTTTTGCAGACAGATATTTTCACTTTGTGTCACAGTTACAGTGCAAAGGGCAAAAGCAAGGATAAGCTGAGCCTGTTGTACTGAGTTCTCTCACTTACTTACATAGAATGTGATCACACATAAATGTCAGATAAGAGACATATAGAATGCATATTCACAGAATATTAGAATCCACCTTAGGCATGAAATGTTCTTTCTCTTCTTATGTTTTGTAAAATAATACCCTTGCAAATGCAAATGGTATGGCAGTAAATGAGATAATTCAGCAAAACCTAATTCATAAAATTGAAAGTGTATATTCTCTTCCCTCCAGCAATATATTCCAATGTTTAAATCAAGCTTTGTGTTTCTTTTAGTCTCTAGACTTGTCTCAATTGAAAAGTTATTCCAGAGTTTGAAAATATGCTCTATCATATTATTTATGAACTCAAAATATTTTCTCAGAACCATACATTATTTCTAAGCCTGTTTCCCCAGAGTTCCATTATGAAATGAACTTTAAAGCTACAGTTGGAAGGTGAATTTAATACCAGTCATATAAGATATAAAGTTTCAGTCCTGCAAACACATCTGTGTCTAACTATAAGTCAATGAGTTTTTCTACTGAATTCAGTGGAATTACTCCCAGTAAACTTAAGTTACCTATATCTATATCTCTCTATATATACATCTGTAGTTTGGAGTCCTGGATCTGAAAGTACCAAAGAAGTATAGTAAGTAAATATTTGCACAGCCTTTCTTTTCTCTAAATGTTTAATTCTCTGAGCATCTTTAAGATTCCTAGCTAAGAAGTCTGTTTTGCAATGTTGAGAAGTCCAGGGCAAACCAAAAGCTAGAATTCTGCAAACCTTGCCAATTTTGATTTACATGGGCACGAACAATTCAGGCTACTTCAGGTTCTGGTTTGCATCGTTGCTTTGACTTAATGCGGACAAGGAATATTTAGCAACTAGAGCATTTTGAAATATGGTTGTGTTTATTTTAGTTTTGATTGAAACCAGAAACAGGACAAATAGCTGCTTATTTGGAAATTTTTAAAGGTAGGTCAAATTTTGAGAAAATAAGTTTGTTTTGGAGAGGAGAATGTTTCCAACTTGTCTAAGCTAAAAAAGCAGACCTTGACTGAAAACATTTAAAATCTTCTTTGGACAGTAAGTTGAAGTTACATAAACATAAATAGAATTGGACACCTTTAAAAGTGTGTTTGGAAGTGCAAACCTACATTTCAGTTGTAAATGTTACACTTTGTTTTAAATATCACCTATTTTTTTCATGAGAGCCAAATAGAGACCAAAAAGAGGAAAAGGACAGACAACAAACATAGTGTTTTGCTTCCTAAGATTCATTTTAAGTTGGAACTATAGCATGTTGCATGATCAATAGGTTTAGAAAGATGTATTCTTTTATCACGTACCATATCTCTTTGTGTTCTGACTGTGCTTATGGTGGCTGTAGCCCATCAGCATTGAGAGTCTGCCAGAAGTTTGCGGTAGACGTGTGAAAAGGCTACAGTCAAACTTTTAAGGGAGCCCCCTTTCAACCAAGTACAACATATGATGAGTGAAAGCTGTTTGCCACCATCCCAGCTACTTCATGTACGGTCAGCATCAGCTTCTGTACAAAACTTTGTAAATACAGAAATGAACCATCTTTCACATGGATAGTGTCTACAGATCTAAAGGTAATGTTCCACCAAATGTCACGGAGATGTGTGTGAGTGAGGGTCTGTTGCTAACATAGAAGTGGTGAAACACCATTTTGCACATTCTGGGAAGTAGAGAGCTGTGGCAAAGGAACCAACTTATTTTGAGATGAAAGTAATCCTGATGACAATGGGATGGATTTGTATGTATGTAGCATCTACCAACAAGTGTGACTATCAGTGAGTGGAAGTTAGCTGTGCCCATCTGGACAGAATGCACTGATCATCATCAGGGACCAGAGAGATCATCATAAAAGGAACTCCATTTTAGTCTAATATGCTGAGTGCAAATAATGGGCAATTATTAGGAAGTGATGGAATTTTAATTGCAAAAATAAGCCATTAAAATGCAAATAGGCTTTGCAGTATAAAAATGTATAGTATTTCATTTGTTGTCATTATTTTTAAGCAAACTTGCACTTCAGATCAGCATATAATCTCTACTGAAGGTGTCAGAAATAAAGAATAATGCTGAAAGACAGTTAAAAAAACATAAGGACAGTGGCACTACTGTGTGACGTATGGTATGAATTCTACCATCAGTTAAGCAGAAAGCCAAATTCAGTGCCTGCAATAAAAAGAAAATATCTGTTTGCATAAATCTAGGTACCAGGAAGGAAGGAAGGAAGGAAGGAAGGTTGGTTCTACACATGATTTGCTGTTGGGTTTGATGGGGGAGGTGTTTAGATGATCTGTATTTTTTGTCAGGCTTCTAGGAAAAAATCTTGTTTCTATTCCCATACCCAGGGTTGCAGTAGTACAAGAAAGGAAGCATAAAACAGCATACATGTCAGGAGAAGATAGGGTCAACAAAATTATTTCTTGTTCACTCCTTTCATTTTCCATGCAAAGTTGTGTTCGGCCCTGATATTGGTTTACTTCCAAAAATGAGAAACAGAAGACAAAACTCAGATGCCTTGCATGACAAATATGTATTAAAAAACAGTCAAACCAAAAGTCTCTGGGAAATAGCCAGTGAAATATCAATTTTCGTAGTTTTCTTTCCTTAAAATTCAACCCAATCTGTAATAGGTTTGCATTGGTAACAAAATTCAGTCTGCTAAAGCGAAGCCTTTCCTTGGAGCAAAAAAGCTATCTTTTATCCATCTCCCAAATTATTCTTTGCCAAGAAAATATACATAGCTCAAAAATTAAACAAGATTTTTTTGTTCTTAACTACCCACAAAAGAACATCCTTCAATATTGTTTTGGAAATACTGCTGCACAATTAAGATAGAGCATAAATCATAGAAAGAATATTTCCTGTACCCTTTGAAATGTTCTAAGGCAGTCTGAAGTGAAAGCAAAGGCTTTTGTTGTTACTTAATGCGAAGTGAATATTTCTGTCCAGGAAACCAATTTATGATTAAGATCTCACAAATAAAAAAAAATACCAAAAACTTTTCTCTCTTGCATTTTAAAGACAGAAGAAATTACAGTGCTTGCTTATATACTGTTCAAAGTGAAAGAACATCCAGAAAGTAATAACCAATAACAGCAAATAGGACTTCATAACCTTTTGGGAAAATTACAACTTAGGGCCATGGCTCAGCACCCAGATATCAAATGGATTTTTAAGTGAAAAAAAAAATTGGGGGTACAGGAAGGAGTCATGAGAGAATGGGGGAAGGAGTACCAAGGGTTTTAATAATTAAAGGTCTCAAACTGAGATTCTTTACTCCAGCTCCACTAGGAGAAAAAATGTGGAAAATCATGCAAGCCTTCATTTTCTCCCCTCTCCACTCAGTCATATTGTCTGAAGGACCTCTTGAAGATAGAAGACATTATTAAAGGATCCTTTTGTGGAGCACCTTGATCTCCCTGACATCTGTCAGAGTGCTCACTGGCTCAGCCTACTAACACAGGAGTAACACCACATCTTCACTGGAGTCATCAATCTAATTCCCATTTAATTCTCTGATATTTTAAAGGTACTTCAGGAGCTTATCTCAAAATACTTGCTAGACACACAAGGTTTCCATTCAGACTCTGGAAATTCTTGCTTCTTGTCTCAGCAGTTGTTTTCAGACCTGACTTAACAGACAGGAGTATCTCCCCTTCTGTGATGAAGATTTATGAAATGCTGCTGGAGCTCCACGTACGTTCTGCTGGTATTCTCATTTCTGGCCTTTGTATATGTGGGAGTCTGAATCCACCAAAGGATTGTCTTCCTGTCTGAGGTAAGGAGATAGTATATGAGTAAATGGCTGCACTGGATCTGCAGAAAGAATGAGATCAAAGGGCAGATGTACTTTTTGTAATTTAGAAGGTGCTCCTGCATTATTACCCCATTTTTAGAGATGATTCAGTTGTGAAGTCAAAAGCAAAATAAACACTTGTGGATAAGAGCAGTTACTTCTGAAATTCAAATGAAGTTTTCAATCAAAGCAAGCTTATTACCAGTGGATACATCTTCATTTGCAGAAATGAAGGAAAGTGACAAAATGAGGATAGATATGGTTTCTTCTTTACTGAATATATATGTGTAATAAGCATTTGATTTAGAATAGCATAATACCAACAAGCAATAATGTGATCACAGTTCCAATCTCAACAGTTGTGAATGTTAATGACAAGGATTCCTCAAATAGATTTCTAGAAACAATTGTTTTAGTAAATAAATATGTTCTTATTTTGCTCTCATTTAAGTGTTCCAGTATTGGAGCTCCTGGAAGCCAGACAGCTGAAACATCATTTAGAAAAATATTTGTAGCTAGATTCCTGACATTTTGAAATACAATCTGTTCTATAGTTACAGTTGTGTCCAAACACTGCTAGCAGTATATTTAGAAGATATATAAACTGTGTGACATTAAATTGATTCACACGGAAATAGCTCACAGCCCTGTAATTACTCTCAATAGCTTATACTAAACTACATTTTATGCAAAAGTGAAAATTTCTTTCCCTAATTCCTGAAGAAGGTAAGTAGGATATCAGGAAAGGTATACCTCATGCAAAAATGCAAATGTCAAAAATCTTGGAAAGGTCCTCATTGGTATACTTTAAAGGAAAAAAAAATAATCCATTTAGAAGGTGAGAACCTTCATAAAACAGTTGTACATGGAGAGCATAAAATGAGAGTTAGATGGATTAATCTGATAAGGAAGAAAGTCTGCAGAAGCTCTTAGTAACCTTGTTTTCAAAGAGGCTTGTACTCTGATATAAATTAATAGGTTCACAGAAATCAACAGGGCTAGTCTAATAAGGGACAGAGCGCTCAGCACCTTGCAGTTTGACGTCCCCAGTGAGAAATAAATATGCAAAAGTTAGTGTTCACTTTCTAATCCCACCACTCTTCATTTCTTTTCACATCTGAGACAAAAATGATAATAGGTATGAGTGACATTCATAAGCAACGCATCTTTTCTTTACCATTTTCCAGCTCTGAGAAAACAGAGCAATGACATTCACTTGACATGTTTGTGCTATAACTCAGCTTACATATGTTCTGTGCCTGAAAGAACATTTGCTTGACAAATCTCAACTTGAAATTGAGCCTCAATAAAAATTATAAGAATAAATAAATACTCGACTGAGTGTAAGGTGTAATTATTATGAATGAGAGATTTTTTTTTTAGACAGTCCTCAGTCACTTTTTTAAAACCATTATAAGCTTGAATGTTCCTTTACTAACTCAGTACTGAAAGGGAATTGCTACCGGACTGAAGATCCACTGTGCATGCTAAGTCAAATGGTAAAAGAAAGCTGCACGAATGTGTTAATTTTCAGCACCTGTTGTACAACAGTGAAGTATAGTCATTGTTTTCAACCTCAAGAACCAAAAGCCATTTTACTCCTGCTGTCCTTCTGGCTCTGCACAGCTTGGTTTCTTGTCTCTTGCTCCCTGGACAGACACAGAGAACTGATGACTACAGCATGACATTTTGCAGCCAGTCCTTTGAACTCATCCTGCAGCTGAGTCATTAATCTTATAATATCAAGAGCTTCTTTTCATCTTTGGAGAAAAGGGCTGAATTTATCCTAAAAGCCTCCTCATAAACACTATTTCATAGCTTATTTTTCTATCTATTAGGAAAGCAGCATTACAAAAGTTGAGCCCACTAACCACAAAACTGATTTCTTAAGACTGTTTATTGTAGTACTGCATTTTCATAACAGCTTACTTTGACACTCATCATTTCAAAATAGTTGCCTTCATATTTCCTTGAGTTACAGCTGTCTCACATCAGAAATGATATTTAGTGAGAGGTTTCTGTTGCTCTGGCAACAGCTTTTGACAAGTTCTATCTGTGCGATTGCAGAGATGAGAAATTGCTCATAGAGGTCCATGCCTTTCTCTGACTTTGCTATAAAAACAGTACCCTGTTTCTGAGAGCTGCCAGTAAATACATACAAAAGAGTACATTTCCTGACTATCATAGAGTATTGCAGGGAGGAGAACTTATGAGATAAATAAGCTGGTTAAGAATTAAATTCTTCTATCATACACAATATCTAAAGAAACAAAACTGTGTCATTATGCATTCTATTACTTGCAAATTTCAATTTTAAATGGTAGTGATACAGGGGATAGAGAGACCCAGCATGTGTAAACAACATCAGAGCAGAGAGCAGAAAGATTGTCTACATAAGATTGTCAACATAACAATATTTTCAAGAAGTAATTTCATTCATGTTTATTGTTTGTTTTTTATTGCTTTTGCTATCAGAAAAGATGATGTGTCTTGCCATTTTCTTTTTTTGGATGGGAAGGTGATAATTATACATCCCTTGGGCAGTACATTAGTCCAATCTAATTAATTTGCTCTCTGGATAAGACAGATGTTCCTTTCCACCAATTAATCTTAACCTTTGGCAGGGTCTCTCTAATGATGCTCTTTCTGTCATGGTCATGTGGCAGTAGATCCTTCCAGATCTTATTTTTCTTCAGCCTTTGGATTGTCCAAAAAGGTTGATTTATGGAGTGGCTTGCTACTGAAGCCCAGGGAGCTTCTGGAAAGAAGCTCTGGTCTTAACCCCTTCACTTGCTGCCCCCAGGTTTCTAAAAGCTTTGTTTCTTAGAGAAAAATAAGATTGTCACTCTAGACATCCAGAGGTATCCAGAGGATTTTTGCTGTCACAGAGTAGAAGTCAGTGACAGGACTAAGGACCATGAAGTCAGATGCATGCTCTTTTCTGAGGACACTAAGCTGTGAAATTAGTTCTTGGCTGGAGTGACAAATTTAGAATCATGAAAAAAATTAGATAACTTAGCAAGGAATCTGTGAGTCTCTAGTATCCGTCAAGAACACTCATACAGTCAACAGCTTTATGAAACTTAAATGTAGGAGGTAAGTTGCTGCCATTCATCATTTTGTTCAGTGACATTGCATAGAAAGAAAACAAAATAAATGCAAGAAGAGTCAGCAAAATCTTGACATTTTCAAAATCTGCTACCTACCACACTGTGGATTCTTTCCCATGTAACTGCACAGAAGAGTTTGTTTGGGATCAAAACCAATGTGAGCCCACACCAGATGTTGCAGTTATCCTAATCTTGCTTCCTAAGTAAAATGATGAAAGGGTTTTTTCACCTGGTTCTTCAACGATGACTTCTTTTCCTAACTTGCAGTAACGTTTTCAAGTTCTTTTGCCACTTTCTTTAAGCATTTTTTTTCTTCTGCTTTTAGACAGAATACTGCTATCATACATTATTTTATGTTTCACAGTAAAACCTTGTGCATCGAACATTCTCATAAAATGTGAGCCACATCCCCCAAACTTTATACTGGCTTTGAAATAAAATTTTGAACAGCAACAAAAAAAAAATTAAAGATTTCTGGTTCTCTTTAATTGTTTCTTGCTGTCAACATAAAAGTTTCCATCTTAAAGCTTTTACCTTAAAACTGGAATGCTAGGAAATTTCTTCCCTTTTTTTTTCCCCTAGTAAGAAAAATCTGCAGTTTTTAAATATGCTTGCCCTAGTATTTGAGAAACTCAAGGGAACTCAGGGGAGCAACAACTACTGCAGGACTGTTAAAATAATTGAGAATTGAGAGCACTGATCATCTTGCTAGTTTTATTGGGGTTGAATCCTTTTAACTAGATTTCCAATCAGAGGCAAGGAAAGAAGAAGTATTATATGGACTTTGCCTCTAAATTTGCATATAAGTGAGTGGCATATTCACAGTATGGTGATATGCATTAGTATAGAACCTTAACATAAATAATCCTAGCACTGCTGCCATATAATCAAAACAGCGAAGCAGCAGCAGAAAGGAGATCCCATCAATGCCAGTAAGTTAGTGCTGACAATGTGTTACGGAGTGCCAACTATAATCAGTGCTGAAAACTGCTACCAGTAGATTTTAGGAGGTGTATTTTATTGAAGATGATATAGCTCAGCAGTGGTTTCAACAATTTGTGGCAATTGAAAGTCTCAGAGAGCATTACTTTTTTTTGCTTACTCATAGACTTAATTAGATGTGAATTGAAGACAGCCAACAAAGATTTTGGCCCCACTCTGGGCTTCAGACGCCCAGTTCTCTAAAGGTTTAGAAGACTGCTGCTGAGAAAAATCAGGAAAAATGAGCTTCTTTTCAATAGGTTCAGGTCTTGCAAGGCCAGCAAGGTTCTAATGAGGTTTTTAGAGAAGTCACTGACACTTTTAATGATACACCATGCTGAATGAAATAAAAGTCCTGCAGGAAAAAATTCATATGTGATTTCTAATTATTAGCCCTGTATATGTATGAAGGGGTGGGATTAAGAATTTATGAACAACATATGTGTGAGATCATCAAAATAAAACCTCAGAGTTCTTTCAGAACATTTTCATGTATTCCTTACAATTCTGTGCCATAAAGTATCTCCTATCTAATAGCTGAGGAGGCGAAACTAGAAATTATACAAGAGCAGAAGATTTATCCATCTTTCATAATTAGATTGTATATTCTTATAATTATTGTTAAATTAAATATTTCTCATTGTTTTATGTCTGTAGTCAGAAATTCAGAAATACAGAAATTCACAGGAACTAGAGGTACACAGAACACTTTAATTTGTCAGTAATCATGGGGAAAGAACAGATTCAGCTGATGTTCCACTCAGCTACTTTGTTGGTTCATGTCTTACAGGCAATTCATTATCTTCCCAAGATATTCTTCTTCCTGGGTTCCAGTAGCCCTGTTAACCCTATGTAAGTGCTAGCTATTTGTTTACCCAGTCACGCCCCTGGAATCTAGAAACATCCTCCAGCATTATAAACAAACAAGTAGAGAATTGGTACAGGAGAAGTAAGTAGACCATTTAAGCTCCATAATGGCCTAATGGGTTTCAAATATTTTGTTGTTTACTTCTTAAAGAATGCCTTTTCATCATGAATTATGTCTCTGAGGATTGATTCAAGAGGCAAGAAGGTATCATGAATACATATCAATGTTCTTACTTAATGTCATCATTTCTAGGGTTACAAGGATGAATTTAGCAATATCGGAGTTGTTACTTCTCCTGCCCAGATATGTACTTCAATTTTTTTCCTACCAAAGAAGTGGGCAGTGAGAAATGCATTGATAATTATCTAATGGAACACCTGAGTACATGCTTTATAACTCTAAGCATATTAAATCACACAATCATTCAAGATATTTTGCAGCACTCTGTTACAACAGAAGAACACACCAGGGAGTCCTGTTCCACTAACAAGTTAGAACTTGCCAATATGCAACCTCTGATGATATTGACTCTCCTCCATTATTCTCTTGCTTCCCTGCACTGAACTAGGAAATCAAAACTGAGCAGTCTGATCCAGTGGATGGCAATCCTGCCTACAGTAGGGGAGTTGGAACTAGATGATCTTTGAGGTGCCTTCCAACCCAAGCCATTCTATGATTCTATGATTCTATGAAACCAGACAGAAGATTCTACATTCAACTGTGAACATGTTTTACGAGAATTCAGTTTTGCTGAAGGCATTTTGAGTTCATGTCTTATCTTACATCTTCAGTTTTCCACCACTTTGCAGGAGTGAACTGCATGAATCTTAACCACAAACAAATTTCTGGCAGAAATTAGCTATTTCATTTTCAGTCTTAAAAATTTTTAAAGGACTTAGAGAATACATTGAGAAGTATTGTCTTCTTTTACCAAAATGTGTATTGTATGCTTCATCCATTTTTTCTGGCATGGTTTCAGTCTCTGGTTGCTAACTAGAGCATACTTGGAAGCTACCTTACAACAACAACAAATTTGGCTATTTTATTGTTTTCATTATGGATATGAAATCACTATCAGTAAGAAGGGCATTTTTCCCATGTGGTAGATAGGACCTCATAATAAGTTGCTGTGAGTAGTATTTAAGGCTGATTCTTTCTCTAATATTTCCTCTATATTTGCTACACCTAGTAATGATCCTAAAAAACTGTCATATCAACATCTCCTATCTTAGCAGACACAAATGTCAATTCTGTTGTAGAATTTATGAATTTATCCTAGAGACTCCAAAGAAAAAGCTCATGTAGGAACTCTGGATGACGTTACAGTATTTCAGAGCCGCTGGGAAATCATTCTGTTAATCTCATAAAGCTCTGAATTTTCAAAACAAACAAGCTAAAGATAAGAGATTAATCTTCTCCACAACTCAATGCTCTCATAGGTTAGAAAATTTATTTTTGAAAATGTAAGACTATCTATAAATGAATTAACTCTCCAGTCTCCTGAAGACAACTTACTTGTATTTAAATGGCTTTCTTTTATTTAAAATTTATTTTAAATTTTCTTAAGTATTTCAGTTTCCTCTCTTACTATTGCATTTTTTCTTGCGTGTGGACTTTCTTTCTTGTGTGTCAGTACAATGTGTCTGCATTGGGTAGTGACAAGTTTCCAAAGTTTAGGATTTAGATTTCATCTGTATGAGCCTGCAAAAGATGTGGACACGTTTATCAGCAAAATGGCTTTTCTACCCACTGTACTTTTAAGTCTGGAATTTAATGAGACCATTGAACATTGTCTTGCTCCCTTTAAAGTTTAAATGATTTGCTCAGTTGTCTCTGCCTTCTCCAAGACAGGGCTTCATGTGCAGTATACAGCCAAAACTCATTGCCCCTCTTGGCCACCTGTACAGCCTCTTCTCTCAATATCTTGGGGAGAAACCGGTAGGAGGACTTACAAATAGATAGTTCTTACTCTAAGCGTATTGCTCGTTTTAATTTCCTGAGGTTTCTAGTATCTCATCAAGTATCAGGGTATCCAAATAAACAGAAATCTAACTGCTCATTTCACCCAATGAAAACATAACCCTGTAGTACTATTCTCAGAAAATCTTTCCTGATGGATGACAGACTACTGTATATCACCAAAATGTACATGCTGTCTTGCCCCTCTTCCTTCTGTCTACATTTCCAAATACCAGTTAGTGTCTTGCTCATACCCTACACCAGCACCAGCACCGCTTTTCATCAGTTTCTTTGGAGAGGAGAGTAGACTTATTCCTGACTAGATTAATGGCACGTGCAGCACATAACATTTGCCTTGGGTTTTCACTTGGCACCACAAGATCCAACAGTACATCTAGTTTTTCTCTGGAAGGAATTAAGGAACTGCTGGGAACAAGCTGTCATTTAGCAGTGTGGATGACCCACAAATCAGGACAAAAAGCAAACGAGGGAAGTCAGTTATTCAGTACTGTAAATACACTGACCAAAAATAGATTTAGTGGTCATCTCGCATTTTAATTCTCAAATGCCTTTCATTACCATGTGGTCATTACTTGCTAGAGTGACTGAAAATCTACATTCATTGTTTTGGAATTTAAAAAAATACCTTATAAGGTGATATGTATAGATGTTTAAAGCTTTTCGCACCAGTCTGCAGGGTGACTTTCGTTCAGGAGAAGTAACTAACTCTCCAGTACTTGAGACCTCCAGGAACTTGCAGGGCGCATTTCCAAATTGAATTATACATTTCATGTGCAAAAAAACAAAGCAATGTTTAGTTAATATGAAATATTCTCTCTCAAGCATAATTTTATCACTTCTTGAAGGCCATTTCACACCTTTAAAATGAAACAGCATCTTGGGAAGACATAGTGCAAGGGAAAGAGGACTAGTGTCCCTTCTGTTCCCATCACTCAGTCCACAGCCAACACTGGGATGGTCTGGACATGGTCACTGGCTGACCCCCGGCTCTGCACAACTGTGCTGGTCAGGAGAGGCTTAGCTCCTCTCCTTCCTTACATCAGTTCCTGTATCCTATTTCTGCCACATGTAGTGCACCTCATTGCCCTCTGCAGTGCTGCAGCGGCTCTCAGACTCCTCAGACACCACCATATTACTGCTCTGAATGGGAGCGGTGGTGGAGTAACAAAGAATGCAAGCTAGGAAGAGAACTCTCTATTTCTTTTCCTACCCAAGAAAGTTTTGCCTGTAAAGTGCAAAGAAACCATGATTTGAATGGGATATAGTTAGGCTTTCTTTTTTTCTCTCTCTCTTCACTTAGCTCCAATTTAAGCAAATCTGTGTAGTGTTGTCTCTGGGAACAAAATCATTTCTGGTGAGTTCCAAAAATGGAAAATAGAGGACAGGGGTATATGGAAGTTTTGATGGTAAAAAAAAGAAAGGAGAAGAGTGAAACTCCTGTTGTTAACAAAATTCCTTTTTCCAGGAAAGAAGGAGATATTTGAAAAAAAGTTTCATGCACAGTCTCTGTTAACAGAGGTGTTTTGTACCAGTAAATGTTCATGTGGTATTTACTGTGCATACAAGCAGTCTTGCACTCCAAACCCAAGTACTCTTTGGCATTTCTACATACCTAAAATTATCTAAGAATAAGAGCCTACCAGAGCTATGTGCCAGGGATTCACACCTTCAGGGCCCAAGGCAGATTCATTTACAATGGAAGCATGAAGATTCATATCTAAGGTAAACTGTTCAAGCCTGACTGAAAAAGAAAATCAGAACCAAAGCCATTAAAAAAAAACAGTCTAATTTTTAGCTGCATATAGGCAGGAATTTTAAGAAGGAGGTCCAGAAAAAACTAATACCTCAGAGCATTGAATCTTAGAAGTTCTTAGAGATCAGAAATTAGACACGTAAATGTAGATACTATACCTGTTTGGAAGTAACCCAGTCTGGGAATTTAGCTTTGTTCTTATCTAGCTCTTTGTGCTTCTTTGCCTATGGCCTTTCACAGACCTTATCTGAGAGCTGAGGCCTCACACATCACATGTTCGTAAGCAAGGAGCTGAGCTGCTGGATTTGGCTTGGAGCTTGAGAGGGAATCATGCCACTTCACTTAGGATGAGTAAGGAGATTGCCCCCTTCCTTACAGCACTCTGATGGAAAA
Organism: Meleagris gallopavo; assembly: GCF_905368555.1. Classification (NCBI taxonomy): domain Eukaryota; kingdom Metazoa; phylum Chordata; class Aves; order Galliformes; family Phasianidae; genus Meleagris; species Meleagris gallopavo. The sequence goes on along the minus strand of NC_139405.1, from coordinate 31,084,952 downwards.
AAAAGAAGAGTCTGCTTCCCACTGCACATTCATTGGATAGAAGAAAAATCATTTGAGAACCCATATCTGTCTACTTTTAGGGATGGGGATACCTAATGCTACAGTCTCTGGATCAAGGTTGTACTTTTTCTTCTTTTAAGAGTCCCCAGGTCTCTTAAATTCTTAGGAAATCAGCACAAAATAAAGGCAAGACATAGCTGCTCAGGAATTTGAACGCTCTGAGCAGAGATACTTTGGCTGCATGAGGTTCCTGAAAAAGTGTGTGTCTGTGTGTGCGCACACATTGCTGTGCCTGTTTGCGTGTGTGATGTGGCTTGGGTAGAGGAGGAGTGAGACCACACACTAAAAGAGAGAAAAAGCAGCTTCGGCAGTCTAAGCAACTCTGCTGTGCAGGCTTGTGGGAAGCCTGGAGGTGACTCTTGGATTAAGATTCTGGCAGAAAGAGTCTTGAAAGAGTAAGTGAAGAAGCTGTCAGGTTGTTTGATTATTTTCTGTAGTCACAGAAGCAAGATTTGTACATTCCTGTAAGTCAAATTGCGTAAAAGATGTATGATTGAATCCAAGTCTGGTTTTCTTCCCAATTGTCAGATCTGCGGAGATCCTGACATTTGAACAGCTGCTTTGATCAAAACATGCTGCTAATAATAGTAGGATGTTTTCCTGCCCAATCATAGGGAATGTTCAGATATTCTTAAAAAGTTTTGTATTTTTACCTACCAGTGGTGCGCCTACTTCCTCACTAATGCTTTCCCTATTTTGTGGCATTCAAAGATCCTATTATTTTATAAAATCAGTTTATAGCTCTTCATTTTGATCCCATTGCTTTGAAACAACTCTGATAACTTTCAAGTGCTCCCTCCCTCCCAAGAATGAAGATGGGCTTCCCATGTTGGCTGTGCCATAGTAAAGTTTAATCTGTTTTAGTTCAGTCAACACACTGTCAACTGACATAAACTGACTCTACATTTGAAGTGAATCCTGCAACTCAGGTCCACTGAGCTGCTCAAAATTTGTGTCAGAAATAAGAATGTGAGTCTCAGCTGAGAAATATAAATCATAATGCTGTATGTTACCTGTCTTTTCTAAAAATTAATCCCTTGGCAAATCACTCAGTGTCAACAAAGAGGGCAAGAGACCGATGTGGAGATGTACAGCTGGCAGGGAGAGACCGAGGCAGCCTTCTTCTAAAGGGAAGAAAGATGGTAGGGAAGGCAGTCAGATTTCTTTTGGAAGGAGGAACCTATCTACAGAAAGCTTAAGAGGAGTGAATGAACTTCAGACTCGCTGCTCTGTTGAAAGCAAGGGGTGCTGGCTTCTGCAGAGACAAGGGAGGTAAGCAAAGAAGCACCTTCCCTATGAGCTCAGCAACCCACTAACACCGACATCTTTTAAGATGTCTACATTATTCAGTTTGTAACTTGGATTACAGCAGTTAAGAATAGCAACTTGGATGTAAGTTTAATTTATATACAGATGATGCACACCCATGTGTCTTTCTGGAAGGGATGCATTCCTTCTGGAAGGGATGCATACTCTGCATTCACATCCCAGTCTGTGCGTGCATCTTGGTGAGGCTCCTGCTCGCCACTGTCAGAGGCTCTGGGTCAGGCTGGGGCTGGGGCTCAGCTTTCAGGCAGTGTTCAGATCTTGTCCCGCCAGCTCCCAGTGAGAGGGCCATGCTCCCTATGGCTGTAGAAACCAACATGGAATTTAACTGAATAAATAGTTGAGCAATGAATATTACTAAGTAACCTTTTAGTTGGTTGGTTTTTTGTTTTTTTTTTTTTTTCTTTAAACAGGAGATAGATATTTTGCTGCCAGTTTGTGTGTTTATTTTCCAGTTGCCATAGAAAATAATTGACTTATTTTCTTCCAAGAATAAATATCTTTATTCAAGCTCCCTAAAAAAAACATTCAGCCAAGACTTGCACTGAGGCCCCACCCATGCTGTCTGCTGCTACAGCCCACAGAGGACAGATTAAGCTTTGCCATTTTTACTGAGGCTTTTGAACTGTTGGATGCAAATGTGTTTCTTACAGTACATTTATCCTGCAGACTCCTACTGTTTCAGACCAGTGATGCGGTTCTAATGAGAAGCCTGAGGAGATGCAAAATGTAAAAAAAGGACATTCTGCAGTGTTACAGCCCCTAGCTCCTAGCTGTTTTCTCATCATTTCTTTAACCATCCCAAACAGATAACGATGTCACCTTCAGAATGTTTCTCCCAATCATTCCTGTTTCTTTTCACTACTCTGGATGTATAAGAGTTTCATCAAAAGCACACTGATTTTACAGGAAGCGTTGATTGCATTAGGTTTTCAATACTAATTGCATTATCCTTTGTTTCTGGATCATCTTTCTTTTGCACATGGATTTAAAGGAGAAGGAAATCATTGCTTCATGCAGCTTCCCTCCAAAAACCAGGCCGTTTGCTCACTTAGCCTTTCCGTAACCCCAGAATGTGTGCTCAGGCACCAGTCACTTTTTCCCCTCACGCTAGTCCCTTAATATTAATCTTTGTGCATATTTTTCATGTTTGCATACTGCTGTCAACCAGAAATCATTCAAGCATTCTTTCTGCCAGATTATAGGCAGTGCTTCTATTTATATACTGTGGATTTATTTTCACTGCTGCTAAGCGCTGCACTGAATCTTAAGAGTTTTACCTATGGCTTTGTCCAGCAATATTTCTGTTCAGTGTTCAGTGGTGTACAAGGCAAGTGTGGCAGGCTTGTTGTGACTGAAACGTGTGCAGCACCCCTGCCTTATTTGCTGAAAATGTGAGAGTGTGTGCTAAGTACAGTACAAGGACACACAAAATGAAAGAACAGCTGTGTAGTCCTGACCTGAATTTATGTACCTGCAGGGGAAGTTGTTATGAACAGCAGTGGCTTCTTCCAGTCTTTTTGTGTGAAAGAATCAGCATCTTAACACCTGGTCACTATGCAGACAGCTGTGTGTGGCTCCCAAGCCTATTCTTCACATCTGCAGATGGAAATATCTGTCATCCACATCCTGTCTCCACTACCAATTATACATCATGCATTCATTAAAATGCACTTCTTTAAACCAGTCCAGCTTGTTTGTAAGATCCTTTTTAAAATGTTTAAATTTAAAAAAAAAAAAAAAACAAAAACGTTTTCTTAGTGCAGGATTTTTTCTTAGTTACAGTATTGTTTCAGATATTAAATTAAAATCAAGCATAGCTGAAATTCCTGAAATAAGCAAGACTGATTGCCACTGGACAAAGAAAGAAAAATTATTATTTACTCAGTGTTGGCTGTAACAGTTAAAGATGTTAAAGATGACAAGATTTTGATCTTGTATCTTCCCATTATGTTTTTGTGTATGAGGGTCAAGTCCCAAAGATCCCAAAGATGCTCATGGGCCTGTCTGCTCGGGTATTAGAAACTGCTTAGTGCTCTCCACGGATTGACAGCTAGATAAATAGAGGCAGTGTTTGTTTTGCCACTCAGCAGATCTTTCAAATATTATTGCTGTGGCATATTTCCTTTGTTTTATTTTATTTCAAGTGAAATGGTAATTAAGACTTTAGGTCACTGCTTTATGCCCTTGGGCAGGGTACAGATCTTTAACCAAGCCACTACAAATAAATGGTACAGATTTTTGTGTGATTGCCGATCATGACAGTCCTGTTGGGAACATTTTATTTAAATGCCATGTCACTTTCACCTACTGCCTTCAGGCCAGTGCATGACATGCAGTAAGTGTCACACAAAATGTCACATCTGTGAGGAAGAGCTTGTGTGAATGTTAAACTGGAATGTGGAAAAATGGTGTCGCACACCCTGTAATCTAATATTGTTCTGCCTTAAAAGGGATGTTTTCTCTACGGAGATTTGTGTTTAACCAGAACGACTTGCGCTTGAAGTTCAACAGAAACTAAACTTATCTGTTTATCCCAAACTTTCTTGGGAAGCTCTTGCTACAGTGGTTCAGTTCCAGGTCCTTGTATATTTTGCTGACATGATAAGAGCCTTTAACAAATAAACTCAAAACATGGAAAGAAGAGGACTGAAATTAATTTTTCTTACAGCATGAGAATATCTTCCTTCTCCTAAGGCCCTGGAGCAAAGCTGAGAATGTATCAATTCTGTGATGTATCATTCTGCACCCAAAAGTTGTTCAGATGTCCATTTTCACTCTGCTTTGTCAACTGGTCATTCATTTAAGGAACGCATCTTCTTAAGCAGAAATAATACCTAAAGAAGTAGCTGGAGAACAGAAAGAGGCAGAAAGAGAAGAATGTTATTTTTACTACTGGTAGATAACAGCTAATTAGTCGAACTACTATCTTGCTCTGTTTTACCTGGCAAAGTCAAGCGGAGTCAGGGAAATAACCTTCAGTCAATCAATATGATGTTTTGTCTTTTCCCATTTGCCAAGATCTTCGTTCCTAATTGTGCATCTCACAGTCTGGCACAGAGTCCCCTTGCGGAGGTGCTGTTTCACTCTGAGTTACCATGTTGCTGTCTTTCACCACCTCCACAGCAGCTCAGTTACACTCTGGAAGGAAATCCTTTTCGGGCAGTGACCAGGGACAAACAAGTATAAGAACAGAGCAAACATCTATTGATATTTCTTTGGTACAGTCTCAGTTTGGGGCTTTATGAACCTGTTGATGCCTTATGTGAAGTATCTTGTGCCTCTTTCTTTTTCTTTTTTCTTTTTTTTTATCTGTCTCCTTCTGGTCTGTTTGACATCCATAGATCTTATATTACAAAAGTCAGTGGACAACTACCTCTTACTCACCTTTCCATTACTGCTCTTTGGTTAATGGAAGTCTGTCACAGTATCCTCAAGTTTCTTTATTTTTTTTTTGTGAACTGTGGCTTTCTGTTCAGGGAAGCTATCATTTATCTCTGGTGATCCTTGTTGTCCTTCTCTTTATCTTTTCTATTTTTACAATAAATGGCTGGGGATGAGAGTCATTATGGATTCATACAATACTCTTTTCTAGAAAGTCCTCAGCATTTTAGCAGCGTAATTGCTCATTACTGAAGACTGATCTTTCAAAATATCTCCTCTGAGTGATAAAAACTATTTCCAAGTCTAACATGTATATAAGATTGTTTCTCCCACTGGCATTACTTTACATTTATGCGTTCAGTTTCATTTGTTGTTTTATTACTCTCTTAGCATCACAAGGATCTCCTGCAAATCTTCAGAGTCAGTTTTGTTTTTGATTACCCTGGACAATACAGTACCATCAGCAAATTTTGCCACTTCACTTTTAAACCCCTTTTCCAGCTCGCTAATTTTATTTTTTGTCCCTCTTTTTACTGGCTTAACTGGCATTTTCAATGGTTTTGAATTCGTATTTCTGACAGATTTATCAAATTCTGTTCACCTGGTATCAAGATGGTTTTAAACAAGACATTATACAGAGCAGTTAATAGTTCAGACATTTCAGACTTGCTTTCCATTCAATTCAACTATGAACAAGGTCTGTTCTTACTGTTCATTTGGTTGATGGTTCCAGTTCCACTGACAATTCAGTCACAACACATCTTCAGATACAACCATCAGGAAGAAGAAGTCTGAGGGAGAAATATTCCTAAAGTCTCCAGAGAGAGCACAACTACAAAAAAAATTGTTTACCATTTCCTTATGACCTTATGTTCTCTGAGTATTCCCTTTTATGCTTGGCCATTTATTACACTGCAAACTTTCTGGCTGACTTTCATTCCTCATCTGTTTGAAAAAGAATTTATTATGACATTTTATGTCTTTTTCAAGTTATTCATCAAGTTCTTTTCCAACCTGCATTTACATTTAACCTGCCAGAGTTTTTATTATTTTCCATTTTCCACCTTTTGATGTAGCTTCAGATATTTGAAAAGTGTCTTCTTATTTCACATATCTTCCATTAACCTGATACTGAATCACATCAATCGACTGTTCGGGACATAGGGCGGATTTTGCTGTAATTTTGAAAGTCTGTGTGGATGAAATGATACAATTATTCTGAACCTTTAACATTTTGTCAGTAAGTAGCCTTCATGTCAACTGCAGACATTTACTCTTTTAATTGCTCTTGTAAGTATTTTTTCAATAAGATGTCTCATTTTTACAAAGGTGTTCTTTTTTTTTCCTGATCAACTATTATTGAATTAGATTTTGGAGACTTACTGCTCCTTAAAATTTTGCTTCAGTAGATTTTAAATGTAGGTGTATTTCAGTCAGTGGTTTATTTTCAACCTCAAGGAGATTCCTCCTAAACTGTTCCTTTTTCTCTGACACTGTGCCATGTACTGTGTTGTCTGCTCACCTCTCCATATCTCATTTTGTGGCAACTGGTGCATATGTTAGAGTTCGGAGCTCCCTGGTCTTCTTTTTGCGAAATAGTATTTGACCATGTTTGGCTGAATGAGCTAAAACTGTTGCTGAAGGGAGTCTGAACGACAGACAGTGAAAGCTTAAAGTGTGTATGGAGATCAAATCGCTCACAGATACCTATCAGTGATCTCACTGGCACTAATATAACATTCATTGGTATCAAGGGCAACATACATTACAACTCCATTTTACCTTCAAAATACTTACCTCTTTATTTTCCTTTCCAGACTTTCTACCATTGCCTTTGAGACCTTGTTGCTGTCTTCTCAGCTGCCTTAATACCTTGCCGTAGCAGTCTGCCTTTTTGTGCCTCTTTCAAACATGAAGAGAGATTCTGTCCATGTCCTACTTTCATCTGAGGTCATGAACCTAGTAGCGCATTGCCTGATTCAGATGGGATTCTCTGCATTGCAACTACATTTTCTTCCAGTGAAATATTCCTTTCTGCGAACTATTTAATTGCATCAACATGCAACTTGTCCATTTATTTCTAGACAGAAGGATAATTATGTAGCTCATCCCAAATTCTTAATCAAACCTGTCAGTCATCCAATGGTGTCATTGCGCTGCACTTGATAAATCAGTCACAGGACTGTTCATATATGCCAACATATTGGTATCATTACCCCTGTCTTTAAATTTTCTACATGATGGCACAAAACAGGGCAATGAGATTCCTGACCTTGCTTAATACTTTATTAATGAATAAGTAAATTATTAAAATACATACAGAAAGAAGGAGAAAAAAAAAACTATACTATAAATAGAACAAGCTTACTACTTCAGAGTTAAGCATTCATCCGTACTTACCCTCTGAATTATTTAACTCACTGCTCTAATTAATCAGTTTTTTATCCAGGAAAAAAAAAAAAGCACACTAATTTCTATGACAATCCTATGAATTTACACTGAGATTTCTGTCTGTTTAACCAAAACCTACAAACTCAAGTTTACCTTTATCTTTTGAAGATACTCTTGAGACTCTTGAGGTTAGCACTGGGTCTATAAACCGATGACAGCTACAACACAGTAGAAAAATGAATAAAGGAGGTTTAAATTGGTTTCATCAGGATGTTGCAGCCACAGTAACCTTGACATAAACCAGCTGCAAGTTTCCCAGGCTAAAATAGCACTGAGATGGATCAGTTTTAATAATACTTCTGGCTTGTGCACCATTATAATTGTATCTAAAAGTCCTCTAGGTTTATTGGGTTCAGGAGATAGTATTATTATTCAAAGACTTTTATTTGCATTAGTCTCGTAAAACTCAAGCAATAAGCTCCTCACATGCTGTGTATTCTAGAGGCTCCTAAGTGACCGCAAAGAAGTTTGCTGTAAATCCTGCATCTCAAAGCTGGACAGACAGGCCCAAGTGTAACCCTAGCATAAGCTCAGAACAAATCATACATCTCTGCACAAAAGGCTGGAGAAAGAAAATCCTTATTCTTGGTTGCTTTCCTGGGTTGATTAAGAGGTGGGCCTCTAAATGCCAGATCCAGCAGGAGCTGTGCCACTGCCCCAAACCTTACAGACATGGAGAGGTAACCCCATCTGCCCATTCTCCAGGGAAGTTCACTTTAAGGTCAGTAGAAATGAGTATTTTCAGTTCAACTCACCTACTATCCTAAGATAGACCAGCCTATGAGTGATTGCTGTTCTGTTTGTTTATTGTCTCAAGTGATGAAAAGTATGCTTATTTTGACAAGTTTCTTTAGAGCACATTGGGCTTCTGCAGCTGTCACTGTGTTTAATGTTGGTAAAGAATGAACAGAAAAGGTTGGGGACTGAACCTGTGTAATGGCTAAGTTTGCATTCAGTATCACTTTGAAGACAAATCTTGGTGACTATCAAGTGAAGTCTAATGGCAACAAATTCTTGTGTGACATTTCTGGAATATTTTGCCTCCCTCTCTCTGTTGTACTTCTTATTTTCTCACCAATGAGGCAAATCGGGTAATTTTGAAAAATAAATAGCTGTATGTTTTGATTAGTCTTGAACTAAGCATTACTGAGGCCAATTTGGATCATGATATTTGAATCTGAATTTACTAGCTACCTGAAATGTAAAGGCAAGAGGATGATTCAGTGCAAAATGACAAAACTTGAGAGTCTCCGTGTGTACGGTCTTAGTGGTGATCCTACCACTAAGGACTGAAGCATTAGGATTATGTGCCTAGTACTTCAATAAAAATAGTTTAAGAATGAAATACAGGGAAAAAAAAAACACAGAAGGCACTCCCTTGCTCTGTCATTAATATTTTCAGCTTATGAAATGAAGAATTTAGGGGTAGGAAACTGGATTTATTTTGCACCATATGATTAAAAGATGGAATAGAAAATAAATGTAGTTGATCACAGCATGTGTAGCCAAACAGGTAATCCTGCACAAAGACTCTAAATATTCGAAGACAGATATTCCTGGTAAAGACCCCCTTAGCAGTATTGCAGGTATCTCTGCTGGATATCTGGGGACATGTCAGTTTTATCACATCACAGGAGATGAATTTCAGTAAATTCCTATTAATCCTGTCTTTTCCCATCTTATTGCACCTATTTGTTGTCAACCAAAACATATGCATCTACAGATGCAGCTTTTACATTTGCAGAATGGGGCTGAAAGTTTGTAAACACACTGGTTTCTTGTTATTTGGCTCAATTTAACCATCTTATCCTTCCAGTCCATAAATTTCATCAACACTTGCAGTTTATTGTATTCGAATGAGTGATCTCACTATAAATGTATGCCTTTGGAGTTCCTCTTTTTCAGCATCCTGTGATTTTCCCTTCAAGGAAATTTTGAAATGCAAATGGCAATTTTAAGTAGTGGCAAGACCTTTTGCAAAGCCTTCTCACAGCTTGAGAAAGGTCCTTTTACAAAAGTGCGTGTGCTCTCTGGCAGGACTAGATGATGATTTAATTCCTGTCACAGAACCAGAACAAAGATCTGACTGGGGCTATTCAGGAATTCTAGGACAAAATGTAATGTCATTGGAAAATGCTGACCTGTCAAAGACAACATATTCTTTGGAAATATATTGGCTTCAACAAACTGGTCTCAAATCACACCTATATTACCCTTAAAAACTTGCCTAGTTTTCTGAGAGTTCACATAGAGATCTGCTCAGGAGTTTGTGTTTCCAAGGTCTGAAGCTCTGGCCAGTTCTGGCAAAGCTTAAAGTAAGTTGAGCTAGAAGGAGCTGAAGCCCCAAAGTTTACATTTTTTGAAAGGAGAGGAGGTTTTCTGAAGAGAACACTTGAGAAAATACTCAGAAGAAATCCCCCTCATTGGTTGTTGTCTTCCCAGCCCCACTTCTGGGCTACAGCAGCTGGTGAGATCTTCTGCAGGGAATGAGGAGGGCCTGCCACTTGGGCCTCCTGTTACAGACAGAGCAGGAATGACCCAACACCTCAGACTCCATCCTAACTGCCAAGATGATCCTCTCTTTTCCGCCCCTGCACAACCTACTTGGGAAAGGGAAAGGAGCAAACAACATCTCACTCTGCCCAACGTCAGGAAGGATGAGGATGCTGCCACTGAAGATGTGGGAGGAGAAAACTTCATAAATCTTGCTTCCACCAGTACTGACTTGAATTGGAGTTTGAGAGATCAAATCTGTGGACCGGACAGGTGGGTGCCATGTGCTTTTACAGAACATGCAGAGCATCAACACCAGCACCTGTTCTCAGATGAGCTGGGGGTAAGAGGTCTTCTGCTTGCAGAGCTGGAGGCATCCTTCCTCATTAACCCTCAGCCTGTGTCACAGTCCTCAGAATGTGCTCTCAAGTTCAAGCAGGGGCTGCAAAGGCTTCCAGCCTCCCTGCAGCAGGACTGGGTGCCAAATGTAGACTCTGCACTTTTTCTGCTGCCAGATCTGGGGTCTGAGGAGCCAGGGAGCCAGGACGCAGACAGGGGCATTTGAGTGCTATGGGCCAGCCGCCAGAGAGCTGCGTGCCGTGTCAGTCCTTGGGGCCGTGGCCACGGCTGCACTGAGGAGTCCCCAAGAGATAAGTCGGCTCAGCTGTGCTTGGAAAAAATGTCACGAGGAGAGGTGACAAGAGAAATTTCTGGAGGATGACAATGACTGTAGTTTCCATTCCAAATCAGAGGGGCAATTATTCATGTCTCAGACTACAAAAAAAAAAGCTAAGTTTTAGGCAATCCTAGCCGCAGCCTTAGTCTGTGCAACAACTCAGGTATCTGCAGATGCACAGAGACAGAGCTAAGCAGATACTTTTTCTGTCCCATCATCAGAGAATGTTTCTAACGTATGATCAGACTTCAGTAGACAAAATACATATGTCTCACAGTAATTCAGTACTTACTGCTTCTTTCTTCAGGATGCTGACCATCCTGCCTCTTGCTGTGTCTGATCTACCACAATATTGTAGCTGATACCCATAGCTGCCCATAACAATTATTAATGCTTCAGTCCAGCAACCAGATGCACTGCACACATTGGACCCTAAATAAAAATTGCTTCACCAGCACTTCCCTTGCTCTCTGGTAACCACAAAAGCAAAGCAAAAGATACACTGCATCTTGTACCCTCAGCAGAACTTGCCACACTTCACACTTTCTGCTCGAGCTGGTGTTAAGTCCATAAAGGATAGGAGACTATCACCATGTTTTTCATCTGAGCCTAGCGGAATCACTTGAGAAAGATGGTGAGAGGCCACCTACATGCTTGGACCCTCCAGTGAGCAGGACTTTAAAGGATGCTGGTTAGCAGGACATGGGTTGCTTCTTCTGACAACACCATCCCTTTTTGTTTCTACTCTACCCACTGGCAGACCCATAACAGCTCCTCTGCACCAGCTTTGGAGAGCTCAGCACAGCTCTGCTCCATACTGGTCTGGTGCTGTTGCAAGGGCACAGGAGTGAGCCTGACAGGACAAGTTAGCCATCAGTGATATCCCCACTCTGTGTTGTGAAACCCAGAGAGTTTGTGTTATTTAGAGGTACATAATGTGTACTGAGGACTTTGAGGCCTAAACGTCTTTCTGGCCTTTGCTGTCTAGGTCAGAATGAAAGCTGTCAGTGAAAGAGAGGGTTGGAAACCCAATTTTGAGCTGTTCTGGGCAGCAATCAATCTTTTTAAAATGTTTGCTCGAGAAAGATCTGCCTTCTGGAGCATGCATTGTTTACAAGCCAAATTCCATCCTGCAGTTGATATTTATAGCTACTATGAATCTTTTAAAGGAGAATGGCCTCCAATTGCAGTCAGGTATGAGGTTTCAATGATAGAACGCCCACAAAGATTGGATAATAGGTCTGGTAGCTATTTCTTTCTTCTTTTTCTTTCTTTCTTTCTTTTTTTTTTTTTTTTTTTTTTTTTTGTAGCCAACACGTTGCAAACAAAGAAACATAAAATGATCTGCATTCATGCTGTTTTGAGCAATCACAATTACAGATCTATACAAAGCAAATGAGTAAGTATCTCTTTTTCCCAGGGCAATCTCCTACTTGGTTTTCTGACCATTGTCTGTTTAATTTACAAAGATCTTCATATACACAGGAGAATAAGCAAACTGACAGCTCCATTAAAAGACACAATAATTGTATGCATTATATGAAATACAGATGCATTTGTTTCTTTAATAAAGCAAGCTCATTTTAGCTGCATTTGTAGAGACACAGTGACTCCCAGTGTTTCTTAACAAATATAACAGACTGACCTATAATTTATTTGGAGTACTGGATCAGCCCATTAAGTTAACCAGTTCACAGGCACTCCAGGGTCAGAAAATTCTTGAGTATGCCATTTGTTGATGGAAATACGAGTCAGAATCCACCTCTATTTTATGCATTTAATTGAATCTCCTAAGATAAAACAGAAATATACAACACTAATTACACAAAACAAAGAATAATACAAATTTCACAAGTCTCCATCTTCTTAGCTTACATTTTGTACTTTCCTCTGGAAAGTTCCTTTATGAAAATCCAACACTGCAGTTCTTGATTTTTCCAGCTTCCTACACTACCACAAAGTTAATGCAATGTTTTCTTAATGCCCTTGCTAAATAAAATGCTATTGGCTTGAGTATAGTTCAAATAATTCACTATTTCCATTTGTCACAAAACTTCTGCTGAGAGCTGTCGGGAAAACTATTTTGTCTTTAGGGCAGGAGATGGGATGTTTTGAATTCATTTTGTTCCTCCATCTTTATTCTAGCTTTCTGGCTAGGAAATCTGCTTTTACAGTTAATAATGTGTGAAGATTGCTTCATATTTTCAAGAGCAAAGCTGGCTTTGCTCTGCCTTTGAAGTGTAGATCGAAATTCTGTTGCGGATTTTTATTTTTTATTTTTCTGTGGGAGCGAGGTTAGGCTTCCAAGTGGAAACTCAGTACCAGGTTTAATTAAAAAAAAAAAAAATCGATTGCTTGATTTAACATAAATGAAAAATTTCCTACTTGAAGTGTTGAGGCGTGATTATTAATCTAACAGCACTAGAGTCATCGATCATTTATGGAGAATAGCAGCTCAGTAATTCAATTCAGTGCAAAATTTTTGTTTAATTTTTGCAGCAAAATCACAGGGGTTATTCTCGTATTCCTCTGGTCAGCAGGAGTACAAGAGTTTAAGGGCAGGGCACTTCTGTGGCAAGCACAGACGAGCAATGTTACAGTGCAAAAGACAAGACAGTGCATGTTCAAAACGCAGAGGAAGTGAAAAAGCCCTGAAGGCCAAGCTCTACTGCTGATCCAAGAGAAAGTTCTGGTGACATCAGTGTAGCATAATTGTGGGTAACTGCTTAGATGTGTTGTTCCAAATGAGTCATGTTTTTGCAAATCTGCCAGTGAAAAACTCCCTCTGGTCTGGGAAATACATATGCCTATCACTTCAAATATGCTACAGCAGTCAAGGTTGGGATTGTGAGTGGAGCTCCTGACTCATTCACATACCATGAAGCAGTGATAGGCCTGGAAGTAGCTAGTTTTCTACTAGCAAACATCTCCAGATCAATGACATTTCTCTCTGGACACCGGGATGTTCATGGGCTTGAAAAAGAATAACCTCTTTCTGTTTTCTCTATCACAGTTTTGTAGTTATAATAACTTTCTGAGCTTTAACAGTAACAAACATATTCTTGGTGTTATTTTCTTCCTTTTTCACAAGTGGCACCATTTGATCCAAATCTCATGGTAATTTTTGAGATCCTAGTGTTGAAAGAATTGGAGCAGATGCAACTGCCATAAAAGAAACATGATCATTCTAATTTCTCATCCAAAGTAAGTCTCCATATAGTTAGCTATAAATCACTTTGAATTAAAAAAAAAAAAAAAAAACAAAAAGAAGGGGTCTCAGAGGAGAGTCACAGAGTAAAATGGGAAAAGGACCAGAAGGGAGTAAAGCTAAAGAAAAATGAAAGCAAATACAAGGGAGTAAAGTTAAAGGTTTGCTGCCTGTATATGAAGGAATCTCTGCAGTTAGAAATAGTCCCAGTCTTATTTTCCTTCCTCTGGAACCCATTATATTTTCACACAAAAGAAGTAACACAATAAGGAAGTTAATGCTCTTCTTGCGTGCTAACTAGTTATTAGAGACTCGCAGTAAGGAAGGTGATCAGAGAATACTTGTCACATGCCCAAACTACCCTAATTCAAGGAAACTGCCACCTCAGTGCATCATATGAGGCAGGTCAAGCCTAGGGTGAAACAAGCTTTTTGTGTAAGAATTTTAATTAGCAATGAGCACGATAAAATACATAAGCTGCTGAAAGTTAACAAGTGCTACTGTTTGAGATTTATGCTCAAATCCATGCTATGTACTTCCCTTTCCTCACAGCCATAATGGATTAGCAGTATACTGGATAGTAATCTACAAATATTACAATCATCCTTCTAATCTTATTAAAAAACTTGTAAGAAGCATTAAGGGCACATTTATACCACTTGTGGGAAACAGTCCAAATACAACGAACCAAAAGCTGCTTATCTACAAGCAAAAACAGCATTATATGACTGAAGGGGGCCAAGTTAATCAGAGCTATCAAGGGACTAATTCAGGTCCAGAGGGCTGGGAAGGCAGATTAAATGATCGTTCGTAAATCATTGAAGGCATACACTATACAGTATTGTAACAACAAACAATGATCTTCTGTAGGGTGCAGTTTCCTGCTTTCTATATATCTATGTTTTGACATTTTAAGTATCTCATCAGCATCTTTTTATCCCTAAGTTGTGAATGTGTAGCAATAGCATTTTAACTCTGCTTGTTAATCATCAGACCCTTAGGAAGGAAAGGGATAGACTGTAAAAACAAACCTAAAAATGTTCATGTTTACAGGCAGCACTACTGTGCTTACTAAAAACACGTACAAAATAGAATATGAACCAAGATACTGTGAACAAAAACTGAGGAGTGCAACTGAGGGACTGTGAGAACTCAGCTTCATATATGTCTTAGGCTTCTTTGCTTTATAGAATGGCAAGGAGAGCACTGCTGGTTAATATTTTTCTTTTAAAATACTATGTAGAAAATGTATTGTTATAGCAATGAAAGCATCACAGCAGTATGAAAGCCTAATCACTGATTGAACTGTGTTTGGAATAACTTATTTAACTTCTTTGGCCTTGCTTCCAGTAGGACTGAGACTACCAAGAGATTACAACAACTTTTGATTCCTCTTTGAAATTGTCTTCCAAAGGCTCAGGTACTCATTTTTGAAAGTGGTTAAACCTTTTCTCTTTGGCTGCTTGCTTTTTGCCCCCTGGCAACAGTACTAACAAAGACCTGACCACAACATACCGAAAATAAAGGGACTACATTTGGTACTTCTTCCCGATCTCAAAAGATAAGGAGCACACTCCAGTTTTCTGTACAACACAATCTTCCACACTTTTTGTGCCTGATTTTCTATTGCTCTGTACTGTATGCATTTATTTATATCAGCACAAGGTGAAGGCAAAGCATTCTTTATGGAAATGTGACTCTGGGTCACATAAGACAACACAACACACTGGGGAGAAGAGGGAGTCCTTTAATTACAATAATTAAATTATCTGTGTTTATTTTCTCCTTGTTTTTGTTTTCTCATCGAAAACAGAAGAGTTTTCAAGCTGGAAGGGTAAGGCTGAATAGGACTGGTGTCTAAAAACAAGTGAAGGATGCAGTTCAATTGGATAGCGCTGTCAGACTAAACTTGTACAGATTTGTCCCAAACTCTCTGAAAAATGTGACTTGTTCATTTTTGTGACTTCATTGATTTGGTTTTTTTTCCATTTCTTCTCCTTTTCCTTTCTACAAGTACATATCCCAGTTATAGCTGATTGCCTCAGTGCTCAGCACAGCTCTACGGTTTTTGGCATAATATCAGACAAAAGCCTTCATCTGTCTCTTTCTAAGCTGTACCCAAATCTTCCTCCTCTATGGCCTCTATGACTCAGGTTTCCAGCTTAGTCCTATTATTTCAAGATGTCAACAGCCAATAAAATGCCACAAGTTCTTGGAATACAAAGAAATATTTTCTTGGAGATTCCCATTTCTTAATATCTCATCCAAGATTCTGGGTTGCTCTGAGCTTTTCCCTAAGGTTCCTTAATTGCAATTATCTTCAAAAAAGGATCACTCATCTTCATTCCTGAATTTTATTACCATTTCTCCAAGATCTTGTTCTTACAAAGCTGTCTGTTTGGACTGCTATGCTTTCTTTTTCAGCTTCAGGAACAGTTATTAACAATTTTCTGTTAGCTTCTTTCTAAATCTTTGTTTTTGTAAATATCTTTACATTGAAACTGAACTGCTTTGAAGATACCGTCGTTACTTCAAACACCTGTCCACATCCTACTGGTTATGAGGCCTGAGGTCTAACGGATCTCTCTGGTTTGATATCTTAACTGTCTTAACTGTCAGCCACTCTGTTCGTCAGAAATTGATCTAGTAATGTAGATTTGTCCATCTACAACAGCTATCAGATGAGTTATATATAATAAACATATCTTTCTCAAATTTCTCATACCTTCAGCTATGAATGAAATGAAATGAAAACAAACAAACAAACAAAAAAAGAACAGGTCACACTGTTAGGTGTATACTTCTGATACGTTTACAATGTTTTGGTTACAGCAAATGGATGGATAGGATTAGATGCTTACTGCCTAGCTTACCACAGTTATCTATATTTGAATGCCATCATATGTATGATAGCTTTTGTTTGCAGAAAATGATAAACACTGCCTCTTACTCTGGTACTATATCACGTAATCAATATAAACTGCCCCTCAGCCCAGAGAAAGTAATTCATAGAAGATGGAACATGATCTTCCTGTGGAACAAATCAAAAAGAAGCATTCTGTTACCATGCCTTCAAAGAGAACATTGGTAGACGTATGAATTGCCATCTCCACTTCAGATACTGTGTTGTGTGGCCCTGGCAAACATTATTCAAACTTCAGACCTTGGCATCAAGTGACTGACCATGCAGACTGTCAACATTAGATCATGAAAAGTAGTATTTTCTTTACAACCTCCTGACATAAACTTTGTGCAGATTAGCCGGACCTGGGATTGGTATGCCAGGTTTGTTTGAATACAGTATGCATTACCAACTTGAAAGGAGCACTTTAATACTTCATGACAACCAGCAAACAAGATAGCAAGACCTCAGCTGGAAATGTGTAAGAAATAGCTTCTCTAAACTATATGGTAAGACTTCCAAGTCCAAATAGTGTACAAACTTCAGATTGACTTGTTAAAATCTTCAGATTCCTAACATTATATGCTTGATTATGGTGTGAAATAGCAGAGGGGAAATTACCCCTACTGTTGTATCATTCTTATCCATACTCATGTTTTCAAGTACAAGCCCTTCAGCATTACCAAGGATCTTTATTCCATCAGTAAGTTCAGTTGCAAATAAACTTCATCAGATTTATACACCACGGTAAGTTAGTGGAGATGGTCACCAAAGAGCAGAGCTCAGCGCTGCCCCTCCGCTCCTGTGAGGAGCTGCAGCCGCCAATCAGGCTCCGCTCAGCTCCTCTGCTCTGGGCAGAGCAAACCCAGGGACCTCAGCTGCTCCTCACATGTCTAATGTGAGGACTAATTTGAATTGGCTCCTGCAGAAGTATCACTGTAAATATTACACCTTTTTTTAAGCTTATTTTAAGCAAATGTCACCCAGGCTTTTCTTTTCTTTGTTTAAAGAGACAGTTAAAATAAATGGTTGAAATTCCCCACTGCCTGACAAAGGCATCTGAGATTTCTTGGGGAAAACCATGTACTGTAAAATGAAGTCAAAGTCTCTCTGAACTTTCTTCTTTACAAATTCAAGAGGTAAGATAGTGTTAAGAAAGAAAACAATGCACCCACAGCAGCTTGCTGTTAAATTAAAGAAAGACCCTCAACGAGCAGCAAATTGGCATAGTGCTTTACTCCACATTATCAGTAAGTTTCTTCTTCTGCAAGTTTCCTTCTGGTACAGTTACCTAACATCCCAATTGCTTCAAGAGTGTGTTGTACAATATCTTTCTGTTGCCAAAAATTGATGGAGATAAAAGCGTTCTTTGACATAAAACAAGCTCCAGTACATAAACAGTTGAAATCGTCGATTATGACAGTTCTCAGAAGCCTTCAGCCCTGGATCACCGGTTCCATTACTAAATACTCTTCCTACCGGTAGACAAAGCGCATCCCGGAGGCGCTGCCTCCTCTCCCTCCCCCCCCCCCCCCCCCGCTGCCCCTTTGCGGCCGGCCCGGCCTCATTGCCCGGGCGGGGCCTTCCCGGCAACAGCAGTGCGGGCGCGCCCCCTGCTGGCGGCCTGCCGAGTTTGTTCCTCTGCCCTCGCAAGTTGGGGCAAAGGGAGCAGTGGTTCGGTGTGGCTTGAAAACCTGCCCGCGGCCGCGAGAAGCTGCTCATGAGCAAGACGCATGTTCGTTTTGTCCCTCTCACCCTCAAGTCTTGCTCTTGCACTGCAACATTTCTGTTCTTGCTAGGGGACAGTTACCAAGCTCCTCCATGGTTCTGTGACCCAACAAGTAAAAATTACAATGAAGCAAATGAAAATGTTGCCTTTAGCATAAGCTATTCTTGGACCTTTTGTTCTCTGTTGTCATGGGTTAGTGGTTAACATCGAAACCAAGGAGCCTACATTTGTCCAGTGATAGGCGTGCTGGGGAGGGCACAGCTTCGAAAGCATCAGAGATGCTTCAAGCAACAACAGGCAGCAGCACAAGCACAGCCCTGTAGCTGAATGCTACAGAGAGACATCAGAAATGGAAAGGAAACCTATGACAAAGGTCTTGTGCAAACAAATACCACGTCACTGTTAAGAAAATTACCAGATTGCTCAATTCCTCAACTACTTCAACAGGGAATAAAATTACACAACTCCATTGTGCTATTCTATATTATTAAGAAGGCTTTTGAATAATTAAAAAAGTCCTCTACAACTGTGATGACTTATTTTTTTTCTGCTGCTGCAAGGAAATTTATAACCACTGAAACACATTGAAAGAGAACCTGATAACAGCAGGACAAGGGTAAATGGTTTTAAGTTGAGTGAGGGAAGATTTAGGTTGGATGTCAGGGGAAGTTCTTTACTGTGAGAGTGGTGAGGTGCTGGAACAGGCTGCCCAGAGAGGTTGTGGATGCCCCGTCCCTGGAGGTGTTCAAGGCCAGGTTGGATGGGGCCCTGGGCAGCCTGGTCTGGTATTAAATGGGGAGGTTGGTGGTCCTGCATGTTGTCAGGGGGGTTGGAGATCCATGATCCTTGAGGTCCCTTCCACTTCCAACTCAGGCCATTCTGTGATTCTGTGATTCTGAGTTCAAATTTTTTTTTTTTTTTGACTTTTTGTAAATCCAAACGTATCTTTGGATATAGGAAAAAAAAAAAAAAAGAACTTCCCCATCACACTCTTTCTGTAAAAATCAGTTTGGCTTTTACTTGTTTCAAGTTATTTGCAAAGGAATTTGCAGTGACTTCCTGCAATGGAAAACATTTAGGAAACAAAATTCCTTCTCCAAATTACACTGCTAGAGCATTTATCCTTCTTATAATTTTTCAATGTATAATACAACCATATTCATAGGGGAGGTTCAGACATGGCATTATGAGAAACTTCTCAAGCGTGAGAGCAATCAAACACTGACACAGACTTCCTAGCGAGGCGGCCGATGCTCCATGTCCGTCCATTAGACATCTGGATAACGCCCTCCTTAATAACTTTTAACCTGTGTTTGACCGCTAACGCGACCAACCGGAGCAACTCTCCGTTCGAGGCCCCGTGTTCGCCGCCCGGCGGCGGGGCGGTGCGACGCTGAGTCGTCGCTTCGATTCCGCGCACCGCCCCTCGGCGCTTACGCACAGAACGGCCGCAACGGCGCCGCGCGTCTGACGGGGGAGGAGGCGGCGACCGCCGCAGGCAGAACGCCGACCCGGCCCGGCGGGCGTTAGCTCCTCGCCCCGACCAATCGGCGGCCGCGTTGCGCCGGAGCCGGACCGCCCGCTCTTTGGGACGGAGAGAGGGCGGGCCCTGCGGAGGCCAATCGCCGCCGAGCGGCGGGCGGGGTGAGGCGCTCGGTGCCGCCCCGTGAGGCGGCTGCGCCGTGGCCCTCGGGCGCCGCTCAGCGCCGCGGCCGCCGACCGGAGGCCCCAGGCAGGTTCAGGCCTCGCCGCTCGCCCCTCGCCGCTTCCCCCGGGCCGCGGCCCCGCGGAGGGCGGGGAGATGCAGCCCCCGGGCCCTCAGCAGCCGCCGCCGCCGCCGCTCTTCGCGCCCAACAACGGGGACTTCACTTTCGTCTCCTCGGCCGACGCCGAAGGTGAGCGGGGGGCCGCTCCCGCCGAGCGAGGGCCTCGGCCCGGCCCGAGGGCTGCGGGCGGCTCTCGCCCCCGCGGCGGAGGCACCGGCCTTCTCCCCGGCCCGCCGGCAGGGCGCCGGGCGCGAGGCGGCGCCGTGGCGGTGTGTGCGTGGCAGGGCCGGCGGGCTGCTCGGTGCCCTGACGTAACCGCGGCGGGCGCTGTCCGCGGCGCCCTCCCGCCCCCGGCGCTGGCGGCTCGCTGTCCGTTAAGTCGCGCTGCCTGCTGGCGCCCGGCGTAGCCGTGCTCGGGGCTGTTTCGTACGGTAACGAGGGGTTAAGCGGGGACTGTGTGTAGGTGAGGGGGCGAGGTGCGGCCTACCTGCCGTGCAGGCTGCGTACCTGTCGTGTAGCTGCGTGCCGTGAGGGCGTATGTCTCGGCGCTGTGTGGAAGAGTCAGCGTTGTGCTACCTTATTTTGATGGAGAACGACCCTTGGGTCTGTAGCTATTTAAATAACCAGCTTTCTACTCCATCTGTATAGTTACCCAGTAGTTGTGGATCGGGTTGGGAACGGTGTACGTCCTGGCTCTCGACTCTGGAAATGAAGAATTGAAGTGAAACATCACTACAGAATGCTTAGCTCTGTTGTTTGGTGAGCTTGTCAGTTCTTCTGACAGGGAATGCTAATCAGCAGGTACAATCCACGTTGTTTTATTTTCATTTTCTTCCACTCTTCCACCATGGCCTGAGAAAGGAGCTAGGTGCCTCCAGAAGAAGACTCTCAGGATTCTCCCTGGAAGTATTTGTTGAGAGCTATACCTACCTATATGCTGGACCTGAGCCATAGTAAGCACCTGTCCTGTAGGTTGTGTTGAACAGGGTTTGGCTCTGCGTTCTCTGTGGGCACAAGCAAGGTGTGATCTCATCCCTGTTTGAGTGTAGCCCTGTGTAGTCTGCAGTGTTCTGCCTGTGACAGTGATGGTGAAAACATCCTGATTCTCATTAGTGAACAGCAGAAACATGAATTCCTGTCATGTTCTCCAGTGCTCAGTTGGCCTGCTATTAACTTTTCTGCCATTACAAAGCAGACTAAAGAAGAGGCAATAGCAGATTTTTTCCCTTGGTTTCTTCAGCTTTGTCCCACCTTCCAAAACAGACTTAAGATCATGTTAATAGGTATCATGATCTATAATGTGGTTGTAGGTATTCTGTAATCATCTTCTGCTAAAAGGAACATCGGTAAATAAGACTCATGTAGAAGATTTCTATCCTCAAGATGGGTTGTCATCAATCACTGAGAACAGAGAAATCAAATCAGTGGCTGATTGGACTGTTAGTTTCTTATTTTGGCAGGCACAGTTGTGCGCAAAGTGTAACAAGGACCCTCCTTGCAAAGCAGTGCTGTGTTATAGACAAACTGATAACTTTAAAATGACAGAAGGGTCCAACTGATAATAGAAGACTTGTGAGCCTTTCTCTACCTTGAAGTTCAGGCTTTAAGAATCAGTCTTTCCCCCTCCCTTCTCCTCTGAAGACAGCTTTGCTCGCATCTGATGGGAATGATATTAATGTGCTTATGAGTACAGGAGCAAAGAGAAGTTTCTTCTTTAAGTTATTTTATGAGGATTCTGTGGTGATGATTTTCTCGGAATCAAAACAGTGGATGGTTAGTTATCACAATTATGAAATGATTGAAAAGCAGTAATGGGGAAGCTTCAATTTAAACTGGAGTGGCCTAGCAAGCTGATTTAGGACGGCGAATCCTGTTAAATTAATTGTAATACTGAGTGTAGAGTAAATGATTCAGTAAATGCTGGCTGAACACTGTAGGACGTCCTGTCATTGTAAGAATCTAAATTCTCCAAAACCATGTTGCTTTTGAATAGGGGTGTCAAACGTTATCCACAAATGTGACGTGGCTTCTGTGTCAGTATGTGTTGCAGAAACATTTCAGAAGCACTTGCTGTAGCTGAGTATTCAGGGAAATTCATACATGTGCTTGTGTGGAAAAGTACACAACGATACAACTGCAAAACAAGGTTTTCTTTGGTGAAGCAAGATGATGGATGAGAGGGGAGTTTTTGCCTCTCAAAACTTTTGTTACAAGGTTCATGCAAAGAATGGACTTGTTGCTGTGTTGTGCTTTTATGCAAAAAAGTAAATTCCCAAATTCTTGGAATGTGTACTCTTACCATACCCTTCTGGTTTTTTATTACTTCAAGCTGCTTAGTGTATTTTCAGTTACTATTTTGTCTTTTTCCCTGGTCTATAACTGACAACAAAGTGAATAAAATTAACATTGGTGACTTTGACACAGCTAAAACATGCAGCAGTTGCTTATGTTTATGTTTAGTACTGTGGTAGAGCAAGATGTTAGTATGTTAAAGAGCATTCCTTGCATCTCTCATTATTGAACAGAACCTGGGGAGCTCTAGCAGTATTCTTTTTCCTAATGTTTTCCACTGTTTTAAAAGCAGATTACAAATGAGAAAAGCTACAAATGAGAAAAGCTACAAATGTTTTTCTTCTGTGAGAAGCTGGATGCAAACAGAATAGTTTGGGTGCAACAATGGGCTCTAAAAGAGATAGAGTGGTCAGCAGAAAATGATAAATAATCCACAGTTCACGGTATGATAAGGCTTTCGTTAGTTTAACTCCTTTATGCCTCTGAATGATAAAGCAGGAATTGCGGCATGCTCTGCTATCTAGAAACTAGAACTTGCTAATTGGAGTCCTAAAACAACTTTGTTACTGTTGCATAAAACCAGAAGTACTCTTTCAGATTATGTAACTGTTGGTGTATGACTTTGAATATTTTGTGGTGATGACCTGCACATGTAGCTTTTGTACATATTTGTTTATTTTGCAGTAATTTTGAGATCAAATGTATTTTGGCAAAATAAAAACATGTCTTTTCCTGTCCTTTTTTCTCCAAGATCCTAGTGGGTCCATAACAGCTCCAGATGTTAAGCTAAATCTTGGAGGAGAATTCATCAAAGAATCGTCTGCAACTACATTCCTGAGGCAGAGGGGATACGGCTGGCTTCTGGAAGTGGAAGATGATGACCCAGAAGATAACAAGCCACTCCTGTATGTACTAATTGTTTGTGGGTATCTCTTTGTTAGCTGTGTAGGGAAAACAAAGAGCTTGTAAGTCCTCAAACTGTCTCTTAGTCTTCTGCCGTGGCTAAAATTCTGGTTGACAAATTGCTTGACCAGTTAGTCTCTTTTGGTGCGGGAGTGAAAATGCTGTTTTTTGTTACGGTGGGTTTTGTTTATTTTTATTATTTTTGTTCGTTTCTTTAGCTAAAAAAGAGACTTGTTGTTCACTGTGGGAGAGGAAGGAAGGAGGAAATAAAATCAAAATTTCATTACATTATAATTATAGAAATTTAATGGCTTTTGTATTCTTATCTGTTGATCTTGTCATGGTTTGAAAAACTAGATTATGTTCTGCAGCAGGGTTGCAAGTAAGGTAGCAGAAACTTTATATTCTCTGATGTTACCTTATGAGGTCTTAAGGGAGATTACTGTTGAAAGACAGAATGTCTTTGAAACTGCCAATGTCCGCCTCGCTTGTTCTGTTCACAGAAGCAGGATTGTCAGAAGAAAGCTGTATCTTGAGGTTGTTGCACTGAGGGGGGGCTGCTGGGGTCTCAGTCTGTGTTCTCAGTCTGTGTTCTCCACCTAAGCAACATCATTCTTGTCTCAAAGTTTTCCTGTGTTTAAAAATAATGATGCTTTTAAAAGTGGAGTGAGAAGGAAAGTACTCTGAAGAGCTGAAGTAAGAGCTCTGAGAGAAAGCAGGTGCCTGGAGAGCTTGATAATGAAATTGTTATTTGAAAAGTACTCGAAATGCGCAGAAGTAGCACCTGTGTGACTGAGTCTGCTCTGTAAACCTGTAATTTTTAATTAAGAAATAGAATGGCGTACTGAGGTGACAACACATGAATTCCCTCTTTTGTGCAAAGTTGTATACCACACAAAAAAAAGCAAGTTTGTGATTCAAAGACAGCTCTGTGTTCTAAAAAGCCTATTCTTGGAAGTGAGGAGAACAAGCCAGGAATAATTTTGTAGCAAAGAGGACAAATATCATCCTCCTAACAGAGGAACTCAGTCTGATTTCATGTTGCAGCTTTTATGCGGTTCTGATTATTCCCAGAACGTGTCTTGTTATGAAGCCTTCGAATCTGAATGCTTCTATGGATTTAAATAATAGCAAACAGCAAAGATAAGTTCTCTGATGCGGTGCTGTCACACAAGCATTTTGTTCAACACTTAGATTATTTCTTTCCCTCATTGGACAGCTGTGCTTTTGGCACTTGTCTCCTTTTACAGCGATCATTTCCTCTTCAGTGAGGTAACTCTCAGCTTTGTGGGAAAGAGCTTTTTTACTTGAAGCACTATCAGAAGCCTTAAGAAGTGACAAAGAAGTCCACAAAGGAAATATTTCTGATATGCAACTGTCAGAGTGGAATATATATATATTAAATAAACAAAGGAGAAATGTAATACTGCTTTAAAATGGAGAAAAAATGGATGCTTTTGGTCTATTCCTTTATTCAGGGTTGTGTTAAGGAACAATTTTTGTTATTTAGGCACAGGTTAGTAACAAAAATCGTGACACAGCCTCAGTAACAGCAATCGTGAGATGGGCTTAAGAGAATCAATGAGCAATACTTCATTTTTGAAAGAGAAATTGCGATGTCTTCATTTCTTGCTTCTTCTTTATTTTCTATTGATCTGATGAGATATATTTTGAATGATATGGGATTAGTGAATGTAACTAACATATTTCTTTTAGAATTTGAAACAAAATTATTCCATAACAAATGTGCTCATGGCAAACTTCAGCATAGGAACATGCAGACATCCTACTGCTGAGTACACATCTTTGACTTCTGTTTCCAATTTTATAGATGTCACACGTTCCTGTGTGCCAGAAAATAGATGTCCTGTCTTAATGTAGACTATTATGATGTGCTGTGGATGTTCTCTATTCTCAGGCATGTAATTGATTTTTGTAGAATAAAATATGTCCGTGTCATACTGGTTATTGAATGTGTGATGAGGGTATGGCTTTGCTTTTCTGTGGACAAATTGTTCCATTGCTTGTCAGGGCTACAGAAAGCCTTATGGTGATAGGAGACCTGCTCTGTAAACCTTCTCTTAGTCCAGGAACTTAATTTTTATGATCTGTTTCATTTCTGTGCTGTATAGTAACGCTCCCTTGCTTTACAATTTCAGGGAAGAACTCGACATTGATCTGAAGGATATTTACTACAAAATTCGATGTGTGTTGATGCCTATGCCGTCTCTTGGGTTTAATAGGCAGGTAGTGAGAGACAATCCAGATTTCTGGGGTCCTCTGGCAGTTGTCCTCTTCTTCTCAATGATTTCATTATATGGACAATTTAAGGTATGTACAAACTTTCTACTTAAAAAGAAATCAGAACTAAATTTGGGGACATTATTGCTAAGCAATTTGCATTCTTATGTAAGCAGAAAGTCTCTTCTTCACATATTAATGTAGGGCATTCTAAATATAGTTTTTTGACTTAAAATATAGAAAGATAGCAATAAGAAATTTATTAAATAATCAACAGAAAGGTTAATCTTTATTAAAATGTCAGGCCTTTTTATATAATAAAATGAAAGAAAGATGTGGTTTCTAGAGGAAATAGATCAAGCTAATACATTTATAGTCATTAGTGAATCTTTCCATTTTAGTTGTAACCTTTTGTTAACTTGCATTCTATTACTAAAAGGAATACCAAAGAACATTTGTGTTGATGTCATGAATTCTAATTTCCCAGCAGGTTAAGCTATTTGTTTAATCTGTGATATATTACAATGCTTTTCTGGTATGTTTAGTCTTCATTAGTGCACAATACTCTTTTGTCCTCTATGCTCTGTTACCATAACTTTCCTCTGGTTAATAGAATTTGCTATAATTATTTTTGATCTCAAGACTGAATAGTTGTTTGAAGGTACTGTGCAGATTTACTTGGCTTCTCTAAACACAGTTAAACTCACATTCAGATTGAAATAGAGAAATCTATCATTTACAGTGAAAATTTGAGTGTGAGCCTAGGTGATGTTTTTCTAGTAGTTAATTGCATCCCCTATGGAAATCTTTGACTATGTGTAGTTACGGATTTTTTTTAATTACAGCATAGAATAGCAGTAAGGCATACATGTAAAGTAGCAGAGTATGTGCTAGGATTTTTGTGAAAGGCAAGAGAGGCTCTCTGTGGCCGCTGGCTTCCATTTGGTATACCAAACAGTGATGAGGATTTCACTCTGTCGTGTTTCTGTGAGACTTGTAGTGAGTAGACCAAAACACCGTAGGATTCAAATCTTCTGGGTGCACCGCTTAACTGTTTTCTAGACAAAGCAGGGACCATCCCTCAATCCCATGATGGATCAGTTTGCTGCTGTTGTTTGTGTATGTACTGTGTGTGAACAATGGGCCTAACGTTCATTAGGAACATGGATTTACCATATAGATTTTAGAGTGGTATTTTTGTGTGAGAAAGGAAAGCTGGTAGCTAGCAACAGAATGGCAGGATAGCAACAGCTAGGCTAGATGAACTAGGTGGGCTGTAAGTTGAGAGAGATGAGCATTGCTGCTCTAAGACTTTGATCTGGTTCTTTTAGACAGTGGAGGAAAGCAGGAAGTAAAATGAGGACGTGTTATTTTCACAAATAATGTTTATATCTAGTTTCTTTTCAAGTTACATGATTTTTTATCAGTTAAAAAAATAAATACCTTCATCCTCTTTTTGATTCTTCTGTAAATCTGGAGCTTATTTGAAAAAATTGAGTTGAGTACTGATGTTCATTTTTAAAGCTGCCATGGTACAGTTGAAAACACAAAGAGTGGATTGACATTATTATTTCCATCTAAGCAAATATTTCAAAAGGGCGAGCTTTGCTTCTATTTCACCCAGGGGCTGAACCCCAGGAACACCTAACTTACTTTGAAGGTTCTGTTAAGCTGGAGAATGACTTTAAGACTTCTGAAACAATGAAAGGAGGAGGAAAATAATTACTTTTTTTTTTTTTTTCCCCAGGACTCTTAATCTGTTTCTTAAATTGTAATCATAATGTTTTATCAAGAATTAAAGTCTTGTGCCTTCTGAGTATTCCTGGTCTGGGGAAAGAATTAAGTTGTGTCCTTACAGACGAAGGAAGGAGAATCTCAACTCTTTGTAGTTGACTTAAGGCAAAGGGCTGACTTAAGGAGGAAAAAAAAAAAAAAAAATCAAAACCAAACCAACCAAACAAAAAACCTGAGCCAATTTTTTTGAATAAGTGAAGATGTTTGAGTGATCTTAGCTTTACTTTTGGCTAATCTCTTCCTACTCTGATGCAATAGCATAGTACTTACAAAGTACTGTTTAAGCATTCCTTCTTCATCAAACTTACCATTACTGCGATTTTGTAAATGTAACATCTGAATTTTATTTTCAAGCTCCGTTGTGGTACTGAATAAAACTGAATAAAACTATTCTTGCTGCAATTCAGAACTTAATTTTGTGTAATAAAACTCTTGAGTGCAATGAGGCGATTTATGACTTGTCCTTTCTTACAGTGAAAAAGAGTAATGTCAATTAATTGTTCTTTCCATTTTAAGGTTGTTTCTTGGATTATAACTATCTGGATATTTGGATCCTTGACAATTTTTTTACTGGCCAGGGTTCTTGGAGGAGAAGTAAGTACCTCTAATATATGAAAAGTTGGTAGAGGGGAGGGAATTTCAAAATCTCTTGGCTACGTTTTTCAGTAGTGGCTGGCTTTTCTTAGTGCTTGACTTTTGACTTTGTAGCCACCTAAGAATGAGTGAAATTGAACACTTCAGTGCATAGATTTCAGGTTCTTGGTCACCAAAGTAGAATCTAAAGTATAGAAGTGGGCAGCTGCTCTTGCTGTGCAGGCATGGAGTGCTGGATGTGTTAAACTATCTGCAAATTCTTACCGCAAATCTCAGAGCTTGTTGTGTGTGCCTCTGATCCAGAGCTGAAATCCTTTCTTGAGGTCAGTTTTTTTTAAATGCTTTCCATTTTTTTCAGGCACTGAGCTAAATGGGGCCATTTATCTCACTTTTTTGAAACTGGGCTGGCAGCAGTTGCATAGCAGCCTTTTGTACAGAGCACCTACTGGTGTTTGTTTTCATCCTTGGCCTGATGGAGTTCAAACCCATTAAGGGATGAAAGTCAGTGTATGTACTTCAGCTGCAAAGCCCATTGAAGTTCTGGCCTACATCCCTCCCTCTAGCTGCTTGCATCAGCAGGGTTGGCATAGCTGTTAAGGCTGTGTTTAAAAACTGAGTCACTGAGTGATTCAGGTGTAAACAGTATCATGGCTTACAGCAAAGCCCTACTGTGGAATGGTCACAAGGACAGAAACTTCTGAAAGTGGATTTGCAGTTTAAAATGCGTTAATTGTCTTATTATTATCACTGATGAGTAATTTTTATATTTTTACTATGCATTTTCCGTTAATGATAAACTAGTTTTGCAGACTTCCTACGTTATTTAAGTTTGGTGTGGTTTGGTGGTGGTCTTTTTTATTTTCTACTTTTTAGGTTTTTCTTTTAATCATAATTGCTAGAGGCTTCTTGTCTGAAAAGTACTTGGAAAGAAAAAGCTTTTATGAATGTGATTGCGTGGTATTTTAGCATAGCAGCATAATCCAGATGTCTTCATGTGGCTCAAAATGTAAAATTATCAGAATGTATTAACTGGTGAGAAAGGGGAGGGGGATCACTGTAGCTCTTCGGACTTGATTGTGGAGGACTTACTGCCACATGAGGTTGCTTAAAGACAGTTGCTTGTCTTGCTGCTATTTTTCCTAAGTAAAATCCAGCAAGTCCAACTGAGCCAAGGGACATTTCCAACTGCAGTAGGGAAAAATCATACATTTTAATACCATGAAGCTAATAGCAGTTGTGAAAATACTTTGAACAAATCTGTTCAAGGTAGTCATAGTGTATCAGGTTCTAGATCTTGATCTAAGTGCTTCCCTTAGTGTTAAAATTATCATCTGAAGTTATTTTCACTTTGGTTTTTGAAACAAGTTATATTTCTTAGGAAGATTAACTACAAAATTCTAGAGGATTGAATAGAAAAAACAGTTTGCGTGCTAGCAATCTTCCTTTGCCTAAAAATTCATTAATTGTCAACACATTTTTATGGTTATTCATACTGTTATAACTGGAAAAAATTGTGTGATGAAAGTAATTTTGTACTAAAGTTTGTTTTTATGTGCTTGAAAATTCCAGGTTGCTTATGGCCAAGTTCTTGGTGTGATAGGATATTCCTTGCTTCCCCTCATTGTCATAGCACCTGTACTTTTGGTGGTTGGATCATTTGAAGTGGTTTCTACCTTAATAAAAGTAAGTTCAGTAACATGTATTGAGAATTGTTTACCGTTGTTCTGAGTCACTTTCCTAACACTTGAAGTATTAATCCATACAGGACAACACCTGTTGAAATACTCAGAAATGTAACCTGAACTCTGTGGTTCTTTTGGTTATGGCTGCTAAGCAACTTCTGTTTTAAATGTTTCTTTTGAGCATTTGGGAACATACAGTCTCCAAGGAAATATAAAACCACCTGTTTTTATAACTTAGCTTCTGTTTAAGTATTTTGCCGTATTATATTAGTTGCATTAAAAATTAAATAGGACTATCATTTTTAAAGAAGGATGCATAATTAAAAATCAAAATGAAGTATCTGAAAATAAGCTGTTCTATCCCTTCCCCCATCATCAAGTTTTAGTTATTGCTGTACAGAAGTAGAATGTGAGGCACAAAGCAAAAATAATGTCCTTGATACTACCTGCTGTTGGACACCTTTGAGGAAACTAACATCATTCCCTGATGGATCCTAGAAGTGCATGATGTTCTTGAACACTTAATACAACTCTTATAGTTAGCTTTTGAAGTCATTGCTAAACTTCTGGCGCTGACTGAGAAAACTTTTTGAGATCTCGCTCTGATGATTTGATTAATTTCTGTCCTATTGTCTTGCTGGTTTACAATATAATTGAAATACAACTAACTGTATGATAAACCAGAAAGCAGCTCTGCTTGTGATTTGATAACTTGAAATTGCTATTAGGGGATACATTCAGAAAGCAAATTATTAACTTGGCAGTTAACTAATATGTAACTTAAAAATAAATACAAGTAGTTAATGAAACATCTGTTACCTGATTGCTAATAACCTTACATTAACTTCAGGGCAAACCTATACAAGTTCCTACCTTTGGATGGTTAGTGTGAAAATGCAGGACAAGCTCCATGGGGTCAAAACTACCTACACTGACAAGTACTACTTCCTACGGCTTAGGAGCTCTGGGGACACAGATTCTTTAGTCTTAAAGCTGGGGAACTTAAATAGGGAAACAGCATTAGTCAGTTGTCTTCCAGTTACAGTCAGCAAACTACTTAAGCACCTTGATTGGTTTGGGTGTTGTTTTTTTTTTTTTTTTGCTGCAGGTTTCTTAATGTATCAGAGAATTCAGTCACAATCCTGAGATAATTATTATATATATATCTAATAATTATATTTTTATATATATTATTATTATTACTATTACTTCTTGTTCATCTCCGCAGTCCCAGTTCAGGCAGCTCAACCATTATATGCAGCTGGGGTTGGTCTGTTTTTAGCAGTGGCAGTTGAACCAGTCACACCATTCATCAAGCATCTAGAGCTTCTCTGAGAGCACTGTGGGAAAAATTCTTTACTGGGATTCTGTTGTGTCTGCCCTTCGCTGAACAGACCTTTGGCCTTGCTGCTTGCAGGAAATGAGTGCTTTTCCTTTGTCGTTAATATTCAAGTTGTTGCCTGAGGATAAAAGATGTCCCATTATTTTTTGCTGAAACCTTATTAACTTGAGACTTGTGTCAAATTCACTGACCTGAAGACTTTGAAAAATGAAGTTTTAAAAAGTAGGAGGACTAACTGCATGTAACATAGTGAATACTTACACATAGTGATACTTTCTACCAGTCTTCTGAAATGGTTAGTTATTAACTGAGGAAGCAATCAAGTCTTTGATACAGATTCTATTTTGGGAAGCTTCTCATTGCACCTGAAAGGAGTAGGAACAGAAAGTTTCAGTTTAAGTTGGGGGCCCATAATTAAAGTAAAGCTTATGAGTCAGACAAATCCTGAAGTAAAAAAAGGGCAATTTAACCCTCTGGTGTATGTCATAAGAAGTCAAGCATAGCAACTTTTTTCTTCAGAGAAAAAAATCAGTGTTTTTTGAGTTGAAGAAGCTTACAGCTTGTATTATCCATGCGTCTTATGTTAGAGAAAACTTACTATAAGTTAGCTGCTTGCCTCAGTAGAAATGTTGTCTTAGTCTAAAGTAACACCTGTACTTTTCAAGACTTAAATGATTATTCATAGTGTGTTATTTCATGTGTGGGGTCAGAAGTATTGCTTGTGAGGTTTGCTTTATTATTTTCTTTCTTCCACACAAAGTGGTACATTTCTAATTACGTTGAAAATAACTGTTGTTGTTGTTGTTTTTGTTTTGTTTTTGTTTTTTAATTTTGAGCAATTTTCTTATGGCATCAGCTATATGAAGACCATTTGTTTTCTATTTCAGCTGTTTGGAGTCTTTTGGGCAGCATACAGTGCTGCATCCTTACTAGTCGGAGAAGAATTCAAGACCAAGAAACCTCTTCTAATTTATCCCATCTTTTTATTATACATTTATTTCCTGTCCTTGTACACTGGGGTGTGATCTAGTGAAAGATGTGGCCAAAACCCATGTTTTCTTCACTTGCAGACTGATAATGCGTAAGATTAAGGAGGCTGGAAATAATACAAGTGACTGTTTTGTATCCAGTTGTCAAGATGTTTTAAGATTGAAGAGCATATTTGTGTATATTATTTAATGAAGTAATTGTAGCTATATAGATTTGTATCAAAGTTCTAGGTTTGTTTAAGACTCTTCAGATTTTAAAGAACAAAATAAAAGACTTTGTGTTTTATAAAAATGTGTAGCAAAACCACAACTCTATACCTGTGCCAAAAGCACTAGGACCAGATTACTATATTAGAGGAGAAAAATAAGTTAATTATAACAATCTCAAAGTGCAATTTTTTTCTTTCAAGCTTAAACAGCTGGCTTTTTTTGGCACAGCGAATTCTGTAGATAATATATATATTTATTAAACAGTCCTTATTGTTCACAGAATAGCCTGTATAATGAAGACATGAAGATACTACTTATAATTTAGTGCCTCAATTACTTTCATTTGGCTCTTGAGTTTTTATAAATTCCAATTTGTTTCCAAAATATGTATATATTGTGTATTTTGTATCTATGACTTGCGTGTAGCATACGTACTCCTTGGTTAAGGATGTATATTGGGTTTTCAAAATTTGAAAATACAAGTATTTGAGGTCTTCATTTACCATCTCTGACTAAAGGAGCAAAACACTTACTGTGTAACATAAAACATTAAATTGCTTCTTTAGAGACACAAATTAATTTACTCCAGTTTTAAATTTAGAAAGAAACAGGTGAACGCCTTCCTCAACTGTAGTGCTGGCTTAGTGTCGGAGGGGAAAAAAAAATCCAATTTGTGTGCTCTTGAAATAGTGTTTTATGATGACAAAATAAAAAGAATGTTTCCCTAAGTATATTTTATAACATCTTGCTCTATTTTTTTTTTTAAATAATAATGACATTTAACCTGCATATACTTTTTTCCCAAGGTTGATTCCTTACAAAAAGGAACAGTGTTTGTAAGGTCAGATTCTCTCCCCCCGCCCCCACTAAAAGAGCTAGAACTACAGCCTCAGTAACAGTCTTGCTAATTTTGACTATCCAAGGATTATGTAAGAATGTGATGACATTAAATATTTCCTGTGTACTGTGTTGATTGCTTATGTAATAGTCCTAACGGTAATGTTTCTTCACAAGAAAACTCCACTGAAATTCACTTTGCATGGTACTTTGTTATTTGCAACCTTCAGTATTCAGCATTACCAAATAGATCTCAAGTATCTTTTATTATTTTTAATCTCTGGTTGGGGGAAGCATTTCCCTAGCCTTTTTTTTTTTTTTTTTTTTCCTCCTCTCCACCCCAATGCGGGAAATAATAATCACCCATGGAAGGGAATAGCAAGGGCTATCTTTGATCCGTAATGGATGTATTTCCTTGTGAGAAGTTTCTCAGCTTTTTCAACGGCATAACTTGCCAGTTTAGCAACTTATTCTTACCGCTCGTTGTTGATGCAAAATACAAATGTAAATTCCAATTCTACTGTGACTTTTAGCTTACTTGGACTGCTTTTCTGGCTGATGCTTGCGTTGGTTTGAAACAAAACTATTGAAAGTTGATATTGGACATAAAACTGTAACGTAATATTCTAGCTTGTAATACATTAAAGGACAAAACCTGGTGGAGTGACTGACTTTTCACCTAATTTTTGACTTCTGTGGAAGTTTTGGTGGAATTGCTGTAGTCATAATAAACCTTATGCTGGCAGCTTAGTTCTTATCTGGAATATTTTAAGAATACTCATTGCCCACTTTAAAAAAAAAAAAAAAAGTTAAAGTGATGCACACTAGCTTTATTTTGAATAATAATCTGGTCTTATCTCTTTCATGGCTGTGTTTCTTAATCAGGACTATCAGGCTGTAAGACTCCAGACAAACACTGAGAGTTCACATTTAATGCCACTGCAAACATGAGAGGTAAGGATGCACGTAGTTTGCTGTGCTGTCAGAGGGCTTTAGGCTCACCTCCTCTTTGCATAGCTGTTCTGTTGGTGTTCATAATAGACCTGTGCATCTGAAATGACTATAAACATTGAGGATGCAATAACGTTCTATTTTGTCTTGAAATATCTTCATTTCCTCTGTATTAGCGTTCTGTGAAACTGATAGCTGCAACCGAAATGTTCCTTTTGACAGACTGGGCACATGTAATATGCAATGTCAATATGCACAACAGTACATATTTTGTACGCAATTGCAGATTTGCACCTGTTACTCCGCATCTTTAGGGTCACCTTTTGCATATGCCGTGCAAAAATATGTACAGACAGCTCAAACGGTTCTCATAGTTTGTAATAACTTTGCATTCAATAAACTTATTTTTAGATAAGGTATGTGTAAGTACAAGATGTATTTTATAAGAGTTTTTAATTAAGCTTGTTTACGTCATGTATATTTATTAAGGCACACCTCTATTCCTGTCATCCATCCCAAGCTTTGTGACAATAAATAAATGCTGGGCATAATAAGTACACAGCTTTTATTTGTCATGTATGGACGCCCGCTATCTACCAGCAACGTGGGCCTTCAAGATGGAGCACCTTACATCAAGATGGAAACGCACGATCACCACGTGCTCTTTGCCGTACGGACACTGAGCAGTTCACGGCTGCACACCTACTTGGAAATTACATGAAGCCCTTGGTCTGGCTCGGAGGCACGGACACGTTCCCGCTATTCTGCTAATTCGAATCCTTTGATAAAGAGGCTCCCGCACAGGGGAGCGCTGTCGCTGAATCCCGCGGCTGCTGAGGGCAGCCGCAGCCTAAGGGCTCCGACGCCTCCGTAGCGCCGGCTCCGCCGGACCGCCTCCTGGTGGGCCCAGGGGCTGCCCGCTGCTACGGCAGCACAAGACCTGTCAGTTTTGAAGCCCGTTAACATGTCGGCGTCCTCGTGCTGCCCGCGCCGGGCGGACTCCCCCGGGAGTTTCCGCACCGTTCTCTCGGCGCAAGAAGAGCGCGCTCCGCGCGGGCCCAGCTTTTCCCCAGAGCGCTTAACGGCACGGCGGCGAAGGCACGGAACGAGCGGCCGGCGCGAGGCGCGGCCGCCGCCCTGCCGCCGGGGGTGGAGCTGCTGCCGCCGCCGTCAGGCGGTGCTGCTCTGCGCGCGCGCGAGCGGCCCAGCAGCGCGCGGGAGGCTCGCGCCCCTCGGAGGCCGCGCGCGCGGCCCTGCTCCGCCCTTCACTTCCCTCCCGCCCGCCATTCTCTGTGACGGGCGGCCGCTCGTTCCCTCCTCCCGCTCTCGGGCCCGCGCTCGGTTCCGCATCCGGCGTGATTGCGTCACTTCCGTCTCACGCTGGCGCTCTCCCTTTCCCCCTCTCCCCGGACCCGGATGGTGACTGGCGGCGGCGGCCGGGCCTGTCACTGAGCGGCCCCGGGCCTCTTGTCCTGAGGGCGGCGGCGGCCGGTAACATGGCGGCAGCCTCCTGCTCCGCGGCGGCGGCACCCGCTGGGCCCGGACCGGGGCCGGCGTCGGCCGGGCCGGGCTCCTGCGAGTGGCTGCTGCTGCGGGACGGCTGCCTGCGCTGCGACGCCGACGGGCTGTGCAGTCTGTGCTACCACCCGGCGCTCAACGCCATCCTGGCCGTGACCGCGCGCGGCGCCATCAAAGTCATCGACGGCACCTCGGGGGCCACGCTGCAGGCCTCGGCCCTCAACGGTGAGCGCGGCCCCGCGGCGGGGAGAGGCGGCGGCCGCCGTGCCGTGCGCCATGGCGGCGGGAGGGGCGGCCTTCGGGCGGGGGTCGGCCGGGCCCGGGGCAGCGCCGAGGGGCGTACCCGGCTCCTCGGCGCCTCTCCGCGTTTGCGAGCCGGAGCCGTTCGTGCTCTCTCCGGCGGACGCGCTCGCGTGAGCAGCGCCGGGATATCTGCGTTCCGTAACGCGGAGCGGCGTGGCCGCTGCGGGCTGAAGCGCGGATAGAGGAAGAAAGGGCCGCGTAGGGCGGCGTTTTGCCGCTTCGGTTTTTCAGGTGTCGGCAGCGTAAATTTGAGCCTTTGAGCGTGTTGTGCTGGATGGGCGTAGTTCTCGTTGCTGTCGATGGGTGATTGTGTAGTGTGTGCAAGTACTGAGCCTTCAGCCGGGTTCGTTAAGAAGGCTTTCTCAAGGGCGTGATTTGTCTTGTCGCTAAGAATTATTGAAGGTTGAAGTCGTTCTGAAAGTTTTTTGGTAGTGCGTTTTGAATGTACGTTTGCATTGTTCTCTAGGCTGCTGAGTGTCGCGGCTGTCTTTGATGCTGGTAGTAATGTCTTTGCTGCGATGGTCAGGCTAGTCCATCTTAGTGGCCTTTTCTAGCTTAAACTGTTCAATGATCCTGTGATAGAGAGACGCAGTTACACGCTGGCTCAGGCTGCAGCATTTCGGTAACTACTAAGCAGTGTTCTCTGTTGCCCACTGATGTTTTTTACTCTACTTACAAACCAGATCTGTAGGAGAAGTTCCATGTGCAACTCAGGCTTTTTTTTTTCCCCTCGTTCGTGCATTTGTTCTTAGGCTGTGGTACTTGATAGAATACTGCAGGATGTTTTGTTGTATGTTGTGAGAGCAGACCTTGGAATAGAAATTTGTGCTCTCACTTGTTGTGTGTTTTGCACTTCGTTTCTCCTTACGGTTGCAGAGTTAACTGTTGTGAAGTGGATCCAGCTTTGCTGAGTGGTGTGAGTGAAGGATTGACAGTTGTCACCTGCATGTGGCCTAGCAATGTCAGCAATTGTATGGATGTGACACAGTCTGAGTAATATATGTACTTTTACCTTGAAAACAAGCAACTGTATTATAGTGCCAGGTTAAAGAGAACAAAACAAAAAAACATGATTTTCTTTCACGATTCGAAGTTAGGTGCATTATAAACTCGTAAGTGGTTGAAGAAGAAATAATTTCTGTGGGATTCAGCTGTCAGCTGCTTTTGTTGTACCTTGCTTGTGTTGAAAGCAAGACTCTTGTATGGTGTTCTCCACTTTGTTCAGAATTCAAGTCACTGCTTCTAAAGTACCCTTTCTTCTACTTTACTCGTTTCTCAAGTGCTTCTACATTAATAACTTCCATTTCTTTTCTTGAAACTGTTACCACAATCTCAGTTGTGGGGGAAGCAGGCATAAATGGAGGACTTGTTTTGTAATTGGTTGCCTGTGTAGGAAATGTTTGATGTCCACGAGCAGAAATGAATTCTAATCATTAAAGTCTGAGGTTTGGGTTTGTGGGTGTTTTTTTTTTTCTTCATTTTTCTATGATAAAATTCTTGCAGGGGATTTGATTTAGTATTCAAAACGCTAATGGCAATTTTCCCCTACATAGTAACTATTTAAAAATAACTTACTGCTCTGCCTGTGTTACATACATTCAGCCACACGTGCGTCCAGTAGTGTCAGTCTTCCTGCAACGGGAATGACTGCAAAAGATGGATTCTGCTCCTCCTCACGTCAAACAACAGAGCTGCTTGCAATGTGACCAAATATCGTCTGCTCCCAGATGGCTGATGGTTCTGTTCAAATTTATAACCTGCACTAATTTGAAGAAAATACAAGTGAACGTCATTACAGATTGAGACTGACGTGGGTGTCAGAAAGGGGGTACATCTCAGCAGTTGGTGGCTGTTGAGGCTGCTGTTGACTGTGCTGATTGTTGTTCTCAGCCGTTCTTTGGAACGAGGAGAAAAAGAGAATTCAGCTGTTCTCTGATGTCTGCTTACTCTGTGTGGGATAAACTCTTTGAGTGTCAGATGTTGGTAGCTGGACACGCAGACTGGCTCTGTCCCTGTGTGCTCCCCGACATAAATGACAAGTCAAAGTATATTGTTGCTACAGGGGCTTCTGGTGCCACACCTAAAAATAGAGTCTCTAGGAATTAAAACTGCTCCTCTTGAGAAGCTGATGTCTTCCTTGGTGACTGGGCTGGAGGCCTTTTGCCCTGCCAAGAGGTTTGTGTTGGACAGAAATGCTTTTGCATTTTGCTTGTTGTTATCTATGGGGATAAAAAAAAGACAAACAAAACCATACCAGCCTTTTTCTCTAGAAAGCAGAGGAAGAAAAAGGATCCCCTAACAAGAGAAAGAAATAAAAATGCAATAAAATGAAATATCACCAAACCCTGGTATTGCTTTCATCTGCGGTTTGCTGTGAGAAGATATTAAGCTTTGAGCTCCTTCTTAGTGAAAAGATTGAAGCTGTGGAATACTAAAATCAGTAGAGCAGTGGAGCCTGCATTGATTACAACGTATATGCGGATTGCTGTCATTGATGTATTAAAAGAACAAGATAAAAGATTCACAGCCAGAAGGCAGTTCAGTTATAGATCATGTCTTCGTGCTTCCGGAGATTTGGATGTGGTCTCTGGCCTTTGTGCTTCAGTTTCTGATGTCAACATAATTGATCTGATTTATCTGATGATCTGGGAGTTGTTCTTCTGAGCCCAGTTGCAGGAATTCCATGAGGAATGCTTAGGCTTTTCACTCCCATCCTGTGCTTCTTTGGGATGCAACAGTGGATCTTCTAAGATCTGCCTCCTGAACATGTGCAATCATTTTCTACTGTTTAAGTCTGTTCCTTCTGTGGGCTCTGTAGGTGTATTCAAGACAGCCAGGGATCAGTTGCAACAGCTCAGGGTGTGATAATGAAAAAGAGTGTCACTGGTAAGGGGAAAATGAAGTGAGTATTTAGTGTGAATCTTTGTCTTGCATGGTTAGGATTGTTCTTTCTATTCTCTTAAGTGAACATGGTCACTTCAGAGAGACCTGCAAGCAAATGCAAGAACGGTTCCTGTGATTGCTGGCAGTTGAGCATTTCTGCGTGCATGTTGGTAGTGGTCACTTTGTAGGGACTAGTAGGAGTCTGTCACACAAGTCTGTCGTGTACCTTATTCCTGCTTAGGCATTTCAGTACTTGCGTGCTTCCAGTTTCAAGCTGAATGGTGATATCCAAAGAACATGAATGATTCAAATGCCAGTTTCCAGATGCAGTGCTAAGAAAGAGCCTTTTCCTCTGTCTTGAAGAAAAAAACCTAAAAAGCCTTCCCCCAGGCAAAATAAAATTCTGCAATTTCAGGCGACTCTCTTCGTGTTTGTATGATATTTGATTTGTCAGATCCTTTTATTTACAAATGAAATAAGAAAACTGTGTGAACTCAGAGAGTGCTGCAGTTCCCAGGGAAGCTTGACCAGGAACACAGGAGGGAACCAGGATGTACTGTCTGAGGGACACTGACCATCTTAAATGTTTCTGTAGTTTTTTTTCTAGAGGAAATTGACATAGCAGTGACATCAGAGTCTCATTTGCTAAAATATTGAGTGTTTGCTTGCTAGAGTCTTCAAGATGACTATGCAGGCCCTAACAGTCAAAGTACAGACCTCTGAATCCAGTTGCTTAATATAGAAAGTTATCTGTTCATTGTATGCATGCACCAGTTCCTGCAAGGGAAACAGAGATTCTGAATTATCACCAGAAGCCCTCGTGTTCCTGTTCCTCCAGCAGAAGAATTTAGAAAGAAAGAGATCCCAGCCCAGGAGGGGTCATCTGTGGCAGCAAGTTGTCCTCAGATACCTTTTCATTTTTATTTTCTGCATTTCTATGTGGTGCAAGAAGACTTCTGCAGCTTGGAAGTCATGGATGGAGTTTGCACTTTGTGTAATCTCTTAGAAGATGCAGTTGGGATTCTCTGCCATCCATTTCTAGACTTGAAATGCATGAAGGGCAGTAGCAGCAGTTCCATCTGTTTCAAGATCACTGCAGTAATACTGCTCAAGTAATTTCCCTTCATTAGAGTCAATTCAAATCTTTGTATCATTTGTTTAATTACAAGATAAAAAAAAAATCTGATTACATTACAGTATTGCTAGGTATTTGACAATGTCTTGCTTTTGAGTATACTTGGACTTGGATGACAACACTAATCTGGGAAAAGTGCTCCTCAATGAGATCATTCAATTGATTTATTGATCTGAAGGTCATTCATGAGAAGTCTTAAGTGGAAGTACAAAACAGTAGGAGAATTGTCAGATTTGAGTTGTGTTTAATACCAGTGAAGATTGTAGACTGCTGTGTGCTCCATTTGTCTGCTAGCTGAATCAATGTGTGTCCCGTATCCCCTTCCAGTGTGCATCTTAGCAGCTTATCAAGATGCTGTTAAATGATACTTCCAGGCTCTGTGGAAACACATCTGCATTATATTCTGCAGAAGCTAAAATAAAAGATCAGTTCTTTTTCATAGGCTTTTAAAGGAGTTTTTACATTACTGCTTATTGCAGGGATCCAGAAGTGACAACAAACAGTGATGGACGTGTATGCTGTGTTGCCAGGCAAAACATAAAAATATTTTTTTATTGACAGATCATTCGTATCTTGACTGATGGATTCATGGCTGCCATCACAACAATAGTGCTGGATGAGTGAAAATTTCAGAATCCTTTAATGTCAGAAAATGAGAAATTTCCTTTCCCTGTGCAAATGGAACTTGTAAAAGTCTTCTGCAGGCAGGAAGATGCATCTTGAAATGCTCCCAACTGACCTGAAAGGGAAATGCTATGTTCTGCAGTGGGGATTTGAGCTTTGCCTTCCTGCTGTATTGCATCTCGCAGGTAGCTGAGGTACTTGTGATGGATGTGATAAGGCATCCATCTTTGGTCAAGACAGCTTTTAACACGCTTATGTGACAAACACTTCGGCGCAGCTCCCAGTCATGTTGTATACTGTATTACACAAAATGTAGAGATGTATATTTTCTGGTTGAGATAACTGGTTTCTTCCAGTTATCAAATTCTGGACTTGAACTAAGCAGATAAATCTCCGTTTGACTCTTCTGTAATAGTAGTATGAGGAAGGTTTTTGCTTTGGATTGGCCAGTTTGTGAGTTTATCTGTTTCCTCTTCTGAACATCATGATGTTCAATGATTTGTATCTGTATACACTCTTTTGTGCTATAATTGGTCCTTTTGAGCAGTCCTCTATTTTAGCTGGCTCTGTAGAACCCCTTTCAAAATCCTTAGTAATACAGTTTATAACAGTGTTTGCTATTGCATTGGAATTGATCACTTGAGCTTAAGTGTAATGCAACATCTGGGTTTTCTTTAGACAGAGTATAAGAAAAAATGACCTAGACTGAAGTTTCATTGTAGTTGTTTCTCTTGACATCTTAATAGTGATTGTATTTGTTGAGTTTGTGTGTGTGTGTGTGTGTGTGTGTGGTATTATCTGGTCTTTCAGGTTTTTTTCCCAAATACTTTCAAATCAGGAAACAAAATTTTCATCCTTGCTGCTATAAAGATTCTCTTAATTTTCTCTGAACAGTAGGACATCCTTAAAAATGTTTCTTTAGGACATCTTGGAAGTAGAGATAAGTTTTACAACCAGGCAGACTCCAGGACAACTTCTTCTTAGCACAACGTGTGCTAAGTCCTGTTATGAGATAGCAGTTGCTTGTTGTCTCTTCCCATGGCTCTGGAGCTGCTCACCAGTTCTTTGTTTTTAAATAAAAAAAAAAATTACACACAGATCACTTTGCTTTCCTGCTGCTTCTTAACTGATGCCACAGTATTGCTTTCTGCCGTTAGGAAGCTGTCCTTTAAATAGTTAATGCTGCCTTAATTGCAGTGACTGCTTGCAGTCACCAGAGGAGCACTTACTGCCAAGTGGACAATCGTAGAAAGAGCAGCTATTGCTCTCAGTTCTTCCATTTGGGGTGTGTGTGTGGATACCAATGCTTGGAGCTTCTTTTAGTTTCTGTGGAATCAGTTATTGGTTTTCATGCTGCCCGTTTCCTTTGCTGCCTTTTGGAAGGCTATCAAGATTTGCTAAAGACCCAGTGTCTACTGCCAGTCAAAAATAGACATGAAGTCTGGTTCATGCAAAATGTATTTGAAGATTTGTCTGTATACTAGGGTAAAGGGCACTGTGCTGATAAGAATGGGGGGGGAAAAAAAAAAAGCTTTTGTTTTACTGCCAAAATGAAAAGTGTAAAGGTTTGGAAATAACAACTTACAACTTGTCATGTAATTATAATCATTGTGTTTCACAAATTGTTGGGGTATTTACTAAAGCTATTCAGCAGATGTTTTACTGATATTCCTCTCTCCTCAGAGTAATAAGTAAAAAATTTGCTTATCAGTTTGGTAGTGTTGAAAATGAGTGTCCTTCATGAAAATGCATATCCTGTCTCATGTGCTGGTTTCTGAAGGCTTGCATAGTGTGGCGTCTGCCAGGCAGTTCTTCTATCCACTGTACAGTTCATGGGAGGGAAACCGTGCGATCAGTTGCACTCTCCTAACTTAAGTGAAGCAGGATCCCACTGAGTATTTGGCAGCTCTAGAAGAAGAGTTTGATGAATGCTGCTGACTGAGCAGCAGGCTATGGAGGCTGTCGGAAAAACTGCATATAGAAAGGGTGAGCTGAAAGGGTGAAGAATAGCACTGAGAAATGTGGTGAATTGGCTGGGTAATGGTGGGAAGAGGGCTGGGAGGGGTTAGAGAAGGGGGAAGCTGAACAGATGGCAGCAAAGGGAAGGTAGGGGAGACTTTGTTGGAGATCCAGAAGAAATTGTGGATATTGTGGAAAATTCAGTTGACTTCTGCTGGATCCTGCATCCATGTTGTATTGGAAATGAGGGCACGCCATGCTGCTAGATACTTTCTTTTAATAGTGGACTTTCTTCTGTCCTGTTTTCTATAGCTTTGGTAAGTCAAAATTAACATGCAGAGCATTTTTCAATAACTAATCATAGAGTTCCTCTCTACTTAATAAAAAGAAGTCCCTAGTCTGAACTTCTGGAGGAACCTTCTTCCCACTACATATTGAATGAGCCTGGCAGCCTTAAAGGATGAAGTTAGCTTTTGTGAATATCTCCTTACAGCAACACAATTTAGTATTTCAGTGTGGTGACTACATAAGTTGAACTTCTTATGCTGCAAG
Source organism: Meleagris gallopavo (assembly GCF_905368555.1). Lineage (NCBI taxonomy): Eukaryota > Metazoa > Chordata > Aves > Galliformes > Phasianidae > Meleagris > Meleagris gallopavo. The sequence goes on along the minus strand of NC_139405.1, from coordinate 31,042,148 downwards.
TAGTTGTCTTAAACGTACAAGTTTCTTCAATTTTGCTGTCTTTTCTGTAGAATTTGAGAAGGCATCCTGAAGAGTCATTTCTCCTTTAAATGTATCTTAAACAGTAATGGATCTGGTCTTTTCTACTTCAGCTTTGCTATGTGGAAGCAGTTATTTGGAGACGAACTCTTTGAGAATACATTTAATTAATTTGAAGCCCTTGCAAGAATTGGGTGGAGTTGGAGCCCAGTGTACTGGATTCTGAACTGACTCATAATGACAGAATGAGATCTTGGAGTTGTGCTAGAAATATGAAATACCAACTGAATGCTCAGTAGCGGTCACGTAAGTAATTACTAGACAAGTCCTCAGAAAACAGTCTGAGAATACAAATCCTCAGTGCTTCCATTTGTGCCATTTTGATAGTTCCATCCTCTAAAGAGTATAACAGAACTACAGAGTTAAGGTATGCAGTGGCTTGTGTTTTCAATGCAATCTAATAGCCCACAAGTATTCAACATAGAAAAAAAAATGATAGGGAGTGGGAAGCTAAGGCTCTGAAAGAGGTTTGCAAAATTTGGGATTTGTGAGAAATGTATTTGGAATGAAATGTAGCTTGCAGCTTGTGACTGGAGGCATCAGAAGAAATGAGGAGATGCTAGTTTAGAACAACTGCGAGAAATAGTAACACATGCAATGGCTGCCTACAGAAGGTAGTAGTGAATTTATAACAGCACTGTACAAATTGATGGAATTAAAAAAAAAAAATCAAAGGTCATCATATGAAACAGAAATGACTTTTGTTTCAGAAGGTCCCTGAGCAAAAATTACCCCAGGCTGCGTGTTACAGGAAGTACTGATGTATACGCGCCCTTTCGTTAGCTGCTAAGCACTTGACCTAGATCACTGTCTTGGATTTGGGGTGTCTGTATGGTTGCTGCCTTGTACAGTGTTACATTTTCTCAAAAGTAACGTAATGGAGATAAATAATAACTTGGTCATCTAATGTAACTGTTGAACTACTGCTGCAGGAAGGGAAGGCTTAGATTTCCTCCTGAACTGTTTTTTCTCCAGTCCAAACAAGGCAGTTCCCTTAGCCTCTTCTCATGTGTTGCATATTCCAGCTCCCCAGTCACCTCAGTTCCACTCTGCCAGACCCTTGCAAGTGCCCTGTCTCAAGTGGGCAGCCAAAGCTGGACACGGAATCCTGCATGTGGCTGTAAAATTGTCTAGCAGAGAAAAATCATGCTTTTTTTTCCCCTGAACTTATCTGTGTGATGAGTTTGTTGGTGAGGATGTGGTCTGACTCGTTCAGCCTTGTACAGTTAACAAATGTACAGTTAGAAGAGCAGCCTGGTTAGGATGGTATTTTACAGGTTTGTAGTTGGAAAAATTATCATGGTGGGAAGAGACAATCAAAAATGAAAAGCTCACCTGTGTCCTAGGCTTGCAGTAGAAAAGGGGTGATCTCCAGAAAGAGATCCTTCCCCACTGGCAGTCAGCCCCTAAATGAGGTCTAGGAGAGGTGCAGCCAGGCTCCACCCTTCTGGTCACTCATCTGAATTGCCTTCAGCTGTGCTCCCAGGGCTGACTGGGTCCTTGCCTCAGGTGATCAATCAGTTTCAGGCCATGATTCAACACTTCCTATACAAGCCTGTCCATCAAGATCACCAGGTTCTTTTCATAGGGCTGCCACCTAGACATTTGGTCTCCACCTTCTGTTGATGCATGGAGTTATATTCTGTAACAACTGTAAGACCTTGACATTGTTGAACTTCAGAAGGTTTATGTCTAGCCATTTCTCTGGCCTTTTGGAGGTTTATACAAATGGCATCCCAGCCCTTTAATGCGTCAGTTGCTTTTTGTTACTTCCCTCCTCTTATTTGATGTCACCCACAGTCTTGCTGCATGTGCGTTCTGTCCCATTCTCCAGGTCTCTGATGGAGATAGCAAGCACTATCAGCCTTTTCTGAATGTCACCCATAACTGCCAGTTACGTATTGAATCATTAACCACCAACTTTGGGCCAGTCTAGCCAGTGTTTTCACTCACCTTGTTTTAGTCCATCCGTCTGCTTTCGAGAACTCATTGCTTCTACCAGGATGGTAATTTGGAAGCACCTTATAATTTTGGGGCTTGGATGAGGAAAAGGGTTTAAAAAAAAAGAAAGAAGAAAAAACACCAAAAAAACCCCTAAACTCGTTGCTGCCCATCAAACGTGGAGTTTAAAAACAGCTGCAACTGGCAATGTATCATGGGTAGACTTGACTGAAATTTCTGAAAGACATTTTTCCTGAAAATCCATGGGGTTTTTTTTTTTGGAGGAAAAAAACAGAAGAATGCAGTGTTGTCTGATACGTTTCCAGGAGAACTGCAGGGACTGAAACTATCACAGCTTACCTGAGTTTCTACAAAGGAATGTAGACCACCTTGTAACATCTTTCATAGTTGTCTCTTTGGTGTAATGGTACAAATCCTGTGAGTGATTGCATTCTGTGTAGTACATAAGGCAGCAAAGGCATTTAGGTAGACTGAGGTCTGAAACGACATGAGGAACATGGGCACAAAGAGTTCTCCAGGGTCTTCCTACTGATTCAGTCTTCTGCTTTAGATCTGTAGAGGACAGAAGAACCCCATGTCTGCAAGCTTAGTGTTTGAGAGTTTTGATCTGCTCTGATCTCAGTGGGTTTTTGTTTGTTCTGAAACTTTGTGTTAATGTTAGCTTCTTGTTCTGAGTTGCTTGATCAGGACACTTTTTGTTCATAACACATGGTACTGTCCCATGTTTTAGCCCAGGGAATACATCTTCCTACACTACTTTAGCAATAATTATTTGAGCCAGCTATCATACAGTAAAACTGATACTGAAACAATTCAGTACTACTTGTTGGTGAAGGAAAATACGAACTATAAATTATGTCTTATTTTTGATTGACTAAATCCAATTCTGGCAAATAATAAAATTGCAAATTAAGTGAAGGCACTTCGCGGTGTGAAGCTTCGTACTTCTGCCTTCTTTAACAGTCATGCTGCTTAGAGAGCAATTTTAGTTTTCTTCCCTGTTTCAGCTCTGAATGTGGCTTTGATTTATTTGGTCAGTTTGGTCTGCTATTCCAGCTTGTGAGTCACATGGAGATGTAAGTATACATGGTGTCATTTAAAAGTGAAATTGTTGCTCATGAAGGAAATATGTAGGATCAAGTAGGTCTACTTCATGCAAATTGAACTTGTTTACATCCAGTAGATTCCTTTCCACCTAAGGTTGAGGATGTTCATGCTTTGCAAGAGGAGGGGCCATGGAGCATCTCCATGGTGGTAGCAGAGTGCTTTGCTGAGGTGATCCTTGGAGCGAATCAGGGGCTGCACTTCTGCCTTTGTACCAATCTCTTCTCTTAGTTTTTTGGATTTTGTTGTTTCAAGTAGCTGGAGATGTTCAGATCTAAGGATAAAATGTTAAGAGGACAATTAAAGCTTTTGGACTCCTGAAACTTTATTCACTTAGCTTCCCATGGTTGCAGGATTTTGAAGAGTACTGAGATACTGTTATGTTTTAGTTTTAGTTATAAATGGAAAAAATGGTATTGGTGCACAAAGTGCATTGCTTTGCTTGGCTGATGGGACCTCTACTTCTCTAGAAATACAGCTTTATAATAATAACAGGCCTAATTGCATTCATAGATAGAAATGATGGATATTCCTTTAGGTCTGATTGGTCTTGGATATTGGCATTCTGGAATTAGTGCTATGATGCATGCATTTACTGCTCTCACTTTATAGCTATAGATAAGGCCTAATTAACTAACTTAGGAATTATTTGTTGGGTTTTGTTCTACATTAGGAGCTTCTTAGCATGAGAATTATTAACAATATATTGTAGTGCAGTCACATTGGTCAGTAGTTTTCAAGACATTTTAACTTCTTGGTAGTAATAGAAAATGTAAAATATGTTACTGTCAACATTACCCTACATCTCTTCCTGATGGTGGCCCTGAGTATTCATGGAACAGCCACTTTCTTTTGAGCTCTAGCTTCCTTGAGCAGTAAAATTCAGACAAGCCTTTTAGTTCTACTCCCGAAAAAGTAAGGCCAAATCTGTAATTGGTTTGGTTCATCATGATGACTGTAAACAAGGGGTCACAATAGATGCTTTAAAATCTTGATATATTCTACAAGATAACTTGTTTTCTGTTTGTTTGTTTGTTTTTCCATTTGTAGGTCAGATTTTGATCACAGGAAATTGGTAGTCCTTGTTCTGTATTGCTTGACGTAAAGAAGGTGCAGGGAGAATGTTCCTTTTCTCATTTCTACAATCTGTTGTTAATTTGCTTTTGTTTCAGCTTTTCAGGTTACTACCTGTAATGTTTTAGTAGATGACATACACCACATGTTGGGCTGTTGGGCTCCCAATTCCAGCGTGCCAGGTTTTCTTATAGGAACTGACAAAAGACTGAATGATTTTGTTGTGATTTGTTTTGTTTTTAGTCTTAGATAGATAAGCAGAGATGTTGCAAGGGGCTGTGATTTATTTGTGGTTAAGACTGGAAAGCAAAATTGTTAAAAACTTTGGCCATTTTTCCTGTTACCACCCAAAATATATCATAGCTGAACGAATGGGAGCTAAAATGGGAATAAAAGTTGAGTTTTGGTGATCTATCTCAAGTCATTAATGAATTTACATGGAACTTTTGAGCTGTGGCTTATGAAGAAATGTTTCACTACTTAATGCCAGTGAACGTAGCCAGGGTGGAGAGCTAGTTTATGTTGTAGTGGCACCAGTAGGTTTGCCAACAGATATTGGTTGGAGTCCTTTGGTACACTGTAAAATATCAGTCCCAAGTTAGAAATGACCCTTCTGCAGATGCTTTGAGGATGAGTAAACTTCTATAAGCATGTTTTTCTACGCTGGTGATGTATAAATTCTCTTGTTTCCCGATTCTCAACTAACTGCTGTAAACAATGCAACCAGCAGTATGTGAACTGTGATCCACTTTGTGACTAGTAGTGGAATCATCTTGAAACGCGTTCTTTGAACTTCAGAATTAATCTGCTCTGTTTGCAGAATAGCTTGTCAGCAGTTCAGAGGCTATGCAAATTGCAAACCAGTTGTTTGCAGAACATGTTTCTCTGGCTGTTGAAACAATGCTAAATATTGATGAAATATTTTTCTTGGAGTTCCATCAGCTTAGAGACTGTGATTTTTTTTTTTTTAAGAGATAGCTTAGCCAGATCTTTCTGGCAACCACAATATAAGAAGCCCTGTGAGAATTGTAGCTGTTGGGCAATGTATTTTTTTGTGCTGTTGTCATAACTTTTGTAACAGAGCAAAAATAGTATGTTTAATAAGAGTAGACACAGATTATCTACTGCATGGTCTTTTAAAATGAGAACTGATGATACAGAGGATATTTGTTAGCCAATCGGTTGATCAGACATGAGATTTCTTTTACCCTCTCTGCAAAAAAGAAAAAAATAAGAGTGATCTATCTTTGAAAGGCATACAGAAGCAGGGCTCCTGCAGGCTGCTGAATGCAGCATGAACCTTTTCATGTGGTTGACAGGAAATAAGAAAGGTGCAAAAGAAACGTTCGCTCTGTTGGCACTGCCTGGAAAGGTGAGCCACTTTTCTCATCTTCTGGGAAGGAGGAGGAGAGAAGCGATAGGGTAAAAAAGGGGTCCTATGGTGTCTGAATCCATCACTTGGATCACACTGAAGTGATTGCAAAGTCTGTGTTAATCTACTGTGACTTCTAGTTTAGCACATCAGATGCTTTTCGTTTTATTTACATAATACTTTCCAGTACATTGTTACCACTTATGTTTGTAAAGAAGTTAAAAAATAAACACCTTTTTGTAAAAATCATTATTTTTTTTTTCTATGGGATGGCTTACTTCCTTGCCTGCAGTTGTGTTGCTGCAGAAATTCCTGTGTGAGGAAGCCCAGCCTGTTGGCAAAAACACAGTGTGAAACTGGTTGAAGTGCTGTTCAGAGGGCCCTTTTTGGTTGAGATAGAACCAAGGGCTTCTCAGCTATGAAGTGATTTTGTTGCTCTTGAACTGTTTGTGGCTTGTACAGTGATAGTTACAGTTGTGGTATACTTCGTGCAGACCAAGGTTTATGTACTGGAATGAGAGTATATGAGTCATTGTTTCAAAAGATTTGATGAGAAGGGCAGCTGACAACTATTCTTGAACTGAGTTTCTGAGAGAGGATGCAGTGTGGTCAGATTGATACGTCCTCTGTTTTGAGAAGTTTTAATTTGCTTTTGTCTACATTAAACTGCGAAGATGAGAATTTGGGAATTACGTAGCTGTCTTTATCTCCGTGCTAGCTACCTCGATGACAGTTTTTAATTCTTTGTAATTAGAAACAGCACATAGCATCTGAAGAAAGAGGAGAACAGGGACGAGACTTGATTAATGCAGAATTCAAGGAAACCCCTGTTTCTGTGCAGCAAAAACAGATCTGTGTTGACCATGGAATGGTTTCAACTTGCCCTTGGCATGACCTGTCCTTATACTTCAGCATGCTTAAAGTCTGCTTATGTAGCAGAAGCTTACATTTTTATGGCTTAAAGCACACTGCATAGATATTATATGGATTTAGTTTTAGAATCTGTCCAGCCTTGCACACATAATAATGTTGAGTATTTAAATGTTTCTTGGGATAACGCCCATTGCCACAGTCTGTGCTTACTGATCTGCAGACACTTTTGCCACTCCAGCAAACCTCTCTGACCTGCTACTGGCATGGTGTGGGCAGTGCAGAATGGAAGTAAGCTACCTTAGCATCTCAAGGAACCTCTCTCTTACCTCTGACAATGTACAGATGCAGGCAGCATGTAAGTACTCCAGAGTTCCTTCTCCTCACCCATGCTCCTGTTCAGTCCAGCTGGAGTGCTGAGGGACTGATCTGGTGGGTGGTGGCAGTGCTGGAAGGCATGGGCTGGAACGGCATTGGCTCATATCATTTGCTGTGCTTAGTTCTCAGAGGTGTGAGTATTTTTTTACTTAATGAAGTAGTACTAATTGGTCTTAATGATAGTTCAACAGTTGTGTCCTACTTCTCATGCTGGTATATTTTAATTCTTATTATTGCTTCTCAGCTAACATCATGTGCATCAGATGTCTTAGACTTGAAAGCACTGGCTTAGGCCTTCTGTAGGATTAAGACATGAATGATGGCTTCCATTACAGCTCTTAAAATGGATTTTTTGTTTATTTTTTTAAGTACAAAATAGAACAGATTTGATGAAAATTGTTGTAGCTAATAAGCTACTTCTTGATCATCTCAGAGAATAGATTTTACTGAAGTCTTATGTTACTTTCAAGAACAAATATCTTTTTTAAAACAAAAGCTGTTTTCTAATATAATCTTTTTTGTCTTTCCCTTTATAGCTAAACCAGGTGGACGGGTGAAGTGTCAGTATATTTCTGCTGTGGACAAGGTGATCTTTGTGGACGATTATGCAGTAGGATGTAGAAAAGATCTCAACGGCATCTTATTGTTAGACACAGCTCTGCAAACACCTGTTTCAAAACAAGATGATGTGGTTCAGCTTGAATTGCCTGTTACAGAGGTAAGGTACAGGAAAATGCTTATATAAATAACTGTCAGAAATACTGAAACCAGGTGTTTATCCCCTTATTTCTAGTGTGATGTTAACCGCATGTAATGAAAAAGTTTCTTAGTTACTAGCCATTATATAGCACTAACTTACTGTAATTACTTGTATCTCAAACAAACGATAGCTTCCTTCATCAGGAGCACATCACATTTTGGAGCATCAGTGACCAGAAAAAAGGACATGTTTCCAGAGCTTTGTCAGTGCTTGTGCACGGAATCTTCTGAAAGTTGGTGCTGCTGGGCATCCTTGTGTGGTTTTGTTTGTTTGTTTGTTTGTTTTCTACTGAAAGCCTTAGGGAAAAGAGAGACAATATAACCAAGAACTTATCACTTTAAGGGGTGAAAACATGTACCTTTTTGCTTGGGGTCTAACGCTCAGGGTTTTATTGTATTGGTTTGCCTTCAGCAAGCATAGCATCTCTTAGTTGAGATAGCAGGTACATCAGTATTTTCCTAATTTATCTGTGTAGCAGTTAAGCAGATCAATATGATGGGAGGATTGGCACAATAAAAAGGTGCTATAAAGGAAGGGAAAAAGATTGCTTACCTATATCAGAAGATTCCAGGTTTAAAGGAGAAAGCTCCACCAGGGAGGGATTTCCAGAAAGAGGTCCTTCCACAGTGGCAATCAGCCCTTAAATGAGGTCTAAGAGAGGTGCAGCCAGGCTCTTACCCCTTCTGGTCATACAGCTGAATTGCCTTCACCTGTGGTCCCAGGACTGACTGAGTCCTTTCCCCACGTGCTCAGTCAGAGGTTCAGGCTGTGTTCAGGCAGTTCCCCTACACCCTGCTATGAGATATGCTCTTGGTGAAGACAGTAGTTTTCACCAGTGTGTGGTAGTGACCATGAAGTAATACAAAAGGGAGGTAAATCTGCGCAACAATTTCAATTACAAGTGAAATTAATGATTTGTTTGGGAAGAATATAGAACATCTGCCAATGCTAGTATTTAGGGCAGCGCATACATTAAAAAAGCAATAAGAAGACTGGACTGCTGAATCCAGATTCCAGAGCTTTAAAGCACTTTGAGAAAATTGGACTTCCCAGCTTATAGAGGAAATAAATTTGCTTTAAATAATACATCGCCTACAAAAACTTATCCTGAACAGTGATTTCAGATATTTATGTGAATGTAGGTTGTGTGGTTTACTGGTGGTTTTTTGAATTGCTTTTCTTAAGCAGGTGTAATAGCAATAAACTGTTGCTTCACAGATGTCTTTGCAGAGAGCTTTTCAGGTTTCTGGTTTTCTGGGCTTTGTGACCCTGGTGTCAGTTTTAGACCATTTGTGGGTAGCTTTGAAGTCCTTGAGGTGTGTGGCTGACCAGGAAGGGGCTGACAGGTTAACATTTCCAGGCCAATGACAGTTTTGCTGTCATTGGTTTGCATTCTCAGGTGGTTTAATACAAATACAAACTATGAGATCGTGTCAGTTTTTTTAGCTAAATATTCCACTGGATCCAAAGACAATTGTTAGGATCAGACTGGAGGAGTCAAGGGCCAGATCAGTGAGATGGGAGGAATATCATTAGCAATATTTAGATCTTATTTTCAGTTTTAAACAGGAGTTACCCAGACCTCAGAAAGTTTTAGCAGATACTGAAACAGACATCATAGAAATGTATCAGTCCAATTCTTTCATCACAGGAAGATGAAGAGCTTTTATTCAAGAAGACTTTTTTATTAGTCTCTAGAACTTCTCTGCAAATCTTTGCTCTCAAGTACTTGTTTTGTATGGTTAGTCTGCCAGCAATGTGTGTACAGACAGCACTGACAAGTTGTTTTACTGTCTTTATGCTGGTTTTGCTTCCTCCTACAGCTCTGTAAAATTATGAACAGTGTGTCTGTTGATCTTGTATTGTCTGTGAGAGATTTTTGAAATGTGAGTTGTGCATAATGCTTTATGGAAACCTGAGTAGCAAATACAGCCTTAGCTAAGGGACTGATTTGGCTTCTTGTCTCCCCTGAGCTCCCCAAGCATGTAACCAGGTGGCCATTTGACCATTCTGTTTGGAGTAATTCCTGGCCGTTTAAAGTCAAGGCTGGCAGTTGCCTTTTGGAAGTATTTCCTTTTGCTTGTAACTTGAAATATTTAATGGAACATTGTTCAGATGTAGCCTACTTAACAACAGGTATGGAATGCTTTGTGCTTGGTGCACAAGGTATGCCTTTGATTCTTACCTGTGATATGATGTGGTGCAAACTAGAAACAGATGGGAATGGAAGAATAAAACTGTATAAATAGATGGCTAGAATGTTCTTTTTCTAGGTGCTCTATTTCTGAGTTTAAAATTTCTCTAGGCAATAGATGTCATCTGTTTTGCTTGGCTTTAATATGTCCTGTGTTAACTGTATGACTGACGTTTAATGTTTGTTAATATTGTACCTGAGGGAACTTGTAATAATTACTAACATTACTGCGGAGATTTTTCCATTGGTTGGACTGCAGAATAAAATTTGGAACTACTTGCTCAACTCTGTGTCTTCTGTAGGAGTTGTGCTGATATAGCATAAGATAAACTAGGTATGCCAGTATGCATTTCCCAGAACGATGAAACAGTTGTAATTCTTTTCCGTAGCTCTTCAGTTGGATGCTAACTGTCTTGCACATCTGCATTTTAGGCTCAGCAGCTGTTATCTGCTTGCATAGAAAAAGTAGATGTTTCCAGCACAGAGGGATACGACTTATTCATCACACAACTGAAGGATGGTTTAAAAAATACCTCACATGAAACAGCAGCAAATCATAAAGTTGCAAAGGTAAGAATTTGTTTCTGTACTGTCTAACATGGATTCTTAACTTTAATTTGCTTAGCTATTGTTATTGAAGCATGCAAAATGCTTAACTTAGTGTGCTGGTTTTCATTTGAAGAGGACGAAATCTGTTATGTGTTCCTTAGTTCCTCAGGGTGAAGTTTGACTTGTTAAGCAAGAAACTAACAAGGCACTGAGATTAAAATTTTGAAGATATTGTATTTCCTTGCATTGTGTCTGTATTGTTTTTGTGTCCATTCCTATATTACTTCTTAAATTGATTGAAATCAAGAAAGATTGCAACAGATGCATTTTCTTTTGCGTCTGAAATCTTTGTGAGCTATTTGTTGTTCAGCAGTCAGGATCTTAAAATATATTTACCTAGGCACTTTTTCTCTCCATTTAGTGGGCAACGGTTACGTTCCACCTTCCTCATCATGTTTTGAAGTCTGTCGCCAGCGCCATTGTAAATGAACTCAAGAAGATAAATCAAAATATTGCTGCCTTACCTGTAGCATCCTCTGTGATGGATAGGTTATCTTACCTCTTACCCAGCGCGCGACCAGAACTTGGTGTGGGACCTGGTCGATCTGTGGACAGGTACATTAAGATAAAATCAGTGATGAATTTGACCCTTCAGTTGGATTAGAATAAGCTCCTAAATAATCTTAATTTCTTTGCTGAAGGAAAAAACATCGAATTAACATCCTGTTCCGTACCTTCTTGCTATTAAATTGTTTCAGGTACAATGTACTGTACCTATTGGTAAACTTAGGGAAAGCTTTATGGTTGCCAAAAGAGCGTTCTATTTGCAATGTTGCCTTAGTTCTAGTTGGATGAAGTTGCTTTGCTTTCAGAGAGATAACGGTTGCAGCCCTCAATGTAGTTCTGTAGGTGGTATTGTAACACGTTAGTGTGTGTTCACCCATGTTTTACTTTTTGTAACGTTTGATTATTGCTGTGTCTGGACAATAAAGTGCTCATGACTCATTATTTGAGTTATCAATTCTACTCAATCTAGTATTTAGTATAAACTTTACTGAGACAGCAATGTTAAGATGTTCAGAAGCCGCGTAGCTTTAAGAGCTTCTGTAAGCCTCTTTTGAACACAGAGTGAACAAATTTGTCTACCAGAGTTAGAGCATACCCACTATGCTACATCATGAAATCAATTCCTTTTCCTTCATGCAGGAAGGAGTTATGCCCATGCTTTGTCTTTTAGAGGATAAAGTTTAGGAAGTTGTTACCTTTGAGTATAAATGCTACTTCTGAACTCTATAGTCTGCTGCTATGTGTTTGGAATCAGAGAACATTTACCTCATAGACTGTTGCTTCATCTCTTTCTGATCTAAGTGATGATGTGTAAGTAAGTGAGTAACCTATTGTTTTAACCTTCATAAGCCAAGACTTGTTAAAATGTTGACGAATCTTCAAAGTTTATAAACGAGTGTCTTCTTGAAAGTTTCTATATGAATAGTATTTTGAAACTATGTTAACATTTCTTTCAGTGATTGAATCTCCTATTTCCACTCCTCAAACCTCCATATCTGACTCTAACTTGCCACATTGTATTTTTGATTAGAGCTCCCTGATAACAATCTCTTAAGATGGTAAAATATCAAGTTAAGGCAGCCCTTATATATGTGTTGCAAGAATAGTTTACTTCCTTCGTAGGAAATGTTTAATATGTCCATTCTCTCTAAAGACAGCAAAAACTTCTGATGCTGGGGGGAAGAAACAAGATGTGAGGCACTTTCCTATTGAGCAGTACTAATTCTTCCAGCTATATGCACCTTTCTGTGCAGGGTGGTGAAATGTGGGATGATACTGGAATACATTTGCTGACGAAAAAGAAATGATGATAGCTGTTCTGTATTTCAAACTAGAGAATTACGTTGAAATTAAGCAAGGAAGGTGGCAAAAAGAGATGTGTATTTTCCTTGTACATGTTGCATTTATGGAAAACTTCAGATTTTGTGGTTTAGTAGTTTATAATTCTCAAGTATTACAGCATGCAGCGAGTAACATGTCAAGGGGTTCACACCATATTCTCAGATAAGCTTAAAATATCCCTCTGGGATATTTTTAAACATGTGTATTCATATATGTTCAGTTAGTAACCCAAAATTTCTGCAGTAGTTGTAAAAGAAACCCCTTCAACAGTTCTATTAGTCTAGGTTCTCGACCCTAAATGCAGAGGAGCTCTGGATAAGATGATGCTTTGCTGCAGTTAGACCAAATAGGCTACAAGGGAGCTTACTTAATTGATTTTGCTTTCAAGGCCTGTAAGTTGTTAAGCACTGCTTATGTTCTTTTGCTGACACACTTTAGACCTTCAAGTATCAGAACTTCGTAATGTTTCTGTGACCTTTATCAATAATGTTAAATATAAGTTATAGGTAGCAATCTGTTATTTCTAGCAGTATCTAAACTATTGAAAAATATGTCATAATGATTTTACTTTTTGGTTTGTGGGGTTTTTTTTGTTTGTTTTTAACAATTCTAGGTGATTCTAGTTTTGGATAATGTAGAATTTTTGCCCTTCTAGGTCTTTGATGTATAGTGAAGCTAACAGAAGGGAGACATTCACTTCATGGCCTCATGTGGGTTATAGGTGGGCACAACCAGATCCTATGGCTCAAGCTGGATTCTACCACCAGGTAAAAGGTTTTATTGTTTTTAGTATTTGTCTCCTAGGTGAGGGTTTGGAAAAATGCCTTTTGGTTTTTTCCTTTTAATCAATTCCTGTAACGATGCAGAAAGTCTAATGAAAAAAAAGTCATTCAACTCTTTTTGTGGTTTTTTTTTTTTTAATTCCTTTCTTTTTTCCACACCTTGAGGTTGCTTCTTTTTTGTACAGATCACTAAAAACATTGTTCTAAACTAAAGCCTGATTATAAGATTATAAGGTAATTGTAAGTACCAAATAAATTTCTCTTAAATAAAAATAAGTAACTTAGCAGTTAAAGAGTTAGCATTTTTTTTCCTCCTCACTAGATTATTGTGTAAATATCATTAGTCTTTACAATACAAGTATATACAAGTAAAGCTAAAAAACAAACAAACAAACAAACTTGATATCAGAGTTTTTTTAACTACACCTTCCTAGTGTGATTTAAAGAAACTATAGAGTGAGTAACGCACAGCAGTCCTAGATCACATTACTAAATTATTGAGTAGTAAGTAGATACAAACTCAACATTGTAGTGCACTACTCTTTCCTATTTCAATTTTTCATTCTTTGAAATCATTTTTACTATAAAATAATTGTTTATGGCATGGATTTACATAGTGATGGTTAGGCAGTCTGTGTCATTTGACATCGGGATTTTACAAGCATGCAGCTAAATTCTGCTGAGATTCTGATTTTTTTTTTTTTTTAAAAACTTTGTGAGCTTTTTTCCATAGAAATAAAAGTCTTAGTAATGATGCTGTTCACTTGAGTTCTATTTCTGTGTGATTTTTATCCAGTAGTTTGTACAGGCATTGATTCTAGATCTCTTCTATAGAAACGTGAGGTACCATGGTTGGTACCTAATGGGAAATATGCCCCTTTAAAGTATGTTGGGCTTTTGATTGGGCATTTGATGTGGTGCTTTCCTATGCCACTAGAAGGAGAGTTACTTAATCACCTAATTAATGTTTCATGTTGTATAGCTACATGAATTTTGGTTGTTTCTTTTTATATTTATAGCCTGCTTCATCAGGAGATGACAGAGCCATGTGCTTTACCTGTAGTGTATGTTTGGTATGCTGGGAGCCTACAGATGAACCTTGGTAAGTTTAATGGTATTTTGAATAGATTTAGGTCTGTGCTGAAGAGATCAGAAACTTTCAGAGGCTAAAATCCATGTACCTTGATAGGATTTCTGGTGAGTTTAGGAATAGTCACTGATGAGAGTGGATTTCCAGAATGATTCCATGGGACAAATTACAGAATAATTCTTTGTACTTTGTCAAATTTCATTGTAATAGTAAAAGCAAGAAATTGTAGCTGATTTTATTTCTTAAATCTGGTTTTGCTGTTTCTTTTTAGTTATTTTGTGACCAAGATGATAGCCAAAATTTCTTTGTAGGATTCTGAACTCAGTCTTCTGTATGATTGTGATATGAACATAAGTTCTTGAACTGTGGAGGCCATGTAGTATGTATTTGCCTTTTATGTCAAATTGCAAGAGCCCTTACTACTTTCATGAGTCAGTCAAAATTGTGCATAGTGACAGAAATGCAGAACTGTATTTTGGTTTTCAAAGGGTCATTAGTATAATTATTGTCTTGGCTGTTAATTTATGATCATTATTTGAACAAAACAAATTTCTGGCTTGCCTTTTCTTTTTAGCCTTATCTTTCACAGTTCCTCATCTCCTTTTCCTAATTCGTTTCCAGACATTTTGCAGTAGTGTAATTGTTCTTTGCCATTTCTCTGCTTCTATCAAGTTTAGATGCTTGCTGTTTTTTTATGCTTCTAGGTCAATGTGTCATTCAGTTTCAATTTCTTTGTGGATTTAAAACTAAAGATAGAACACTGTTACTTCTTATTAAAGCTACTTATAATAATCTTAACAGTAATCTAAAGTATGCCTTTTTTCTTCATGATGTCATAATGGGCTACTGCCTGTAGATTATTATTATTATTATTATTATTTTCAATAAAATGGATAGATTCTTTTAAATTATGGACAGCTTCCTCAGTTTGAATTTGACTATCCATTAAATAATTTAATCAAGTCTACTATAGAGAAATTGTAGGGAAAGCTGTTTCAGTAACTTCTGAATGATCTTGTATAGCCAACTGCAGTAGCGTTCAGTTTCAGAAATGATTCACTTTCAACTTCACTTCATGATGTGAGTTTGTATACGATGTGTGAAATCATTTTTGATATGTCTGTTTTTAATGTGAAAAGGTCTGAACATGAGAGACATTCCCCAAACTGCCCGTTTGTCAAGGGTGAGCACACTCAGAATGTACCTCTTTCAGTCACACTGGCAACAAGTCCAGCACAATTTCCCTGCACAGATGGCACTGACAGAATAGCCTGCTTTGGATCTGGAAGTTGCCCTCATTTTCTAGCTGCTGCAACAAAGCGAGGAAAGATCTGCATATGGGATGTTTCCAAACTTATGAAGGTATAAAATATAAAGAATTATTAACTAGTTACTTGTGATTTAGATGCTTAAATCATCTTGATATAAGTTAAGGTCTCTTCTGCTTTTTCTTATTTCTCAGGTCCACTTGAAATTTGAGATCAATGCATATGATCCAGCTATTGTGCAACAACTTATGTTATCGGGAGAACAGAGCTCAGGGGTTGACTCAAGGAGACCAACGCTAGCGTGGCTAGAAGACTCATCTAGCTGCTCAGATATACCAAAATTAGAAGGAGACAGGTATGTCAATCTACAGAATCAGAAATAAGAAAGGCCATTGTGATAGTGGCAGTAAATGTCATTTTGTTAGGTTCATGTTTTTTGAAACATAAGATCAGTAAGTGTTTTCATGGAGATAGTTTTTTGTAAATGACTATGTCTACTCAATTCATTGCTTAAATATATATAAATATATATATATAAAATGAAAATGAAATGAAAGTCAGTTCGATTTTAGTCCTGTTGTTTCAGTTTTTTTATTCTTCACTAACAAAGAAATACCTAATCCCATTGCTGTTCTATGCTGGTGTTCCGAAGCTGAAAAAAAGCAAGGAATACAAGTTTGGAAATGCCTTTTCATTTTAATTATGGATTATGTGTTTCAGGTTGGAAATGAAGATTATTTATAGGTTTCTAGAAGGTGTTTTTTCTCTGATTGCACCTACTTAATTTTTGTTTATGTCAGTTATAAAATAAGTCTTGTGGCTGTGGTAGAGTTGTTCTCATTTGTGACTAACTTTTAAATAAGTTAGAGAATATGCTGATGCTTAGAAAGTGCCATGCGAGGATAAGTAGTACTCCTTCATTTACACTGCTTACAGTATGTTACTAGAAACTCCTTTCTCATTAAAACTCACACAAAATAATATAGTGGTGCTGCTCAAGTCTAAGTGTCTTCTGTTCTACTTAATGTATATGAAGTTTGCTATCCATTTCCCACCCAAGAGGAGAGTGGATGATAAACAATTGAATTGTTGCTCTCGTCTGGTGAAATAAAGGTTGAGTCAAAAGAAAAGACTTTTACCTTGGGCAGAGGAGAAGGTGTCCAATTTGTTTAAATGTGGGAATCTAACTTGGTACTGTGAGTTATTAAATCCAAAGGTACGAAGACACTACTGTTCTTTCTGTATTTAAAGGTCCTGTAATAGGAAATCGTTTCTCCTATTAGAAAAGCCAAATGTGTAAACCTTTGTATATAGTTAGAACTATTAAACAACCCGTTTCTCATGAAGAATGATCTTGAACAGAATCTGTCTTTATGAAAACACGACTCATCTGGTAGTATTTTTAAAAGCAACATGATGATTGTATCCTATTTCCTGAAGGTAGTGTTTTTGTTTATGTCTTTTGTGCTTATTCTTCTTTGGAAAACTTCAGAACTTACTCAGTTATTTTGAACCATGGGAGGATGATGTTGGTAGCTGCGGTGCTGTGAGAGGAAGACATTACACATGACTGGAACAGGACTATCCTGAATTGTGACAGTTTCTGTGTTAGTTGCAAGATTGTGTTAGTAGAATTGAAAACCAGTCTGACAGCTCCACCTTTCAGAGACTGTTTTGAAGAACTTTACAGAGGATGTCATCAGTTTTTAGGAAGTTTTCCCTTCCTAAAGATTTCTGAGAACTGGTTTTCATTTTCATTTAATTTATGTCTGAATTGTTGAGAATACAATAGCAGAATGAGACTAGTTAAAAGCACAGTTTGCTCTACTGGCTCAATGTCTGTTGACAAAGTCATTATGATAGTGTCCGTTACTAATTCATCAATAGATACAGATGATGACTAAAAAAATACAGGGTAATAGCAAAGATGTGATACTTTTTTAAACTAATTTGATTTATTGAATAATAGGAATGCAAGTAGTGTACATGGTGACATTTATACATATGGTTGGTTTTGTTTTTTCAGTGATGACCTACTGGATGATTCGGACAGTGAAGAGCATTCCAGATCAGAATCTGTAACAGGTAGGTTATATTTGATCCATGTATTATGTAGAGGTCAGGAAGGAAACCGTTGTTCTAAGGCTCTTAAACCCTGTCCAAAACAGGTAAAAAATTGACCTAGAAAGCAGTGGCAATAGTTGTCATTCATGTGGTGGAAAGAGTACATATAGGAGAAAAAGAAAAATTGTTAAAGAAACTTACTGAGAAAAAGAACAAATGACAGTTGTCAAAAGCCCTTTAAATTCAGGGGATTGCTAGAGAGAATTCCTGTATCTAATTTACTTCTGCATATGGTCTGATAAAAATTAGCTTTTTTGTCTTTCTGAACAAAGGTGTCAGATGTAAGCAGAACAGTGCTATGCATAGTGTTTCTGTGTTATTTTCTTAGAGGTCTAATCAGAAATTTTTATGAGAGGGAAGATTTACGTGCTTGCTTTTCATAATCGGTTTGCTCTCCTGAATCGAGAGCAACAGGGGAGGAAAAATAGAACGTGCTTACACACAAGAGCCCATATTGAGGGAATGTTTCTCGGCCTTTTCTATCGTTTCATGACTTTTAAGTCTTGAACAAACAGAACATTGTAACATACTGAGTCTGGAGCAGTAACTTTCTCTCTTTTAATTATGAGGGTGTGTAATATATGTAATACTACAATACCTTTTTTTCTTTTTTGAACATATGTTAAAAATTTCTGTTTTAAAGGGCATACATCACAAAAAGAAACGATGGAAGTCAACCTTGATATTACAGCTCTCAGCATTCTCCAGCAGCCTGAGAAACTTCAGTGGGAAATTGTTGCAAATGTTCTAGAAGACACAGTTAAGGATCTAGAAGAACTTGGGGCAAACCCCTGTTTGGCCAACTGTAAGAGTGAAAAGATGAAGGAAAAACATGTCGAACAACACAACATTCCCTTTCCTTGTTTATTAGCTGGAGGTCTATTAACATACAAATCACCTGCTACCTCTCCTGTTAGCAGTAACTCTCAGCGGTCACTGGATGGCTTAAGCAGGACTCGAGGTGAGAGTGTCTCAGAACAGGGATCAACTGACAATGAATCCTGCACTATTTCAGAACTGAATTCCCCTCTGGTAAGGAGGACTTTACCTGTATTGCTGCTATACAGCATTAAGGAGTCTGATGAAAGAGGAAAACTTTTTTCACAGGTGAACTTTATAAGTAAAAGTATACATGAAGATGGTTTCACAGTTCCACAGATCATTGAAATGGAGCTGGACAGTCAAGAACAGTTGCTGTTACAGGATCCCCCTGTGACTTATATTCAGCAGTTCGCAGATGCTGCAGCCAACCTAACTTCTCCGGACTCGGACAAGTGGAGCTCCATGGTTCCCAAGCCTGGGACGTTGGTTCAGTGCCTGCGTCTGCCAAAGTTTGCAGAGGAGGAGAACCTGTGTGTAGATTCAATCACTCCTTGTGCAGATGGAGTTCATTTATTAGTAGGACTTCGGACTTGTCCTGTCGAATCTCTGAGTGCAATAAATCAAGTAGAGGCCTTGAATAATTTAAATAAATTAAACTCAGCACTATGTAATAGAAGGAAGGGTGAAATAGAATCAAGTCTTGCTGTAGTGAATGGCACAAGTATTGATGTAATCCAACATGAGCCACCAGCAGATGTAACAACTCCTTTAATAATTCAGCCTGAACAGAGAAGTGTTAGTGGTGGATACCTAGTGCTTTATAAAATGAATTATGCCACTAGAATAGTTACTTTAGAGGAGGAACCGGTAAAAATCCAGCATATCAAAGACCCCCAAGACACAATTACCTCAATGATTTTACTCCCACCAGATATATTGGATAATCGAGAGGATGACTGTGAAGAACCTGTAGAGGAAATACAATTAACTTCTAAAAATGGCAGTGGGAGAGAGAGAAGATCTGAGATCTCTACTCTTGGGCACCTGGTAATAACTACTCAGGGAGGATATGTGAAAATACTAGATCTTTCGAACTTTGAAATTCTGGCCAAAGTGGAGCCACCTAAAAAAGAGGGCACTGAGGAACCAGATATGTTTGTCTCGGTGATATACTGTTCGGGCACAGACAGATTATGTGCATGCACGAAAGGTAAGACTTTTTTAAAGGTGTTTTCTTAATGTTTATTTGACTGTAGTTGTATTGTAGTATAGGATGTTAGAATATAAATCTGAAAACAGCAATTGGCAAATGCCTTTTAATTTATACGCTGTTTACTTTTGTACTGGAAAGCACAGGTTCCAGTTGATTTCTTCTCCCAAATCTGGATTTTAATCTCTAAAATGACAACTAATTTTGGTTACGTCCATTATATTGGGGAACTTCTTGCTGTAGTGTCACAGATTTGCTTAAATCCCAGACAAAAAAAAAAAAAACCCGAAGTAATTCTTTTGTGTAATTATTTCTATACTAGATTTCTCTGTTTCAGAATAATGTCTTCTGTCTGTAATTGTAGATACTCAAGAGAGTAGAGAAGGTGATGCTTTTGTACCTTCACCAGTTATCAGTTAAGATTATTTAGTTTCTCATAGGACTGCTGGTTCTGCTCAGGCCTTTTTGTAACTGGAATTACTCTGCCTTGACTGAGAGCTAGACCATCCATCCAAGATTGTTAAATGTTTTTTAAGAAACACAATGTATTTCTGTTCATTTTTAACGGTTCAGGCACTTCTACTGCTACAGTTTTTCTCATTTCTGAGAAATCAGGTCCAAAGCCGTAAAAAATATTAGGAGTTTAGAAGTCTGGGTTTCAGGATTTTATACCAGATGCACTGAAGCTTTGGAGTCCTAGTGTTTTATGCTGAAATTTGAGGCTTTTTAAGGAATGAATGTATCTTAAATGTTCTTTACATAACTGTACTGCATAAAATCCAGAAATACTAAAAGAAAAAGCAAATGAAAAAGCTTTACTATTGATGTAACCTTTTTGTTGTATTACTTGCTATACATTTGCATAGAATTCCATTAACTTCTGTTGTGTTCAGTCATAGCTATCCTTAATCTTTCTAATGTAAGAAGGTTAAAATTTCTTGCTTATCTGTCAGGCGACTAAGAAGGTGTTTATCTTAATTATTTATTTCTTAAATGCTGTTTTCTTAGACTTCTTCCAAAATCCCTTTGCAGTCTTTGCTCTTCGGTCTTAATCACCATGTATAGGGTGATCCCTACAGACTGACAGCGCAATGAGGATTTGTGTTTAAAGGGGAACGGAGCCATTCACTGATTTATTGAATGTTAATCCTAGCAAATAGTTTGCAGTGCAGTGACATAGGTAAAAATATTCAATAAAATGTTTGGAGCCTCCGTGCACTGGAAATGCTTGAATGCCGTTGAAAAACAGTTTTAGGTACCGCAATATCAGAAAGATAGAACTATTAGAAAGAACTATGAAGGTGATGAAGGATATGGAGGGCAAGATGGACAAGGAGCAGCTGAGATCCCTCAGTTTGCTGAGCTCGGATCAGAGGAGCTGAGGGGAGGCCTGATGGCGGCTGCAGCTCCTCACAGGGAGCAGAGGCGCAGCGCTGAGCTCTACTCTGTGAACAGCGACAGGGCCTGAGGGAACGGCATGGAGCTGCATTGGGGGTGTTGGGGGAGGTCAGATTGGGGTTTAGGATGAGACTCTTCACCAGAGAGTGGTGGCCAGGCACTGGCACTGGCTCCCCAGGGCAGATACATAGTTTGAATTTTGGGTCATCCTGTTGAAGCCAGGAGTTGGATTTGATTATCCTTGTGGGTCTCTTCCAAATCATGATATTCTCTGGTTCTATGAAGTCTTCAAGACTAGAGGGTGAACAGTGTATTCTCAGTTGCTCAGATGGGGGGAAGAGGCAAAGACATACTTTGAGTTCTCAGAGTTCTGGGTATAGAATAGTCAACTCTTTCTGTTGTTGGTGCTTGTTGACATACTGTCTTCTTCAGTATATCATACATTTTGTCTGTAGGCATCTTTAAGATATAACTGAAGAGAAATGTTTTCTCTGTGTGAATGAGTGTTACAGGCTTTGAGCATTTGTACATAAACATGTTTTAAATCTGCATCATCCATGACTGTAGTTGGGAATAATTATTTTTATCAAACTTAAAAAATGATGCATCTAGGTGTCAGCCTAAAATGCTTCTGTCTGTTTTGTCAAGGATTGCCTGTAGTTGACCTCTGGGAGGAATTTATTCTTGGTTCCAGTTCTGTCAACAAAAAGTACAGACTTTAATCTCTTGGTATTTTATTTTCCTCTCTTCCCTTGGCCAAGTTAGGCTCTGGTTGGTATCACACCAGTTCAGTTGGTTATTGTCTTTTTCTAAATCATTCAGTTAGAAGCTATGAAAGCTATGTAGTCTTGCCAAGACATTGCCTACGTTGTTACACTGTAACAGGTTATTTTGTAGTGTTTTCTCTTTATGAGGGAATTAGTGGTATTTTTTTTTTTTCAGACTGACATTTGATCTTGTCAAAAGTGAGTTGTCTGTACTAGTATTTCTTGCTGCAAGCCTGACAGAACTGGATGATGCTT
This sequence comes from Meleagris gallopavo, assembly GCF_905368555.1. Lineage (NCBI taxonomy): Eukaryota > Metazoa > Chordata > Aves > Galliformes > Phasianidae > Meleagris > Meleagris gallopavo. Next base: position 31,020,183 of record NC_139405.1, on the reverse strand, counting down.
TCACACATTTGGGAATTAATGCCACCAAATCTTGTGCCTCTCAATTACAACACATTTCTTGCTCTTGAGTTCGATGGAGAGTATTAATCAATCTCAATAGAACACTGAAAACAGAAATAGAAAGAGGCTGCCTACGTAGTCCTTGGGTTCTAAATAGGGGTGAGAAGGGGGTGAGTTGTTTGCTGCAGCAGAATTAATGCTGGAAATGATCCTAAGAGATCGTCTTCAAGTCAGGATCAATTACATTTAGTACTTCAGAAGGAGATCAGCCTGTTTTTAGAGTTCTTCAACATGGGTGACATTATCAGTTTGTTCACAAAATTTCTTCTGATAAACTCTATTATTAATGATAATTTTTTTCTGGTTTCATCTGCATAATCTTTGCTGATTGAAATCTGTTGTGTCCCTTGCAGACATGGCAAAGGCTGCTATAGAAAAAAAAAAAAAGAAAAAGGCAGATATTGTCTTCCTCCAATGACTTGTTTTCATAAACCAAATATCTCCAATTCTTTAAATGTTCCTGTAGGGCTTTGAAAGAAAAAACAAACAAGAAAAACACATCACTCTGTCTTCCCAAAAGACGTTCTCAAACCAGTCCACATTTCTTGACCCAAAGAGCAGGCACAAATGTTATTGAATAGAAGATAATTCCTTAGTAATTGCACTCTGTACATTCTACATGTCCATATACATACTAAGATGTTTGCACTTCTAGGCAGGAAACTGAGTTAGATTTATATTATGACTCACAAGACTCTCTTCTGCAGAACTGCTGGCTGGCTGATTTTTTCTTCATCCCATAATAGTGCATTTAATTATTTCTTGCTAGAAGTAGTAACTCTCACTTGTCCCTGTTTAATTGCATTCTATTTTTTTCATAAACCAGGATGGAATTTAACAGCTTAGATTTCCAAGAATAGAGAACATTCTTCTGGAGTGAGGTTTTTGGTAAGATTTCCTGGGCAAATTTTTGAAGGGTTCTGAACCTAGTATTTTTCAAGCTAACCCTTTCTACACTGCCCACTAAAGAGATGAGGAGGACTGGACGTTGTTTAGTGGCTAGTTTCCTGTGGTTTGGCTTAGTTTCTTTTTAATTCCTTTATCTATTTGAGTATTGTTTGATTCTGTGCTCGTGTTGTAGCTATCAATGATTGCGTCACTAATCTGAATTCCTTCCAAAATGCAAGATACATTCAGGATGTTGAACGCTCCACCAGATTGGCTTTGACTCTAGAAGCCTTGTCTCTGGCGTGTTCTCTATCTTGTGTCAGTGCTGCTTTTCTGGAACTGATCACTGTTTTGCTTGGAGGAAGGCTGGGATTCACTTGAATGGATTTATGGTTTTTACATTGTGTTTATATAACCCACCAGGTTCTCGAGTCCAAGCAAAATACAGATTTAAAATATAATTTGGAATTAAATAACTTATGTTTTGAATGTTTTACCTGTTACTTTCTGGAAGTATAATGATAATATTTTTCCACTTATTCTCCTTGGTGCTCACTGATTAAGTCATTGTAGGCTTTTGTATATTCTTGCTTGTGCAGCAGAATCATTTATTGTCTCTGCCAAAAAGTGATAAAAGCAGCACCTTGAGGTAAACAACTACATATCGTGCTCACTACTAGAGCTAGAGAATACCATATGAGTCAGTGTATGAGCCTGTTAGTATGTGCACTGAGCTAGTAAGAACAAAACAAAAAAAGAAATTTGCTCACGCTTTTTCCTGACACTTGACTATAGAAACTAGATAACTGCATCATCAAAAGGACATCTTTGAATGTTCTGTGAGAGTAATTGCTTCTTCTGTGATATAGAAGCAAAGCCACCTGCAGAGTTTTGGGAAGTTTGCATGAGCACTTAATTGTTTTATGGGCTAACACTGTGTTACTGATGTTCATGATAAACTTCCTTACAGATGCTTTTTGAAAACAAATATGAGGAAGTAAGATATCTCAGCACAGAATTTTTTTTCTTGGAAGTGTGTGTCTTGTAGGAATGCAGAAAATACGTCTCTCTTCTACATGGATAAAAGTGTAGTGCAGTTTTCTGTTTGCTGTTAATTAACAGTATTTTGCTATAGTGATAGAAGCTTCTTTGAAAATCAAATTATCAAATCCAGAATTATTTCTTTGTTCAAAACAAAACAGAATAAACCCAACCAACTACAGAATAAGAGGACCTTGGCACAATTCTCTTAGAAAAACCCACAGCCTTCCTACGTTCTTCAGCCTTTCTCCTGCTCTGAGACACAAAATGGCAGATGGCCAAGCCAATCTGTTAACTTCCCTTGCACTACAGTGTGCTTAATTATTTTCAGGGCAGGAGATTCTCAGGTTTATTCACTGAGATCTTTCTGATAAATGAATTTTGAGCTGTAAACATAATGGGTAACAAAGTGTGATTTGATATACTGACAAAGTAAGCAGTTAAGGTCTACATTAAATAATATTTTTCTAATCCTTCTTGCTTAAGAAGGTTGCTAATTTGTGAGCTATCAAGGAAGCTCACTTTTAAGTATTTACTAGAACTGTTCTTTCTTTGTTGACTCTTGGCATCTATTACTAATGTACTGTTCTGCACCAGGGTAAGTGTGTGGGGGGTGCTGGGTGAAAGTGCAGGCTTCTTACTGGATCTCAGTAGGAAAGGCCCAATAAAATAGTTGATAAAAATAAATATAGTGAATCTTACATCTCTTCAAACACCAGGAAACTGTGTTCGTGCAGCATTGCTTGGACTCAGTATGGATTTTCCCATGATATTCTGCACTGTTTCTGTGTGTTGAAAAATTCCATCTTTTTGGTCATTCAAGCTGTTATATTCTTCTTTCAATTCTGTTTTGTTAAAACAACAATTTTATTAAGCCATTTTTTGGTCTGGTCTTACTGAAATCCAGTAAACCCTACACCATCTCTCTGTGCCTTTCCATCTGCGTGTTTCATTTCCCCTCAGTGCAAACCATGTACCTGCCAATTATGCTTTTATTTTGGATTTTACTACCTATGTTATCTCAAGTTGGTTTGTTTTAGTCTATCTGGATAATTTGCCTACTAGGGTTTTTCATAACAAGTTAAGAGCTGAACAGCATTCTGCAGTCAATTTTCAGAAAAAAGTGTAGAAGGCCTGCCAGGAATTTTCTTTCTATTTAAGTCCTACTTATTAGGATTTTGTAACTACTGCTTATTAGGATTTTGTAACTACTGTAACTGATAACACTCTTTCCCCAGTGCTATGTAAAATTGAACATTTCTTCTCACTGATTTCTTGATAAATGACAGAATTTGTCTGTGTGCATCACTTGATGGTGAATTCATTCAAGGCAACTCCCTCAAACGGTTTCAAATCTCTAGCAAAACATTTTGCCTGTTGAAAAATTTGGAATGACTGTTTTGGCTGTTGACCAAATCAGTGTTGTTATTCTAATAGTACAGTGCAAAGAGCTCTTCAGTTAGGAGAGTTGAGTAGGAAAATAATTTGAAAGGAACATTGAAAGGAAATTAATGCAACATGTACCAACAAGGTAGTATGCTGTGAGTTGATGTGATGGAACATTTTCTGTTTAAAGCATAATTTGAGTTACAGAAAGAGTAACAATGGATATGATTTGAGGTGTCTGCTGGGGCTTGTCTGGTTAATTACCTTTTGTTTTTCTCTCCCCTAATATTTTCTTTCCATTTATGCTGTTCACAAGCGGAGTTAGTATTTTTGTAGTTCTTCTGCTTTTTTTGTAGTAGTAAATAAAGCAAAATGAAATACCAGATCCAATAATTACATTAATAACTGTGTAGCACTTTAACAAGAAGGCTGTCTTATGAGTTGAGTTTAACTGTATGCCTGTCTAAACTTCTTTCATTGACTTTGATGACTTTAGGTGGAGAACTTCATTTCCTTCAGATTGGAGGAACGTGTGATGACATAGATGAAACTGATATACTTGTAGATGGATCCCTTTCTAAAAGTGTAGAGCAGTCGTCAGAAGGCATCAAGCCATTATCTAACCCTTCTAGTCCAGGCATTACAGGTAAATGGTTCATGTTTAAACGTGTCTAGCTTACATTAAGATGTTTGTATTATTAAAATCAAGTTTCTGAGCCATCTTTAATCTCTTCAGCATTTTCCTGCCTCATAGATGAAAAAGCAGAAGTAATAATTGTTGCAATAAGAGTGAGTTTTCTGCCTGACTCTGAGTCTGTCATCTTGAGTTTCATCACTTTTCTGAAAGAATTGCATATGTTCTCTCTCAAGCTGGAGGATGTGGTATTGTTGGTAACCTGATTTCTCTCTGACTTTCTTTGCAATGTAGTATGGTTCAGACTTAGTGCTGAGGGTGTGGTATTTGTTTTGTTGGTGTTTTTTTCTTTACAACTAAAATTATTCTCTTTTTTTTTTTTTTTTACTTGTAAGAGAAAATGCTAAAAATCTATGAAAATTGACATGATGCATACCTTACTTTCTGTGAAGTTTTCAATCTGTGTCTGAAGAAGCCTGTTTTAAGTGCTCCTTTGTAATGTTTGCTTAGGTATTTGTCTTCCTGACATATTTTATTTTTTAGTACTTTTTTGATGAATATCCGGTAAGCCTGTTTCTTCAGAACAGGACTTGCATACAGAGACAAAATATTTGTATAGGCACAATGTTTTTTTAAGTGCATTGTATATAGCATGCTTATTTATCATTTATCCTTCTTTTAAGCTAAACTGAGAGCTTCAAAAACATTCTAATAAGCCACCATAAAACATTGATAAGGATGTGCCAAAGTAATGTTTTAAACAACTATGATAAAATGTTAAAATTTCATACTAATGCCATGTGCCTGCTGGAATATAAAATTTTTATTTTCTTTACTCTGAGCCCCTAAGTGTATAAGAAGTGTTTTAATCAGCTTTACACAATTGAAATGTAACTGGCTAGCTTCTTCATTGTGATGGTTCTTGTTGTATCTCAACGTCCTCATAGCCTTTTTTTTTTTTTTTTTAACTTATCTTTGTGTCACACGTAGCTAACTTTATATATAGCAGTTTGATTTTTATGTCAAAATGTTCATAGGATGTTTTGAGGAGAAAACAATAATCTGTATAGTAAATATTTACATTCTATAATTATTCAGGAGTTGATCTTTTGGTGGACCAGCCATTTTCCCTTGAAACACTGACATCTCTGGTAGAACTGACTCGTTTTGAGACCTTGACACCACGATTTTCAGCCACTGTCCCTCCCTGTTGGGTTGAAGTCCAGCAAGAGCAGCAGCAAAGGAGGCATCCTCAGCATTTGCACCAGCAGCACCATGGAGATGCAGCTCAGCACACTCGAACTTGGAAGCTACAGACAGACAGGTAAGTAGAACAGTGGTACAAAAAGAATTGTGTGTGCGTAGGTGCTGTCATCACAAATTTTGAGTGACTTCGCTGTTTTTAAACAGTGTGCAAGTTTAAGGACATGCAGTTTAATAGAGTCTGCTCCTTGTTTTGTGGGTTGCAAGGCAGCTCTTCATGCCATAGTTATTGTAATGTATTCATGTATTTTTGTATTCCATGATTATTTTCTTATTAGATGAGTATGTTTGTCAGAATTAGATATTCTTCTTTTTCTATTAAAAAGAATCTTCTTGTGCACACATATTCTTAGCCATTTTTCATACTGCTTGCAAACGATGCAAGCAATAGGTACCAGTATAAATGTAATTGCTTGTCCTAATGCAAGTCTTCCTTATGTATTCTTTTTTAAAAAAGATACTGTAATATTAGAAGGATTTCAGAGAGTTCAGAAACTGATGAAAGGGGAGGTTTTTCACTCATAGTATAACTAGACTACTCATTGCCACAGTAAGATCTCTTCAGTACTGGAGATGAATATGGGGCCTTCTTGTCGGACCATTATACCACGTATACCAGCTAGATACTTAAAAGTTCCTTTGGAGCATCTACTACTGACTTCTGTCTAAAAAAAAAAAAAAAATTACAGAGTAAACCATTCACAGTTCTAACTTGGTATGACAGTGTGTGTTTTCCAGCATGCAGTCTATAGCAGACCACTGTAGACCAGCCAGTGTGTTACTTTAGCTTCAACTGGATGAACAGATTATTTAGTGTTTCTGAAGGTTTGCTCCTTTGAATGTCCCATTCACTTCATGTTTTGCACAGTGTCTATAGCAATATCCAAACATACCAAAAACAAACAAAAACCCACCTCCACACCTTCTGTTTTGTATAGGGCTAAGTATCGTGCAAGACCCAGGAAAGGCATGAATGATTCTGACAAGGTTTTAGTATTATTTTTGCTAAATCTTTTGTTGTGCTAAATGTTGTGGAATACATTTTCGTTATTTCATCTATCTATTTACACTTGTTAGCTGAAAATTTTTCACTGTTGCTTCTTAAGTCAAAACCACAAGCTTTCTTCTGTCCATCTTTCACCACCTCCCAAAGTAAATAATTTTCAGTACTGCTTTTTTTTGAAAGCAGGAGAGAACTTCCAAATTCTGTTACTGGTTTTCTGTGAGATCAGCAGTAAATAACTAGAGGCGTATAATGGTGTGCTTTGTACTGTGCTGTGTCTGAATTGCAAATGCTGTTTAAGCTTCTTGACTTCTAGTTTCCTCTTGGCCTAGAAGTTTTCTACTGCAGCATGAATAGTGCTGCCATTATACCTACTTGCTAGTTTGGCAGCCCTGCTTTTCCTGGACAGGCTGTTAATTGCTGCCATTGCAGCAAAGCTCCTGAATTCTCTCTTCTTCATCAAAGGCCTCAAGTGCATCTGGGACTGCTGAGGTGGAAACAAATGCCTTAAAAGGCAGATGGTTAACTTCTTAAATAGTCATTGAGGAGAAAATTAAACCATTCTCAAATTCTGTGGTTAATTCTAAACTTCCACAATATACAAAATGAGTTTGAAGGACGAATCTGGTTTATTGCAGCAGAAAAAAACTGGATTACTTTACCTATCTATTGCCTTAGAATTTGCTCATTAGTGTCTTCTGATGATTTAACTTGATGTGTAGATTCATTTTAGGAACACTGTGTGTTCTTTGAAAGAAAAAACACCTCTTACATTGTTTTTAAAAATTGTTTACTGATAAATTGATCTGAAAGAGCAATTAACTTAAATAATGTGACAATTCACTCGCAATTAGTTTTATTTGAATTGCTCTTTTCTTCAGTTTGAAGTGTTTATTGCAAACCCTTTTGTATCAAGCTGTGGAACTGATCTTTGAGGAGTACTTCTCAAGTTTATAATTTCAGTATAAAACAAAATTGGCTTTTAAAGGAAAATATGACTCATTAAAAGAAAGCTGCACCCATTTTACTCAGTGCTGGCTCCTGAGTGTGCATGTGGTAAGAAGCATTTCTCACCCTGTATAAATTACCAAGTATATTAAATGTATATATATATATATATATATTTTGAAACTAATACTTTGATCTTCCTGGATGTGGCTGTTCTAGTGCTAAAAAGCAGCACTGTTTAATAGTTAACAATGCAGAAGACCAATTTACAAGGTTGCAAGGCAGGTTACTGTCATGCTTTCATATAGTTCAGCAATTGGAAAATCCTTTTTTAGCATGTAGGGTTGTTTTTTTTTTTTGAAGTGAAAATATGATGTTTATAGTAGTACAGAAGCAGTACTGTAATGAAGAGAATATGGAATCTTCACTACTGTTTTTATTCAATCATTGACTTGTTCTGCTGCCCTCCTTTCCCCAGACAATTGGCTTTTAAATTGTTCTTCACAAAATCAATTTTGGGCAACTGCAGATTGAAATCCTTCTACTTCAGAAATGAACATGTATATCAACTAACTTGAAATATCTTTTACCTTTTTTTTAAGGAACACATGCATAGATGGAGAATGTATTAGATAATGCTCCCTACTTGATCTGAATCTTAATAATAAATCTTTGTTTTCCTTTCTTCCTTACAGCAACAGCTGGGATGAACATGTCTTTGAGCTGGTTCTTCCAAAAGCTTGTATGGTTGGACATGTGGACTTCAAATTTGTTTTAAACTCAAACATCACGAACATTCCCCAGATTCAAGTGACTTTACTGAAAAATAAAGCTCCAGGCTTAGGAAAAGTCAATGGTAAGAAAGGACTTGAGGTATCTTTTTTTTCCTCAAAATCAGTGTTCTCTCTGAGGTATGTTAGAAGACTTGGTTGAAATCATGTAAATATTTTCATTTTCTACTCATTTCATTTTTATTCTGAGAAACAGAATCATGTTACTTTTTTCACTTAACATGTTAGAAAGTATATTGGGAAAGCAACCTTAATAAACAGTTTTAGAATCCTGATTTTGTGCACATAAAAAGTGATGGTTCAGAAAGTTTGAACCAAATTCTTATTCTGTGTTGTTTGAATCCTGTAGTTATTAAACAAGAGCAAAATTACTGTCAATAGTTATTCATACTGGAGGTCAACAGTTGAAACAATTTACGTCTTCTCATCTATGATTTGTAAGAACCATTTAATTGGAAAAAGAACTGTATTTAAGTATTATCAAAATAATATCTTGATGTTCAGTGTGAAAAACAATTATTTTAGCTCATTAAAATTTCAGTACTGGAATCTAATTACTTAGGAGTAATCTTCAGTTGATTGCTAGGAGGAGATATTTGGATGGTCATTCAAAGAAATATTTTATAACATTTACTGCAATTGCAATCTTAATATGAAAAAATGTAGAAAGCTGATACATTTTCAATGAAAACTACTGCTTCTGTTTTTTGTGAGCCTGAAGCAATGCTTATAAATTATGCTATTTTTTATTCTCCAGAAGCAGCAGTAGATAGACAGATCACATTTCCTCTATCTCCAGCTCATAATGTTGAAACAGAGAGAAATGGAAAGCCAGGACTGGTTGAATTCAGTGAAGAAATGCAGTATATGGATGTAGAGGAACCACAGTGTAAGTTTCATTTATCTTGTTATAGTTTGTTTAAAATGTAAGCTTGCTTTTTTGAACTTCTGTTTTGATTATATACTGGAATTTCTCCATTAATATTACTCAGCCATTTGAGACAATCTCATTTCTTGGTCCTGCTCAGTGATGCCTTTCTCATTGCTCTGTTTTACTGTAGGAGTTAAAAGTCAAGATAGATGGATAAACTGATTGTACTGAAGGCTTTTCATGTTTCAAAACAGATTAGTACTTATTTGAATTTAAGTACTTTCCTAACTTAAACAATTACTGTATTCCAGAAATATTTTACATGTTTCCTTACCTAGTTCTAAAACAGTTGTTTTGAGTTCTTAGCTTTTTTAAGAGATTGCTAACTGCAAACCAGGAAAAATAATAAACAGCTTGTTAAGAGTTCATAACCAGTCAGTTACCTTTCAGCTCTTATCAGAGTTGATCTGCCTATTTTTATTATCATATAATTTTTTAAAACAATTTTTGTTAACCAGTGCTCTTCTGCAAAAGGTACTAAAAAGACTCAGCAACCAAATTGGATCTGACTGAGGAGAGCTACTAACTCCTAACAGGAAAAATTAATAGTTGAAGTGATTCAAGCTGAGAACTTAGATTCTTTTTGTGGGTTTATTCATCAGTCTTCCTTATCTTTTATGTGACCAGCATTATGTAGGGCATGATTCCAAGGCAGATGTTGCACAGAGTAGGGAAAGAGAAATCAAAGGAGAGTTAAAAAGTGAAAATGTGGTGGAAAGAAAAGATGTTTCATGCTTATGAACTGTCAGAAAGATGAGTGAAGGATGATTTCAGTATGCTATGGGATAGATAAATTGGTCAAATTGATTTTTTTACTTTTTTTTTTTATAAGACCTAGTGGGGGTTGTGGCTCAAAATGTGTTGTTTCATCATTTTATTAGTTGTGTATTTTGTGGTTCTAAGATGGTCAATGTACATACTGTCATAGAATCACAGAACAGTTTAGGTTGGAAAGGAATCTAAAAGACCCACCCTGCTGTGGACAAGGTGGCTGCCTGCTGGATCATTGCCCAAAGCACCATCAAATCTGGCCACGAACATCTCCAGGGATGGGGGGCTTCAAACCATTACCTCTTGTTCTGTCTCTACATTTTCTGATGAAGAGCCTCTTGTAAGCCTCTTCAAATACTGAAAGGTAGCTATAAGGTCTTTCCAGAACCTTCAAATCTATAGGTAAATAAGCACAACTTTCTCAGTCTTTTCTCAAAGGAGAGGTGCTCCAGCTGTCTCTGATCATCTCATCGGCCTTCCTCTGGAACCGCTGTAACAGATCCGTTTCTTTTCTGTGTTTGGGCTCCAGAATTGATGTGAGGTCTCACAAAAATAGAGAGAATCACCTCCTTTAATGTGCTGGCCATGCTTCTTTAGGTGCATCCCAGGGTATGGTTGACTTTCTGACCTTCAAGGACACATTGCTGGCTCGTGTTGAGCTTTTCACCTACCAGCACTCCCAAGTCCTTCTCCACAGTTGTATTATTCATATAACTGAAAGTGATTTGAAAACTGTCAGTTACCTCTTGATTTTATTGGAGAATGGCTACAAGTGAACCTAAAGTAGCTTATCATTTTTTCAATGTCCAGTTTATGTGTTTAGTGATCTCTTTGACACAGTGTATTTTTAACCCCTGCAAGTGATCAGATTTTGTGACTTTAAGATTTGTAGTTCAGATCTGTATTATTCATATTTTTAAGGTCTTAGGTTGTGTCCATTTTTGGAGGAACATAAGGAGGATATACTCTGTGGTCCAGTATGGTTGGCTACTGGACTTGATCTGTCAGGACACGCTGGAATGTTGACACTAACAAGTCCAAAGCTTGTTAAAGGTAAAACAGTTTACTGTGCTGTTCACATGAAGTATGCATGTCTGAATTGCATCATGTACTTTTGTTGTCAGACTTTGGTTTGAATTTATCTTCATGTTGACAAATTTTGCTATATGTAACACAGCAGTGAGTAGTGATGTGAAAATACCAGTTAATGTAGTTGAGCTCTGCTTGTGTATGCTGTATGTCTGAAAGATGTTACACCTTGCCCTTGTGACTTATATGTATTCTTCCGCCTCTTTCTTTTTTTTTCTTCACTTCCAGGCATGGCCGGTGGCAAGTACCGTTCATTTTTAATTCATGTTAAAGCAGTGAATGACAGAGGAACAGAAGAAATCTGCAATGGTGGCATTAGGCCAGTTGTTAGAATACCATCTCTAAAACCACAGACTAACAAGGGCCATTCCCTTGCTTCATTATTGGCAAAAGTTGCAGCAGGCAAGGTACTGAATAGCCAAGAAAGACATCTGTGTTAAAGTTGTAGAATTGGGATGGTTTAGATCACCAGAAAAAAAAAAAGACAGCTCTTAAGAGAATTAAGATCCATGACAAATAACTTTTTTTAGGAGTTTATGTTGCATTAATGCTTTCAAGAATGAGAGTTGTAGAGTGGTTTCTTGAAAGTTAGTTCTTCTGTGAAAGTTTGGTTCCTGTTGTGAGCGTTTGAATCTGAAACTTCTGTTTTCATGAGTGGTTTTTAGTAGCTGATCAACCTTGTCCTTTTATGAGGATTTGTATGTGTGTTTTACTCTTCGATTGTTGCGGTTGGAAGATTGGATGATGTGAGGTACTTCTTACTAGAATGGTTAGAACATGATAAACTACAAACAATGCTAAATGTGATGCTCTGCATATAAGTAGTTTGCTTTAGTACAATACCTCAAAATACTTCTTTTAGCTTAAATAAAATCTTGACTTTCCCCTGTGCTGTTGCTAACAAGCTGTAAATATTTCGGTGTTTATAGTGAGAGATTTTGCTTAGCTGTATGCGCTTTGTTCTGAACAGAGTACGTAGATGCAACAATCAATCCTTTAATTCCCCTCTCCTCCTCTCTAAACATCAGGAAAAACCGTCTAGCAAAATTGAAGCCGGTAACTCTTCAAGAAAATCTGATAATCTTAGAGGTTGTGACTTACTTCAAGAAGTCTCTGTAACAATTCGAAGATTTAAAAAAACTTCAGTTTCGAAGGAAAGGTTTGTAGATGTTTTATAATTACAAGAAGTATTGGTTTCAGTTAGAGCCTTCATGAAGTACTTCCTTGAAATATCGCAGCACAAATCACTGTTTAAAGTTGTCACTTCGTACATATGTTTTATATGAGAAGTCCAGTAAGTCATGTATTTTGAGGGCGTTGTGCTGTGTAAGTAAAAAAACATATATAATCCTTAATGCACGTAGCTATGTTCTGAGTAATTACTTGGCCTACTTGTAAAGAGAAAGGTAAATAATAGCAATTTTTCTTGATGATTTAGATAAATTACTTAGTCAGACATTTGAAGAGGTATTTTTTCCTTTTTATTTCTACACATTTTCTTGTTTCTTGTTGCACAAAATATGCGTCAAAAAGTACAGAATGAAATTCGGTTATCAAATTATTACTCAAATGCAAGGTAAAGTCTCTGTGGATTGGTACTACAAATGTAATGCTATATAAATGATATAGTATTTAATTTGTATTGCCAACTGCCTCACCACAATGGTAGCACTAAGTGTAAGGGGCTGTAATGTTATCAAAGGGGCTGCGAGGCCAGGAAATAAGAATGACTTCATTCGCTGTAAGTGGTTTAGAGAAGTGTCTCGTTAGGATATAATATAGATGATATTTTTGGACACAGTTGATGAGTGTTTCTTGGAGAAGATGGTCAATGAAAATGCAAGAAAAGAATGCAATCCTTAAGTTGGGATGGAGGATTTGTTTCAAAACTTAGTCATTTGATAACAGCAGCTACAGAACACTTGAAGAAAGATTAACAACTATTCCCTTATCTTCTGTCTTAAACAAAAAGATAAATTACTTGAAATAAAAAGGTATTGTTCAAAATGTGGACATCCAGGAGAAAATAACAAAAGTACTCAGACAGGATGTATGTTTACATTAAAATAAGCAAAAATAAAATGTATTTGAAGAATGAGGAACAAAATTAAGTAATTGCATAGTGTATATAGTATACTATAGTAATAATTTTACTTTAAGCATCAGGAGCAGAAATCTTGTCACTTGGATTGTAGGGTCAATTGATGATCAGATATAGATAAAGCATTCAGAACAAAGAATGAATTGTCTACATCAGTGTTTATGGTGGAGGATACAAAGAAATCTGAAGCATGTGAATTTCTAGCACGGATGATATTTTAGAAGACCAATCTAAAATGTAATTAATTGTATAATAGGTTACAGATCAAACTGACAAGGTGAACAGTAGTATTGTTTAGGACTGGTTTGTGTTCACTAAAGAATTTTAGGAGTCCTCCAGGGTGAAGGAGATGAATTTCTAGTGGAAGTGAAGTTTCATGTTGTGAAATGCTTCAGAACATAAGGACAGGCATATGATAATAAAGAATGGCTCTGAAAATGGTTCAAGGTGACCATCGACTTGTAAGCCTGTTGATATTACTAATCTTCCAGCACAACATTGTTTTTGATTTTCCAGAAAACCTCTGGTGATGGCTTTCTGGTGATGGCTTTTGTCAGAACTATGAAGTAAGGGGGATCCTGAATAAATTAGCAACAGGCTCTTTAATGTGCTGGAAGTAGATACATTCAAGTAGTTGTGAAAGAATGTTGCAGACGATCAAAGTTTGCTTAGGTTTACAACTTAGTAAGTGTGTTAATACAGGAGGAAAAAAAATAAATCTACAATAATTAATAATTAAATCTACAATAATTGAGTAGAAAATAGAAATGTTGGGAATCTTAAGAGTCACCAAGGTTGGAAAAAATGTCCAAAATCATCTAGTCCAGCCGTTCACATATCGCCAATATTTCCTACTAAACCATGTTCCTTATCATCTAAACTTCTAGGGAAGATGTCATATATGCATGTACTGCTTTAACTGTCATCAAGGCATCTTTTTTTTTTTTCTTAAGACAGGTTACAAAATTAGAAGGAGAATAGGAGAGTGACCATACTGAATAATTGTTTGTTTTTTTTTATCTCTTCCTTTCCCCAGAGTTCAGCGGTGTGCCATGTTACAGTTTTCAGAGTTCCATGAGAAGCTGCTCACTACTCTTTGCAAAAAGACAGATGATGATCTGACTACCGAACATGCTCAGAGTCTTGTGCTAGATACACTTTGTTGGCTAGCAGGAGTGTATTCAAATGGACCTGGCAGGTAAGAGAGAATTTGTGTCTAAACTAGTTTAGATGTTTGTCAATAACTTCTCTTTTAGAACAGTTTTATATGATTATCTAAGGCATGCACCTTGTTTTTGCAGCTCAAAGGAAGGAAGCGACAGCTTGCTTTCCAAAACACGCAGATGTGTCTCTGATATAATACGTGTTTGTTTCTTTGAAGCTGGACGGAGCATAGCTCACAAATGTGCACGGTTTCTTGCACTGTGCATCAGGTGAGTGCAGTTTTATTTGAGGTGGATATGCTTTTTGTAAATGTGTATTTGGATGTTCTGCATGCAATCTGAATTGTGTAGATAGGGTTTGGTTATTGTTTAAATACATGAACAAGTTGATCTAGAAGATCTTCTGTTGATGAAAAATATGTTAGGAAATGGCTGTGAAGGGCATCCAGTTTTCTACTTCATCTTCTGGAGGAGATCTCATGTTTCCTTTTTACCTTGTTAAACCTTAAAGTGTCTGGCTGTGTGTTTCTTTGTAGCAATGGCAGGTGTGACCCAAGTCAGCAGGGTTTTGGATCAGTTCTCCTAAAAGCTTTACTTGACAATATGCCTCTTCTACCTGCTGCTGCAACAGGTGGTATGTATACAATGTTTATTGTCATGCAAAAACACAGTTCCTTTGTTTGTCATGTTTTGTTGGACTGTCTTGTAGAACAGGAATTCTATAATCGTTAGTACTGACTGCTTCTTGGTGTGGTCTGGTCCAGTGGTGGATTGTAGAAATTTATGCGAATTACCTTCCTTATAATGCTGAGGCAGTAAAGTTTCAGGAGACCTCATGTAAGTTTTGCATGACTTTTTGAAAATGCTCAGCAATCACAGGTTCTTTTGCTGTAAGTGACGGTCAGTATTGTCTCTTACTTTTGAAAATTAGTTAATTTATTCGTTCCAAGGAGTCTGGCAATCCAAGCAATGTTCAGTTAGGGCAGCTCGCTTCTGTTACTTTTGAACCAAAAGGAAATTTTGAACTAATTAAATTGTACTAAATTAAATTGTACAATACAGATGAGAATGAGTGTTGTGTCTTTGCACCTTGTTGCCTGATGGAATAGGAAGATGACGTCAAGCACTACACTCATATTTGGGTTAGTGAGGCCTGTTTTGTATTTTTCACAGTATGATGCTTAATTGCATCTTACTTGGCATCACCAAGGGACTTTGAAGGAAAATTACTTTTCAGTCCAAAATGCTTGCTGTGTTAATGAAGTTAAAACATTTAACACACTGCTTCTGAGGATATTGAATGCACGGGGGGGGAAGAGGAAAGGAGAAAGCTAAGATTTCTGTTTTCACATAGAACCTTTGGAAGCATTGTGCTTCCAAAATTATCTGTAAGAAGAAGAATCTGCAGCAAATACAGAATAAAGAGACAGCAGCTAAAAACAGGATAAAAGGAAAGAGCCGAATCTAGAATGAGAGTTGACCCAGAAGGAATTGGAACCTTTAACCTAGCAATTTGGAGTGGCAAGAGCATTTTGTTTGTGTTTAGTAAAAGCAGAGTGCAGAAGTAATAGAAGAAGTATGTGCAAAATTTTCTCTTTGGGGCTTTAGTTTATTCCATTATAAAGTAGCCAGTAAGGGAAGTATTTGTGAAAGCACGATTACAGAATGATTCTACATTAAAGTTACTTCTCTTGCCCCTCCCTCTGCCCCTCAAAAAAAACATGAGAAAGACATCGGTGGATGAGGGGAGAATAAGAATACTTATGTTCAGTAATTCATTAGTTTGTTTGTTGGAGGGCCACAAAGGTAATCAGAGGGCTGGAGCACCTCTCTTATGAAAACAGACTGAAGGAGCTGGGCTTGTTCATTCTGGAGAAGAGAAGTCTGAGGGGAGACCTCATTAAAGCTTTCCAATATTTAAAGGCAGATTATAAACAGGAGAGAAATCAATCTTTTGCATGGGTAGATACTGATAGGCCAAGGGGGAGTAGTTTTAAACTAAAAGAGGGAAGATTTAGATTAAATGTCATGGGCAAGTTTTTGAGAGTGTGGTGAGGTGCTGGAGCAGGTTGCCTAGAGAGGCTGAGTGCTCCATCCCTGGAGCTGTTCAAGGGCAGGTTGGTTAGGGCCCTGGGCAGCCTAGTCTAGTACTTGACCTAGCAGTTGGCAACTCTGCCTGTGACATGTGGGTTGGAAATCAGTGGTCCTTGAAGTTCCTTCTCACTTGAGCTGTTCTGTGTTGTCATGATTTATCACTTCCATTTGATTATATTCTTAATAGACCTTCTTAGTGAAATATTCACGTGCTATTACACTTGGAATTAATTTTATTTTATATTTTTAATGCAGGATCGGTGTATTGGTATTTTGTACTGCTGAATTATGTAAAGGATGAAGATTTGGCAGGATGTAGTACAGCTTGTGCATCACTGTTAACGGCTGTGTCCCGACAGCTGCAGGATCGCCTGACACCTATGGAAGCATTACTACAAACAAGGTACTAAGAGCAGTAGTTGTTGTAAATGTAAAGACAAAAATGCAAACTGTCTGATGTTCTGAAAATTGTTGGCTGTTTAAAATGAAATCCGTGTTGCATTATTTGAACAAGGACTAATATGATACAGCTCTGAGAAATGGTTGCAAAGGTAAAGGTGAATTAAATTACTGTCCTGCAATTTACAATATGAGCGTGTAAATGATGTTTGAAATTGTGCTATCCTTAAATAGTATTTAAGCTATTTAGTGTAAGGATTAACAAGGCATCATCTCTTTTGAGTACGGGAGGGAATAAAAAATACTTAATAGTTTTTATTCTGCGTAATGCTTCATAAAACTGTAGGCTGTCTGCAAGCTGACTGTATGTTTAAAGAATTGCTACTGAATGTCACGTTTTAAATGTAAACACTAGGAGTTATTCACTGGTAATGCACATTCTTATTCTAAATTACACAGCAGTATAGTTTATGGCTATAATTTTGCATCTTTTAGATGTTGAACCAATTGTTTTTGTTAACTTTGGGTTTACCTGCTGTATCTAAAGGAGATTCCTGGTGGTTTTGCAGCAGTTTCCAAAGCCATATTATGATGATGGGAGCATGCTGCTATTATGCAGCTTTTCCAGTCGACTTTTCTAGTCTTGCTTAATAATTTGGCCCAGCTTACATGTTTTTTGCTCCTCTTGCCACTTGTTTGTTGTAGGTATTGATAAAAACACTACTGATTTATTTATTTATTTATTCATGTATTTATTTATTTTACTACTCTATTTTCGTTTTTCTTCAAATAAAAAAGCCTAATTGGCTTGGGTCCATCTTGCTACCTGAGTGATTGTCTTAATTCCCTATGGTACTGCCAGAAAAAGAAGCAATGAGATTTGATTCTCCTAAGGTATTTAAAGTACTGGCAAGTGTTGATTGATATTCCTATTAGTGTTTCCCTTTTTCTTCTGACTTCAGCTGGAAGAACAAGCTGAATTGGAATTTATTTTGATATTTTTGAAAAGAGTACTTAATTTTAATTGACTTCAGGTAAATGTCTAATTCATTGCGTGCAGACATGCATATTGCTCTAATTGTTTTAGGTTTACAGTTCTAGTTTTCATATCTGAGTATGATTATATGTCGTATTTCCAGGGCAGTGTTAAATCTCCAAAACCACATAGCAACAGTTCCTTAATTAGTAACATAAGCTGTTTGAATATATCTCTTAAGTGATTTTATGAAAAAGTAGCAACTGGTAATTTTTGAGATATGTCAGTTGATTGAAAAGAGTGGTTTGAAATATAACAAATTCTACATGTAATATTTGCCCTTTTTCTCTAAGTAAATTGATGTTAATTCTTATTGTTTGAATACTGCTATTTGTCTTACTCTGTTTGCAGATATGGATTATATAGTTCACCTTTTGATCCAGTTCTCTTTGATTTGGAAATAAGTGGCTCCTCTTGTAGAAATGTATACAACAGCAGCATTGGTGTTCAATCCGATGAAATCGATTTGTCTGATGTTCTGTCAGGTACATATGTTTAACAGTAATCCATTACAGAAAAATTAGTAATTCTGTTTACTGTGCTGATTTTCTTAGGTAAGTTTGGTTTTTATACTTTCCATATGTTTTGTAGTTGTATGCAGTGAATTTCAAGAGATTCTCTTGTTTCATGAGATCTCCTACAATTCCTGTGGGCCATAAGGAAAGATTAAAGTCTTTTTCTGCTCGTGTAAAGGAGCAAAGAGAAGGCTAGATATTAAGCAGAGAGGCTGACACCATTCTCTGTGTCAGAGTCATCAAGGAAATCATTTGTCACTTCAATTTAGCAGCTTGTCTTAGGTATCCATTTATTATTCATTCAGACTTGCAGCGGTCTCCAAAGCAGAGAAATATAAATGGATTGTTCAAGACTCAGGAAGCTGCCAGATGATTCCCTTTAATTAAATATTACAGATCTCATGAGATTTTGTTGTTGTTGTTTCAAAGACACTAAAAAATAAATTAAATATTCTTGTTTCTACATCTCAGGTGAAATGTTAAGCCTTGGAATGTCCTGAGAAGAATATATTTACCTCTCCAGAAATTGTTTTCATGGCAAACATATTTCATCAATCATAGTGACTGTTTTCCTTTTCTTGGTTGCTTTTGTACACCATCTTTCCAGTGCTCCCTCAATACTACACAATATAATGTTTAATATATTGAACAAAAGCCTTGATTTTATTCAAATTTAGTGTATGATCTTTGTCAGTCTGCTATTTTCCTGTCTTTCTTTCCAGGTACGTCAATGCATTTCTGGAGCTTTCTGATATGATAGAAAAAGTAAAGCATCTGCATATGATTTTTCTGGAATTAAGGAAGTTAAATTTTGCATTATACTTTTGCACATGATATTTTTGCACTTGATATTTTCACTTAAGATGCTCTGTTCAAATTTGGTAGCATTATCCATTTTAAAATATGCTCCCATCTATACATATTGCAGATGTGATAGAGTTGTGCTTGTTCCATACATGAAGCTATGAAATAGTAAAATCATTAAATTCAGATGTTCCTTTCAACGCTTTGGAACTTGCAGTGTTGTTGTCAAGAGATTATTAGATGATGGAGCAAATACTTCTCTTTCAGGAAATGGGAAAATAAGCAGCTGTGCAGCTGCTGAAGGAAGTTTTACCTCTCTTACTGGGCTTTTGGAAGTTGAACCTCTGCACTTTACGTGTGTTTCAACAAGTGATGGAACTAGAATAGAAAGGGACGATGCAAGTACGTTTACTGGTATATACAATTTTTCATTTTTTCTACTTAGCATAATTCTACAGTATGAGATCTTTAATTGGACTTAGTGGGCAGCTGTTTGACAAATTGATTGTCTGTGGTTTTTAAATGTTTTTTTTTAAATGACTACATCAGTTTATTCATAGAGTTTAGCAAACTAGATACTAAATTTTCCTGTATGTGAGTGTAATGTAAAAATTTGCATGTGTGCTTAATGTGGCAAAAGCATTTGAAGGCTTTAGGAGGATCTTCTATAATGTAAATGTTGCATGTACACTGTGCACAGTCTATAAACCATATACGTTGCAATTCAACATCGTGTTATTTTTTAAGAAGTCAATAAAAAAAAACTTACTTTGTTTTTACATTGCTGTTAATAATTATTAAGGAGTTCAAAATGTTTATTATCATTTCTGTTCTACATACATGATTTTGTTTTTGTTTGCTTGTTTTTTGTTTGTTCCATGCCAGTGAGTACCTTTGGGGTTACCCCAGCAGTTGGTGGTCTCTCATCTGGAACGGTTGGGGAAGCCTCGACAGCACTGAGTTCAGCAGCCCAGGTAGCTTTGCAGTCTCTTTCTCATGCAATGGCCTCAGCCGAGCAACAGCTCCAGGTGCTGCAAGAGAAACAGCAGCAGCTTTTGAAGCTTCAGCAACAGGTTGGAGGCTATTTGGCTATTTTTTAATGCTGTCTCTAAACTTCAGAAGCTGAGTAAAGTAATTGCAGAGCTAGTCACTTCTCCTTTTTTTTTTTTTTTTTTTTTTTTTTTCTCCTTTTTCCTTCTTTTTTTCCATAGTGCATTTGAGGAAGGAACAGCCCTGGACTGAGGATTCCCTCTCCTTAAGCAAAATACTGATTTTCTTCCTGTTGTTTTGGTCTTCAGACTTGTTTCTTATATATTTTGAGAGTGGGGAATTTATTATCAATACTAAATCTTAATACCTAGGAAAATCAATCTGTGAAATTAAGAAAGCCCACTGAAATGAAAAGCATTGTTGCACACGTGGGGAAGTACCAGCGATGAAGTCATTATCAGAATGCAGTTTGTGTTGACACTGTGTTGACTCTACTCTGTTGTTCAGTTCTAGGTTAATTACTCAAATTAATTACTCATTTGCTCGTGTTCCTCAGCAAGGGAAGTCTAACGGAGTACAGTTTCATTTTTCATCTTATAGTAGATAACTCTCATGCTAATGTGGAATTTGTGAATTTCTTAAATCTAGCTTATAATGAAAGCTGAGCTTGTTGTTCAGTACTGCGCCTGTGTTCACAAGCAGTAATCTGCTACATATGTTATTTTAATTTTCCCCACAGAAAGCTAAGCTGGAAGCAAAACTACATCAGACAACAGCAGCAGCAGCAGCAGCAGCAGCATCAGCAGTTGGTCCCGTTCACAACTCTGTGCCTTCTAATCCAGTAGCAGCCCCAGGCTTCTTCATTCATCCTTCAGATGTAATTCCACCCACACCAAAAACAACTCCTCTGTTCATGACTCCTCCTTTGACTCCACCTAATGAGGCAGTTTCTGCTGTTATCAGTGCAGAGCTTGCTCAGCTTTTCCCTGGTTCAGTCATTGATCCCCCAACAGTTAACCTTGCTGCACATAACAAAAATGCAAGCAAATCTAGAACGGTAATTATTTTTGTTTTCTTTCTGCAGAAATGAAATGATGTTAGTCATATCAGGGTCTAATTTGTACTTGAGTGCTAGTAGGTACCTGTTTATTTGAATGAGATGTGAAAACTATCACTGAGTTTAGACTGTATGAAAAAAAAGACTTTATGAACGCAAATTACAGTTACATACCTCAAATTATTTCTTTAATTTGGAGCTAGTTTATCAGTATAATGAGTTATTAATAGTTAGAACCTTGTTGTTAATACATTTTGCTGCTGCATGCTCAAATATAAATGGAGTGCAGGTATTTGGACGTCTTTAAATTGTAAGAGGTTTTCTTAGAGTTTCTCATAAAGTGTAGATTATTACAAATGCAATGCACTAATGATTTAGTTATAATTTTGTTTTCCCCTTCTTCAGAATCCACTTGGATCTGGTCTTGCTCTTGCATTATCTCATGCTTCACATTTTCTTCAACCTCCACCTCATCAATCAATTATTATAGAGCGAATGCACTCAGGTAAAACCAAAATTTTAATAATGATGTTCTAACAGATGTTTTCTAACAGTTAAATATTTTCTAAGATCTTCAATCAGTTACTTAGCTGCAGTCTTATTTGTCTTTCTAAAAGAAAGAAATTTGAATTTGCGTTTCCGTTTTTTCTGGAAGTTTAAGCCCCAACATTCAGTGAAGTTGAAAACCAAGTTGAAAAATCTTTGGGAGATGCACTGAGGGAATAATGTATGTTGGGTCTTCATACAGAGCATCACTTATGAAGTAATGCATATATTAGCATATATTAAGCATATATTAAGTAGAACCCCCAGTTTTCTTTTAATGAGTACAAGCTAGGCTGAGAGATTTTGAGTCTGTGCCATTATGTTGAACCTCAAATATACACCTTTTTGAACAGTATAGAAACAAGATTTGTTGTTTGAGGAGTAACATCTCTTCACTGATTAGCGTGCACTGGTATTCTATCTAGGCAATCCTGTGCTTTTCCCATAGGAGCAAGAAGATTTGTGACCTTAGATTTTGGAAGGCCTATATTGCTGACAGATGTATTGATACCCACTTGTGGAGATTTGGCTTCTTTGTCAATTGACATCTGGACCTTAGGAGAAGAAGTAGATGGAAGGCGATTGGTAGTGGCTACTGATATTAGCACACACTCACTGATTTTACATGACTTGTTGCCACCACCAGTTTGCAGATTTATGAAGGTAAGAGGGGATGTACTGCACACCATCTCTTTTAAACTCTTGACCATCATTAGTATATGAATTTCCCTTAAGTCTTCTTCAGATCTAACTTTAGTTGGCTATATGCTGTTTTATGAATTCTTGACTGCGGATTTATTTTGCCTGTTTTGATACAATTGTACTACAGTACTGTTGCGTTCTCTTTCAGATCACTGTTATTGGTCGATATGGTAGTACAAATGCCAGAGCAAAAATTCCATTAGGATTTTATTATGGCCATACATATATCTTGCCTTTTGAAAATGAGCTGAAATTAATGCATGATCCCCTCAGAGGAGAAGGTGAAGCTGCAAATCAGCCAGAAATTGACCAACATTTAGCAATGATGGTTGCGTTGCAAGAGGACATACAATGCAGGTTAGAAGAAAATATGCTCATTTACTAGTTATTTTAACTTCAAACAATGGAATAATCCTACTGTTGTCTTTTTCTTCCTGTGATATTCTTCAGATAAAAGAAAACTCTACCTTTGCTTTAGAGTTGTTACAGCAAGTATGTCTATACTATTAACAGAGTGTACTATATCTATTTTTTTAATATCTGTTGTAACAATGCATTCAGAATGGGCTGGAAGTCACCTTTTGGCAAGGTGATTGTCAGATGTATTGCTCCTTATTAACGTCTATTGAATTGTGCTGGAATGTTTCCTTCTAGGTACAATTTGGCCTGTCATCGGCTAGAAATCCTTCTGCAGAGCATTGACCTACCACCACTCAATAGTGCTAACAACGCCCAGTATTTCTTACGAAAGCCAGACAAGGCAGTAGAAGAAGATAGCAGAGTATTTTCTGCTTACCAGGACTGCATTCAACTACAGCTTCAACTCAATTTGGCTCACCATGCTGTTCAGAGGCTCAAAGTAGCTTTAGGTGCAAGCAGGAAAACACTGAAGGAACAATCGGATCCAAAAGAGTTGATTCAGATGTCATCAACAGAACAGTTGCGCACTATCATTAGATATTTGCTGGATACTTTGCTTAGTTTGCTTCATTCTTCCAATGGTTAGTACTTGGTTTTGTCATGTTTGTGGAAACAGTTCGCAACTTTTTCTTTTTCTTGATCTGTATATTCAAGGAACCATAGAATCGTAGAATGGCCCGGGTTGAGGAGGACCACAATGATCATCTACTTTCAGCCCCCCTGCTTGAAAGTATATTCTGATAGTTTTACTATGGGTTTAATATTGAGAAATATACAGCATACAACTTGACCAATTGCACCAAGCTGACCTAACCATTTCCTGCTTCCAAAAAGGATGTAAGGGGATATATCAAGGTCCTTCCCCCTTTTCCCTAATCCTGGTTGCATTTTCCTTCATTCAGATACCCCTCTGAGCCTCCTGGGGGCTAGTTCAATTAGTTTAAGTAACTAATTAAGAAGTTAAGAAGACTTCCCAGGCTGAAAACTGATGTTGTTTTTATCAGCTTAATAAAGGATCGTGGAGCTGGATTAAACAGTTAGAAGTGGAGTGAGAAAGCAAAGATTATTTCGGGGGAGGGGGGGGGAGGAGGGGGGGGGAGAGAATAAAAACTTAAAAGCAGTATCTTATACATAGTAACTGATTTTTAGTACCTAGTGAGGATTTTTATTTCCTAAGCTTAACACTGAAAGAGTTATTGGAGAATCAAAACAAAAACAAATGAAAATCCCAAACACACCCAACAACAATAAAAAGCCACTAGTAAGTGTGGAACTTTGTTTTCTAAATAGACAGGCCTATCTGTCTTGCAGTTCTCTGTGCTGGTTTGTTCTTAATCATAATGAGAGTTAGATTTTGCTTCATGATTTGATGTTTTCCAAATGGCCTGGTCGCTAGGGTTTTCCTGCAAATTACTATTTCCCTAGATACTCCCCTCTCTTTCTGTTTCCCACATCAATTAGTCTCCTCATCATTATTTTAGAAACTTCTTAGGAACTTTTTCTTCCCGTCATCAAACCGTCCTGGTTGTAATAGTATCATATGCTGCCCTTAAACACAGTTGCTTATTCTCTTTTCTTAAAAGGACATTCTGTTCCTGTGGTTCTACAAAGTACTTTTCACGCTCAAGCTTGTGAAGAATTGTTTAAACACCTGTGTATCAGTGGGACTCCAAAAATCCGACTGCATACTGGTCTTCTGCTTGTTCAGCTGTGTGGAGGAGAAAGGTGGTGGGGTCAGTTTCTCTCAAATGTACTGCAGGAATTATACAATTCAGAGCAACTTCTCATATTCCCACAAGACAGGTAAGGTCTAAGTCTGTATTAATAAATGATCTGTGGATCACATCTAAGTAATTCTACAGTTCATAACTAAACATATCCCTTGACAGAGATGTGACCAAATAATGCATATCTGTCTGTTCCACTGGTACAAAAAATAGTTCTAAAAGCACAGCAAATGATGAATGTCGGTCTGTAGAGTTTTTTTTGCATATGTTTCGTACTTATACCACAATAAGCTGCTGTTTTTCCTTACTTAAAAGTGATTAGGAAGATATTTCTGACAGTGTTCTTCACATATCTGGATTGATTTCCAGTGTTATAAATTGCCTTCTGCCTTATCAGGCTTTAATACACCTTCATCACAGGGCTGCTCTTCTAATGCATTTGGCTTTATGAATGAGACTGAAAAGCAGTTTGCATTTAACGCAGCAGTCTTCTCTGAAATAAGAGCAATCAAGTGTAGAGCTGAGTAACAGATGTTAAATGTGTTGGTTCTCATGTTATTTTAATTTAACTTATTTGCTGTTCTATGGCTTTCTGCCTTCTTTAGTCATTTGGATTATCATACGTGTTATAAATGGATTAATACAAGGGTATAATAATACATAGATTTGATTATCTATTCCTACCACTCAGTATATCATATGGGATAAGAAACAGATAAAGTCTTCTTTCAGAAGATGTTTGGAGTGGGATGCTGTGCTTGTAACTGCTGACCTCTTGAGGGTGAAAGAGAAAATGTGTAAACTAAAATACTGCATTATCCTTTTTGACAGCAGACCTTGAAATCTAGTCCACTTTCTGGGCCAGTGTTGGTTTCTCTAGCAATCTGCTGGTATCTCAGTTGAAAGCCTAGGGGACTAGAGATCTAGAAGGGGTGTTTCATAATATTACAGAATTTGAAAAGGAAATAAAGTCTTAAATATTTAATTTTATTTTTAGGGTCTTCATGTTACTTTCTTGCATTGGACAAAGATCGCTTAGCAACAGTGGTGTTTTAGAAAGTTTACTTAATCTCCTGGATAACCTTTTGTCACCACTGCAACCTCATTTACCTGTGCACAGAAGAACTGAAGGTAGCCCTCTAATTTGGGAAACTATATTTTCATATTCAATATATGCTAGAAAATTGAAAGATTAGCTCATAGTTTTTGGTGTATTAAAAGAAGTTGCTTTTGTCTGTTATATTTCTGAAACACAAATGTCTTTTAAAATGTGCTAAAAATTCTTGTTCTTTAGGTGCTAAAAGGTGTTTTTCCCCAGTAAACATGAACAAAATCTATTTTCAGCTAAGAAGCCCTTTAAAATTTTAGCTAAAAGTGGAAGGAATACCCAAGGTATACATAGCTCTAATTACTCCAGTGAATTACTTTGGATTTTAGCCTTTTGGAAAGAGGTGTGTGGTTTTGCTCATAAGATCCTTTTTAAGTTTCAAGCATTAGAAGTGGCCACAACATGGCCATGAAGACAACTTCGCTAGATGTGTTCTTTTAGTTTCTGGAAGCTACATGTCGGGTTTTTGTTTTGTTCTGTAACCACAAGGATTTTATATTTTCTTGACCCTAAAAATTACTGAAATTTTATTCTCTAAATTTGATTTTTGAGTATTTTCTTTACTACTCTAAGCCTGAAGAAAATGCTTGATTTTAAAGAAGCCAAAGTCTAGGCTACTTCATAGATTATGTACATGTAGCAGAGCATTGCAGATGATTTGCTACTTAACATTCTTAACCTTGTAAAGTTAGTAAATAATAGCTGAGACTCTTTTTCCTTGTCTCCTGTCATAAACAAGCTCAAGCTGGTGTCAGGCTGTCCTATTTATTGCTGCTTCTTGGTCTGCCATGTACTTTCTCTATCTTGGCCATATCCTTCTGTAGTCTCTAACTAGTCTGAGGGAAACCCAACCTTACATCTCCTCTACCTCTGTTTGCACTCTCCCCACAGCTGCCAATTCCTTTCATAGCTCTTGCCTTACTAGTTGTCCTCACGGAGGACTTTAGGAAGCAGAAGTAACTGATACTTCAGAGCTTTATTTGCTGGTCTTCCAGCTTACTTCCTCCTGGACAGTACAGGTAAGTACTAGGGCACTATTATGTGTGATGGAAGCCTCAGGTATGGCAGAAGAAATTGCTATTTGAGAACTATCACGCATAACTAAGAGTGAAAGGGGTAGAAACTTAGTAGGGAAGAGTCAGAAAACAACAGAAAATGAAAGCAAGATGTGAGCATTGTGGATTTGTGAAATTTCAGGCAGAGGAGGAAAATGAATAAACGAAAGATGCTTGGAAGGAGAGAGAAAAGCTGAAAATTCTGATTTTTTTAGAGACAGAAGATAAAGAAATATGTTTGTACAAACAAATATGAAAAATTATATACTTCACTCTCCAGCAGGTTCCTTTCTTTTTATTTTGCAAATCAAAACAATCACCAATGCTACTCATTTCTATCCTTGCAGTTTAGTCTACAGTTACTGCAGAGGTGATGGAGAGGACTCCTGTTCCTCTGCCTACTTGAATTGGGTTGCTTTCAGCCAGCATGGAAGAGGAGACTAGGATGAATAGTCAGGGCCTCCACCTGATTGCTTTGGCTACCAGCAACGAGATGTGATTTTGGGCGTGGTGTTTTTAAGACTTACTGTTCTTGTTTGAGATGAAATGAACAATGATTTCAGTTTGACTACAGCTTAATTCAGGATCAGTGCTTGAAAAGTGTAGCGTGGCTAAATACAGCTCAACACTGTGCACAGATATGAAAATGTGGATGTAACCTCTAGTATTGCTAAGTTTGTGCTATTTATATTATATAAAAGAGTGCAATTTGCATAATGACAGTGATTCAGTGGTCATTAATTGCAAGGTTTCTGATTTTTATTGTGTACTTAGGAGTTCATTTTAGAACTGTTCATTTAGATTTATTTACTTATACAGAGATTTTCTTTCATGGTTTGTAAGATATATTTTATTTCTGCCTGTATTGCATTTAGAGTGAGACTGAAATAGGTGATATCAAGCCATCAGTGCCACCAGCATGGTTCATCTAGTCTGAATTCAGTCTTGGCTTTTCCGATCATAGTTTGAACGGCTATGTGAAAATATATTTTAAAGGAGTGAAAATGAAGCTGTGTGAGTGCACAGTTATAATGGCCTTGTAATAGCCCTTGGTGATGGAGGAATTTCACACTTTGGAATTGGACATCTGACTTATGTGCTTTAATGCAAGCAGCTGTCACTCTGAGTTTGGTATTTAGGAAACTTCAGTCTAAAATTTTAGACTTTTTTTTTTTTAAATCCCGCTTAATTTCTACCGAAACCATGGAGATGAAGCTTTTCACTTCTGACTTTATCAGCTTAAGAGAAATAGGACGTTTGCTTTTTTGCCTGACTTCTACACCAAATATTTGATTTCTTCTTATGTTTATAAGTGCTTAGATTATTGCCTCAATTATTGCTTCACTGGGAGGGAAAAAAAGAAAAAAAAGAAAAAAAGACATCCTTGTAAACTAGTGAAATGTGTGCCATATAGTTCCTATTATGATTTTTTAATTATTATTATTTTGTTATAGTTTCCAAGCTATTAAGGCACTCAAATCTTTCTTTTTAAGGAGTGTTAGATATTCCCATGATCAGTTGGGTTGTAATGCTGGTATCCAGACTACTGGATTATGTAGCTACTGTTGAAGATGAAGCAGCCACAGCCAAGAAACCTCTGAATGGAAAAGAGAGGGAACGTTTTTTGACAGGTGTGCAATACTAATTTAATTACATAACAAAGCTTGTTTCTGCGGGTATTTGTTTTTGGAGCTGTTCATATACTTAAAATACATCTTTGATTCATTTGGAAAATGAGATTTTTAAATGAATTGTTGATCATTTTATTTGTACTGTTGTCTGCTGCTGCTTTGCTTCCTTTTTTTTTTTTTTTTTTTGTATGTAACCTTGTAACCTTGATTTTATTTTGTAAAATGTCTGTATATTATTCTGTAATTTCTAGACTGGTCAATTGAGAGTCTACCATATTGAGACAAAATGTTAGCATTGTGAAAAAATACAGTAGTATGGCTTCATGCCTGTTTTGTTATTTGTTGTAGTATATGTATTCGGTACATTTAAATTCATTTTTTAGCACTACGTTATTTTTAAGTGGAATAGCTGTTTTCTTTGAACAGTTTTTCTGAAAATGAAAGATGGGAAGCTTTTTCTTTTTTTTTCTTTTTTTCTTTTTTTCTTTTTTTTTACCATGGCTCTTCAGTTATTTCTATTTAATTAGAACAATCATTCTTACCTCCTTATGTTTTAAAAATAATAAGAACGAGCACTTGAAAATTGTGCAGAAATATTACCATCAGCCTTTCACAAAGAGAATTGTATTTTGCTCATTTTTTAATATTTCAAGTTGCTGTCACTTGACGTATAGATGTTTTTCTTTGGAGTTAAATGAAGCTTAATATGACTAATATCTACTTGTTTTTTTTTCTCTGTTTCCATTAGGAAACCAATGGAGTTTTATAAATAATAGCCTTCATACCCAGAGTTTGAACAGATCTACTAAAGGCAACAGTAGCCTAGATAGACTGTATTCCCGAAAGATCAGAAAACAGCTTGTTCATCATAAACAGGTGACTTCTGACACGGTAGTGGCTATTTTCACAGAAGATACTGTATAATATATTTCATTTCTTGAGCAAACAGCTTTGGCCTTGGGATTCATTCAGCTTTGCTTTCGTGTAGTCTAATTCTGTAGCTGCAGGCTGCCTGTTTTCTTTGATGTTTGTCTCAAAGTATGGGGCATGGCATATGTTGGAAGAACAAATGTTGGAATGTACTGTTGAGCTCTTCTGCCCACATAGGGTAATAAGTAAAATTTACTTTCTATGTAAATCTGAGTACATCAGGGAGCAAGCTCCTAAGCTGTTAAATAACAGTACATAGTTCTTCAGATATGAAATTTTCATTTCTAAATACAACCATGTGATTTTTATTACTCTGAGCATGGATGTCTTGAGTTTAAAAAATACTGTTTTTTTGTTGTTGTTTTCTTAAACTTTGTCTGTGTGGAGACTGATGGTCCCTGAAGGTGTCTAAGTTAAAGCTGTTAATACAACTGTATTTAAAAAGCTCAGGTTACAGGTTGAACTGAAGCTTGATACCATATGAAAATATGGATCCTTTTAACATCTTATTGCTTAAATTTTCATTTTTTTCCTATTAACATTTTCTTTTAGCAACTTAACTTATTAAAAGCAAAGCAGAAGGCTTTGGTGGAACAGATGGAAAAAGAGAAAATACAAAGCAACAAAGGATCATCATACAAACTTTTAGTAGAACAGGCAAAACTAAAGCAGGCTACTTCCAAGGTATGATGCTCTGAAATTGTAATTGACTTCTTGTTCTATGCATGAAAAGAGATGTTCCTGCAAAATAGTGTTTGTCCAATGTTAAACAAACTTTAATGTTTTTCATCGTGCCTGCTATCAAGGATTCTTTGATGCTGAGTACAGCAGCCATCTGAAAATTTATTATACTGGGAAAATTGGTTTACCCTTCCACATTTTGACTGGTAATCCCGTAGCTTTGGGAATGCTAGTCATATCATTGAACGGTGGGTAACGCAGACCGATAGAAATTTGAAATAATATTTTATATGCCTGCTTGTTACATATAGTACTCTTCTGAATGCGGTCCTGGTTGAGTAAGAAGAAAATAATCATGCATCTGAGCAGCTCCCCAGAATAAGAAATATAACTTCCTAAAAGTATAGTGTAAATTATGGCATATTGCACTAAGCCCTAGATACTGAAGGTGAATGTGATTGTAAAGGAATTAACTTGATTATGAGATAAGATGCTAAAACTTAGAGATCTCTCAAGTTGGCATTGTGGACTTTTCTTGAAAGTACACATGAAAAAAACAAAGCCTGCGTTACTAGCTACCAAAATTAAGCATCTCTTTATATTATTCCTGTTTAGTTCCAGTTGTACTGATGTAAATTATTAATGTGCATGTATGACTGAGAGTAGGATTGTGAAACAAGATTAATGGAATATTGGAATTTAGAGGCATTCTGAAGAAAAATCTTAAAACAATTTCCAGTAACTACAAAAAAAGCAACCTATTAATTTAAACACTAGCCTAAAAAATAAAGCCGTATGTTTTCACCAACTCTGCTTGTCATGAGCTGTTCTTTCCTGCACTATCCTCTGCTTTATTCCAACACGTTATGTTGGGAGGACTGTTACAACAGGTCTGCTCCAGCAGTGGCCCCCTTGAGACATCTTTTAATGATTCGCTGGCTGAAATATGCTGTGTAGCTATTTAAGTTTCACTTTATAGCAGCCATGTTGCATCCAAAAACGCATGTTGAACTAAAAAATTTATATTGAAATATCTTAACATCTTGTTATAGTATTATTGTACATTGGATAGCTGCATTTCATGTGGTTTTTACTACTTCACTTACTAATCACTTCCAGTTATGACAAGCTGTGTGTAACCTAAAATATTTATTGCATTTTGGAGAAAACTGAAACCTTTTGTTTTAGTAATTAGTTCTTTGGTCTGTTTCAGTATCTAGAAAATTTGAGATTTTAAGAGGCTTTTGCTTTACCTAATTTTAGACTCCTTTTGTAGTTGATACAATCATCTGAACTGCTAAATGAGTGCCTTTGGTGAATGGTAGGATTGTTAAAAGCACATTTCCTCCACTGAATTGGTAGCACCTATATAAAAAAGTTTGTCGTTTAAAGCCCTGATCGAGTATTGGATTAATTTAGTTAATAGTGTTTAATGGATGCTTCATAATCTGTAAGTATTAAGAATGTTGGATGTCGTTGAGGATTCTTCTAATGTGATGAACTGAAAGTAAGCAGTTTTATTTTAAGGGTAAATTTCAATATTTCTGTCTCCAATTCACTTCATGCTAACAATAGTTTTATATGCAGGTGTTGGAAACAAGAAAGAAGCTTATGAAATACATACCCTTGATATGTTTTATGGCAAATATTAAGACTTAAATGGCACTTGTGCGGAACTGAATAACTTGTCTCAGGTGACTGAGTAATAATCAATACGCTGCCAAAATAAATTTCTGCCAATAAAGCCTTAATTCCATTCCAGATTCCCATATATTCCTAGACTCCACTGTTATTGCTGCCTAAGATTTTTGCTTGGAAGAGATCCAGAGCTTAGTCTTAAAATACATAACTGTTGTTTCAAATTTGATTTCTATAGCACTTCAAGGATTTAATACGTTTGCGTCGAACTGCAGAATGGCCTCGTTCTACTTTGGATACAGAAGTATCAACTACAAAGGAAACTCCAGAAATTGAGCCACTTCCCTTTACACTGGCACATGAACGTTGTATTTCTGTAGTACAGAAGCTGGCACTCTTCCTTTTGTCTATGGACTTTACTTGTCATGCAGATTTACTTCTGTTTGTTTGTAAGGTAAATAGCATATGAAATTCTATAGTTGCAATGGATACCATGTTAGATTAATTTTCTGTTATTTCTTTCTGATTGATTAATGTTGAAATTTTACTGTAACATTAAAATTTCTGGTAATTTGTAGTGAGGTAGGTTTTTTTGATCTGCCACCTTTTGTGAAACTGACAATATGATGGCTTCAAAATCACCTAGAAAGAGTAACTTCAAAAAATCTTGCTGTGTAAGTACACGTGCGGAGTTCTAACATTTAATGTAGTAAAAATACCTATTTTTTTATTAACTGAAATCTAATGTTCATGGAAATTAAAGCTATTACATATCTTCATGGTATTAAAAATGAATAAGCAGGAAGAAATTGACTATTTTGCTATCACTTTATTAAATAGTTAAAGGTCTTTTCCATTAGCCTGAATACACGATTCTGAGTCACTATAGCAGTTTGCTTCATTGATAGCTGTTGGAGTTTTTTCTATATAGTTTGCAGACTGTTCTTTTTAACCATTTTGCATAAAGGTGTCTGAAAGAATGTGCTTACAACTTATGAGTTCAGCTGTAGAAATGTGTAATTTCTGAAGGATCCATTAAAATATTTCTTGTAATGACTATTAAGCATATTAATTTTAGTTTTACTGTGAAGGGGATCTTTAAGAGAGATTTATTATGCATTACGTATATTTTCTAATTGTTTCTTGATAATTCCCAAGTATTTTTTGGACCTGTATAATCTGAGATTTGAGTTGACATGAGTTGTCACATCTTGCTAGTTGAAAGTGCTTGGGTTTTTTTTTGTTTGTTTGTTTTTTTGTTTTTTTTTTTGTTGTTTGTTTGTTTGTTTTTGGTTTTTTTAACTTCCCAGAAAACAAATGCAATTTATCAGAACTGTGAAACTAGCAAAAATTCTTTTTTCACTTACTGGATTATTAATAGTAGCTATGATGGAGTATCTCTCCAGACCAGAGGTCTTTCTATGTTCGTTTATAGATTTCATCTTGTTGGCACAGAAAATTACCTTCAAGGATTCGGAGAATTGAAACTTATTCTGAAAGCTAGATTTCTTGTGCATGCTTCTTGAAAGAAGTAGCCATCCTTCTATCGGGACAGGAGGCGGGAACAGTGTTGATTCATATTGCTCTTCTTACAGTTGCATCACTGTTGTCTGTATTTCTAGTAAGATTTTGGATTTGGGGTTTCAGAAAGCTGATTTGAGTTTGGCAAATGTATTTTTGAAATGTAAACCAGAAAATTAAAGGAAAAAAGTCAAGATCCACATGCTAGTAATAGCGCATATGTAGGATTTTAGATGTTGCATAATCTGAAAAACTGAGATCAAATGGGAATGAAAAGTAAGACTGACTTTTGGAGGGTAAATTTGCTGCTGAAAAGGCTAAAGAAACCTCAAAAAAAAAAAAAAATCTAATATCGGCATAATCATTGCTCTGGTTGCTTTGTTTTGTGAGTGGAATTGAAGTTTCCCTTTTCCTAGAGTAGGAACTGTGTTTGACATTCTAGTAACCGTTCACTCCTTAGCACTCCAAGTACTAGTCTTTGGAATTCTCTAGTTCTGCAGCTGTGAATGTAAAGCGTTGCTTCCAGAAAAGGAACTACACTGAATGGAGTAGATACTGCACTCAGCTCTGTCATCATTGTTGAGTATTGTTTCATGGAATCATACAGTAATTTGGGTTGGAAGAGAGCTTAACGTTCCAATCCCTCCTGTCGCGTGCAAGGATACCACCGACTAGATCGTGTTGCCCAGGACCCCATCCACCTTGGTCTTGAACAGTTCCAGGGATGGGGCATCTTCCTGTTCTGGTGCCTCACCATCTCATAGTGAAGAATTTCTATCTTCAATCTGATCTAAATGTACCGTATTTTAGTTTAAAACCATTTCCCATAGTATTTCTGATAACTCTATTCAGTTTACAAACTGCTGTATCTTTGACCATCACCTTTACCAAGAACTTGTAACTTTTTTTTCTTGGAACTTGTGTCTGTAATTAGATAAATGCTACTTAAAAGTGAAAACTTCTCTTAATCTGTAGTTATTTCAGACCACTGGGTAATTTTGCCTTGTTGATTACAACATTCTGAATTTAATACCAGCACAGTATTAAATTTGGACTCTATGACAAGGCAGTTGCTGCTTGATTTACATTTGGTGCATACTTCTTTTTTGGATATATTCCATCCAATAAATTTGGACTTTTTGTCTTTTTGAATAAATTACTGTGGACTCTCCAAAGGTGTGTATAGGATTTTGCTTTCTAAAGACTATTTTATTGTGCTATATAGTTGTGCTCTTCAAAACTGTTGTCATGAAGATATGAATATTTATAGTTGATCCATAACCTTAATATGGATAATCTTAAACATGATTGAAGAATGGAAGTAGTACTCCCATTCGGTTTTTCATTTTCCAAAATTACTCAGCCTTTGAGGGCTGAGCAAGGCATTTTTAAGGTATTTGGAGATACTTTTGTAGCTTTACATTGCTATAAAAACATTTCTGATCACAATTTCCTAAGACTTTTTTTTTTTTTTTTTTATGTTCTTGAACTAAACTGAGGGAGAATGAGGACCACAGTGTTTTCCTCTGAACCAGAAATGATAGGCACTTTCACTGATAGAGAGTGAAAATCTCTAGTAATGAAGTGGACAGGTAAATTTCATGGTTGAATTGTGTTTCCACATCATTTTTACAAAAGCTGATGCTTGAGTAGTCAGTATTTAGGTATAAGAATAGTAAAAAATTTAGTCTTAATTTTGATAACTTAATTCTTTTGAGAGGGAGGAGTGGGGGAGATTCATTGCA
Source organism: Meleagris gallopavo (assembly GCF_905368555.1). Lineage (NCBI taxonomy): Eukaryota > Metazoa > Chordata > Aves > Galliformes > Phasianidae > Meleagris > Meleagris gallopavo. The sequence continues at coordinate 30,985,515 of NC_139405.1, read as the reverse complement.
ATTATATTTTTCTATCTTTTTTTAGGTTCTTGCTAGAATTGCAAATGCTACAAGACCAACAATTCATTTATGTGAGATTGTAAATGAAACTCAGTTGGAAAGATTGCTGCTCCTTCTTGTTGGAACTGACTTTAATAGAGGAGACATCTCTTGGGGAGGAGCATGGGCTCAGTATTCTCTGACTTGTATGCTGCAAGATATTCTAGCAGGTTTGTTTTAAGTTCATAGTCTTCAGGCTGTAGCTTATGCTAAAAACTTGTTTTCTTGAGGCTTTTTGAATTGTTGTCATTTTAGAATCTGCCGACTGTTGGAAAAAAAAAAACAACTCATATACTTCACAAGCAAATTGAGATTAGATTGCAATAAGTGCATTAAAATATTTCATATTAGTTAATTATATCCTGAGTAAGGATTCCTTCTGCACTGAAAAGTGAAGTGTATATGTATGATCCCAATTTTTGAAAAAAATTCGGAACTCTTCCCTTTAGAAAAAGTGAGCATTTTAAGAATTTAGAGTTAGGTGGAAAAAAACCATATGGCTTAGAAACTGAGAGTTAAATTGTAACTGGAATGAAGTTTGAAATGAAGTTGTCTGCTTGATGCCACGTATAGGAGAACTGCTGGCACCTATAGCAGCTGAAGCTATGGAAGAAGGTGCTTTGGGAGAAGATGCTGGTGCTTCAGCTGGGGATTCTGATGACTCTCTTCAGCCATCCACAGTTCAATTAGTGGAAACAATAGATGAGCCTTTGACACACGACATCACAGGTAAATCACTCTCTGATCTTAATTGTATATTGCCTGCTGAGAAGTAATAAACAACCTTTGCTGTGATTAATCTGTCAAAATGTCTGTAAAGATTTTTTTTAATGATAGAATAATTAGTTTCTGAAAATAAAGGAAAAATGTGTGTAATTCTTGATCTTTGTATGATGTCTAATTAATAAAAAATGATTATTTTTCTCATTATTTCAACAAAGCACATTTTATGTATGTTTCCACTAAGAGCTGTGTGTATTAAAAGCCTTGGCATTACCTGTGAAGTGTATGATATATCCTTGTTTCATAAACTGTACTTGGTAATATTAAAGCAGTTGTAAACATTCGAAGGTGCTCCACCCCTGTCATCTTTGGAAAAAGATAAAGACATTGACCTTGAATTGCTGCAAGACCTGATGGAGGTTGATATTGATCCTTTGGATATTGATTTGGAAAAAGATCCTCTTGCAGCAAAAGTTTTCAAGGTATGATGCATCTGAGATTCCCTGTACTTTTCAGTGTTGACTTAAGCTTTGGGCCTCATTTGAATTAAACTGAATCATTTTTTGCACCACTTATTCAGACAGCACTGTGTTTTCCTATTTTTTTTCTGTATTTTTCTCACATTCTTCACCTGATTACCTATCATGTAGAGATTTTTTTTCTCCAGATTTCCCTTAACCAAAATCTTCTACTCATTGCTTAGTTTTTTTGTCTCCCTCCTTCATCTTGTAATTGTAGACGGCATTATCCTCCAGTCCACTTCATCCACAGATGTCTTCCTGATCTCTATATATCTTATATATATATAAGATATCACAGATATCTTCCGGTTGTCAAAAAAAAAAAAACTAGCAAGAAAGACTCTTCCTCATTCCTTCAGATTTGTTCTGCTTTTTCTGTTTATGTAGGATTGCTAATTGATAGATCTTCCATTAAAGGTATCGTCTTACACAATTTCACTTCTTGCAGTCTTTTATTACTGTTTTCTCTTTTTCTTGTCATCCATGTGCTTTCTTAGTGCCTTTAATTATGACTTTTGAGTAGAGATTATTAAACTTTTTCTTTTGCAGAACCCAGTTCAAATAGCCTGAGCCTCACCAAGATCACAAGGGTTCTGTAATAGTCTGTCATATTAATAATATTGTATCTTGATTAATAACTTCTCAAAATACCAGTATTATAACTCCACTACCAAGTTTGCAATGTAATGTGAGTGTATAAGTAAAATCTGATGATAAAATTTTAAACTGGTTTCTTTGGTCTTAGAGACAATTAAATTGCTGGATTTTTGCAATCACTAAAGAAACAGTAGTTTGTATAGCAACACAAAATTGTGACAGAATTTTTTAAAGCTATCGTCTGGTTTTAATTTCTTGTAATTTTCATGTTTGTTGTTAGTCATTACAAATTTTATCTTTTTCTTGGACATTTGAAAGAGTTGCTGTTATTTTTTTCCTTTTTCATTTGCTTCTTAAGCCTATAAGCAGCACGTGGTATGATTACTGGGGTGCTGATTATGGTACCTACAATTACAATCCTTACATTGGAGGCGTTGGAATTCCAGTTGCAAAACCACCAGTAGCTACAGAGAAAAATGGATCACAGACTGTGAGTGTGTCAGTTTCTCAAGGTAAGCAATGAACTCTTGAGGTTATCTGTTTGGTGATACTGTATGCTACTTTTCAGTATATCAAGTTAGTGTTAGAAATATCTGCCTGTTTTAAATGGAAATAAATTTTCTACATACCAAACTTTTTCTGTGACTACTGAGAAAATGTTTTGTGAAGTTTTTATCTAATATAGCACAAAGTCGTATTTTCTGAAATTTTCAGACATCTTTATGGTCAGTTTTAAGTTATTCCTATTTTCTAGACAGAAATGTTGGAAGCCCTTTCTTAACTGGATAATATTTTGCATAGTTGTTCCTATTCCAGAGAGGAATGAGGTGGCATACTTGCTCATTTTGGAGTACTACTTCTAAGCAGGAGTGATTTTATAAGTCTCTTCCCTGCCATAATTCTTTTGGTTCCTGTTTGAGCAATTACTTTTACTACGGGCTTAAACATGCAGATTTTGTTGTATGTGATATTAAGCTGACTGTAAAAAGAAGTATGTGCATTTCATGAGAAATTTCTCTTTCTATTAATTATATATTTTGCATCCATGAGGATTTTGTGTTCAGTTCGGAGTGTAAGTTTCTTCATTTTCCTGGCATCATATAGGAATATTCACTTTTACATCAGATATACTGAGATTTGTTTCAAGTTTAGTGTGGACTGTATATCTGAATTGCTTGCACAGATTATTATAGTAGCTGACTATAGTTGTCTTTGATATAATTCTATTTGATTCTGTTGCCTTGTGTAGCATTAGATGCACGTCTAGAAGTTGGACTTGAACAGCAGGCTGAATTGATGCTGAAAATGATGTCCACTCTGGAGGCTGATTCCATTCTACAAGCACTGACAAACACATCTCCTACATGTAATTATGTATTGTCATATTATTCTCTTCATATAATGACCACTTGAACATTATACTAATTTTTTCTGCAGTGCCTAGCAGCTTAGAAGAAGTTGAATTTTCCTTTAGTGACATTGTTAGGCTGTGCTTCTGAGATTTCCTTTTTTCAGATTTTAAAATTGTGTATATATATGGATTTATAACATATTTTTAAGTTGCTCAAATAGGTAGGATTCCATTTACAGTACATAATAATACAATGGAAGAATTAGTTTTGTTTTCTCATCTATAAGCATCTAAATATTTCTTCCTATTTTTGTGAGGCTTTATTATTACATTCGCTGTGAAATGTAAGCTGTTTGAAAGCTGCTTTGTAGTTGTTTCACCTATTCAGTGATAAAAGTAAAAATACTTAATAGTATTTTGAATTTGACTGTACAATAAGCTTATGTTGTCAAAACACCCATGTTGCTGATCTGGTTTTATCAGGATATTCCTAAAATGCATCTTTAACAAGGGTGTGGATTTGGCTCACTTTCCAAATAGTTTTTGTGAAGATGATTTGTTACCTTCCAGTACGCCTTTCACAGTAGCATAGTTAATAGTCCAACAAAGATGAGCACCACAGTGAAGTGATCTTGTAAATTATAACATAAGGATGTTTCCCTTAAATGTAAAATAAGAAGAAAAAAGTATGTAATTGCTTTTACCAATTTTTCCAAAATAATCCACTGAGTTGGGGATAATTCTTTGTTTTGTTTCATATAGTAACCCAGTCTCCTACTGGAACAGATGATTCATTGCTAAGGGGATTGCATGCTAACCAAAACGCCCAGCTGATTGTACAGTTGTCATCTATACCTATGCTGAGCGCATGCTTCAACAAACTCTTTTCGATGCTACAAGTCCACCATGTTCAGGTATAGAATTGGGAACATTGAAATGTTTTGATAATATTTCTCTCTAAGTCTGAAAGTTTTCTTCCTGTATTTGTATTGTTTAAGAGGCAGCTAACCTGTTAGGTTATATACTTCGTGCACAAAAGTTGTCATGGACACCAGTACCAATAATGTAATAGATTAGCTGCTGAAAGCTTTTAGCAAATAGAGAATTTCTTGTTAGAGTAGGAAAGTAGATAGGTATCTATTTTTTGTATTTAAAACAAGTTTGTTACCCAGTTACTATTGTTATAATAAATGTGCTTTTGCCATCTGTGGAGGTTTTCAAGGCCCAGCTGGACAACCCTCTGAGCATCCAAATCTGTGTCTTAGTTGACTCTTCACATAGAAGAGGGTTGGAACAATCCTGTGATCCAAAATGTTAAAATGAGATGTATGCTTGCTGAAAAATCATTAGTTTAAAAATGCTTTTCTTAATACATAACACACAATACATTCCTTTTTTATTTAAGAGCTTAGGTATCTGCCTATCTTTTTATTTTAATTGGATAGCTGACCATTCAAATATTCTATTCAAAATAGAGTTTGTTAGGTAAAGCACCTTGATGCTTCCTCAGAATGTCAACTATTTAGTTTCAGGGAGTCATTCAGAATAAGCGTTTGTGTCTCCCTAATAGTAAAGGAGATTTTCCATTAGTTAAAATTCCATTAGTTAAAATTCCATTAGTTAAAATTCCATTAGTTAAAATTCCATTACTTAGGCTTCTGTGAATTCTTTCTGAATTTTTTCAGTTGTCTGTTAAATATCTCTTGGCTAAATTTTGAAATTCCGAAAGTTTACATGCAAACCAGTGTTTCAGTATAAAGATGATGATATTCTGATTTCTGAGCAATATGTACAGCTACTTTTCCAACAGTTTGAAGAAACATCTTAAGAGAAACTTAACTGTATTTTGAGGGAGTCCATTACGGAAAAAAAAACCAAAAAAACATAAAAAAACATTTGCTAGTTATGATAAACTTTATTTGAATATTTTATTTATCAACATCCTAAAATGCCAGTAAAGGAAGGAGGGGAGAGTAAGTGTGTGTGTACATTATCAGTGAAACAGGGACAATTGAAGATGTAGATATGACTTAAAATGAAAACTCCTTATGCTTTGCTGCTCTGGAAAGGCACAGGAATTTGATGAAGTTTTGTTTTCTTTTTGCAGCTTGAATCCCTTTTACAGTTATGGCTCACATTAAGCCTGAATTCTAGCTCCTCTGGAAGTAAAGACAGTGGCGCTGATATTTTCCTTTATAATGCTAATCGAATACCTGTAATTTCCTTGAATCAAGGTAAAATATATTAAGTAGGAAATATTAACTTTCAGGTGTGAAAGGTTTTCTTATGTACTCAATATTTATTTGTTCTTACTAAGATCAATGACGGAATGAATGATTTCTGTGTTGCTAGAGAGCTCTTGGTCTCACTATCTACTTGACATGAAAAACATGTAGCTAATAGTAATTAATAATGAATTGTTCCTTGAATTTCTGTAATCTTGACCTAAATTATATTATAAAATGTGTGGTTCTTAATACATCGTTACTGCCAAAAGGGCTCTTTAAAATATACTTCTTCAGTCCAAAATGAACTGTGATCTTTATGCACTTCTTTGATAAATTTCTTTTCCTGGTACACCATTCTGTGATTTGTTTATTATTACTGTCCAAGGCATAGAGGATAGGCATGGGGAAGCCCTACTACTTTTTGGCATTAGTCTGCTGATCTAGGAGAAAGATGTGTCTAATTATTTCTTTTTGTAAAGTTATGAAGTATAATGAACTTGTTTCATGGAGACTGTTTTAAATAAAATGTTTCTTTGCATCTTTTTTTTTTTTCTGAGTAGACATGGGTTGAAACTATAGGAAGTTCTGTGGGCCAATTCCTGTGGCGCGTTTGTGATGGCATCTTTTCCTAGTTGCCTAGAACAGTAGATGTCAAAGCAAAGAAAACACAACAAACAATAAACAAATAATATAGCAACTTACATTCAAAATGAGAAACTTCTTGTAACATTCTGAAGATTAATACTTGGGAAAATGTGTTTTTCTTGACAGCTTCAGTAACTAGTTTCCTGTCAGTTCTGGCATGGTATCCTAACACCTTACTCCGAACATGGTGCCTTGTGCTTCATAGCCTAACTCTCATGACAAATATGCAGCTTAATGGTAAGTTGTGGAGTGTTTTGTCACCATTTTTTACAGTGTACAAGTGTTGATTTAGATCTTAAATGTTACCAAAATATTCCCTTTATCGTAGAAGTACTTTTATTTTCCAACGAAGAGGCTATGGAGAGTGAGCTCTGTTGAGTGCTTGTACCTTGAAATCAGTGTTATTTAAAAAAAAAAAAAAAAAAACAACTTAGCAGCATCTTCTGAAAAGCAAATCTGAGGAGTAGCTAAAGATCCTTGAGTGGTAGCTTTGTATTATGGGAAGAGGTAGCAGAGAGTGAGGATTAAGGCAGTATAAGAGGAATTCATGTTTTTTCTGATGCAGTTGGAATATTTTCATAAATATGCAGACTCCAGTCACTGCTTATGTTAAGCTCTCTGAAGATAAGCCCCTAGAAGCTAAATTTATTCCAAAAAAAAAAAAAAAAAAAATCCATCCACTTCATTTCATTTTCCTATGTATGTGAGATTATCATGCATTCTCTGTATGGCTCCATAACAAGGTAATGGTAATCTCCCCTTGTGAAGGAGCCACAAGTCAAGTAGAGACATTAAAGGATGCAATTTTCAATGAAGAAATTTAGCTTCTAAGCAGCTATGATAGTAATAGGGCAGCTGTCATGGGGACTGCTTTTGTCCTCTTGTCCTTAAGCCCAAAGAAGATACGAAGTAGTTTGTGAAATTGGAGACTGAAATCTCTGAAAATGTACATATTTAGGCCATATCAGAACTTTTTAAATCTTGTTTTGACACCAACCGTACAACTAAAGGCAATAATAACAGAAGAAAGAAATCCAGAGCAACAGAGGATCGTACTTTCCTGAAATAATTGTTATTTTGTGGTGACACAACTGTTCTGAACTGTTTTCTGTAATCTGCCCTTGAAACTCTTTTTTTCCCTATATAAGCTATTTGAAATCCTTGCCTTTGGAACACATTTTTTTTCCTTCAGATTTTCACTTTTTCCTTGGTATTATTTAACTATATCGTGAAAAACTTTTGAAACTCCTGTTAGGTGGGAGTGATGCCTGCCTAAGAAAAATTTCAGAGTTTCAGTTGCTCTAATGTAAGCAGCTGTTGTCTGTCATATCATTTTCGTAATACGTTTACTGATCTGTTTCTTTAACAAGAGTTATTCATGCTCCACTCACGTGTCCTTTTGCACATCTTTTATGTTGTCACCAGAGATAGCATTGGAGAAAGAAGCGTTCTGAGCATAAACACTACCTAACAGAGTGGATAATGTTGATGCATCCTCAGGTCTGAGTTAGATCATGTCAGACTTTTAATGCAATGTACAAATAAAGTGGGGCTTTATGTTGCAGTGATATTTCCAGCTTTTTAATAGAAAATATAAAATTACACAGGAGGTAATGAAAGTATAGTTATTCAGTTTTGCTGTCAACCCAGTCATGGTAAAGCAGAAAAAACTACAGAGCCATCTAAACTTAGAAGTAGTGGAGCTGAGTGTTAGCCTGTGGACTTGGCTGCTGTTTCTCAAGAGAAGATGATTTGGGGCTGTGAATCCTGGGGAAGTTCTAGCATTTAAAACAAAACAAAACCCCACAGAATAGAAGTGTTGCTTGTCACACTGATTGTAGACTTCGTAGGTTATTCTCTAAAGGTGCCATTTAACAATCCAGGAAAACACAAACGTTCCTTCTTCATATAAATATTATAGAACATTTTATGCACTTAGTTTAAAATAATTTGGGGTACTTCTGGAAAAACTGAAGTTTCAGTTTTGCAGTTACACACTGGATCAGCAAAATATTAGAGGAAACAGGTCCAAGTGTACGTACAAGGAGTGTGTCCTTATTAAATTAATACCTTTTGTCATCTGGGTATTCATTTTCATTTTTTACTTCAATTATGGCAGACTTAGAAATTTCACCCCCAAAAAATAACTAACCAAGAAAATACCCACCGACAACCTATATACCTAGTTTTCTCAGGGATGAAATGAATGTTTTGTGTATTTTGCTTCAGTAAGTATTCACAGGTGCAGTTTCAGGTGGGGAAAATAAATTTGATTAGTTCACCAAGGCTGGTATTTGCAAGGCCCATCCTGCAGTGGAAGACTTCTCTGTTCTGAAAAATTTGGTTTTCCTTTCAGGCAATCAGTGGAAGTGTGCACTTAGCTTGTTTTACAGGCTTGTCCTTCATCCAAACAAGGCCTAGCTTTTTAATTTTTGCACTGTCAAATGTAAACTGCAACAGCCTTAATGTCTATAATAGAATGGAACTGGAATGCCTTGGGATGCTCTATTGCTTTCATTCAATTCTAGCTATTGCCCTTCCATCTTCCATCAACTATAGCCAAGCCTACTTGTTCTAAATCTAATATTGGTAAATCAATGCAAAATTATTTGTGTAGCTACACAAGAAATGCTTTCAGCATTAGTTTTCTGCAATCATCCAAAGGAATAAATCTATTTATTGTTAGAAAATAAAATGGCATTTGGTAAGGGGAAAACTTAGTATCAATTATCTTTGTTTTTCATTTCATCCATCTTCCCATAGGAGTTTCTTCTTATAGCAAGTCTATTTCCAATGCTATTTTTATTTCATTGCTCTGGAAGCTTTTCAGCTGACGTGGAAGTAGTCAGGATTTAAATGTCATTTTGACTGAGATGTTTCCTTCCTGTTTGGTTTCTTATTGTTCAATTTAAGGAATTTTTTTGAATGATGAGGACTGATGCAAACAGAATGACCAGTAAGTAGTTTAGAATTTGATTCTTTTAGCATCCTCCCTAATTGGGAATCTTATCTTGAGGTACAAAGAGATGTCAGTCAAACTCTTGCACCTGAGCACTATTTCGTCTTGATTCAGTCTTTCACTTTCTTTCTCTTTATGAGACAGTCTGAGGGAGATCATAGCTTTAGCATGTTGTAACTTGAACTTCATTTGGATAGGTATAAGCTGTGCTTCTCAAGCTATGTTTTGTGCTGATTTTATATACCACAACTGAATGGGTAAAACTACATGTTTAATAAAGCTTACTTGTGTGATCACTAAAGGATGTATTTTATTTTAACTTCTTGACCTCAAAGCCCTTATCTGTTAAGCTCCTTGCAGTGTTAATCAGTGATGTGAAGTTGGTGAATGTGCCATATAATATCTTCAAAAAATATCTTCCTTTCATGCATGATAATAGAACACGTGGTCTCTGGCAAACTAAGAGATGTGCATAAGCCTTACTTCAGAGGAGACTAGCAAAGAGAAAAAAAAGAGTCAAAATCTTTGTAGATATTGTTTCTACAAAACTAAAACTCTACATTTGTGAACTTTACCTTAGCAAGTTGAGATACTGGTGGAATATTTGGGAGGATTGTAGCTGTACTTGATGGAAAACTCATTACTCAAAATTGTAGTCCTGAATAAGCAACTTCTGGTACTTAATTCTACTTCTGAATATTTATGCATAATGAAGTAAAAGTAATAGGTATACAGTATAAATGTTGTATTTACATTACATATTTAAGATGAGAGGTTTAATTTAATGCATTTATTTTTAAGCTGGTCCAAGCAGTGCCATTGGAGCTCAGGAAAGTACAGCCCAACTGTTGGTGTCAGATCCAAACCTCATTCATGTATTAGTGAAATTTCTTTCTGGCACAAATCCTCATGGAACAAATCAACACAGTCCACAGGTAAGTAGCAATTAAAATAACAGAACAATCCTTCATAATAACATTTAAATAAACATGACAGAAATGTGTGTTGTCTGTATTGTATTGTATTATATCCTTAGCTTATCTGCTATGAATAGTAAACTTTTCTTTTTACATTTATGTAGACAAGTTGCTCCAGGAGGATGTGATTTCTTGGTTAATGTGTTCTGTGTTAAGATTTTTTAGTAGTGTGCGTAGAAAACTTGCAGAGTTCAGTTTGCTTACATGTCAGGCAAAGAACTGAATTCTTGCTTTTTACTTACGGATATTGGTAGAAAAACAGATGGTATAAATTCGTCTGGAGTAGAAAACTCTAAAATTTTTCAGAAAGCAAGTTAAGTTATGAAATACTTATCTATTCTTGGAAGATGTTTTTCATGTTAGGAACAATATCCTGGTCTTGAAGACATTTCAATTTTGTATGTACTTATTAAAATTCTTTTCCCTCTAGGTTGGGCCAACTGCTACGCAAGCTATGCAAGAATTTCTTACTCGATTACAAGTGCACCTTTCATCAACTTGTCCTCAAATGTTTAGTGAATTTTTATTGAAATTAATACATATTCTTTCAACAGAAAGGTAAATCTTAGTTTTTTGTTTTCCTACCCTCTTTGTCTTTAAAATCTGTTTGTGAGCCACAACCAAAATGTGTACATTCCCTCTTTTGTCCTACTGCCAAGTTGTGTATGGATTGAGATCACAGCACTACTAGTGGCACCCAGGCAGTTTCTAGCATGTGGAAAAGTACACCTGGATTCCACACGCTGCCAGCCATCTTTATGCAAGGGACAGTGAATGTAAGCAATAAGGAGTCAGTTGGAGTGTCATTGCATGGGCTAAGATGTAGGCATTTTTCAGGGTTAAAGTAATCCCTAAAATAAAGGCACTGTTGATGAGTTTACCCATTGAAAAGGCAAAAGCATCCTGAAAGGCCTGAATTAACCAAAGGTAAAGCAAATTATTTATAGATTACTTTCATAATAGTAGGATGAAATGTGTGATTGCATAATTGTATTTATTTCACAAAAATGTTATCAAGAATATTAATGATTTTGGTTGTTTAGAATAAGGATCACTTCAGAAGTAGTGTAATAATGCATGCATACGTTAAGGATGCAGAAGTCCAGCATATGTAGGCAAAGATACATGCTTTTGTATATACATATGCAAACAAATGGAATTAATACAAACAGTTAATTACAGCTGTATCCATTACTTAAAGTTCTTACCCATAAAGTACTAAATCAGCTTCATTCTCATCAAAACTGTGAAAAACCAACCATGAAGTTGACGAGAAGAAAAAAAGGAGCTTACCAAAGGAGAGTAAATCTATAGATTGTATGTTTTATTGCATTTTCCTTTTCTTATAATTTCATTGGAGAAGAAGGTATTTTTGCTACCATCATTTGAACATCAAATTTTTGACAACCTCACTCATATGAAAATAAGGCTTTGCATCGTGCTTTTTGTCTCTACTTTCCTTTCTCTTCTTTATTCTTTATATTCTCTATATTCTGTGTTCTACAAATTCAAGGACAGACAGAGAACAGAAGGAAATGCGAAGGTGAATTGTAGGCTTCTGCTTAAGATAGTAGGGAACACACAGGAGGCAGAACTTTTAAGCATATTTTTCTTACTATAAAGTTGTCTCAATAGAACATACAGTGAAAGTGCTGCAGTCTCCAGCTGTGCTGAGGCCATATGGAGCATTAACCACTAATTTCCAAATCTGTTGCAACTCTCAGCTTCTTGGATGGCCTGTCCTTTTCTTACTCATTTATCTGCTTTTTCTGGATTCAAAGTCTCTTTTAAACCTTAGTGCAAGATCTGAATTCATGACCAAGTTTATTGTACTCCTTCTTCAGTACCGTTTTTTGTGAAAAAGCAGTTGTCCGATTCGCCTGCAGAAATACTTAAATCTGTGTGCTATTCCTTTAAAATAACTAATTGCATCCAGTAAATAAAAGAATTACCGTATTTTGAATGTATTACCAGAGTACCCAATTCCAGTTTCATCTCCAGCAAACAGTAGAAAGTCCTAAGACACCAAATGATCTGGTAGTGTTTCTGCATTTTAAATGCAGCCATGGTCCCTGAGCATCAGTATAAGCTTCTTTAGATCCAGGAATATTCATGCTTGGAACTTCTGTTGTTGTTGATAAGATCTCTTTCTTCTTCCCTGCAATGAAATTATCGTAACTAAGAAAAGGTGAAGGCATCTTTTTGTTACTACTTCTTTCTAGCTTTAAAGTTCCGATTATATTTCGGAACTTTACATATCAGTTTTGAAAAGGTTTCAGCATTTCAAACATAATCTCAAACTCTGCTAATGTGGAAAATGAACCAAGTATCTTACGGCTTACACTGTATGGATTTCATCAGTATCTGAAGCTGGCTTTACACAGGATGGTCATTTAGGCAAGTCATTCCTCACTGACCTTTTAATGTCATTTCACTAGCTTTACTAGCTTCTGAAGGTTCTTAAGGTCTTGACACCTAGCAATGCCTGTTTTCTGCATCGTACATTAGTTTGTGAATGAAGGGTTTATTCCTGAATGTTCTGCCTCCCTCTTTAATTGAGTTGTTGGGATTTTTGTTTGTTTGTTTTGTTTTTTATTTGATTTTATTTGATTTTTTTACTATAACTGCATGTTATTTTAGCTCTGCTGCTTAGTTCAAAGTTCAGGTTTGGGGATATCCATGTTGAGTAATCACGAATGATACCACTCTAACATTTCTTTATATGGATACAAAAATATGTAAGGACTACTAAGATTTGTGGTTTTAGAAGGCTTTCAGCTTTTGGTTTTAGAAAGAGAAGGGAAACCTGCTAGTGATCTGTCTTATGCATCTGTCTTATGTATTGCTATGGGGACAGTTTCTTAGCCTGGCCATTTTCATGCCTGGTCAGGTTGTTGATGGCATAGCACTGAGGAGTTAGCACTGTCTCCCTTTTCTTGCTTCCTCTTCCCCACATTGAAAAAATCTACTCTGTCCTGCTCTTCTCTATTGATGTAGTGTCTCCTCAGTTGTGTGGAGGAGGAGTACCACTGTCTACACAGCAGCGAGGAGCTTATACCTTGTGCTTAGCAGGTCTGCTTCTTGAAGGCTCAGTCAGTGGGCCCAAGACTGTTGTGTGTAGAGCAGTAAACTAGTCATGTGGCAGTTGTTTGGCCTGAAGTGTGGTAGGAATTATGATTTACTTCTGATATAGTTGTTCTACAGGTCTTTAGACAAAAATTTAATGAGGGAAGGGCTTCCTCATTTTCTTGTTTCCCTCTTTTCCAGTAGGTGGCACTTTGGTGTTATCTATCCTTTAATCTTACAGAAAACTATGTCAGCTTTCTCTAAGAAATTTTACATCATTAATTTGAATTGGATGGGTGATGTTCACTAGGTTATGTTAATGGACTATTCCTCACACAAGAAATTTAATTATTCTGTAAAATCGTTAATTCATAGTGAATCTTAGAATGCATACTTATGTGTTATAGCATACTTGAAATAAGCTGATTAAGCCATTGAAATGATAGCTTTTGAGTTGCGTTAAGATTTTTTTTAAGACAAATTAAAAGTAGGACTGAAATATAACATGGAAGCAAAGCACTAAAAAAGGGCTTTGATGACTATTTGCAGATCCTCAGGCAGTTATTGAACTGTACTATGTCTGACCAAATTGTAAGACTGATTGTTTAAAAAAAAAAGCAGAATTTTACTGTTAGAATTAATTAAATGGCAAATATTTTCTTCAAATCTGTTTATAGAAAATGTTTTGTTCTGCATTTAATGTTATAGTGGGACTGACTACTCAGTGTCAAAAGATATAGAGAAATGTTTCAAGTTACTAACCAAACCACTCTTAGAGAATTAGAACCAGCTTTATGTTAGATACACTTGATTGAGAAAGTTCATTTTACAGTCTACTGGTAAATGTGTGAAAACACAGAGGAGGGCCACTAAGATGATCAGAGGGCTGGAGCACCTCTTGTATGAGGAAGTGTTGGGGGAACTGGGCTTGTTTAGCTTGGAGAAGTGAAGACTCCAGGGAGACCTCATTGTGGCCTTCCAATATTTGAAAAGAACTTATAAACAGGAGGGGGTATGTCTGTTTACAAGGTTGGATAGTGATAGAACAAGCGGGAATGGTTTAAAACTGAGACAGGGGAGGTTTAGGTGAGATATTAGGAGGAAGTTTTTCACACAAAGGGTGGTGACACACTGGAACAGGTTGCCCAAGGAGGTTGTGGATGCCCCATCCCTGGAGGCATTCAAGGCCAGGTTGGATGTGGCTCCCTGAGCAACCTGGTCTGGTGGTTGGCAACCCGGAACATAGCAAGGGGATTGAAAATACATGATCATTGTGGGCTTTTTCAACCCAGGCCATTCTGTGATTCTATGATTCAAATGGCAAAATAAGCTTAGTGCCAGAAGAGATCCCTCAAGTAATCAACCTGTAAGCACCTACCTGTGACAATTTGAATATCTTCTCATGGTTTTACATATAGTTGTTATTCGGAAAGCTTAAAACTGACCATTCTTCTCTCTACTTTGGAGGAAAAAAAATTACAGAGGGACAAATCCTGTTGAATTATCCTACTAGAATTAAGGAAATAATCCTAATGATACTACTGTATTAGACTGCTTCTTCCCATGCAGTTTCCCTGCAAATTTATGAAACTTTTCATCCACAGCAACTGAACAGGACTGTATCTGAAATACATACTCACAAAGTTAATTGGTCAGTTAAAAAGAAAAAAAAGTGAAACAAAGATCTAACTAGATTTCCAACTTTTGGAAAAGAAGCTTTTGTTGTTTGTAGTATCAGAAAAGTTAAAGCATGAAGAGATTCTGCTGACTGTGTAGTCATTGGTAGCTAAAAATTATGAATGCTTAACCTACGTGAAAGATCAAGTTATGCTTCAAATTGCATTTCTGGAAATGGCTGGTTTTTTATTGGAAGTCTGGTGTGCTTTTTGATTCTTAAATCTCAAGGAAACAACAGCAAAAAATTATCTATCTTGTTAATATTGAATAATGAAATATCTTTTTTTTCCTTTTTCCTTTCAGAGGTGCTTTTCAGACAGGCCAAGGGCCTTTGGATGCACAAGTGAAACTCTTGGAATTTACCCTGGAACAGAATTTTGAAGTTGTGTCAGTTAGCACTATTTCTGCAGTGATCGAGTCTATAACCTTCCTTGTGCATCATTACATTACATGTTCGGACAAAGTGATGTCTCGCAGCGGCTCAGACAGCTCTGTGGGTGCTAGAGCATGTTTTGGAGGGCTTTTTGCCAACATTATCCGTCCAGGTGATGCCAAAGCTGTTTGTGGAGAAATGACAAGGGATCAACTTATGTTTGATTTGTTAAAACTGGTGAACATTTTAGTTCAGCTGCCACTTTCCAGTAACCGAGAATATAGTGCCCGTGTACCAGTAGCAAGCAGCACCACAGACAGTGTGTCTGATGAAGAAAAGGTTTCAGGAGGCAAAGATGGCAATGGAAACAATCCTAGTATTCAAGGATCAACTGCGTATGTTGCGGACTTGGTGTTAGCCAACCAACAAATTATGAGCCAGATTTTGTCTGCCCTTGGCCAGTGTAACAGCAGTGCTATGGCAATGATTATTGGTAGGTATTTCTTAATTGAAGGGGGAGGTCTTTTGTGGTGGTAAATACTTTAAACTTCTACAAACTAATGCATTGGCACAGATGTACAAAATGTGTCAAAAAAAGACAGAAAAAGAGAAGCTGATAGAAAAGTGAGAAGGACGGCAAGTGATGTAAGGTGGGGACAAAAACATTGTAAGGTGGGAGACAGTAATTAAAGCCAAATGGGAACGTTTGGCATTTGTAATTCTGGGATTCAGCAAATTCAGAAGGATTGATGTTGGAAGGGTCCTCTGGAGATTGCCTAGTTAAACTTCCCTACACAAGGAGATCCTGATGCAGAGAGTAGGTTCCTCAGTACCTTATCCAGTGGATTTTTTAATTCTTCAAGAGTGGAGGCTCCACAACTGCTCTGGGAAGTCTATACCAGCGTTCAGTTATTCTTAAAGAAAAATACACTTTGTTATGTTTAAAAGGAATTTCCTGTATTTCAGTCTTTGCCTTTGCATGTCTCCATACATGGATTAGAATTAGTCTTCAGTTTGTACTACAGGCATGTTACCCTGATAGTTCACTTCATATAGCAGTATTTTTCTTTTTTGAATTACTTTTGGAAGAGAAGAATTACAACTGTGCCATTGCAAAAATGCAGGCACTTTTCTACTCTTTTTTTTTTTTTTTTTTTTTTTTTTTTTTTTTTTTTTTTTCCAGAAGTCTCCTTACCAGCATGCTCTTTAGGGTTCTAGTAATATATTTGTGGGAATTCTTCCTGTTACTAAGAAGTGTGGAATGCTGATGATACTTCAAACAGAAAAGTTGCTGTTTGTTGGACATGTGTCTAGGGTGTGTTTTCTCCAAGTAGATATCTTTGAGACGTGCTTTTGAGCTGTGAAGATAACATACAGTTTATTTGCACAACTTGAACTATCAGATAAAATACTACATAAAGGTAATGTGTGTGTAAAAGTAGAAGAATAGTTTTCAGAAAAATAGGCTTGGACCCTGCACTCCATTTCAGATACAAAAATAATTGTGAAATTTTGTACTCTGTAGTGTTTCTCTTATTTCCGAGAAAGCTTCTCTGTTGTCTTCTGTGCTGAATTTGTCTTAAGTGGATGTGAAAGTGTTTAACCAACATGGTATCAGAAAACAATGTGTTCTTTGGATGAGAATCTGTGAATGTCTGACCAGTGGTCCATTTGTTATAAGAGCAATTGAGAAAGTAGCAATCCCCAGTGGTCAGATTAAGCAGCAGGCAGGACTTGAACAGCCTGAAGTGCATTGTTGGAATCTTCCTGAAATTAATTCTCAAACACTTCATCCTTCACTCTGGATAGTTGGTGTTGTATCACAAATGCAATATGAACAAACATTGAAAGTAATTTTTTCTGTGCATGGTTGATTGTTTTGCATACATGTTTTTGGGGGTGAAATTCAAATACTCTCCTCAATTTTTATGTCTTTCTGAACCACCAGTTTGTGTCTAGCACATATTTTGTATTTTTTAAGAAATCATTTTGGAAAGATAGCATTGTTTCAATATGTCTTTCATAGAATTCAGAGTACTGGGCCAACTGAATCCCTTCAATGGTTTGCCTTAGGGTCTTTTGATATAGGTTACTGAAACTAATTTGTGTGTTTTGGGAAGATGTAACATAGTTATTTGTGGTTTTAGTTCCTTCAAGAAAATCTGTATTTAGCTTTTTCCAGACAACTTCTTTAAACAAAACATTTCTCTAAGATTGCTGCCAAGGATATGTATGATCCAAAAATCAGTTACCAGCATTTAGTAGTAAACATGTGATGGGTAGCGCAGAATGCTGGCTACCCAGGAAAGATAAACTGAAAGACTTAAACAGATGTGCACTAGTAAGTAATGGCTCTGGTGTCACAATTTCTGCTAATAGTGTTGATTTACTGCACCTTACAAGCCAGTAGATCAGGAACCGGAATAGCCTTCAGTAACTCTTTTGTCACCTGAAGTTAAACTGTTTGTGAGTTTTGTCTTTGCATTTCATTAGGATTTTATGCTTCGTCATTGACAGACTATGAAAATCACATAAGTAATAGTATTCCCATCCTACCCTTCCCTTCCCATGCCTCAAAATCTAAAATCTTAGCAACACCTTCTTTGACTGTCATTTATTTTTAACTTTTGTAGACACTGCAGAGATTGAGTCCTAAGAGACTTCTGTCTGTCTCCATGCTTTCAAAGCTTACCAGTATTTTCTTTCTTGACAACTTAAAAGTGATTAAAGTACTATAGCTGTCAATTCTCTTGCCAAAATGTTTCTCTAAGGCATACTGCAAAGATCACTTAAACACATTCTTTATATTATTTTCTGTGAGTATAATTCCAGTTCCTGTAAATGGAAGGGAAATGAAATCCATTTCCCCAACTCCACTCTAAAACCACTTTTAAAAGCTCAAATTGATGTCATATGCTCTGTGAGGCAGTAATTTTTACAGAGGTAGTTTCTCTTAGGGAAGAATATCCTACTACTTTCCTTCCTCCTTTTCAGCAAATATGTAATCAATATTACTGAATAAATCCTGAACTGTAACACTGGAAAGAAAAGTTCAAGGAGAGGTATTTCCAATAGAGATGCAGATGTTAAGCTACGAACTAATGGTAGTTTATACGAACCTGAAAATTATCCTTCTTGTAAAATCCATGCCAATATTTAGCTGAAATGAAATTTAAATATCCTTAAGTTCTCCTCTATGCTGTAACAATTTGTTAGGTCTCAGCTTCTGAACCTTGAACTGTTCCTGTTTTTACTAAGGTGCAAGTGGCTTACATCTTACTAAACATGAAAACTTTCATGGTGGCTTAGATGCAATATCAGTTGGAGATGGATTGTTCACTATCCTGACAACACTTAGTAAGAAAGCAACAACGGTGCAAGTGATGCTTCAGCCAATTCTTACTTACATGGCTTGTGGGTATATGGGAAGACAGGTAGGTTCCCTTTAACTTTGCTGTTCTTCAAGATGATTACGTTTTGGTTGATGCAGTAAGCTATAGTCATGTCAGTAAACTAACTGATTTTAATATTTTTCCGACATAACTGTGGTGCAGAAGATAGGAAGTCTCCATTGTTTTGAAGGGGGAGAGAGTTTAGATTTTCTCCAAGGATATTTTGGTATTCCTATTAATATTCCTGGTGAATTGAATGTTTCATTGTGTTCAAGTGGAAAATACGTTTACTGTGTTTATATTACTGTGTATTTATAATGTTCAATATTCTTAATTCCCTTCAGCTACTTACCTTGTCATTTAATCTTTTCCTTACTACAAAGGCTTCTCCTGTGTAAGAGTGAACCTTCTGGAGGATGATACTGCTATTTTGTGGTAGAGAGGTTGACTGTGGTGGGATTTCTTATTACAGTTTCTAATTCTGTATGAAATTGTATTTCTTAACTTTCTTTTAGGGTTCTCTTGCCACTTGTCAGTTGTCTGAACCACTCCTCTGGTTCATTTTACGAGTCTTGGACACAAGCGAGGCACTGAAGGCTTTTCATGATATGGGTAAGAATGTGTTTTCTTTGGGTGCTTCAAGTAGAAGGTTTATTGTAGGTTTTATGGCACTTCAGGAATACAGACGTGTCTAGAGAAGCAAATTTATTAAATATGTGTTTATTTGCTTAGAATCTATCATAGGCTTCTGAACAGGTGTTGTTTTTTTTTCCCTATCCCAATTATACTTAGGTGGTGTTCAGCTTATTTGTAACAACATGGTAACTAGCACAAGAGCTATTGTTAACACAGCAAGAAGTATGGTTTCAACTATTATGAAATTCCTTGATTCTGGTCCCACCAAAGCAACAGACAGTAGTTTGAAAGCCAGAGTGCTAGCTTCTGAACCTGATAATGCAGAGGGAATTCACAATTTTGCGCCCTTGGGTAAGTAATACAACCTTCTCTCACCTTAATATCCAGTGGCCATTTGAATCTGTATCATACAATTATAGAATCATAGAATCACTTAGATTGGAAAAGACCTTAAAGATCATCGAGTCCAACTATGACTTAACCATACTACCCTAACTAACAACCCTCCACTAAATCATGTCCCTGAGCACGACATCCAAATGGATTTTAAACACATCCAGGGATGGTGACTCAACCACCTCCCTGGGGAGCCTATTCCAGTGCTTAACAACCCTGTCTGTAAAATAATGTTTCCTGATATCCAACCTAAACTTACCCTGGTGCAACTTGAGGTATTTCCCCTCATCCTGTCACCAGTGAAGAGAGACCAACCCTGCTCTCACTGTAAGCACCCTTCAGTTATTGGAAGAGAGCAATAAGGTTTCCCCTCAGCTTCCTTTTCCCCAGACAGAACATCCCCAGTTCCTTCAGTCTCTCTTCATAGGACATATTCTCCAAGCCCTTCACAAGCCTTGTTGCCCTTCTTTGCACCTGCTCCAGCACCTCAATGTCCTTTCTGTACTGAGGTGCCCAAAACTGAACACAGTACTCGAGGTGAGGCCTCACCAATGTCAAGTACAGGGGGAGGATGACTTCCTAGTCCTGCTCACCACACCATTCCTGATACAAGCTAGGATGCCATTGGCCTTCCTGGCCACCTGCGCACACTGGTGGCTCATATTCAGCTGACTGTCCATCAGTACACATCATGTTCTTAACAAGAAGTATTGTGTCAAATATTGAGGTACTACCAGACCTTCTAAACAGAGAGGGTGCTAGTGTTTCAGAATGTTGCTGAGTGAGAAAACAAATTGCTTGGTGATCTCCTCCTCCATGTTAATAAGAGCTTGTTTGATTGGGGGATGGAAGGAAAGGAAATGGTCAGTATGTGATGTAGTCATTGAATCAAGGTAAGCCTCTTCCTCCCCTGGGTTCCAGCCCAGTTTCTACAGTAATCCACTAAGACTCACTGGCTGCACTTAATGCACAACAGATTTAGTCCAGCTGTTACAGAAGCATTTCATAGCATTTCACTCAGAATGAGCGTGAGCTAGGTCAGACAGCAGCAGATACTGGAGCATTGGGCTATTCATGCTGATACTGTTTTCATGCTTGTACCTAGATGCATCAATGCTACCAGCGCGAATGTTTGTTAAAATTGCAGTGCTTTTTTGGTATCAGTGTAATGGCTACCACATATTAAAATGCATGAGTTTTAAGGTGTAAATGTACTCTAATATTTTACTGAGGTTTTCTTTCTTCCACTACTAGTGTCTTGATTCATATTGCTGTTCATTAGCCCCAGTGTAGCTGACAAATGTGTATGCCCAGTATCTTATTGTCATGAGTGAAGAAAGCTTTTAAAAAGCTTTGGAAATACTGTAGGACAAGAAAGAAGTCCCTTTCAATCCTTTCATTCAAATTTAAAATAATCAAATAAAATGACGCTAGGAAGAAAACAGAAGGTTTATTTATCAGAATGTGGAACCATTCTTAATCTACTTCACTATTCACAAATTCTGAAGAGATAAATTTGAGAAACCTGCAGATGTTGGTACTGAGTTATTTTCAAGTAGTGAAGATCCTAAACATATCACAGCAGTTTCTTGCGCGTTTCATCCTCGGCCTTGGAAAGTGCTGCAGTTCTTGGTGTTCTGCTTTGAGTTTATCTGTCTTAATATTTCACTTCCTATTGAGAGCATGCTTTTGAAATGTACCTTCCGATGGATTTTACTTACTACACTTTGATTGTCATTGAGTGATATTATCTAAGGCACAAACAAACTGAATTCATTTGGGATGAAAGTGTGTCAAAATTTATACTTTAGGAATTCTCCTCCAATTAATAATAGGCAGTCAGTCATAGGATGAGGCTGGAGCTGCTCGAAATTAAAACACCTCATGTATCTGTAGTTGGAACAGCACAGATCCAGTCTTGTTTGCTTGCAGTCTTTGCTTGGTGTCTGAATTTAGAAAAAGGGTTATCATGTTAAACAAAACTTTTTCAGAGAAATGTTTGCAGATTTTGATTATAAAGACATTTGAAACCTTTAAAACTCTCATTAGGTTTACTATGAATGAACAGAGTTCAAGTTGTAAGCATACTGTTCAACCTGGACCTTTTGATTGGCTTGCTTCTGTAATTAAATTTTGATGAAAAGTTCAGGGGTTTGATAGCAGATGCACTCTAGCAAACATTCAAGCACATGCACATTCATGTATATAGGCAAACTATATATAAAACACTTGAAAATTAAAAGAAAAATATGTCAGCAATTATCATGATCATGTGTGGAATGTATGAATAAACAAAACAGATATTAAAAATTGTTTTCCATAATTCAGGTGCTAAATTAATCTGGATTTAATTAATAAATATTTATAAATAATGTTGATACTGCTGTTTTTTGTAGGTTCCATCACCTCAAGCAGCCCTACTGCCCAACCTGCTGAAGTACTGTTACAGGCTACTCCTCCACATAGAAGAGCTCGATCTGCTGCATGGTCATACATATTTTTACCTGAGGAGGCTTGGTGTGATCTCACAATTCATCTTCCTGCAGCAGTGCTGCTCAAAGAGATACACATCCAGCCTCATCTGGCCTCTCTTGCAAGTAAGTACATTTGCTGACACCACTGATTTGAAAGTTTGATGAGTAAGATTTAGCAGTGTCAGAAGCATAACATCAGAAGAACAAAAGCAGATACATTATATGAAGAATGCCAATAAATGAGTTGAAGAGTTTCCTAGTTCAACTTCTCTTCAGAGTTGAAGGCTCTGATTCTGATTGATTTCATGTCTCGTGGCATTAACATCACTATGCCAGAAAACTTTTCATTCTCAAAATTTAAGAGAACGTGATGTTGATCACAAGTCTTCAGGCTAAATGGTGTTGTATGGGAGTTGCAATAAAGCATGAGAGAGAAATTTTCTTATTCTCCTTAACTTTTATTGCCATAGCCCCAAAAACAAAAAAATGTGCTACTTATACTGACAGGACTTTTCTTCATCTCACGTCTTTGGAATAAGCAGTATAACCCATTTATCTGAATGCTGATGCGTTTCACCGTATGTTATCACAAAGGACACATACTATAACTGTAATTGTTCAGTAATGTTTGCTTAAGTTCATTTTCATCATCTTCTCTAAATGAATACATGTTTAATGCTTAAAATTCAAACCAGTACAGGCTTTTAAATGGTATTAAACCTTCTTACCTTGCTCCGTAGCTTGCCCTTCATCAGTATCTGTTGAAATAAGTGCAGATGGTGTCAATATGTTACCTTTGTCAACTCCTGTTATCACAAGCGGTCTCACATACATAAAAATACAGCTTGTAAAAGCTGAAGTTGCATCAGCTGTCTGTCTTCGTCTCCATCGTCCACGGGATGCTAGTACGTTAGGCCTCTCTCAAATCAAACTGTTGGGCCTCACAGCTTTTGGAAACACCTCATCTGCAACAGTCAATAATCCATTCCTTCCTTCTGAGGATCAGGTTTCTAAAACAAGGTAAGCTTCTGCTGTCAGTTGACAGCGACTAGAGCATGCTTTGTAGTGTGCTTATTCTGTATGTGTGAAATGAAAATGTTTCATCTCTGTAGTGGTGAACAAAAACAAAGGATGTGAAGGCATTAAAACTTACATTTGGTGTCCTTAATTATAGGCGGTTGTCCAAAAAAATTTAAGTAGCAGCATATTTCTTATCTCTTCTGAAGTCAGGAAAGTTACGTAAATGTTGAAGCAGGAATAGAAATAGTACATTAGAATGTTTTGTGAAAGTTGTATCCAGTGTTTCTATTTACAAACAATTGAGAAATAGGAACTGAATGTTATGATTCTGGCATATCAGCAAGAACTCTTTTCAAAAGCTTTGATTGGCTTAGGCATGATTTTGAATTTCATACTTACTTTTAAAATAAAAATAGGCATGTAAGGACAACCTCAGTGTTTTTCAACCTGAATTTAATCATTTACAGGTAAATATTTTAGGTTATTGATTTGATTGAAATTTAGTTTACTTAATGATTAAAATTCATGACTTTTGTACATTTCAACTTTGAATTGTGTTGTTTTTATGTTTGAAAAGGAGGTATGAGGAAAATTTTTAAGTATTTTATGCCTTTGAAAAGAAAACAAAACCTGACAGAATGGGAATTCAGAGAACGATGCTTGCTGTCTGGTGTATATTTTATAGGAGCTGTGTAACTGAAACTGATCCATGATCTTGAAAAGCAGCAAAACCGATTTTCATAGACAAATTGTTCTTCCTTTATATTTGTACTTCAGAAAAAGTTAGCTTCAAGTTAAACAAAAACAGTCACTACCAAAGAGAGTGTGAGTGTACATTCTTAACATCTTGAAATGTTTTACTGTGGTTTTCAGCTTATTTTGATTAGTATCTCAAAAGACTCATGGCAGTAATTTGATAGATACGTTAAATAAACTTCAGTATAATTTTGGTTTAGACATAGCTGAGAATTTATTATTTTCATGAAAAATATCTTGGAATATTTTTTTCCTAAAATAAAAATGCAAGGTTTGCGTAGGATATATTTTACAAGCTTCCCATAGTTTCACTGCCTCCCCATCTCAAAAAAGTGGGTAAAATTAAGTGTGAAAACTTGTTCGTGAAATGTCATTTATTTCGTGTACAATTTAGATTGCTTTAGCATTACTTATTATTAAAAGGAATAGTGAGCAATATTGTTTGAAAGAAAGTTGGGGAAGAAATGCAATGATAAACAGATTTAATTTCTGTTGTTTTCCTGCGGTTTTTATGTCAGGTGGGACTCTGTGCTCACTGACACTGTAGTTTGTGAATGATCCTAAAAAGATGCACAGCTAGCCCTGCCATTGGAAGCTATTAATCCTCTTAAAAGCTCTTATTTTGGGGAAAAATGTATAATAAGTAGTTGCCAACTATTACTGCAGGATCTTGACCTTGTATGTCAATCCATTTGTGTCCAAGTGAGGAGATGTGCTATTTCATCTTTCATATTTATGTGACTTTGCATTTATTGCAGGCTCTAAGGAGTACTTCAGAGCTAGAAAAAAGTGTGGTTTGTCCCTGTACATGATAATATAATGCTAAAAAAAAAAAACATAAAAATTCTACCTTTGCCATGAATCCCGCCCTTCTTATGAACTCAAAGTAGTAATTGCAACAGTAGTGCTAATGTATGTTACATTGTACTCTTAGATTATTTCAATGTACTTTTCTCATGTTGCCTGATGGTGTCACAGAAGTTTTCTGCAATACCTGTCATAGAATCTAATACAAGTAGATACATTATAGATGAAAAATAGAATGGGGAAATGACACATTTTGCTCATTTTCCTCTTTTCCTTTTTTTCAGTATTGGTTGGTTAAGATTATTACACCACTGCCTCACTCACATAAGTGATTTAGAAGGAATGATGGCTAGTGCTGCAGCACCCACTGCTAATCTGTTGCAGACATGTGCTGCATTACTGATGTCACCATACTGTGGTATGCATTCTCCAAATATTGAGGCTGTGCTTGTAAAAATTGGGCTGCAGTCCACCAGAATAGGCCTCAAATTGATTGACATTCTTCTCAGAAACTGCTCAGCATCAGGGAGTGACCCTGCAGGTGAGTGCATTGTCTTTCTTTTCAATTTTTGCTTTAAAAGTTGCTTGTATTACAAATTTAGTATTTGCATGTTACTTTCAGAGTTTGAATTCTGCTTGCCAGTACTTGCTGTTTTTTCATGGCAGCATTGTTTAATTTGCCATTATATTTCTGGGCATGACAGACCTTTGTGTCTGAGTACCTCTAAAATAGTGAAACAGTGCAACCAGCACTGTTTTGATTTGTGCAGAACATATGATAAGGGGAATGTTCTGAAGTCACAGAAGTAGGCTGTGCAATATATCCTAAGCATGGCTGTGTATATACCTGTACGCAGTGTCTAGATGTTTCAACATAAAGAATACCTCAGAGTAGTTCTAAGAAAAGTAAGTATGGTAATGTTTGATCTGTAATAAGCTGTAGGATAGAGTAAAATTTGAATAGCACTAAGTGAGGCAGTTATTCAGCAACTGATTTATGTCCCACAGCAGTAGTCTTCAGTCAATGTACTGTGGGATTTTTGCGTGTTTATGATTCTGTACCACTTTGCTTTGCTGTTTAGTGGCTTTCCAGTGAAAGAGATCTGAACTGTTATTTGTTCTATTTTGAAGTACCTGATTCTAACAGAAAACACCTTTTCAAAATGCCTCCTGTGATATACTTCACCATCAGTTAATGTGACAGAGTAGCACGTTATCGTTTATTGAAATGCTGTTAAATAGAAGAGTAGTTTCCTAAAGGACGGGAGATGGGGAATGTAGGAAGGAGAAAATGAGTTGGAAATAATCCAAGGAATTCTTGGGCTAGAGTCACGTTGGGGGAAATTGGAATTAAATGGGCTTCCATACTGAACCAAACATTTGCTTCTCGAATGAATGAGGCTTGACAAGCTCTATTGTAATTAGTCATGTTCTTAATTCTGTGACTGGATTCTGCCTTTTGGGAATACATTGAGGAAAATCCTACTAGTTAAGTCTGCAAGTCTTCTGTCTGATGAATGTTGCAATTAATTTTTTTCTTCTATAGTAAGGCTGGACATTATATTGAACGTATTAAGTGTGGAATATCATGATAGTGATGTCTTAGCCTGCATATGTTAATGGCAAAACTCAGTTCAGTGTTAACATTGCAATTCTTTCACAATTTTGTGAGTACTTAAAAAAAAAAATATGTATGTAAGTACTTCTGTTGTTTTCCCCTCTCCCTCTTCCTCCCAAACCCCCCATTTCTGGTCTTTTTTTTCTTTTCTTTTCTTTTTTTTTTTTGAATGCGGCAAGATCTGAATAGCCCTTTACTGTTTGGAAGATTAAATGGTCTCTCTTCTGACTCCACAATAGACATTCTTTATCAGCTGGGAACAACTCAAGATCCTGGAACAAAAGATAGGTAATGTTATTTGGATTATCCTATGGGAGTGCGTACAGTCTGCTAAACAGTGACACAAAAGCAGAGCCTTTTAAAATCTGATTATTTTAATATAGCCTGAAAGCACCTAAATCTAAAGAAGCCTTTCAGCTTTCCCCTCTAGCTCTTTCCATCCTTTACAGAATATGCTTCCCCTCTCTTATTTGGTCTTAGGAAAGAGAGAAAACTCTTAGTGTTCAGCTGAATTTTCTCTCAAATACTTAGAACTTAGTTACCTTCTATGTTTTCCTTTTCTGTAGTAAGAAAACTTACATTTGACTGTCAAAGATGATATGTGTTTTTAATTTATTTTGCGCTGTTAGTGATTTAAGTCTTGAAAATGGAGTTTGAGCTCATTCTTGAACTCTGCTTCAAAGAAAGTGATAAATGCCTAAATCAAGCTACTCAGAGAGAGCAAGTTAATTTGTTTTTCAGTGTTTCTTTGACCCTTTGTAATGTACTATATCATCTTGCTTTCCAGGATTCAAGCACTGTTAAAATGGGTCAGTGATTCCGCAAGAGTTGCAGCTATGAAAAAAAGTGGCCGGGTCAGCTACATTTGTCCAAATAGCTCAACAAGAGAGTATGGTCTTTTGATGCCATCTCCTTCCCACTTGCATTGTGTAGCAGCGATTTTGTGGCATAGTTATGAACTGCTTGTTGAATATGATTTACCAGCATTGCTGGACAGAGAGCTCTTCGAGTAAGTAAAGCAAACAAAGTAATGTACCACATACTTTTCTAACTAAATTATTTTGTTCTGAAATAATACAGCTTGAAGTGGAATAAGTAGTGGAAATTGACATCCCTGATGCTGGTTGAAAGAGTGAATACTAAAAAGGATATCTAAACAGTTGGCTTTGTAGCTCTAAACATGTACATAAAGTGGTACATATTAAGAATTATAACATTTGAGAAGAAAGAGGGATAATAAAATAGATTTCTTAAAATGAGTAACCCAATTTGATTTGCTCTAATATGGAAGTGGGATTAACAGTTGAATTCCTGTCTGCTGGAGAGTATGTTGTTTCCAGCATAGGATGAAATGAAGAAATGCTAATAAAACTGTTGTGCCTAGTTTCAGTATGCATGTTGCAGGATAGTCCTGTTCCTCTACCTCCTGCCAAGTAAAACTATAATTCATATCAGCCAGCATCTGGAGCAAATTACATGATATATTTTTAAATGAGTAGAGAAGGATTTTTGTTAAACATGGGAAAAATAATTCTTCTAAGAAAAATAACATCTCCACTGTTTTCATCTTCTTTGATATTTCAACTTTTTGACTCTAACTATAACTCTTAAGCTCTCCTTCATGGGATATGTCACTTCTCCTCTGGATGTATTTTCCAGTCATTCCCATGTTTGATTTCACTACTTCTGTTTTTTACCACTATATACTAATTTATTCCGTAGTTATTTTTAATATCTTGTTGGAAAAGAGTTTTATTTTTCTACGGACAATAAACTTACCTAGAAAATCCTCATGGAAGGATTGTATTGAATTTATAGTTGGTGAAGACTTTGTGTGCTGTTATATATGGATTTTAAAAAATACTTGCCACTCAAAGTTTGGGAACTTTTCCAAAGTCACAGTTAGTGTTCTATCTTGGAGCAGTTTTTAATCAGCCCGCATTGAAATTAACATTTGTTACATCTACATTCTCTTTTGGAGTCTTCAATTTTCTTTAACTAAACATAGAATAATACTTCCATCCAGAAGACAGAAAAAGAATTCTTATCTTCTAAATAGAAACGTGATATGGGATGATACATTCAAATTATTAAAATATTAACATCAGAGTGCTGCAAAGTGTGCATTAATGTGTATATTTAGAGTTCAAGATTATATATCTTGTATATGTATAGTAACTTGAATGCAATTCAGAAAACTGCTTTTTAAAATATTTCTTCGCACCAGCTTGTTAAGAGTAGTTGAAGTATAATATTTTCACTGATTTATAAATACCACTTTGCAAATATAAGCTGAATAATTGGAGCAAAATTAGCTTTTGCATTCAGGTGCCACTGATGTGATATTATTTGAATAGAAGTGAGCTTAAAGGTAGTTGTTTTTAGCCTGTGTCCTAAGGATAGTAAGAATAGTGTCATTCAACCAATGAGATTCTTCCTTTCATTTTCTATGCAACATCTTCAGTTAGAATTCTAATAAAAGAAATGTTAAAAAAAAAAAAAAAAGTGGGGGGAAGGAGAAGAGAAAAGCAAAGGACTAAATAAGAGAACTTTGTGGAAAATGTGTGCCATTCTAGTAGCTGCATCTTGAAGAATTCAAAGCACAGAGATGTTGCAGTTGTCTCAAAAATGTGTAAATTAAGTGACAGCTGTCCAAAGATGGAAATCCTGTCTTTGATGGCAACATCCCTGCAAGAGCCACCTCTGTGCTATTTTTAATACAGTATGATGAAATAAATTCAGATATAGGGATTAGGCATGCCTTCTAGGTAATGAATGTCCTGCTAATACAGTGATACAAAAGAGGCTGTCGAACTCAGCTCAGTTTTACAACAGTTTCTAGAATAGTTAATGTGAAAGATGTATAAAATGACAAAGAAAAGAGAATACGAGTGGCAAGCTATCTATGTTTTGATATTATTTTTGTCTTCTACAGATCACTGTTTAACTGGTCCATGTCTCTTCCCTGCAACATGGTTTTGAAGAAAGCTGTTGATAGTTTGCTTTGCTCAATGTGCCACATCCACCCAAATTACTTTTCCTTACTCATGGGGTGGATGGGTATCACTCCTCCTCCAATGCAGTGTCAACACAGACTGTCCATGACTGATGACAGCAAAAAGCAGGATCTCAGTTCATCTTTAACAGATGACTCTAAAAACGCACAGGCCCCTCTTGCACTAACAGAGTCTCACCTGGCTACTCTTGCTGCTTCATCTCAGTCTCCTGAAGCTATCAAGCAGTTATTGGACTCAGGTTTGCCTTCGCTGCTTGTAAGAAGTCTTGCTAGTTTTTGCTTTAACCATACTTCTAGCTTGGACTGCAATGCACAATCAACGGATATCACCCAGGATAGACTCAGGAGGCACCATGTCCCACAGCACTTTAATAAAATGCCTATCACAGCAGACCTGGTTGCTCCTGTTCTCAGGTTTTTGACGGAAGTTGGCAACAGCCACATAATGAAGGACTGGTTGGGTGGTTCTGAAGTCAATCCGCTGTGGACAGCACTTTTATTTCTGTTGTGCCATTCTGGTGCTACTTCTGGAGGACACAATGTGACTGCACAACAGACAAGTGCAAGATCCAGCTTGCTTTCTTCAACTGTAACAGCAGGATTGACCACTCAGCAGCGGACAGCAATTGAAAATGCAACAGTTGCTTTCTTCTTACAGTGCATTTCTTGCCATCCTAATAACCAGAGGCTTATGGCACAGGTGAGACAGAAAATAAATGAGATAGTCATTTCTTTGTTAATAACGAGTCAAAATTTGCATAGTTTCTAATTGTGAAACTACTTCTTTTCTTCCTTTAAAGTATTTGTTTTGTAAGTTGTCAACTGGGAGAATTTTGTGTTGAAACTGTTAGCTTGTTGGTCAGACTTAGAAAGCTGTAAGAATACTTGGACATGGCCATTCAGTGCTGTGTATGGATTTGTATTCCACTTGGCTGTATCAAGATGTGTGTCTGGCCTTAACAAGACACTTCAGACCAAAATCCACAATACTGTATTTAAGTACATAGGTTTAAACTCTTTTGAAGTGGGATTTGAAAATGAAGCTCCATACACGTATTTTAAATTAGGAAATTGAAGAAAAATTGCTGTTTGTTTACACAGACATGTACGCTGTGCAGTTGGTGTCCAGGAATATGTGGAATATTACAGAACAGTCCACTGTTGTAATGCAAATTTAGCTAATTTCCTCACAATTTTTAACCTTTCAGACCTAGCTGAATGAAAGTACAGTTAAAATGATTTTTCCTTTCAATATTAAGAATGTCCGTCCCCAGGAACAGTTAACTTGAGTAAAAAAATAAGTCAGCACATTTCTCTGATGCTTTGCTACAGAGTAGGAAAATCTTGCTTTAGGAATTCAAAAGTTATTTTTCTGAATATTTTTTCTTCAGTTTTTGTTTTTCTTATACTCTACATATTTACAATTACTTTGCTGTATTCAGTATTTTATACATTTTAAAAAATTTTTCTGTTAATAGTTTCTTCAGTGGTGCTCATTTCTGATCTGGTTTGAATGATAGCTGGAAGGTAGATCTTAGGCATTTGCTTATTATGGCTGTATAGAGCTTCATTTTGGAGACCTAAATATAGAAATATTTTAAATATGATGTAATTTTGTGTTCCAGGTTCTCTGTGAATTATTCCAGTCTTCTCCTCAGCGTGGGAACCTCCCAACCTCTGGAAACATTTCAGGATTTATTCGGAGGCTTTTTTTGCAACTGATGCTCGAGGATGAGAAAGTGACTTTGTTTCTTCAATCCCCATGTCCAGTAAGAGTTTTTGCTATCTACATGGGTAACATGGCTCAAATTTAAACCCTCCCGAAATCGATGTATATTCAACTTCGATAGGTCAGGCAGCAGCTTTTCCTTCTGTATGTATCTGGAAAGTAATGTTTAGATAAATTGTAATTCAGCATTTTAAAAGAAAATTTAAGGCATTGTTTTGAGAGGAAGCCATCTTGCTGAAAACATCTCTGTTCTGACAGAATAGAAAACTGGAATTTATCTTATGCTTCCATAAAACCTTTTAATAGTATTCTTAAATATTAACAACAAACATAGATGTTGCTAGCTCTAGTCCTTGCATCAGTTTCTTCATTTTAAATTTTGTTGAGGAACTGTCTGAATTTTGATGCTCCAAAACTGGCAGAGATCCTTCAACGTTAGCCATAACACCACTAATAAATTCTTGAATGATAAATTCTTGAACTGATCTGTAAAGCAACTAGATGCATTTACTTCTTTACCAGAACAGAGTTACAATCAGTGACTGAACTGCTGTGTCTTTATATATGACAGGGAAACTATGTTAAATAGTGTTAAATGGAAAAGGGAGAGCACGTAAGTTTTAGTATGAAGATGTTTAAATGTTTTGTTTCAACCTGGCTGAGATAAATTCTTAATATAGCATTTGGTATCGTCAAGGTAGTATCAGTTTTCTAATAAGATGGTTTACATAGAACAGATTTTTGCAGAGTTACTGAATAAGTTGAGAGTGAAGCAAGTTCTTAAAAACAAGTTACCAGATAATTCAGTTTCATCTGAAGAAACAGTCTGGCTATTCTTAGTGGGTAGAAGATTCCTCCTTTCACATCCAAAGAAGAGACTTAAAAGTGATCTGGATATGCAGAGTATATTTCTAATATATCTAGCAAATTAATCTTTAATGTGTTAGATCCCCACTTTATTTCTGAAGTTCTTAGGAAAACTGTGTGTTTAAGTCATTTTTCTATTGTTATGAAGTATTAAATGCATTCGTTAGTATTGCACAAGGATAAGTTGGTTCTATGTATGAATATTAGTAAACAGTTTTCCTGATGGTTTGGAAAAAGGAGCAATAGTTCTCTGTGCAGAAAAGTTTGTGAAGTTATTGCAAGCAAAGAACAATATAAAAATATGAATATGGCTCAGGCTAAAATATGTGATACTAAAATACTTGAAATATTTGAACTAATAAAGACTTAGTTATCCATCATAATAGCAAAAAGTAAATACGCTGAATAGAAGAACTTTATTCACAAGTCACGACTTGAGAGTAGTAGCATCTTACCATAATTTGACCCTCTAAAGTTTAAGGGTAAATAAGTTTTCATTTTAAACACACATAAGAGTTAATTTTATTTTGCTGAGATATATTTATAGAAACTTAATGTTTTAATTTATTTCTGAATCTTAAAAGCATGTTAACTTTTTATTTTTCAGCTGTACAAAGGTAGAATTAATGCTACTAGTCATGTAATTCAACATCCAATGTATGGAGCTGGGCACAAATTTCGTACTCTTCATTTACCTGTCTCAACAACTCTAGCTGAAGTTCTTGATCGTGTGTCAGGCAAGTTTACAACAGTTTGTTCTATTTTTAAGATAGTTTATATTTCCTTTTTTTTTTTTTTTTTTTTTTTTTTTGGATACATGTACATCTGCAGTGTTCCTAGATACTTGTTAGATGTGACACAGAGGTTTAAATTATAATCTTTTGAATATACCTTGCATGTTCCGTTTAAAATGCACTTTGCTGGTTGTATGCTATTTTTTCCATTAAACTCCAATTAAGATACATTTCAGAGGGGAAGATGGGATTTTTGTTGTTTTTTTTTGTTGTTTTTTTTGAGTACTCATGTATTCTTAAATCTCTCAAGTCATACTGCAAATATTGATCTTCAGAATGCCCTTTCACTTAAATCCCAGTAATGTCACTTTAATATCCTGAAACTTAAACGGTTATCTCAATGGTGTTGCTATGAGAAGAGAGCTAATGATCCAATTTCTTTGAATACACATTTGTATACTATGCAGACACTTCAGTTTACTTACTACATGGAGATTGGAACACTTAATTTGCTTGTAGAGATTAATTTTCAAATTATAAGGCATGACTTTCAGTTATTTTTATGAAATGAAATATTTCATTACACTACTTGAATTTATGTGGAGAAATGAATCTATAGGGGGCTTTGTTGATTAGGCCTCCACAGGCCATGATATGAGATTCAGTACCTGAATGGGAGATGCCTTAACCTTAAAATGAATCTCACCTTGATATTCAATTAATACTTTAGAAAATAGACCTGCATATTTAAGACTATGGTTAATGATCTTTTTCAAAATGTAGAAATTGTCCTAAGGGTATTGTGTTCATGCCAGAACTCTCTAGGTGAAATCATCAAGTTGATTCACTTCAGGTAACAATAGAGCAAAATATGTTACCTTAAAAAATCAATATTAAGCATGCAGAATTCAAAGAAAAGAAACGGAGTGATGGAAGGGGGAACACCAGTAATTCCACTTTAATCTTAAGACGTTGCCAATAATAGCAAATCAAAGTAAAAAATGATCACAGTAGTTACGATTTTGCCATATTGCAGATGTACACTGTGAGGGGCTTGCATACGTACCTGGTTGGGTATGTAATCCTTATACATATGCATTAACTTTTTTTGACTGTGGGATCAAATATAATTTCTTAAGCAGTTCTTTGTAGAGTTCAGAAGAACTGTTGCCTTTTAATATCTAGTTAAAATCTATGCATTTACTTAATTAATAAGTGCATTTGGACAATAAATATGTTATCTAATGAGGTGATAGAAGTACTTTAGTAGTGCTTGATAAAAACAGCATATGCTTTGGAATGTTAATTAAAAACAGTGAAGCCTAGAAAAATGCTTGAAGTTTATTTACCATGGAATAATATGCTGTTCTGCATAGAAGTCTTTATTAACTTAGTGTTCAGACATGATCATGTGTGGAATGTTTGACCAAGAGCTTCCAAGTTCCTTCTGCTGTTTATGGTCAGAAATACTTTAATGTGAGAAACAGTTGATGCGCATGAGGTGAAGATCAGTTGTTGAGACGTGACATAACCTATACTGATCAGCTGCCTCGGTGGTGTATTGTGCTCAGCTTGATAGCCACTGCTAATAGGGTCTTGGGAGGAGAACGTGCTGATGTGATGTACAATAATGCACATAATGAAATGGATCAAATGCTGAGTTTGTAGTGCATCATAACTTCGCTTTATGCTACAGAACTGTTTCATTTTAAATTGAAAGAATCAGTTCTGGAAAAGTTCATGTTCTTTTACGCTTCCCTCCTGTATCTGTTGTGATTTTTCTGATGATATTAAAAGCTGTGTGATTCCTGTGTATCTTTCCATGAAGTTCATGGTTAGGATAGTGAAGACAACTTATGTACAAGGAAAGAACTGTATGTTTAGGGTGAAAGGAGGGGAGAGATGGGATGGATTGGTAGTGGGAAAAGGAAAAACAGGCTGCTACCACTGCAACAGTAGGAAGTTTTGAAGATCCTGTTTTGAAGACTAGTCCATAGACTAACTTCTTTTTTCTTTCTTAGCTATTCTTTAAAGGTCTTCTGTTACATTAAGATCTCACATTGATCATTTCATACTTTCTGTATATAAAAATAAAAATAAGAGTGTTGATCTAATATTTTTTCTCACTGCCTTAAAAAAGAAAAAAAAAACAGGAAGTATGGTGTAAGAGCATTGCTAAATTTGCTGCTCACATCCCTTCACCAGTGGAAGAAAGTATGCAGTGTCATGGCAGACGGAATAGTCTAGAATGAGTATCAGTTGTTCTGTATTCCATCCACCCTAGTTTTAATTTGCTGGTCAAGACAGGTCAGAAAGACTGAATGACAAATGCAGATATTATCTGAGTAATAAAAATATGTTGTCTTAAGCATCTTCAGTAGTTTTATTAATGAAGTTTACATTGTCCACCAATAAATGGGCATTCAGTCAATGAGACCAAACTAGTGTTTAGTATATAAATAATACTGATGAGGATATTAAAATATTAATGAGGATATCCACACCAAGTCTGAAATATGTATCTATAAAAAAAAATACACATAGGTATGTACATAAAGAGATGTAAATATATATTAGGTCCTGAGTAACAGCATTTTCACACTATGTATCTTCTCCAAGAAAACTGGAGAATGATTTAAAAATTTTGATGCCAGTGGTTTACAAGGTGTAAAATAATCCATTGAAATGAACAGTAAATGATTTTTTAAGCTGCTTGTTAATATGTTTGATCTACACTAATGATCAAACCGAAATTATTGTACTGCAGTAACTAAGTATTCACTAAAGCAAATGCACAAGTTTTGGATGTGTTCTTTTTGCATCTTGTAATTTCAGCAGATCTGAAACTGCTATCTATATGCTTAGCCTTAAATACAACAATATAAGTAAGTCTGTAGATATCCTTTAAAAATAAATAAATACATTTCTTTTTTTCCTTAGGTTTGATTTGATTCTCTTTTGTTTGCTTGTCTTGTCTTTTTCTAATCTCATTTTTTTTTTATTTGTTGCAGTTGTGTTTTAACATAAGTACACTTGACTTATCGTGTAACAGATTTAGATTGTAACAGTTTTAAATTGTTAAAGGGCAGATTTGCAGGGAGGGGAGATTGCACTTGTAATACGTAAATTCTTAAATACTTAAAAGAATATTGTTGCCTGGAATGGAAATCTAAGCCACAGAGATAGTTCAAATATAGTTGTGTTAACAGATTAGAAACTGGCAACAAAATCAGTGTGTTATATTAAAATGCCATTCTCTCCTGTTTTGATGTTTTTTTCCCTGTACAGATACACCCAGTATCACAGCTAAGCTAATTAATGAACAAAAGGAAGATAAAGAAAAGAAGAACTATGAAGAAAAAGAAAAAGTTAAGGCAGAAAATGGGTTCCAGGACAATTATAGTGTTGTTGTTGCTTCTGGTATGTTTTTGTTCATCTTCTGAAAAATTATCTTTCAGATATTAAAGGGGTGGGGGAGAGAAATCAAATCTGCAGTTATTCATTTAATTATTAACAATCTTTAGACAGAATTGTAATGCCCAGTTAATCTGACTGGCTGCTAAGCAGCAAAGATCAGATCCAGATTGAACTACTGTCTCTACTGATTTATCTACTGATAGACTCTGGCAAATTGTACCTAAAGTTGGCTCTTTGTGGGTGCTGTGGCTAGTGTGTTGTAGATGCACACTCAGAGTTTAGATTATATGCTAAGATATTAGTATTTGCCTGCTGTTATTATAGGTTGAGTATTAATTCCTCTGCCTTTTTGCAGTGGCTAGTGTATCAGAGTTTAATCACCTACTTCTACATTATCTTTTGGAAATGAAAGTATTCCTGTATTTCACATATTTAAAACTGTCAGAATAAAACCAGATTATCCCACTTGCAAACCACAAATGAAGGGTATTGTTCCATTGCTACAGAGGCTATAGATTGAGTAAGGTAATCTTGCAGTGGTACAACATTACAGTTCAGGTGAAGGCTGGAGAGATCATTAGTCGTTCTTTTTGGGGTTCTAGTGTGTGAGGGGTTATTGAACTACCCTTTTCTTATCTAGGTTTCTGTCCTCATTGAGCATTCTCAATTTCATTTACACTTCATGAAGCATGAAGAAGAGGCTGATTTTTCTTTGACTTCTGGCACCAGTGTTTCTTAAGCTTTTAATTACAAGATTTTAGATACAGTAATAATTCTAAATTCAGCTGTTCAGTAGGGCAGCAGTTTCATGGATCTTAGTATATATTTAAAACAGTACAGCTTATCGTTAATTATAACTTTTTTTTTTTTTGGAGAGGTTTTTGCAGTAGGCGCCACTTAGGCAGGATACGATCTAAAACATAAGACATTTAAGTGAAGGGTTAAAACATGAACAAAGGAACTAGGAAGAAAACAACATATTAGCACTGAAAATATGTCATAGTGTAGTTAGCTGTGTCTCATCCTACTTGCATCTCTGTTTGTGCTGCTTCATGTAATCAATTTCCTGTTCTAAAAGAAAGATTTAAGTTCTTGCTTGTCTTTCTTCCATTTAAGTAAAACAGCTTAAATGTAGATTTAATTTACATTTGTTTTTAACTGCCTTCTGATGGAGTCTTTTCTTTTGTCTATATCTTGTTATATTCTTTTTTTTTTTTTTTTTTTTTGGACATTTTTTTTTGTTTCCTCATACTCATGCAGTCACTGTTTTACCCGTTCCCTATTGGTAAAATTTTTAGAGGAGATGTTATTTGGAACCTGATCTTCTTGAGAGAGACTATGTTAGTAGACTGAAATTAGCTGAGTATTTTAGCTTATCCTACTAAGAAGGTGAAGTTGTAGCATATTATAACGTTTCAGGTCAGGATAATGTTAGTTTTACAGCTGCTCTTGGCTGATTATGATGCAGTAGTTATATTCCTATATTCCATTTATTCCTGTTTAGATCTGTTCACTTCTGCACCTCTGTCCTTCTATACAATTGGCAGAACATGTTATTAATCCAGTTTCAGTAGCATCATTGACTGTCTCAAAATGTGGCAGTGTTGATACAGAAGCTTAGTAAGCTTTCATGTACCTATTAAGCCCTTTAATTTTCATGTAGTTCTTAGCAAGGTTCTGACCAAGGCAGTTTTAAAAGAACATTTAAAGGTGCTTTTCATCACTTGTTCTAATGTCAGTACTGTAGCTGAAGTCACTTGGTAAGTCAGATGTTTATCTATGGACTATGGATTGAAATATCTGTCGCTGTAGAAATTTTTTGCCTTACTTGATTTTAGTTTGAAAAAACAACCTCAAAAAGATTTACTATAGGTCCCTGTCATGTTATCAAGCGCAACAGGGAAAGAGGAGCCTTTTCTTCCCCTTTCAGGGAGAAAGAAAGAAAAACCATATTATTATGTCATCATATGGAATACTGATAAAACTAGGACAGTCCCACTGATTGACAGGCTCTTTAACTGTGTTTAAGAGAAGAATCAAAGTAGTAATTTACCATACAGCTTGTTTAATACTTGGCACTTAGAAGGATGCACAACTGTGAAAAATACTGGGATTGAATTCAAATGTATTTTATATGTGAATGCTGTTCTGATATTTGTTAGTTGTGTTTTCCAGTATGACTTTTTTTGCAACAGTTGAAAGAATTGGCTTAGCTATCTGAAATTATTAAATATAACCAGCTATCTGGCTGCAACTTAGCTATCTGAAATTATTAAATATATACTATAATAATTTTATTATTATTATCTCTGTACTAGGTTTGAAATCTCAGTCAAAAAGAGCTGTTTCATCTACCCCTCCACGTCCACCCTCAAGACGAGGAAGAGTAATGGCAGATAAAGTAGGTACCTCTTCCTCAGGAGCAGAATCTTCCAGCAAGACTATTAGCGTTCCAGTTTTCCATCTCTACCATAAACTTCTACCAGGTAACTTTAATAACTGTCTTTAAGCTTAAAAAAAAAAATGATCTTTTTCAGTAGCTGTTATTTCTTTAGAAAGACAATACAGTGATGACATACTTCTTTGTCTGTTTATTCACTCAATAAGTAGAGCACTTTGGGGCTGAAGACCGCTTTCAGGTGGAACTGAAGCCTCGTAGTATCTTTGTAACTTGACCAAAAAAGAAAAAGGAAGCAACTAATGGAATTAAGAAATATCAGATCTCTAATCAAAGATATTTTTGCCCTTGATACTTTCTTCAGTATATAGCTGTTAAAAATTTGACTGTCCTCTAA
Organism: Meleagris gallopavo; assembly: GCF_905368555.1. Lineage (NCBI taxonomy): Eukaryota > Metazoa > Chordata > Aves > Galliformes > Phasianidae > Meleagris > Meleagris gallopavo. Next base: position 30,946,702 of record NC_139405.1, on the reverse strand, counting down.
TTGTGCTACAGACCATTCTGTATTTGTGTAATTGTCTCATTGATCACACTTCTCATGCAATTAACAGTTGTCATACACGTACACAAGTGCAGAATCAGTGATGAAAAATGGTGGAAGACTTGCTTCACTTACACAATGGCAAGACATAATTAGCATTCATTTCATTAGACACCATCCTCCGTTGATGAGATGGATTGCCACGGAAAATCTTATCAGGACTTGTGTTAATTGGCCAAGTACTGTCAAAATGAAATTAGTATGCTAAGTATATTAAACAGTCTAATTCTAAAACATTTCCCTTTACGTCAAAGTCTAATAATTACCAGGAAAATTTGTTCTGCCTTAAGAGTAACTTGTAATTTCAAGGAATAACGTATTCTTCCTAAGCACAGTGGCTGAAGTCCAGATATGAGTGATCAATTTGGGCTGTAGTTGCATGCGCATTTCATTTCTACACTGCTGCTGAGAAAATTACTCCCTGCACTGCCATTCACTTTTTCTTGAGTTGTTGTGTCTTGAAATTGGTGTACTGAGGTGGGCCTGGGATTTGTAGCACTGAAAAGGAACCGCAGGTTAGTTTATATTACAGTTTCTTCCACTTCAGCCTTTTTATCTTACTGTCATATTCTTTTATGCCACCACAATTTAATCAATTGGATTTAATAGTAGAGGGCGAGGCAGTACCCTTAATTGGGGTACATCAAATTACAACCTTAGCCATTTGTTAAATAGTCAAGTACTTTGGGCTTTTGACACAGCTGCTGTGTGGGAATTCCCAAGGGAATATACACTGGAAGTAAGGCCTTGGTTTAGAGCCACTTAAGATTTAGTATACTTGGCTTCTGCAGCAGCAGAACAGTGCGTGGACATTTATATTATGATAATCCACTCATAACTTTTCACTCTGACTCAATGCCATTGTTGTTTAGGCCAGCCATTACCTGCTGAAATGACTCTTGCCCAGCTTCTGACTCTCCTGTATGACCGTAAACTCCCTCAAGGATACCGATCAATAGATTTGACAGTTAAGCTTGGATCCAAAGTAATCTCAGATCCAAGCTTATCGAAAACAGACTCATTTAAACGTCTTCATACAGAAAAAGGTGAGTTTTGTGGGTTTTTTTTCCTTTTTATAACGCTTCGTAATGCCAGCTCTCAGTAGTGTGTGTTTGGGCTAATAGCCAGGGCAGATTAAGTAATGCAGGAGCACTTACAGACACCTGTGAAAAATGTTATTGCAGTAGCCTGAGTACTTAACATGCTTCATGGAAAATGGGAATTATTATTAAGCCCATCTGAGCATGTTTCATAACTCCAGCTTTTAAGAACATTCTTTTTAAAATCACCTAATATAGTCTGTTTCTTTTTAGAGATTTTTCTAATTGGTTGCTATGTTCTAGCTACAATGAAGGGGGAAAAAAAGAGGGAAATTGTTCATTTAAGGAAGGAGTTAAGAGGAATGGGACCTTGAAATTTAGCCAAGGTGATCTGATCACCAACCTGCCTGCACAGCGTGGAACTACAAAGTTAATCATGCAGCTATTTTAGGACAGAGGCTTTTGTAAAAACTCACTAGATAGATCAATCTCTTTCTAAAAAAGACAAAACCTAAAGAAGAATCCGATTAATTTTCAGTAAAAAATGTGTATTTGAATAATTGTATGATGTATATTATAATAATTAACATATTAATCTGCACGAATTATCCATACTTATGACATGAGTTTGCTATAATTGCCAAAAGGTACTAACATGTTTATTTTCTTTTTATATTCTTGTACTCATTCACAGAATCATAGAATTGCTCAGGGTGGAAAAGACCTTAAAGATCATCGAGTCCAAACACAACCTAAATTAACCTTCATTTCAGTTCTTGACTCAGCTTTTACTGTAAAAGGAAATCCTATTTTTGATGTAGTTTTTTGTATGAGAAGGAGGAAAAAATAGACAGTATTGATGATGACCTATTAACTTGTTTAACCTTTATGTTTTTGTAGAACATACAGATTTACTGGGTCCTTGTCCCGAAGATGAAGCTATCAGTCCTGGGGATGAGTGCATGGATGCAGTGTTAGATGAATCACTTCTTGAAACTTGTCCCATTCAGTCTCCACTGCAAGTTTTTGCAGGGATGGGTGGATTGGCCCTAATTGCAGAAAGACTCCCTATGCTTTATCCTGATGTAATTCAGCAAGTGAGTGAAAAAATCAGTCTAGAAAAGCATGCTAACAATTTTTTGTTTGTTCAAGAACAGTATTTTCCCCGTACGGTAGCAAAGAGTTGCTGTTGTGCTATAAAGCCATGCTTACATATCATTTAATTATTCTCAGTGTGGTGAAATGCAATCTTCAGTGTGGACTATATAATTTTATTTTATATATTATAATTATAAATAACCTTATCTCAATTAATTTTATAATAATAGCACATGAATGTCGTAGTATACACGTTATTTATTTGTGTAGATCTCTGATTATAATAATTATGTGTAGAATTCCTGTGAATAGGCTTTTTGAAAATGTCAGCAGTTGCATTTGTGTGGAATTATTTCTTTGGCTGCTTTTCTTCGTACACAGGCCCTTCTTACGAAAAAAATAAAAAATAGTCCCAAAATTATTTAGTTGGTCGTGTTTCTTAGCATTGTGAATATCTGTTCCCTGTGAAATAGAGTTGATCGTGACTGAAGGGTGCTGCTGAGTACCTTGACTGCAAAACTATGGCAGGAGTGGGTAGCCTGTCGTGAGACCAGGGTGGTTAGTGTGAGTCATTTGTATATAGCAGTGCAATTCAGGAAGAACACATTCAGTACTGGCAGCACGTTACATGAAAGTATGGTTTTTCTGAAGATGTTTTAGAGAGATCGCATTAAGCCTGTAAAATGTCTCAAAGTTAAGGAAATGTGTTTGCATAGGTGATTACTGTATTTTTAAATACTGTGAAATAGCATGTAGTCTGCATTGATAAAGACAGACAGATCTGTGGAATTCTGCAACAGGTAAAAGCCAGCTTACGGCTATAAGAAATTTGATTTTTTTCCTTTCTTTGAAGTCTTCTGGAAGTCCTGAGTCCTGGGAAGTTATTTTCTTGAAACATTTTTTTCTTATTTGTGATACATTTAAATTTAAATACAGAATAAGAAATATATGATCTGTAAAAACAAAACAAGTACAGTAATGCTAAATAGAAGATTCATGATTAAGACTGTTGAATTCTTTAGACTTTGCTCTTTAATTTTACTCATATCTTGCCTTATTTTACTGATACTTGTCATTCTGCAAATGCAATGTTTTAATATGTACCTAGTTATTCTTTTAACGTGTAGATGGTTGGAGGCAATACAGCTAGTTGTAGTTTTGACTTCTAATTAGGAATTTGCCATTTTGAACAAATTCCGCAATGACTTCTTAGATTAATCTTTTACAGTTTAGTTTTTTTCAGTTTAGTTTTTTATTTAAATCAACTGATGTATGCCTATTTAATTTTAAGTAGGCTTACATCAGTTGATTTAAATGTTATAAAAGCTTGAAGCTTCTATGTTGTTCAATTTAGAAAGACATGAGTGTCTGTACTGGGTTCATATGACTCTGTGTTTTTGGTAGTCCCTTATCCATGCATCTGCTAATAGTAGTATATTTAATGTGAATTTTGAAGTCTTTCATATTAAGATTTCATGTCCTTTAGATCCTAATTGGCTGTATGGCTAACAGCTCTTTTAATTCTTGTTCTTGTCTAAGGTGAGCACTCCAGTTGTTACATCAACCACACAGGAAAAGCAGAAGGACAGTGATCAGTTTGAATGGGTTACCATTGAACAATCAGGAGAATTGGTGTATGAAGCACCAGAAACAATTGCTGCAGAACCTCCACCGATCAAGTCAACAGTTCAGACAATGTCTCCCATACCTGCACATTCTTTGGCTGCCTTTGGTTTATTCCTTCGTCTCCCGGGCTATGCTGAGGTGCTGCTAAAAGAACGGAAACATGCTCAGTGTCTGTTGAGATTGGTGTTGGGAGTTACAGATGATGGTGAAGGAAGTATGTGCTGCAATTATTATGTTTCTTTGTAGACCACGGCTAGATCATTTTACTTAAAATTATTTTTACTGTAATACTTGTAGCAGGAAGTTAGAAATGGTCTGTGCAATTTGTAAAGAACTGTATTGCTAGCACCTGTCATAATCTCATCTCTGAATATGAAATTCTTCCTCATGAAGTTTTGTGACAATCATCAGTATTCGTATGTTTACATCTGGATGCTAGAGTAATTGTAAAATAACTACTGATAGAACTTAGAAATGACATTGTTAAAATGCCAGTGCACTTGGACAGAACTGTCTTGGGTAGTAGGATTGCTCAACATTTACTCATTGGGTAAATGTTGGGTATTCCTGCAGCCAAATGCAAAGTAGCATAGAAAGAAGCAAAGCTAAAGCAGATGTAGGATAAACTCTTGGAGACTGCATTAGAATAAGAGGCGATGATTTAAAGATTATAGCAACCAATTAGCTAAGAGTGAACTCTGTTGTAATGGTGTGAGTTCATAGGAATAAAGGGACTGTTCTTAAACAAATGAACAAATGAGCATACAAATTCTTTGTATTCAGTGTCTTTCCAACCTCAAATGCATGTAGATCTAGTATTGATTATTTCTCAATGTTTTTCAAAACAAAAGATGCCAGTACTTTCAGAGTTCTTTCATTATGCCTTTGCAAACAATGCTGTTTTTCCGTATGTTAACCAACTGCATTTAGTCTGTGTTCAGCAGTAAAAGTCTTGCTTACTGTCCTTTTTGTTTTATATTTCAATTCTTGTATATTTAGATACAGGACCGTAGTCAGGAATATACTGCTTAACAAACTGTTATGCAGTTTACTGGCTGCTTACTCCACCCTGATTTAAATAGTAGTTAGCTAGAAGACTGCATACTCTTACTCTGATTTTTGTTTTCTTGAGTTGATTTCAGTCCTTTGCTTTTGCAAACAATTATATATGCATTTTGTATAGAGAAAGAGGCCAACACAAAACTTCAGCTTTTTTGATTGCTTTTCTTTCTTTTTGAGTGCATCTACTACAGCTATTGGCATACAGTTTCAGAACACATTTTCCTGATAGATGGGAGCTATCTTTCATTTTCAGCCTAAAATTACTCATATCCAGTTTTGTGCCCAGTTATCATTGTACCTCCATTATTCTTTGTGAATAACTCTTCTTTCTCATGCACTTGATGACTAGAGTTGTATTCCTTTTTAGCCTATGGTTTTGCTGGACTAAATAGTCAGTTTCTCCATTCTCCTAGACAAAAGGGTGAATTCAGCTCTTTATCAAATACAGTATCAGTTATTTGCAGTAGTTTACACTAGTTCTCTGTATGAAGTATTAATGTTTTCCATTTCTTTTGTAATTACATCTTTTCATACACCTATAATCCTTCTCACAAAATATGGAGGTCTGCTCTTAAAAATCCAGGGTTTATAGGTTAAATATGGGTTGATTTGTCTGTGAAGGTAGATCTTGGGCACATGTTTAGATTTCTTTTTATCTTTTATCCATTGTTATTTGGGTACACCTTCTGTTGTGGAAAACTGTCAGGCTATTTTTATGTAGGAAGATCCAAGTCAAATGATGTTTTGCATCCTTCTTTTTCCTTTACAAAGAGTAGCAAATAGACACAAACTGGTGCATTTGTTTAGATATGTATACATACAAATACATAGCCATATTTGTAATGTACTTCATTAACTCTTCTGGATGATATGGCCGATAGACTCTTGAGGGAGAAAATAATATAAATGTCTTTAAAATGAGAAGGAAACTTCTGAACAAAGTTGGCTATTTAGAAATATTTTCAGTGTTTAAATATCTCTGTTATACTTTTACACTGTAGACACGTGAAATGCATTGTTAAATACACATGCACAAAAAATTGAGACAGTTCCCAAATATGTCTGTTGCATTTGGAGGTCATTCCATTATTTGTAATGTGGCTTTTAAAAGAAGTAATATTTGCTCGTAATATATAAGGGTTAAATTTTTTAGATAGATCTACAAAATGTTAGCATGCAGCTCATGTAATTAAAATTATGCAAGTATTTCACCACATATTTGACTTGAGTCACATCACAACTTGGATTGTGCAGTGGTTTAATTCATAATTTGGTCACGAATACAAAAAAACAAAAAACACATCATGATAAATTACAGCTGCTTGTCAGCTGAGCTGCTGTTTGTTGACCATCTGTGTGCTTTAACTCATTCTGCTTGCAAGGTTTAGAAAGAAAGAATTAGTCTGAACCAGCTTCATTCTCTTTTATTTAGAAATATAACCTGCAGTGTAGTTTAATACAGAGAACACACATGATTATTAAGGAGTTATTTTTTCTTCCTGGAAACGGTGAATCAAATATTCTAACTTTCGATTTTAATGAAGTCCATAATGGAAACAAAGAAATATTCTTCTGAAAAAATGTTGATAAGAGAAATTTAATATTAGACAGCTTACCATAGCTGAATGCTTAAGTCCTTAGTATATTTCTGTATTGCTGTGTTGTGCAAATCACTGCAAAGATTAACAGACAATACTGAACTACAGAAAGAAAACGTGATCTTTATTTTTTTTTTTTATCCAGGTCATATCTTACAGTCTCCTTCAGCAAATGTGCTTCCAACCCTTCCCTTCCATGTGTTGCGCACTTTGTTCAGCACTACACCGTTGACCACCGATGATGGAGTACTGCTTAGACGAATGGCACTGGAAATTGGGGCTATACATCTTATCCTTGCTTGTCTGTCTGCTCTAAGCCACCATGCACCAAGGGTTCCCAATGCTAGTCCCAACCAGGCAGAGGTAAGTTTAGTAGCAGAATAATTGCAAAGTAACAGTTTTTGCTATAAAAACGAAAATAATCTCACTACTTTCATTAAAATTTAATTTCTACACAGTTGGCATTTGAATGAAGAAGAAAAATAGTTATAAAATACTTAAGTAATTTTACTTGCTTGTTGCATATAAACATAGTAATCATAAAATTTAACCAACAAAGAAGCCTTATCATGAAGCATTAAGGTGTAATCAGTTTCTTTCACAGGATCATTTTTTTCAGTATGTAAGAGGCACGATAATGGCGGGTTGTTCTTTCTTTATTAATTATCATGTGTTAGCATGACCTCATTACCTTATTTAGCATTCATCTTCTAAACTCTACTGACTGCAAATTATTTCCTCTTAAAAGCTTATAAATGTAAATGAGTTGTGAAAATTAATGAATTAATGGAGCAATCTTTAAATCTAATTTTTCTATACTTTTCAGGATCCCAAGTGGATCTCCAAAATAAAACTTTTTCAAGGTGCTTACTGTTAGACTACCCTATATTCAGAATGTGGATCAACTGATTTTTTTAGGATTATGAGGTGCCATTTCTGCGTAAGACTGCCTCAAAACATGCTTAAAATTAGTTAATGGCTTTCCCTTTTTTACAGTATGGCGGCAGGGACTTGTGTGGAAAAAGGTCTGGTGACTAAATATGACTAACAACTGCTAAATGTAGGGGTGTCCGTATTTTAGCAACTTCTGATACTGATTGGGGGGTTGAGTAAATAAGAGATAAAACTACAGAAGTATAGTTCACTTTATTGGCTAGTTAATTTTGAAGGGGATCTGAGATATTCTGCATCTAATTGAGTATCAGACTGGTGACACATTAATGTCTTAACATTATAGTACTTTTGAATAGAAAGTGCAGCCATTAATTCTGATCTCAGGTTGAGCTGTTCCATGACCCCTGAAACAGATTGTTTCACACAATTCATAGCTATCCAAGTGATAGATGGAAACTTGAAATAAGAGATCCACCAGACCTTCACCAAAGCTTGTATTTCCGAGGCAAGGCTTTCCCCTTTAATTTTTCATGAAATCCTCCTGAGTGTTCATGTGTGCCAGTGTCTTCATGACAATAATCACACAGCTGTTTCATCACCTCACCTCCAGCACTGGGTGCAGTTTGGGTTCCACAACATGAAAAGGACATAAACCTAATAGAGAACATCCAAAGGAGGGCTACAAAGATCCTGAAGAGTTTGGACAGTTAAGTGTGTGAGGGGTGGCAGAGGCCCCTATGTGTGTTCAGCCCAGAGCAGAGAAGCTGAGGGGAGGCCCGATGGCGGCTGCAGCTCCTCACAGGGAGCGGAGGGGCAGCACTGAGCTCTGCTCTGTGTGACAGTGACAGGGCCCGAGGGAACGGCATGGAGCTGTCAGGGGGCAGGTGGAATTTTTTCCACATCCATTTCATCAAAGATCTGAAAAAATTGCCTTAAGTATTTAAATAGTTTCATAAGGACTAGGAAATTTAACAAAAGGCATGTTATTAAAATGCAGTTATGCAGACCATTGGAATAAGCTGTAAGGTTCCTCTGGAAAAATACAAGCTATCTCAGAACACTGAAGGACAAGGCATTTCTTCCTTGCTATCTGGAGAGGAAATATATATTTCAGTGATACAGGAATAATGTATCAGAGCTATACGCATAACTTGTATCACTTCCCATTTTGGCACATTTATTCAAAAACAGCGTATTCTTGAGCTTCTTAACATTTCAGTTGCTTACTTTTGATGAAATTCCTTCCTTCTATCCCTTCTTCTGATTGTTATTCACCTTGACTAGGACTTAAATAGTAATAATTTCAGAGATTTATTGTTTAGCATGATATTGATTAAGTAACATTTTAATGTCTTTCATCATTTAAACAGTAACAGTATTTAAATAAGAACAAAAATGGACTTGCAGTTTTAGTTAAACCAAAGAATCACTTCCAGCAATTTAGTGCTGACCTGTATTGGAATTTTGTGGCAGGAGAATTCCTATTCACAGCTTTTGAGTTCACCTGGATCTTAATATCTTGATTATATTAATGAACTGAGATTACATTATTTTGCAGAATAAAGGCTTTTTAGATAATTCATTGGTAAGGTAAAAATTATGAAACTGTTATGACTTTTTTTCCCTGTAATTTAGCCACAGGTATCAAGTACACACAACAGTGCTTCAACAGAAGAACAGCAGTTGTACTGGGCTAAGGGTACAGGCTTTGGAACGGGCTCCACAGCTTCAGGATGGGATGTTGAGCAAGCTTTGACTAAACAAAGGCTAGAAGAAGAGCATGTGACCTGCCTTCTACAGGTGTGTAATGATGAAATTTTGATCAATCACTAGTGATTGAAACATTAGGGCCTAGGGAACAAAAATAGAATTTGTAATTTAGTCTGACAGTACAGTAATTATGGTATTTTGGGCAAAAAGAAAACCAAAACAAAACAGCTTATAACTGTGTGTATGACACTGTACATGAAAAATTAAATATATTTTGAGTGTGGTAGTTTTCAAGCTTCACTAGGCTACTGCATAAAAGGGACACAGGGGGTAAGCTTAGATGACAGTTCTGAATAGACTGTGAACCAAGATGTTTTCTGGTATATTTCCCTGGAGCTGTCATACATCTCTGTGGCATTCAGTCAAAAGTAAAGACTGTCCATCAAGGAAAAGGGATAAGAAAGTAGACTTTTTTTATGCAAAAGTCATGTAACCTATTCATTTCTCACTGTTTTTTTCTCTGCTTTAAGAAAGTGTCCAAAGCTGTTAGTAAAGTGTCCATGAATGTATTGTACACCAGCAAAACAAAATCTCACTCAGACATACTGATTATGACATCTTGATTGTGTCTCTTAAATAGCAATATTAAATCAACAATGAGATCTAGATCTCAATAATACCAATGCCTTTCAAATACCTTATATTAAGGGCAAGATAGTCCCATTCAGTTAGGCCTTTTAAGTCCAATTGTGAAATGCAGCCACCTCCAGTTATCTTAGAGCAGTGTAAAATGAGAAACATTCTAGTCATCAAAAATTTCATTCACAGAACTGTCAGCTCAAATGCGTTAACTAACATTACAGCTGGGTGAGAGTACAAATGAGGTCAAATTCTGAAATGTCCATGCCCTCACTGATGAAGATATCAATTTGATGTAATCAGTTATTTCTGTCACTGTAGATTATAAGGCACAAGTATCACATCCTCTTACAGAAGCAAAACAAATCTGAAACAATTCTCCAAAGTGCAAAAGAGTTCAAAGCACCTGAATGACTCTTGGCAAGGCTTCCAGGCAGTATTCTGTGTTATGCCATGCAGAGGTTTAGTTATAACTGTCAAAAGTCATGAGGAAGGGAGACATTTGCTTTGAGCAGTCAGCAATTGGAGGAAGAAGTAAAAAAAAAAAAAAAACCCTTCAGCATTTTGCTAAAGATGTCAGTCAGTTTTACAATCAGTTCTCTGGAAGGATTGTTTTTGGAAAATTCTGTTATATGGAGTGCTGGTAAAATAAGATACTGCAGCAAGATACAGTGGGTAGTGGGGTTAGAGGGAAGAAGGAGAACAAAAGGTCTTCAGCATCCATTTAGGGCCTGTGAACACAGCAATGGCTGTAGTTGAGATGGCCCAGGGTGGCTTCCCACCTTTTCTGAGTGTAGGGTTGCTCCTTGCTTACTGAAGCACAAGCACACACGTGAGCGGTTGTTCAGGGTTACTGACATGCTCATCACAAGCTTTCTCATCTGCAACTGGAAGTTCCATCCAAAAATAGATCACAAATAGCTTTTAAAACATTTGCATTAAAAATAATAATAATTTTTAGCTATTGGTTGTTCTAAAGGGAATGGGATTGATCAGCAGCACATCTCAGAGGTGAGCTTGCAGTCTCCTCTTTTGAGTAACTCTAGCAGTCTTATCTATATTTACATTAGTTGATTTCTTGAAATCATTCAGAATTAAAATAGTTATTTAATTTTATCATTTGCCAAAATTGTGATCATAATCTAGGAACTGAATAAAATTCCTTCTGAGACGTCTTTGGGATTGCTGAAATAAACATAAGTAATGAATTAACAAAGTACTTTGCAAAGTATTATGGGATATTTCTTAAGGAGGAAAACAAAGTTCTTTTGCCTAAAATGAATTGGTTTTGGTTAAATACTTTTCTGCATTTCAGGTTCTTGCCAGTTACATAAATCCTGCAGGGAGTACATCGAATGGAGACACTCAGACTAGCCATGAGGGTAGAGGACAGAACAGCAGCGCTTTGCCATCCGTTCTCCTGGAGCTACTCAGTCAGTCTTGCCTCATTCCAGCAATGTCATCATACCTCCGCAATGATTCAGGTAATGTGCCATTCTTTCCTTCTAGAACCAAGGTACTTAACTCTGTCAAATAAGCAGAATAAGGAAACAGTGCTGTATCTATCAACAGCAGCTTGTTCTGACTAGCTTCAATATGTTTGCTGTTTTAGAACTGTACTAATGAATGTTTATTCACTTCAGCCTTAGAAAACTAAATAACAGCGTTCACCGAAATACTCTTTTGTTCGTAGTGCTTAAACTTAATTGCTTTAGAGTCTTTAAATTTGAAATTCGGTTCTTAAGCTGTTGAAATTAATGTGAATATCATATTTCCATCTGAAAAATTCTACTGATTGCATAAAAGATCCATGGAGAAAGAGTACTTTATAGAAGACCAGGAATCTTTCTGTGAAGAAAATGGTTAATTTTCTAAGAAAATTGAACAAGTATATGCCTGAAGTAGGTACGTGTTGCAACTACTAAGTTCTAGAGCTGTTCTGTGTTTACTTTGAGCAGAGCTTTTACTCTTGCATTTAGGAAATGCAAAAGCCAGCCTGTTCAGTAAATTGCAACATTTTTTTAAAAAAAATGGAACAATGAAATCATCAGAGTTGCTTTTTTAAGAAAAAACAAATGAGTTATGTGTTGCTGCAATTCTATGGAAAGATATTTTGATAGTTTTCATTCAGTATGTTAAATCTTACTATAGAAAACACTTCAGTTATCCAAGAAAGTGAACTAAGCAAATACCTGCATGGAAACAATGGTAAAAACATCAGATTGGGTTTGTGACCTATGTTCAGTCTCACTAGATGATAGGTGTTAGTATAAAGTTATTGGTAGATGTGGTTTTCAGATAAATTTTACCCTTAAGCTTTGGAACATAGACTTTGCCTTAGGCTGGATTTTCATTCAGATGCTTTGTAAAGATGGATTTAATCTGTAAATAGCAGAATACATTGTTCCAAATCTAAATGATTTGGTTTGGGGCCTGATTTGCCTTGTTGAAGTAACTGATAAATATGTTATTACATTACTGTAGCTCTTTTGGATGCCAGTTGTATTATGTAGTGATGTGAATTTCTTCAGTGTCATAGCTGCTTGGTGAATTGCATGATACATTTTGTCTCCAGAGTTTAAAGAGAAATCATCTGTGTCTTAAGTGTCTACAAAACTACCCAGAACTAAAACAAAAACGTGGCTCTTTCAGTCTGTGGTAGCTAGGCATTACATAATCTTATATGATGGAAGAAAAGTAGTTCAACAAGTCTACTGGGGCCTTACAATAAAAAATAAAAATACAAAGCTGTCTCTTGCCAGGCCGTAGTTTGACACTTCTCTCAATTTTGTAATGAATTTGTTGTTCCTGTTTTGCACATATTGCAGTCAGAAAGATGAACCAAGTAGCTTATATGCTAGGCTCATTGCTGCAAATGAAAATCTAATGTAAAAGGATTTTTAAAAAGATAAAGTAAAACAGTGAAGAAAAGTAATCTCTAACAGACATTCATAAATTCTTCTGTTGTTGAGGTAGAAGGGAAAAGTCACTGAAAAACCTGGCAAAAATGCCCTTTTATCTAGAGGATGAAGCTGTTGGTTCAGAGTTATAAATGATTCGCAGCTGTTGAAATTGCTTTTTGCTGTTTTCTATTGGAAAACATATCTGTCTGGGTAAGTCACCTTTAACTGAGAAGATACTGATAGAAGAGATATGTGGCTGGTAGAGAGAAGTTTAGACAAGTTTGACTTTCAGGGACAATTTGTTTTCCCTAAGTACAAAGAAAAGAACAGCCTCAGTGGAAAATACTAATTTTAGGTATCTTTTCCTTTGCTGGACTACTGCTTTCGTGATTGTCAGAGGATGCTCAAATGTTACAATTCTGAATTAACAATTACTCAAGTGAGAACAAAAGAGATACTTCCTGTATATTCATAAATGTGTGAGTAGCTCATAAAGTAACAGGTAAACTCTGTTAAAGTACAGCAAAACCTTTCTTCTTAGAGAAAAGCTGCCACCTACTCTCCTAATTCCAAATTCACAGAGATTGTTATTTTCATTGGAATTTAGAACTCGAAAATTGTGATGCTGAATACATTGATCTGAGCAATACAGTCTTAAGTGCTTCCTGCTGTATTTGTTCAGAAATGTATACCTAAAACTGTAATTAACAGTGTTTTTCATTAATAAGAAAAAAAACTGGGCAGGCTTGTATCAGTCAAGCTTTTCTTTGGAAACATAATAGGACACCAGTATGAGAGGATGATGTGTGAGTAGGCATGAATTCTGAAAGAATGTCTTTGCATCATGAATATTTGAGTCAGATGCATTTAATTTAAAAGCATTCCCTGAAAACAGTTTGTCTTAATGATAGCCAGGCATAACTCCAATGCAGTAATTACTGTTTAGTGCAAAAGCAGACAATTCTCACATCGATGTATATGAGTTGCAGGTGGTGCTGGGGTTCTTAGTATCACCAGCAAAGTGTCAGGAAACACAACTGACAGGAGAACCTGGCTGTCACAAGAGAGATGGAAGTTGGGATGCTTTGGAGCAATGTTGAGCTCTGGTACAGTGCTCATAAGATGAAAAAATTACCTTAAGCAATGTATTTATGGTTGGTAACTTTGGCTTATTTTCTTTAATTAAACATTGAAGACTAGTGCAATGTAGTAGAACAGACGTGACTCTTTCACCTTAGACCTTCTAATTTTATTTCAAAGTTCTCTAGGCTAAATTCTTGTCTTTATTCCAACAGTACTGAATGCTTACCCAGTAGAGGTAGGAAAAAGAACAGTATTATTGGTAAAGCTCATGAGCACAGTCTTCCAGTTTTCAAATGGGTGTGACTTCTGCTATCAAATGTACTTTCATGTAAAAGAGCAACTAATTGTATTTTTCCTGTAACATACTGGACTGAGAAATTAGAACACTGCATACAGAATGCTAATAGAGTGTTCCCAGGTTCTGGCACCCCATCAGTAACAGGCTGTTCCGAGCAAAATGCTGACAGAAAATAGCAAATTTCAGTATCTCTGTAACTTTCTAAAACCTGAATGGGTAATACTGGCACTAGCTAATACTTCCAGCATAAGAATCACCTTTATTCTCTTGCCAGATTACAAGTTTCACTGTAAATCATTAAAATAAATGATCTTCACTTATTATCTTTTCCATACACATAATTTTATGTGGAGAACATTTTCTGTAAAGAAATATACGTGAGTAAAATGCTGGCTTTTCTGTGTCCCACTGTTTCACAGTAGGCTGACGTGAGCATGGCCAAACAATATGATGGGCATTTTGGTATTGGTGAGAATGCTGTGTATTACTTAGACATGTTTTGGTAGGTGCAGATATGCTACATCCTGCAAAATTCTTGAACAGGCTCAGTACTAGAATATAAATTTACCTTTATTGTGCTTAGAAATTTATCGAGGATTTTTATTGCTTTGAATAGTTTTACCATTACCACTCAGTTTCCCTGAAATGTATGCAGACTGAATTTTTATCTGGGTTGTTCTAGATTAAAGTAATATTAATCAGCTGAATAGTGCTCACATGGTTTAGAAACCTCACCTTGAATTAGATCTTTACAAACCAGATTGCTCTGTCATATTCTGCAGCTTCATCTGCTTCAGAGTAAGGTGATTGTAAAGCCCTTGAAAACTGCAAACTGACTACTTCCATTAATTTCTGTAATTGCTTTTTTTCGTGTCAAGAAGGAAGGTTTATCTGTCTATGAAGGACTTCTGCATATTATACAAGAGATCTCAGCACTAGTCAGAAGGAACAATATGTATTGTAATTCTCCCTGTTTCTTGAATGTTTTTTCCCATCTTTGTGTCATATCTTGTTATGGCATTACTATGATTTTTGTTACTTTTGTTTATAAAATGAAATATAAGTTTGTAGCACGGTGAGATTTTCCTATTATACATTTATGTTTATTCCTATAGAATTCATGTTTATGTTTGTAAAACTGGTATCATTCTTAACTTCTGTGCCATGGAATATCTAATATGTATTCATTACTGGGGACTTATATATATTTTGTACCAAAAGCTGTCATGGAAACCTCTTTTCAGTTGTCTTTCATACAGCATGTTTAATTTGAAATATTAATTTTTTTTTAAGAATCCCTCAAATACATGGAAAATTTTTCTCCTTGAGCAGTGTATACCACAATGAAATTTGCTTCCAACAAGAAGTTCCCAACAAACAACCATCAGGTACTAACAGGAGTACATGGCTATCTAGAAGGTACAGATTTTGCTGATAAAATGAGTTACTTGGTTGGGAGACCTAGGCTCATGAAAACTAATAAAAGCCAATATTTAATAAGAAGGAGAGAAGAAAGCTCTACAATAATAGGTAGGTGGTTCTTCCTTAAAAATGTTGCTGTACTAGTTCGTTCCTAAACTAATACCTAAGAAGTCCTGAGATGACTTAACCTTGTTTAAACCCAGGAGAGAGATTTTTTACCACCTGTTTCCTGGAAGACAAACTTCATGGCAAGACACAGAATTGTACCTGAATTCTTTGCTTGAATTCCCAGGCATACAGGAAGCAGATGGTGATGTGATTTGAGCTGACATCTTGCAGCCACTTCTTTGCATGCTTACCTCTTGGCTCTTTTAGTCACCCCCCTCCTTTGGTGGAGAAAGAATCCATGTTATGTGGTTGGCATAGCTTCTAGTGTTAGATCCAGTCTTCCTTGGATGTGACTGCAGAAAACAAATGATGTCTTTCTATGGGAGGGCTTTACTAGAGGGACTGTGTATGCAGGATGTTCCGCTTTGTAACAATCCAGTTTTTGCTTTAAATGTGTATTTTGTTGTTTATCAAATACTGGGACATCCTGGATATGTGGATCCATTAGCACTTGGATTGTTCCAGCCTGTTGCCAAATACCTCTTTGTGAAATTTTTGTATGCAGTACATACTGTGGACAAATCTGCTGAAGGTGATCATACTGAGTTTGTTTTTCTGCCTCTTGATAGATCTTTGAGGCTTTATCTATTACAGTCATTCTTTTCAGGTCTGCCTTCCTCATCTCAGAGCTTGAACTACACCAGCTTTTTGCTGAAGCATTTATTTTCTATTGATCATACATCTCCTCTAGGCACTCTGCGGTATTGCTTTGCTGTTCTTAGAGCAGTCCATTTCTATTGGACTGAGAAGGCTGAATACATCTGGAATCTTGTGTTCCCTTATGGGTCTCTGAAGTTGGTACAATGAGTTCATTAAACTGTGTGATAACATCTTTATTCATCCACTGCTGAAGGTACTACTGCAGTGTCAACATTGAATCGTCATGAAACTCTGCTTTTCCATACATTTGTAACTATAAATAGTAAGAGGTATTGCTGTTAAATTCTTTGTTTGAAATTCTTATGCATATATTTGATTGAAGGTGTAAACACTGGCTCTATTGGATTGGAGCTAGCTAAAGTAAAGTTAGATCTAAGTCTGCATGAGCACAGAGATGTAAATATTATCATTTAAGAGAGGATATCAAACTACTTTTTTGGAATGAAATACAGCTCATATGCTAGGGCAATCTTTGTGATAAAATTACTCAGTAACTTCTTTCAGAAAGTCAAAGCCTGTATGGTATGAAAAACCAGAAAGTGCAATGGCAATTTAGGTAGACAGTATATAATTATCCAAACTTAAAAATGCCTCTAGTTTTCATTAATGTTAATGAACTCGTTCATTGGTAAAGGAATGATGCTGGACCTCCTCCATGGATGGTTCTAACTTTGGGCATGCTCTTTACCTAATGTGCTGTTGAAGTGCCTTACAAAGTGAGAAGTGCGGTATCACACCCCAACGTTGGTGTACTGGTCAAGTCACGGTTTGGAGAAGACAGTTATGCACTGAAATGACATGAAATGAAAGTGTTTATTGATTTCACAGAATTGACAAGCTTAAAATAACTTCAGGATCAAAATAAACAGTTTCTATCTGAATTTTCCTTTTTGTTAGTTTCCAGGTTCTTGTAACTTCTTAATTTAAGCCCCATCTCACATAACTATGTATTATGAGATTAATGCGATGATGCCCATAAATATACTAATATAAGTAATACATTGAAAGAAAGAAAGAAATTACTGACTACATTCTATAGTCCTAAGTAAAAATGAATAAGCTACATGATTTCTTTTCAGTACAGCTGAGCCTTACAGAATGCTCTGAAAATTAGTATACAATACCAGAGAATTGCTATAGAATACAGATAGTAAGTTTTCTTGTCTGCATGTTTTCTTCCAGTGCAGCCTCAGCTCTATTTATCGTTTCTTCTAGATGAGCTGGTATTGACTCAGAGTAGCAAAATCAGAATATGCCATCTTCCACCTCTTTCTTCTGTAAATCACTGAGTTACAGTGTCATTTCTGTAACTGATTGAAATATCATTGCCAAATTCTTTCTGTTGTAGATCCCTGACCTTGTTTTATGTACATACTTGTTAAGACATGACTCTTGAAGGCTCACTTGGTTAAGCAGTTAGGAGGTTCTGTACAGTAATGAGCTGTTCTCCTACATGAGGTTCTGCTTATTTGCTGTCATTTTATGGAGGGACTGTGTGTAGTTTTGCCGTGCTGATTTTCAGAAATGCAGCTGTCTTGTTCTTCATGTGGCACATGTAATACTCAGAATGGTAGTTTTTAAAATCAGTTCCAAACCCCTTTTTTAAGTTTGTATGTGAGTTTTCTCAATTGTGTTTTTTAATCCTCAGCTCTCAATAGTAGCTTTTCTTTTAGAAGAAATACATAGATTATGTTCATGTACAAAAAAACTTTGATAACCTCAGATTGTCTGTGGATTTGGATTAAATTCAAAAACATACATAAAAATAAAATAAAAAACCATACATGAAAATAGTTTAATGGACTTCTGTAAAGTAATGGTGTGTTCCATGAAGTACTCATGGGAGTTGCAGTTCTGGGCCTAAGCCGTTAACTGTTCAGAAAGGGAAGGACTTGGTCCAGAGTGAGTATATTCTTCTGGGAAATGATATTAAAGCTATTTTCCATACAACACCATGCATCCTTTTTTATTTTACCTGAAAATAAGCATCAGGTAGAACTATGAAGTTGTATTTTACTTGTGTTAAACACATTCTGAAAATGGTGATATGGAAAATGTAGTTTATGGTATTTATTTTTCCTTTGGAGAATATGTGTCAAAGTATTGTAATTTTTAATATTTCTTAAAAGAAGTACTAAAACTCTCATTTATTTTTTCACACCACTTAAAAGAAGTTTTAATTAGAAAAGCACATTGTCAGTATAGCATGATTTCAAATACAGATTCAGTAAAGGCAATAGAACCTAAGTTTTTTCAGCTTTCCACAAGACTAACAAAAATGCTGCAGAATATAGTCAGTCAATAGTTAAAATTTTACTTAGAATATTACAATTTTTGGTATAACACTGTTCCTTTTTCCACACTTATTGCACATCTGTTTAGATTTTAAGCCTAAATTATGGTGATCTAGAAATAAAACCCTTTTGTCTGTTTTCTGGTCTCAGCTATGAAGAGACAGACTGCACAAAACTACAGTAAGCATCATGGGACTTGCTTATATATATCTTCATATATTTAGGTAATCTCTCTCTGTGTTCTGATTGTTTTCACTGTTTTTCTGCTTATATTTTTTGTGCCTTGCACATTTATTGTCAATAAAACAGTGACATCTCAGGTTACATTAGTTGGGTTTCATCTCTTATCCATGAGAAACTGAATATTGTCTGTCTTGATTTACATAATGTAGCACCCTACCTGGGCTCACAGATGTATTTAGCAGTTGTTGCAGTGCCCTTAGCCAGACACTTTGCTCTGGAATGTTTCTGATAATCTTTTCAGACTGTGAGTTTTCTTGCTTTAAATTTAGAAATCATCCTTACCATCGCTGGTCTTTGCACTGTGTGCTATGCAATTGATGTTCAAAAACGCCATCAAAGTGTAGTGTAGATGTACACAAAAACAATAACGAATAAATTGAGCACAGTTCCAATAATTCCAAGCAGTGCTAGAATAGATTCTTCTTTCTCCTCCTTCTCCTCTCGCCTTTTTACATCCTCCAGTGTTGTGATGGCAGAGGTCCCCATTTTTCCTGCAAATTTCTTCACCAGTATTCTGGCAGCTAGCTAGAGGAAAGAAAGCAAATGGTAAATCTGGTCTGACAAATGTGCAAGCTCTCATCTTTTTAAATGCAGTTCAGTGCTTTACAATTTTTTTTTCTCACTTCTACATTTATTGAGTTGTATTCTTTTTGTATGAACATGTAGATGGTATAAATAGATGCAGATTGGATAGAAGACTGAAAAACAGCTTGATGCTTCAAACTTAATTAATGTGCCTGATTATAAAAGAAATGTAAAATTTGTGTAAAGCCAGCTAATTTGTTTCCTCATGTAACATCAAATCGATGAACGCAGGTATGGAGGCATTGTCAAATGCTCTGAAATGCCCGGAGAGATTCTGTGAATTTTCAGCGGCTGTTAAATAATTTAACTGTCACAATACAGAAACAGTTGAAAATGTTCATGTCTGCTGTTGCCCAGCATGGATAATGTGCTTCCTTAACACGGTATCGCAGTCTTTTTTTTGAGCAGTGAGCTGTAAGTAGGCAATTGCAGGTGAGATCTCATCCTTTTACTTGTTTAATACATCAGCTTTTGGACATCCATGCAACAGTAAACATTGAACAGAAAATGTCTGTCTCTCAAAATATAAAGGTTATTACTATTCTGGATGCTCATTGCTGCAGTATGCCAAAGGACAGCAGTGCTTTCATAGCAGCAACATTCTGTGCAGTTTAAAGACTTGAGATAGAGATTTACAGACATACGTATGATTTATTACCTATTTTTGTTGCAAAAGTGAGGTTGACAGCCTGTCTCTATTACTTAGCTGTTCTTGCACTCTTAATTTACAGCCTAGTATCTTCTAGAAACATATTCCCTATAAGATTATGTTCTTTGGTAGCTGGGATGTTTATATTGTATGTAATCTGCTATGCTGTTTTAGCCGTATCGATCAGAAATTTCATATCTTAAACTGAAATTTGATTGGGCTTTTTACTAGTTCAGATAACCCGTATTTATTGAAGATTTACAGTCACATTTTTTTAGTGCTACAGCATTTTTCTCTCTTGGCAAGCATCTTTAATCATTGATGATGAATGTATTTTGCTGAGCCTAATTAAAGCCATCAGCTCAGAGCACATTTCCCAGAAAGGTAAAATAAGATGATGTTTCTTACCCTACATTGCATCAGGAGTAAAATGTCATCAGACATGCTTCTTACTCGTCGATTCGGTGGCAAGCCAGGCTTTTATCTTCATGAAGGGGCTGCTCTCCTCGCTCAGATAGACCCAGCACGAGCACGGGCAGTTCCTTGATGAAGAAGTTCAACGGTGAGGGGAATAACATTACAGAAGCTTCCCTCGGTAATCCACCAGCATTGAGGGTAGTCGAAAAACCCTTCTGGTAATGATCCTTGCTGTTGACTAATTCTCATTAAAATGAGGATTTTTTTTTTTCCTTGGATGATGTAGAGCAACAAAATGTATGCCGTTTGGTTTTGCCTTGGAAAAAAAAATGAGCAGCTCCTGTTTTATTCAATGATATTTAGTTATTTATTAAGATTTCTAACCCCCCCCACCACCACCACCAGCCTGTGATTTACGTTCTGTGGCAACCGTCTGAAGAGGCTTTCTCACGTTGACGTGCCGTAATTCCGAATGCAGCGAACTACGTGCAGCCACGCTCCGTAATTTTAGTCCAGGCTGAGGAGGGATGCAAGGAAGTGTGTATTGCTTGCGGCCGTGTCAGCGCTGCCACACACCTGCGCTCAGAGGCTCTGGAAATAATTCCAAGGTATTCTTCGGAGCACTGCAGGACTTAGGCAGACAGATCTGAGGGGAGGAATGACGGCGGCTCCAGTCGCACACTGTGGCGAGCTGTGACATTGATTAAACATGCACTTGGCACTTGCTGAATAAAGAAGGAGCTACGAGCCACCCTTGCAGACAGCGAGTTGCATAACAATGTGCGATGGCTCCGCCGCTTCATTGTCAGGCCGGGCACATTTTCATCCTGCAACAGCAGAGAAAGTGTGCGGCGTTGGGAGGAGTGCGGCTAACTGTACTTCGGGGGGTGCTGATGGAGTGCTGCGTGACAAGTAGTGACATTAAGGCATTCGAGCTGAAACTGTGTTTCTGCCTGTTGTCTTTTTATGCTTTGTTTGACAGGCAGTCGTTTCTAAGGGAAGTACTGATGCTCGTAACGTTCCCTTTTTGTACTCACCACCCGAGGAATGCAGGTTAGGGTGTAATTAGTGAAAGCACAGGCTTAGAAAAATATATTCCTGCTTGCCTTTCAGAGGAAGCAGTGCCCCTGATTCTTCCTAGTAGATGACAGAGGTGTTTTCTGCCTGTGCCAGTGCAGGGGAGGGGGCAGCTCGCTTCTTCCCAACCTCTTCAGAGGAAAACCGACGATAACGAGAAACCTCCACCACATTCCAGAACAGCATAGTTCAGAAATTACAGAGTTGCTTGAAATTCATTTGTCAATAATCTTTTTGTGGAGTGTTTAAAGAAAGCAAGAGGGTAAAATCATCACTTCAAATACTTCAAATTTAAAATTGTTTTATTTACACATTAAGTATTTTTTCTCATTTTTCTGAAGTGTTACAGTGCATTTGTTTTTGTTTTTTTTTTTAACTTCAGAGATGATTGGCAACACCCAATATTTTCAGTGTGCATTATTTAATGGCAACTGCCATGTTTGAAGTACAGTGCACTGTGTATGGTGCTGGTACTTTGTCCTTACGCTGAGCTTAGTGTTGACTCGGTGCAGTTGTTTGGCTCTAGAAGAATGGCACAAAGAATTAGTTGTAATCTGTCCAGCACTGCTCCCCTAAAATATATTATAGTGTGAACATGCAGGCTTTCACTTTAAGCTCTTTCTGTGTTCTGAAAAGGCTGCTGCAACTTCTGTTTTCTTGGAATGGTTTCCTGTTGATGCATCTCGAACGAAGTTCTCTTTGTTTAGATCTGCTTGGATACAAAGACGGGAAAAATGTCACCTGTGTATTCTGACTGTTCCCACTTAATGGTAACCTAATATTCAAGCCATTGTACCATATTAACCCTCACATGTTAAAACCTGAACTCTTTGTGAAAGGAGATAAATTGTGCAATGTGTGTCTTCTATTTAACAATAAATAATGTACTTGGAGGATAAGAATCCATCACCTTGTCGATTTAATGCAACATGATTTAAAGCATTCAAGGCCAGCAGAAGAATTTCTTGCAGTGTTGTCGAGTACAAACGGTGACAATAAAGTAAATTTAGCAGTTGCACTACAGATAGATGGCTAATTAAGATGTACCCACAGAGAGCAGCAAAAGGACCTGCTAAGTATTTCTTGGCCTGGTTATACCTGTGGTTGAGCTCTTGTATCGGCCTGCTGTCATGAGCCACATGATGCAGCTGATAGTACAGGGGCTACATGAGCCCAGGGAAACAAATCTCTGGAGGCTCCCTCTGCACACAGTGGAGGGGGAGCAACAGCTTTTGCACGCCATGATTCAGATCCACCCTTTGCCTCGGCCTTGGTTTGATAATCATCCTTCCTCTGCATTAGTGTGTGTGGCTGGACAGGTGTGCTGAAGTTTGGAGAACACACCCAGCACAGCACAGTGAGAGGGATGGGGCAGCGGCTGTGCAGAAGAGTTCTTGTCTGTAGGGGAGAAGAAAAAAATAAAAAGATTGTCAATCCTAACATTTCTTAATTACAGGAAGCTTGAGGAGTTCATCTGTGTTGGGTGAAAGCTAGTATTTACTAATACCAAACTCCCTTATAACTACAATACATCTTCAATATGAAGAGAAAATTCCATGTGAGATTTTTCACATTTTTACATCTTAAGTGAATAATACGGGGTCATTTTGAAAAGACCTTGATTTCTGCATAATGTTTTGTATGAAGAATTGAGGAGATATTTTATATTTTGCATAAAATAGTATTAGAGTTGACACATCTTATACACGTGAGTAATAAAAACACTTGCTTTGTTGTGGATGTGAAATGGCTATGTGCTATTTGGTTTTGATATCCAGAAATGTACTAAATGTAATTCTGTTTTTTTCATCTAGGCCAACCTTTCAAGCACTTAGTAAGACTTTGGCAAGTCATTGGCAACTAATTTATGTAGCATCCCAAGAGCAGAGCGAGCAATTTCTATTGATTAGAGGTCATTCTGTTCATTATGCTGGTGTCCGAGCATTTGTATTGCATGGAAAGAGTCCTGAGCAATACAAATATATGTCGTATTTTACAGATATTCATATTTCAAGCAAGAGTTGCCAAGTTATCTTGTAAAGACTCAGTGGTATAAATACAGTGATATATAGTTTCAGTCCGTAGATGATCATTATCCTGCTTTATGCTGCAGCTGTGAGTAATGTGTTATACTCATACATCACACTTACAAAAGAGACCAGTACTCTTAGCCAAGGTGTAAGTTTTGTTTCCTCGTGCGTTTTTATGAATGTATATAATTTTGATTTTAATGTACTCTAACATTATCGTGTATGTTATATTTTTGTTAAAATCTGCATATTTTGAGGGAGGTATTTATGCCCTATAGAGAATGAATGCTCTGGAGAAGATTGCACGTTAAAGGAGAATGTAAATAAAGATTTGAAGGGGATAATGTGAAGAAAAGCATAAAGGATTGTCTAGACTTAAAAATCTATTTAAGACACTGTAATGAGATCCAGAGGATCACTCATACATCATTTATGTATGAAGATTATTTCCTCTTGTATTTGTTCTGCATTTTCCCTAACATGCAGGAAAATGCATCCTGTAGGTTATGCATTCTAGTTTTCCTCTGTGACAACTTCCACAAACATCTGTTTGAGATCTGACACTGTTTCAGTTTGAACTGCAGTACAATAGAGGAAAGCTGTGTCTGTTGGGAGATGCAATGATAAAGATGAACCAGTTTGCTTAGTGTAACCAAGAAGCAGATGTCCATGCCCTTTCCTCCTCCTTTCTAAGGCTTTTGGTATTTTATTCTCATGAGATCTAAACACAGCTACTGTTTTTTGTTTGGGGGAGGCGGGGAGAGTTGGTTATGAGCGCCTTACTTATTTTTTCTGACGTAGGTAATGTGTGATGCCTTTGAGTCCGCAGTGATGACATGGTTAGTCTGAGACAGATTTCAAAGTCTTTATTTTCCTCTCTGTTGCAGGAAAAAAAAGCTCAAGTTACTTTTAGATTTCTTACTGTTGTCATTCATTGCTCTTGATGTGTATCACCTCAGCCTTGTTCGAATGATGTTGACACTTCAGCTATGTATCTACATCTTGTAAGAATTTTCCTTCTGATTGTGGAACTTCAAACGAACAGAATTCTCTCAGAGCTGTAAGTTCTAGCTTTTCCCCATCTGTCAGTCTTCATTCACCAGAAACTTACTTGTTCAGTCTCTCACACTTGCTCTATAATAGTTCTATATTAAGAAAGCAGTTTAAGCTTTATCGGTGCCACCCAGAGTAGTTTGACACAGAGAGTAACATCACTTTTTCTGCCACACTCCTTTTGTTGCCAGCTTCCATTAGCACCAGCAGGATCCACTGCTTTGTTGTCTGTGCATGTGGTTGGAATGCATACCAGTATTTAATCAAGAAAACTGGCAAGTTTGATAGCTGAGCTCAGCGTGCCTTTGGAGGATGTTGAGTGATGTGTCCCATACTGGCTTGGAGAGAACTATTTTAAGCTCTCTTGATAAATGGAAGTTACTTGGGAGCTGGTGACTGAATCTTGCTGACTCCAACTGTGCTCACTTACTGGATGTCGTGGAATGGAATGATGGAAAAAAGACTATTGTTTTTGTCTTCAGTCTCACATAGGATGTCAGGCATCTTCATTTTTTACTTTTGCTGTGTTATCAAAGAGAATCTCTTGTATGAGTGTTGTACGTCTGAAAAGTGATTGGTAATTTTTAAAATGCTTCAGTGATGATTCAGTGCTATTCTTTACAGCTCAAGAGGTTTTCTTCCAAAGGTATCTGGGACTAATTCTTCAGGTTGGTTTGAATTTAAGCTGCACACTTCTGGAGGATGGAGGATTTCAAGTATCAAATTTCTGAGCTGTCATGTTCGTAAGTTTTATTGTGGTAGAGTTATCGTTAAGCAAATATTGGATCCTTCTCCTGGGCAAGCCTGGAGAGGCAAAGTAGTGAGCATTGATCCTAGTCCAGGAAAGTGGCTCTTGGTGAACAACAGAACTAAAACAAATTCCTTTTTTTTTTTCAAAGACTTTAAAGCATCTTCCTTGGTGAGAAAGAACAAATCTTGTGCATGTGAGTGAGTCCAGATGACTGCTTTTATTTAAATATAGAGAAGGTACCATCATCCTAGTACCTTTTGCTATGACTTTTTTCTGATTTCTTATCTTTACTTTGAAGTGGATACTTTTGGAGCAAGACCATAACATTCTCCTTGTGAATGAAGTCTTTTATTTTCTATTGCAAAAAGAATGAGTATGTGCTTATCATATTTTAAAAGCGTTTAAGGTATTGAATTATTTCCTAGTGATGTTTTTGTAGTATAACAACTTAATGAACAGATTTTTTTTAAATATTAAAACTGATTATCCATGTGTGGTTAATAATATTGAAGGTGTACGAAAGAACTAATTGTAAACTTGTACATCTAATTTGACTCTGATGCAGAATGTTATTTTAATTTACAGGGAGTTGTTATGAAATATGCACTGAAACATTACCCTACTGAGGTATTTGAGAATTAAAGACCAGGCAACCTGCCTTTCTTTTGTAATTAGATACTGGATTACATGTCGGGTAAGACACTTAGTCCTTTGAAGACTAAAGTTTTCTACCTCCAAAGAGCACACAAATTATTTTTCTCCAACAAATTATTATTTTGCAAAAATCATTGAGAGGTTTTATCTTCTACTTCAGTCTTCATCTGTTTCTGTACTCCACGTTGTTTTAGATTGCTTTTGAGCATTAGACCATTAACTGGAGAGCTCTTCACTGATTTACACAGCTGGTGATGACTTTTGGAGCTGCATATACAGAGCATGCTTTAACTTGCAGTCTCTAGCTCCGCTCACTTGATTGCAGTAAATTTCCCACCAGGAAGGGAATTTTTTAGGCAAGATACCTGAAAAAGTATCAGGTAAAAGATAGAAGAGTTAGGGCTTGATTTAAGTGAGGCTTCTCACATCACGCTTTGTTCTTCCTTCTGCTTTTGCTCGCCTGTGTGCTGCTGAATTTCTGTGGAGTACTTTTCAGAAAGACAGATCTCTGGAATAAAGAGTGGAATTTTTTTGTCCATTTGTTTATATGAGCTTTAAGTTACAGATATTTTTCCAAAATTACAACTAAGTCTCCAAAAGTTCTTTACAGGACAATCTTGAAAGCATAAGGGAACTAGGTTGTTTTCTTATCTGGAGACCAATCTGAAGTTCTGAACCTTTATGGTTACAGGATAGTATGATTGCTTTGAAGCAGGAGCAACAGACTGCTTATCTATCTGTATCAGTCTGCCAAGAACCTGTTGTTTTTTTGGTATCCCCTTTCTTCCAGTACTGACATGAAGTATATTTTTCTGGTAGATTTTGATGCCTTGCACTCGGCTGTGTAATATGTTTTATGTAAAAGGAAACTAAACTTTGGCCTTCCAAAGATGAGATATCTTTTTTAATAAGTTTCTTGATATACAAGGATTTGTAGAAGCTAACATCATATATGAGATGCAGCTGGTATTCATTTTATTACTGAAGTTAGTTTCTGTGGTTTTGTTTCTAATTGTTTATTCAGAAGAAAAGGTAGTGGGAGCTGTTGTCTTCAGAAGGAAGGTTTGGTTTTGGTTTTGGCCATAAGTGTGACTGTGCAAGGGATATGGCAGTAAAGCTTCTGCCTTCTTTAAAGAAAAGGGAGCCTAACCATAAGCTTTCCTGATCAATGTTATCTTACTGCTAAGGTCCATGAGTATTTCAGGAGTTTGTTTGTTTGTTTGTTTGTTTCCCATTTCATTATTTGGAAGCCAAAATTGGTAGGTACATCTCTGCTAATAGGATCAAACTGGGAGCCTCTAACAACTAAATTAGCTTTCCCTCACAGTGTAATTGGTAAAGATACTTCACAGGCCCTTTAACACTTGAGGTGCCACATTGCATCTTTGAAAATTTCCGTGGTAAATATTATCGGAACTCCCATTTTCTCTTATTTTACGTTAGTCAGACTGTACATCTCAAATGGTTTCATGTGGATTTAATAAATATAGTTGGATAGCTGGTGGGTATCCGGAATAGTTTTCTCTGCAATCTACCACGTGCTCCAAACACACTCACAGATTAATAACCAACAGCATCAGTGCTTTTTGAAAAGAGAATATGATATCATAGGATAATAGGACATTACACTGGGTGTCCTGTAGTTCCATGTTACATTGTAGAAACCTTGATGCCCTTTTATTCTCATCCCATCCTGTTCCTTACTGCTAGTGGTACTGTAAATGCTGGGCACAAACATTTTATTGATGCGCATAAGAGATTCCTAAAAGTTTAGAATAGTAAATAATGCGTTTTCAATGTGTTTTTTTTTCTTTTTCCTCTATTAGTGACCTAGACATGTTGCCTAATTGAATAAGATGCTAAGAGTTTCTTGTGCAAAGAAGAAATATATGCAGAGAAGATTGCCATGATTAGTTTTAGATAATTTACTTCAGCTTTCCTGAGGAGGAGCTCCCTGTACTTCCGGACCAAATTTTATAACAGTTAGGAGTCATGAAGCTCAGAATGAATTTGAAGAGAAGCTTAGTGGAGCATTGAGCACTGCCTTTAATTTTCATCATTCGGAACTCTCATTTGTTAGATGGTGTGATAGGTCTTGATTATTCTTGGCAATAACAGTCTCACTGTCTCATCTGTTGTTTTGTGTGTGTGTTCTTGTTTTCTCTCTTCTTTTTGAAAATAAGAGGCTATATCTGGCATTTCCCATATTCTTATGCAGATGCTTTTGTAATATTTCCTTTTTTGCATTTGCAGTTTTGAGTGCGGGTCACAAGAAAACAGGTTCCTGCAGTTGAAGTGTTAGTCTGGAAAGAGCTTATTTCAGAACACAAAGCCTACTTTTTAATAGTGTTCCTATCTTCTTGTCCTCTTAAGAGCACAACTTCACTAGTACCACTCATTTGAAAAACAATGCACTGATTTCTTTGAGTTTGTTTGTTGTTATGCTGTTATCTCGGGCTAGTGAATGACAGATTTTAAGAAGTGATACAGGAGCTTGATTGGCATTGCATGGATGATGTAAACTCTCCTTTTCTGCATGTCTGGGGTGTGGAGGTGATTCTTCCCATCATACATGATGCTCAGGCATGCTGGTCGATAAATGTACCACAAAGCTGCTTGCACTCTAGGGCACTCAACATTCGTTGAGTGCAGGGATTGCCTTTCATGTAATGTAGGCTCAGGAAGGCTATTAGGCTTCAATTTCTCCACAGCGTGAGCTTCACCCATTTATACCAAAACCCCACGTTGATGTTTAAATAATCAGCTGTTCAACAGAAAATACACTGAAGAGGTAAAGGTTCTGTCTTGCATACGTACAGGGATTCTGTCATGTTGACCAGGCAAAATAGTTAGGTATTTAAGGCAGAATGAGATTTGTAAAACAGTCTTCTTTCTGTCACTTGAGGGCATGATATTGTAGGTATGCTCACAAATGGAAAGTTTGCCCTGAAGCACAAAAAAAAAATGAAAGCACGTCCATTCACTCAAATAGTAATGTGAGTGTCCTTTGCTGATAGTGTGGAGTTAGAAGTAAAAGCCTAAGTCCTGGCCTTCTTCCATCTACTGAAGTAATGGCTTAAAAAAAAAGAAGTAATCCTTCATTATCTAATTTTGAATTTCCACGTTGATTTCTGCAGCATGTGTTATGAAATGGCAGATTTCCATCTTATTTTCAATTCCCATTTTGCCTTAAAATACTAGTGACTGTTTTATGGGCTGGAAGGGGTAACATGACTTGCTGAGGACCATTTCAAGGTGGCTGCTTGCCCACTCCTCCTGCCAAAAATAGTG
Source organism: Meleagris gallopavo (assembly GCF_905368555.1). Taxonomy (NCBI): domain Eukaryota; kingdom Metazoa; phylum Chordata; class Aves; order Galliformes; family Phasianidae; genus Meleagris; species Meleagris gallopavo. The sequence continues at coordinate 30,917,400 of NC_139405.1, read as the reverse complement.
AAATCATTGTTCCCTCTCCCAATGCTGAGATGATGAAAGCCAGATTAACTTCCTTAAAAATCCTGCTTTGTGTTCGTAGAGCAGTGATACCTTTCTTTTAATCTCTGTGGAGTGCCTGTACTTGAGAATTAGCTTTAATTATACTTAATGATTTAGGAATTCAAAAGGGGGTAAATATGTATTCTGATTTCTAATAATACACTTAGAGCATGCCAGTGTGAGTGTGCAACAAATGAATGGGCCTAAAAATAGAGTTGCTGTGTAAATCTAAGAATTTGGTCATATCCAAAAGCAAGCACACTTAACATGGAGCGATAGGCAAGCTTGCACCTCATTTTATTTGATTTTATTTTTCAATAACATTTTTGTCCACAGGCCATTTAAATCATGGAATTTCTCTCAAGGAGAACATTTTTCTTACTTTCTTAGTTAAGAGGATGATTAATTTGACATTTTTAGCTTACGACTAATATTAAATTGATTTCATTAAATCTACTTCAAATAGAAATTTTCTTCTCTTTTCATATTAAATGCCATAGCAAAGAGAAGTAATGCCACCTATTTGTTTCCATGGAACTACAACAGATACAAAGAACACAATAAAACTATTTTGATAGAGCACGTTCACAGCCACAACTCATTCTTTTTCAACATGGTCACCACCAATAGCCATGCATTTTTGCCAGCCATTGACAAGTGAATGCATGCTGCCCTTATCAAAATCTGCACCAGCAAAGGTGACCCACTTTCACAGCTGCTGTGACAGCATCATTGCTAGGAAAATGTTGCGCATGCAGTCCATCTTTCACCAGCCCAAACAGGTGTAAGTCAGGAGGTGCCAAATTTGGACTTAAAATGTGTGTGGTAGGACAGTTCAGCCAAAATAGGCATCATGCTCCACAGTGTGCAAGCTGGTATGAGGCCTGGCATTACTATTTTTCCCACACAGAGAAATTCAGTGATATACCTATACTTCATATGTACTTCCATGTCTGACTGTCCCTCTGCTGTCATCTGTCACATGGCAACAAAATGTAACTGAATATTGGTGGGAAGGTTCAACCTCTACAGCCACACCACCACCAGCAGCCTCCGATGTCATGGGCCAATGTAATAACATAGAAGGCATTACTTTTGGAGCAGCCTTCATATTAATAATGAAACTTTTTTCATCCTCTGTCCGGGTATAAAAACTTAATTCTCATGCATTCTCTGAATGTCTTCTGTATAAAACTTTTCTTCTATCTTCCCTGTATTTCCTTGCTTTATCTGGGTTTGTATCGTTTTATGTTGATTCTGTAACTTTACCTTGATGCTTCTTATACTTGTTTTCTAGGTTTGGATGCAAACATCATTTGGTCACAGCTTTATCATTTGCTTACTTTTCTGCATGTTTCATTGTTTTAAAGGATTGGTACTGGGGGAAATGTGTGGACCTTTGTGAGTGCAGTGGGACTGGATCCATTGGCAGTAGGAATTTCCTCTGTGCAGTATTAATTAATAGCAGAGAATGGTGTCTTTCATGGATTCTGTTCCCATGGGACATGAGTGTAGCATGGAAATAGCACTATTTCTAATGTTGTGGTTCTAGTAATCATGCTTACAAAGCTGCTTCCCTTGCATATCTTTCATATCTGTTGTGTATCCCTTGTATGTCTGCCATATCTTGCCTCTTCAAAACAGGAAATAGTCAGTTGCGTTTGCTCAGCTGTACATACTGGCTTCATGCAACACTGCCTCATGCTTTTCTGGCAAAGCTTTGTTTTCTGGGTTCATTGATGTATTCATAACAAGTTTTTTAAGTGAATAATGTTATTCAATTTCCCTTGTAAATAAAACCTTCCTGAAAAAATCTATCTTCACCAAAATCAAATATGCTTTAAAAATAAATGAAGCAGAACTCCTTAAGAGCAGTGGGCTGCCCTCTGAGCAGCATTCCTGCCCAGACTCCAGGTGACAGACCAACTAGCTTGAACAATGCATCTTGCTTCTTGGAGTTGAAATGCACAACTTCCCTTTCCTGCAGCAGTTAACCTGTTATTTTTTCCTAATTTCCTAGAGTAGATGTGTGAGCACTGCAGTGCTGGCGCAGGCCATGCTTGTCAGCCTGTTATTTCTATCGCCAATAGTGGGCAGTAACAGTTGCCTGTGGGAGAGCATAGCAGTGGAGCTGACCTGTTAACTGCTGTGCTGCTAACGCTGTTGTGTGGCCAGGGCTTGTGTCACCTCATTTATGAGTCCTTGGTGCCCTCTTCTTACATTCTTACATGAATTTACCCAATTACTTCTGGAGCTGTAATAATATTTCTGCCCCAGCATTTATTGCTAAATCCAAATTTAGCAATTTCATCCAAAAAAGCCTAATTGTGGAGCATTGTGTAACACATCCTGATCTTCTTTTACAATTTGCAGTCTTCTCATGGCATGCCAAGTTGTTTTGATGTGTAGATCGGGTTTTCTTTACCACTGATCATTTCAAAAAACTTTATCATTTGCTTCTTTAGTCTCTGGGGCTGCAAGGTCTTCATTCGTTTCATTTGAGGTAGTACAGAAGCTCTCATGCTGTACCTTCAGTTTTTCAGTTGCCTTTTATCCCTTTTCCAGTTCCGTGCTGTCTTCTTGAGACATCTGTTGAAGTCACACTATTGTTTGAATGCCATTTCAATAAGTAATTTCTAATTTCTTCCAATTTTCTCATATTTGGTCTATTTCTTCTTTCTTTTTTTTTTTTTTTTTTTTTTGACTGCTACTGCTGACACCATAGGAACAAGGTGCTTTGAAGAAGGCTGAATTTGAATAATAATCATCATCATGAACTTGGAGCCTGCACATGTTAGGAGACCTACCATTACTGCGTTGTTTCACTCTGCTCTGATACAGGGTTTGTAACTCCTGAGCTGGAAGTGAGCTTCCAGCATGAGGCTTATCCCCCTCCTCCTGCTGCAAAGGGACTCATCTCATCTGATGCCCTTTTTTTTTTTTTTTCTGATGATCAAAAATGGTACCATGAAAATGTTTATGCCATTCTTATATATGGAAAAGCAAAGAAAAAGTCAGAGTAATTAGATGATTACAAGATGACAATGTTTAGAAAGCTTTTATTTTTGCCCTAAGGTTAATGTTTCCTTTAAGTTATCCGATTTTGAAATATTCTGCAGGCAATCTTTTTTTCTGTCAAAATGTAACAGAACATAGGGTGCTAATTAGGCCTATCATAAAAGAGGCTTGCCCTGGGTTGATTGTGAAACAGAAAATCAAGAGGCAGCAGAGCATGACGTATTTGGAACTGACACTATTGCCTGCAGCATGGACTGCATTCATAGATCGTATGTTTGAAAAGATGCAATAAAGGGGGCTGAGGAGCGCCTGCACTTGTAAAATCTGTAGGAAAAGGAAGTGGGGCCCTCCTGGAAGCACCGTGTCTGACATGGATGTCTGGCAGTTCTGCGGTTGCAAGGCTGTATGAAGGTTTTAACTGAAAATACAAAATCAGTGTTTTTTTGTGTGGCTTTTTTGAGGAGTGTTATTTTTTTGCTGCTGAAAATCTTTAATAGGAGAAGGAGAATCCTGAAAAACTTAATTTAAACACAGCTTTGCATTTTAGGTGTCTGAATAATCTGCTAAGTGCACCCTCAGTAATTATAAGGCGTATTTTAGGAATGGTATAAAGTTGAAAGAATCTCTAAGTGATGTGAAGGTTAAAAAAAATACATCAGTGGCAGATGTGTGTTGTACTGCAGTTATGATCTTAACATTGAGCTTAGAGGTTTTTAATAAGAGAAATGATAATAACCTTATTTACTTTCATCTTTTTAAATTGAGGAGACCAATGTCTTTTAAACTTTGTTACTGTTTTTAAAAAAAAAAAATCTGTTCCTTGGAGTGCAAAAGTGTTCTTCTGTGGTTGGATTGTTTGGTTTTGTTGGTAATCGGATTTTTTGTCGGTTTGTTTTTGCTAGGGAGATTTGAATGCACTATAGTAAACCTTGAGCCTTTATGCCTGATGTAAATAGAAGAGTTATAATAGAGTTGTTTTGTGTAAATATTGGTACCTTTCTTTCATATTAGTTGAAATGGAGGCAGAGTTTTTATTTCTGGACAGAAAGGTAAAGGACAAATACTTTTTGTCTTTCTAGGAAGATGTGAAGTCGAATAGGGGAAAAGTAGATCCAAATCAACTGAGGAAATCAGACACAGAGGAGGCTCTTGGGTCTCTGGAAACTGCCCCATACAAGAAGCAAAGTTCTTGGCATGGGAGATGAGAATGTTACTGTAAAATCAGAATTCAAATTGTCATGGATTATAAAAGTCGGTCAAGTTTTAATCTGTTTTTTCTCCTCTCAGTCTATAAAATGCAAGCCATACTATTTGCAGGAATTTTAGGTTTAACCTCATATTTCTTGTTTCTAGTCTGTGCATTCTGTACAGAATGCTCTTTTCCTTTCTGTTATTTCCTTTTAACATGTCTGTATATCTCATGGCTGCTGTGGGAACTGCAGGAAGTTGGATAGAGTGCCTGGTGCCAACACAGCCTTTTTTCCTTCAGCAGTGGCAACAGGATATATTTTCCTTGTACTATAAAGCGAGGTTTGGAAGGTTTGTTTTTTGGGTTTTTTTTTAGGTGGTGGTTTCACAGGTGTCTGTTTTGCCTTGTTTTACATTACATTTACAAGCACTTTGGGGTAGAAATTCCTGTTTTAGTCATAGTGAGAATTGCAGTGGGAATACCTTCATATTAGATCCCTATAAAGCATAACTTGTCATCATTTTCTTAGAAATTATTCTTCTCTATTTCTTCAATCTACTGTAAAGTGTGAACATTTTTAATATGGTGCATATACTATACTAATCATTTCTTTTATTGTAAAATAAATATGTTTATTCTTTGTATTGTGTTTTAAATGTCCAATACAATGGAAATAAGCTTTATAATCTTACTCATACCCAGTTAAGTTGTACTGAGGTTGTTAAATGAATTGCAGAAAAATTTATTGCTGCTCAGTATTATCTATTTAATGGGCCATTAGGCTTGGCTATTCTTTGTTTGAATATTGTGTAATATTAAAAGAAAGCAAATGCATTAGAGTCACGGGGGCATTATCTTGTTACAGATACTTACATAATTCGAGGCAGTACCTTGATCCTATGAAGCTACCTGTCCTCCTCACTTGCTTTTTCATATATTGAGGTTGTAATTGCATATAGGTAGCCTTAGGCCCTCTTAAGAAGTAGAGCTGTACCTGTGATGCATAAATACATGTGGAAGGCAATCCAAATCTCTTAAAATCACACATAGTTTTTGAACCTAAATGAGTTATTTTCCAGGAATAGCTGGATTGTGTTTAGAACTCTTCAGTGATGTGGTAGGTGCTTTCATATCTCACAACCTTTTGGTATTTGTGAAAGATGGGCATTTTCCAAAGACAGATGCTCAGTACCTTCGTGGAGACTTCTTAAAACCGCTTCAGTTTCTTCACCCCTCCACCAGCCCCCAGTCAGAACTGCTCACTGCTGAGGTACGAGGGAAGCTTGGTTTTATGTATTGCCATTTTTGACCTATTTTTAGACTTCTTTGCCTTTCAAAATTGCAAATACTGCAGCAGGAGTCTAACAGATATTTGTGATTATTGGATAATATTTTTGGTGCTGGAATAGCAGAGAATCCTGGGTAATGTATCCATCTGTCATTTATTACAAAGCAAAGAATTTCAATCTCCTGTTTTCATTTTCTTAGGAATGCAGTGTATTTGGTGTTTGGTATGCTCATGTATGTGCCCATGTAACTTAAATGCTGTTTGTGCTGCCTTATACAACTGAAGCACCCATATAAAAATAATTCTGATATATTTAAGATGTACTAATACTATTCAAATTATAGCATCTCTATGAGCAAAACTACTTATTTTTATTTTCTGATGTGTAGAAAAGAAAATCCAACACAAGAAGATGCTGTATTTAACATCAATAAAATGTTACTGTAAACTTGTATTGCCCAATTCAGTAAGACAGAAGTTCCGTGTGTTCCCAAGGTACAGCATGCTGCAGCAGAAGTGGCTTACTTGTAACACTTGTTATTCACTGATGTTTATATTTGCTTAAAAACCAAATTGCTGTGATTATGGGCAGAGAGGTACAGGTACTTAAGGATGGAAATCTAAAGGTACCGTTGCTTCTATTCGATGGAAATGGGATTTCTTAATTTTCAGATGTGCATTGTATATTTTTCTCTGCAATACTACGTGGAGAAAATTTGATTCCTTTTAATTTTGGTTCCCTTAAAGGACTTAAATACAGGATCTAAATGACTTTTTTTTTTTTTTTTTTTAAGGAGCCATATAATTTGTATTTCTGAAGTACTCTCCCATCTACGTAGCTAATGATATCTAAAGGAAAGACATATATCTCATAGATCCCAGCTAACTTAGTATGTTGCAAACTCTAGGAGCAATGAAGATGATGCTGGAGCCCAAGTGCTCCAGGCTGACCATAGAGGCTCTGCTGTGCTCTGTGTCACTCCTGGGAGATTCTGTGGCCACATGAGTGCATGTTGCTGGTCCAGGCAGCAAAAGGTGGACACAGCAGCAGGGCTGGGCCAGGTGGCTCCTTTACAGAGAAGCATTGTGTTCTCCTAGTGGCTTAAGCATGGTGACTTAAAAATGGAGCATAATCCACTTGGGAACTTCTAATTATAAGTAAATGTCGAGATTGTTAAAATGCTTGAGTCATCTTATTTCAGAAAGCAGATGCTGCAGTCAGTTTGGCATCTCTTTCAACTGAAAATAAAGGAGGCGCAAGAAATAGAAGAACTGCCCAATAAATATAATCAACAGCAGTTTGCCGATATTGAGCTCTTTACAGCAAGTTTTATACTTACCCAGATATCCAGTTCTCAAGAGAGAAAATTTTCCTCTCTGTTTCGTTTTACACTGGGGACTACTGGGAATTCTTTTCTGGTATTTTGGACAAGCATACTTGCACAGATCATAATCTTTACTAAGTATAATGAACAAAAGTAATGTAAGACACAATGATAACTAGGAATTGAGATAGAAGAGTCTAGAAGGCAATATTTTAAAAACGGTGATAAACATGGAAGTAAAAAAGAAAAATAAAAAATGATAGCTGTTCCCTAAAAGTAGAGTGTTTAAATTGAATCCAAGCAAATGTTTTCATTTGCTTCACAAGGGAACAATTGCAAAGCAGTGTAAGCTAGTTGAATCTGATAAAAACATAAATTCTGTCCTTTCTTCCTAGAAGACATTTCTATGTTAAAGATAATGTCAGTTCAGTTTCTCTCAGAGCAGTGAATTTGAACGTAACTCCATCCAGGCAAGGAGGAGAGAGCAAACAGGCACTGAAGGATTTGAAATGATGTTTTCTGGCCTTGTGAAAATTTGTTGGTTAAATTAAAGAAAGAGCAAAGCTTTCCAGGAGTGAGCTGCTGTGGTTACCAAAAGGTTGGGGTTTATCCTTCCTCCAGCTGTCTCATAGCAGACTGCTGTTGTTTATATGGTCTCAGCACTGCAGGCTGGAGGTGGACTTCGAGGAGGGATAGACCAGGGCATTTTATCTCATCTCTTTGTTTTCCCCTCACGCTTTTTCTCCAGGAGCCCAGATGCACCAGCCCTTCACACAGACCTCTTCAACTCAGACCTGTTCTTGTTTCTTTAGTGAGCATTTTACACGTTTGAGGGATTTTTCAGTGGGGCAGTCTTTATTCACTACAGGGTAGGCTGTGAGCATGAAGGAATGAACGTGTGTTTTTTATATATATTATGGCAAATAGGAAGGTGATTTTTTTCAATCGCCAGTGTTTAAATTCACTGAGGTTTGATTTAAGTATGATATATTTAAGCACAGGGTGTTTTCAGAGCTGTGATACCAGACCTGACACATTAATGCTTTGTTTCAGTAAATCTTCCTTCTGTTCAACCAAAAAAATTTTTGCCCAGTCAAGTGTTTGGGGTGTTTCAGTAGTTTCAAAATACAGATAGCAAACTCTTGATCAAAGAAGAGAGAAGTCCAGCTGAAAACTTGGATAAACTCGCTTGTTGAATTTTAGATGGCTATTTATCCTGACCCATCATGCTGCATTTAGTGCTAAGGGATTGGTAATGGGACGTGAAAGTTTGTGATATGCTTTAGCTTGGAGGGTGAGATGTGCTAAATGAAACATTAAAGTTATTCTGTGCTTCATTCTGTCCTAATGCAAGTTGTCAGTTAATTTGTGTGTGTGTGTGTTGGAAAATGCAGAAATGTATTTTATCAAACTCAGTCATTTGTAAACACTTTGAACTAGAGCAATGGCTTTTTTTCTGCGGTTAGGTTAAAAATAGTATGTCCTGGGGACAGAGGAAGCAGCTGTGTTAAAGTATCTGAGTATTGCTACATTTTCAGGATTTCTATTAATGATACAAAGTCAGTTGAAATGACATCCATTGCATATTTGTCCAGGCAAGCAGAAAAGAAAAATAAACAATGTGGCGCTAGAGAATCCATTAGAACCATGAGTGCCTCTGCATGTCTTTCCTACTTAGAAGAGCTGATACCTATGTACTGCCTCAGTTACTTCTATCATTCTGCGCAACATTAGGACAGTGAACTTTGCCTTCTAGTATATATTCTTATTCATCCGTACTGGCTTGTAGTTCACAAGTGTGCAGATAAAATATGCATCCTTTTCAAATAGTGCATGCTCTGAAGAATGCGTAATTGTTTTTTAAGATGATGTTAACATGGAAAGGAGAAAAGCTAGACCTCTGAGCTGATAAACTCATTTATTTCATGACTATAAATATTCCTGCAGTAATGCAGAAAAATTTTCCCAAAGGAGAAGGTAACTATAGATAAAAATTGATGATATTTAAGTCTTTCTTTATTAATGCTTATGCTATTAGAATACCAAATGCTGCAGTGTTACAGTATATAGCTTTTCACTTTGTCTTGGAGTAAAAGGTTAGAATTTCTTCCGTATAGATGTTTGTTTGCCATCTCAGCCAGCATACACCATGAGCCATGTTTGAGTAATAAGCTTCCAGAAAAGAATTGTTTGTGTGGTAATCTACTGTGTATTCATTAGCACTTTTTCTTTTGTTTTCTAGGTATCTTTCCAGTTTATTCTGGACAAGTCAATTAAAACTTAACATAAATTTTAAATGGCTGTTACAAAATACCATGTTATATAACTGTCATTAACATTTTAATTAGTTTTCTATAGTTTTAGTAATAAGTGTAAATTGTTTTTCCTCCTAGTTTTGGATATGGCCCGACATGTCCCTCTCTACCGAGCTCTGTTAGAATTACTCCGTGCTATTGCATCTTGCACGTCAATGGTGCCGTTACTGCTTCCTCTGTCTGGAGAAAATAGTGAAGAGGAAGAAGAACAGTTGGAGTCACAAGCTTCCGTTGGGACCTTGTTGGCTAAAATGAAGACCTGTGTAGATACCTATACCAACCGATTGAGGTAATTGTTCTTATTATCACAGCCATTATGCCATTGTCCAGACTAAGAACATGCTATCTGCTTGATGTACATTTGTCTTTACTGTGTATATATTCTAATTTATTATGTTACTTACTAGAATTTTTTTTCCATGACACAAATAAGTTAGTGGGTTTCATTCTTCTTATGGAAAGGGGACTGCTGCTTAAGAGTCTAGGAGCTTCAAATTTCAAATTTCTTTCTTCAGTGAGGACTTTACATTTCCTGCTGTCAGTCTGAAAGCAAGAGCATCCTTGGAAGCTCTTAAACACGCCCATTCTGTAAAGGGCAGGATTGAGGAGGATTAAACAAGATGGTATTTTTTACCAGAAATATCCCAGGTTTCTTCTATGTGGTACTGTGGCCCTTTATCCATTGAGTAAGGATTCCTCAGTGGATACCTGTTGAGTAAGGATTCCTCAGTAGATTGTCTGTCAGAGGCCAACTGGTTAGTAGAGAAGCCCTTTTGGGGTCTGTCAGGAAGCAAAAGATTAAGAAGGCAAAAGACTTAGTTGTTATTTGAGTGAGAATTCTACTATGTACTGCAAGCCTAAGATAACTGAAGGTTTTTGAGTAGCATTATCTGTTGGCACTACGTATGTAAAGAATGCTTCTGCACACGGTGATTCTACAACAGTTAATCTTTCCATTAACACGAGCTTTAGTGGTGAGCCGGTATGCTGAAGATGATTTGAAATCACAAATGAATGCCCTGGAGCCGTCTTTGCCGGGTTTCAAGGTCTTCTACCCTTTTCCAAGAAACTCCACACTTGACAGTTCTTGTCAAACACTCCTGCAGTCTGACAGAGCCATTAGCAAACAAATGGAAAAGTGTCCAAATATCCCTTCTCTGCAGTGATGCTATCTGGCTGCGTGAGGCTTGCAGTATAAAGCCATACAGGCTTGTTCTGTGCACCGTCCAGAGTTCAGGGGACTTCTTAAGGAAAGTTATGCAGCCAAGTCATAAATGACAGCTTGTTTCAGTAAGACCAGTCTCTTGGTACCTCCCTTTATTATTGCCTTTTTAAAAAGCCAGTAATAAATACAGATTTTTCCACAGAATGTGTGAACCCAGGCTAATTGGTAGCTGCATTTTTTCTTGATGATTCTGGTATATTCCATAGTTACATGGCAGTTTTGCTTTGTCAGACCTGGTATTATTGTCCTATTATCTGTCCCAGGCTGGTTGGGTCATGAATCTTTGACAACAATAAGGTTTAGACCAGCAGTCTTTTTCCTGTTCTGTTCAGTAACAACCAATGCCTGTATTGCTAAATTGTTTTTCCCTTTCTGAATTCACTCTTTTGACAAAGAAGAACTGCATGTTTTGGATAAATATAATGCCATTTTGTATAATTCTTACAGCCCAAACAACTTAGTTTTGTCTTTCTTCTGGTTCTTTGCGGTTTCTGGCTGTTCTGTTTCAAAGACCAAGCCATCTTCTCAGAGCAATTCTGAGTGATCAGATGAATTTGATCTTTGATTCTCACACTCTGCAGAATTATGGCTTATCTTCTGAAACTCTACTGTCACTGAATCTAACTGCTGATTTACACGAAAGGTTGCACTTTTGCTATGGCTCACCAGGCAAGAAACAAGTGTGAGAAGACTTTGTTTAAATCAGTTGACCAAATACGTTGGTGCTGCATGTGTTTGTTGCTTGAAGGGAACAGTCGCTGGACTGGCATTCACAGAAACAAGGAGCTCCTGCATGCTTCCCAGTGCCTCTGGCAGGTGCTGGACTTGGTACAGGTTTCACAACCAACTTTTCATCTGTTTCTGGATGTCTCCAACCTTTCTGGTTTCCAGATCTGAGGATTTGAGTGTGGGGGTTTTTTTGTGATGGTTGAATCAGCTTTTTATGCCTTGACTGAGGGAAGTGAGAGAACTGAAAGGCAAATGCTGCAATTCAGATTCCCATTCTTAATCTCTTAATAATTTTCTGCCACCAGCAGTTAAGAGGTTTCTTAGGTTCTCGTCAGTTGCTTCCAATATGAAGTTGGCTCATTAAGAAACAATATTCATATTTGCCTGAAAAAATGTAATGACCTCCCTAAGCATATGCTGAAATATCATGAGATGGAGATAAATACAATATCTGAAATATGTAAAGAAAATATGTTAAATATTTTCTCCTGTTATAAACTGAGAACACTTGCCAGTCAGTACTTGAAATTTTGAGCAGGAATCCCATTATTTGGAATAATTTCTAGTAGTTGCTGATGGGCTTAATTTCTTGTGAATTTCTCTTCTCCTTTTTAACTTAGCTTTCTAGTCTTGCATATCAAGCATGGAGTACCACAGTGTGATTTTCTTGTTGACTTAATGCAAGAGAAAGAGAGTAGTATTACTTTATATTTGATACCTATCCGAGAACTTCCCACTTTTGTGGCAGTCGTAGGAAGATCACAGTCTATGTAATCCTCTTAAAATAGGAAAGAAAATTGTACTTGTCTTCTGAGTAATTTGTTTCCAGTATAAATACTTTCTTGTTTTATTAGTCTGGGCATCTGTTGGGTAGTCTCAGATTTAATGGGCATGGAAACCTGTGCCTTCTCATGTTATTTCCCTAAGTTGAAGTCTAAAATGATTGTCTGTGAGAATGGCACTTGACCCTTACTCTCATAAACTCTTTTTCATTTTGATAAAATAAAACATGGTATTAATAGTTCTTCTTAGGATCTGAAAATAAAGAATAATTCTTCGGGCATAGAATTATTATCAGTATTAATAACTGATGAATTTTTTTTTTAATTGTAATTGGTTCTGTTATATTATCTTATATGCCTTTTGCTCATAGGTTTAAGCATAATACTGTTTGTCTTTAAAGCTGCGTATAAACAGGAATGAAAATACCAACAGCCTGGACAGCCTGGAATCATTGGAGTGGAAGGTTTTTGTTCTCAGCCTTTTAGCTGAAGGTTTGCCAGCAATATAAGCAAGTGTTGGCATGAATTACTTAAATGGGACAATCTGCTGTCCTTCTTAGGTCAAATGCCATAAGAACAACATAATTATGGGATCTGCTTTCAAAGACAACATTTTCCTATAACTGAACAGCAGTTCTACTTGCATGTCTACCAAATGTCACTTCCATGTTGGAACATGACTTCCATCCAAAATTCAAGGGGAACAGTTTGGTTTGGGGTTCCAGTTAGCATTCAGTTTCATTATCTTCAAATGCCATAGTACTGAATTGAAAAGTCAAGAACCTTCTGGATAATGGAGAAGGTTCTTGTTTAGGAATCAGCCCTTCTCATGACTGTTGGTCTGATAGGGAGGCAAAGCCATCACTAACTGCAGTGCTTCGGAGAGAGTTGTCCCTGGTATGAGTTTGAGACATTTTTTCTTCTTCTGTCCTCTGCTGCAGAGAACTCTGTGCAGCAAAGCAGGCATGTATCAACAGCCATTTACTTTGTGAAGGCTGTGGCAAATGCTTCAATTAGACAAAATAATCTGATGGCTAATTTGTGTAACATGGAATATAGCAAGCCTATGTCTAGAAACTCCTAACTAGAAATGCTTTTACTTTCCATGTCACCCAGGCCACCCAAGTGATAACTGCTTCAGGGAGGTCTGAATTCCTTAGTCTTACACACTTCTGTCATTTGTCATTCTGCTGCTAAGGGTTAATGCAGCACAGTTCCAGGATGGTCTCAAAGTATCTGACCCTGCCTGTCACATTGTTGTTAGAGCTCTTTGTTTTTTTTTGTTGTGTGAAGATGTTAGAATATAATCAGCTGAGCCTGCGGCATTTTCCCTGCTATAGCTTTTCAGTGCATTGACTGATATTTTGCAGACTTCTAAATGAAACGGTGCATTCTGCAAACAACAGTTTCCTTTCTAATCAAGTCCAAGAATTTGGGTGTAATTATTTAATTGTTCTTTTTTAAAAGACAAAACCACTGCCAGTTTCTTCTGGAGAACTCTCATGTTCAGGGTTCATGGTTGGTGACAGGGAGCAGTCCTGCAATCCTTGTAGGTTTGAAATCTTCAATTTACAGTCTGTAAATACAGTGCGTGGAGCCCTGAGGATGAGTGTGTAGAGCCATCTCAGAGGAGGCTACTAGGCTTTCTCAGTTTTATTTGCAAAGGCAGGTTCCCTTGCTTGTTTTGCCATATTTCAGGATATTGGTTTAAAAATCTGTGGGTTACTGGAAGGAACGTGCATCTATTTGGTGTCTGTGCAAACCTGCAGAAGGTGAGGGGGCATTAGAGCTGGGTGATAGCAAAATCTCATGGCAATTTAATCACAACTTATCCATTAGTATAAAATGGAGCAGAATTCTGTTCCAAGCAACATCTCTGCAGTACAGAATGGTTCACTGCTTTTATTTTGTGAATAATGTGATAAATGTATCATTCCATATTGTCACGTTTACCTCTAAGTACCTGGCATGAGTGAGTAACTCTAAGTATTGGCTTTAAAAATTAAAGTTGCCTTGGGAGTGTATCATTCATTATTCATTTAGCACGGCGTGAAAAGAAGGCTGTCATCTTCCAGCACAAGCTAAATTAATGGCTTAAATTATTAGCATGTACACTGCTGTCTTCTCTAGCAAATATATTAGTTACTGTCATCCTTTTAAATATGAGTTGACAGGATATTGTCCACTTTTCCTTCAGTGGGTGAAAAACTGCAAGGCAAGTTTCTAAGTCCTAATTAAATATTTGGCTCTTCCTCAACTCTGAAAATTGTAACATTTAAACAAAGGTTTGGCCGGTATTAATTAACTGATGCATTTTGCTGCATACACAAAATCTTGGTGGAAAGAAATGTACAGCATAACGCAGACATTTAAATCTTTTCTAAAAATAGATAAGATATATATCAAAATAGTTAGATGATTGTATTTTTTATCTTAGTTTATTATTCGTGAGTATTACTGGTTCTTCAGATTCTTTAAAATAATGAAAAACTCAGAGCTTAGGATTGTGGTAACACTGCTAGTTTTTATGTGTGCATAAATGGATGTGCAGGCTGCTACAGTGCAGGAAGGATGGAAGGATCCTGCTGTATTTATCACTTCAATTTCAGTATGATTTCCTCATTCATCGTTTTTTGGGAGAGCATCTGCAATTCTTAGCAACTCCCTCTCCCCAGCTGGGATCTCTTTGGCCTTCTGAGACCTGTGTACGACACACAATATGGAGAGCTGCAGCTCTGAGTCCTGGCAGAGTTGCAGCAGCAGGATAGAGTGGAGATGGTACCAAGAAGGGAGGACAATGTTTCTGCAGCTAATAACTTGTTTTGCCCGTATTACACATGCTCACAGATGGGAGAATGCTCACCTAAGTGGTTTTTTTTTCATTAGGACACAAAATAATATCATGTGTTTGAGATTATATTAAGTTATAGATCTAGGGACCAAAAAATCATCTTTTGTATTGCTGTAAATTTGTCCTGGGAGCAATGCTGGCACTGCCTTGAAAGTCCTGCTTCTGACCCCCAAGATCAAACCCAACAGAATCTTGTTACAAGTATTTATTACTCAGGCTCCATGCAGGAGACCACTAGGCCTCAGCAGGCCACAAGATACTCTGGTACTTCTGTGTTTACTTCTGAGTGTACTGCGTCCTCCGTTCATCAGTTGCATGTGAACCCCATTCAGCTTTCCACAGAGCTTTACATTATGTTTGTTTCATGCCTTTTATAGCCATTTCAGGATGGAAATTGTTTATGTTCCTGGGTTTTCCATGCCAGGGAGTGTGAACATTCTTGTTGTTACCTTAGGAAGGTGGGTGCATGGACCAGATGCACACCTCCAGCAGCAGTTCCGGAGCTTTCATTCAAGATTTAACATTTTAGTGTACCTAATCTGTTTTTTAATTGCATTCATTTAATAGTCATAATGAACCATTTTATGAGATGTGATTTTTTGAAAGGGCTGCTGTGATCTTCTATTGTAAAATAAAAATCAGCTATAATAGTGCACTGACAATGAAGTTCAGTTCTGTCCCAGGAGGCAAGTGATGACAAAACTCTGTGAACTTCAAAAATTGCAATCAGTGTGAAAGTATATATCACTGGGGAGCCCTTGACAGACTTCACCATCTGGAGACTAGGGAATTGTTTGATTTACCATATGTTGATTGTAAATAAACTGCAAAACTAAAAATCACTCCAAGTAATATGTACATAACTGAATATGTATATAAGGTAGTCCTGAAGCAGCCTCAACTGTGCAGGATTAATCACAATAAGCTGATATTCTAATCTAGATACCAATAGATTTGAATCAAGTAAGGATAGGAAGGAAAAATGAGGAAAGAAGATTTTCTCCAAGATTTTTGTAGCAAAGAGTATAAGGGTTCCACACCAACAGCAAGCACTGCTAACTGGGTACACCTCTCCTGGAACTGCTGCCTGCTAGCGTGTCTGAGATGTCAGGTATCACCAAGGTTTAGGGAACTCAAATACACATATCAAACCTTAACACAAGCTATTTAAAAAATCTTGGCTTAGATTTCCACAAGGAGAAAGGCAGTGATAAGGATTTCAGATGGTGTAAATGGGAGAGGCAGCTGCTGTTTTTTAAACTGTTTCTTAAACTCTGAATTGCGCTATTTGCCTTCAGTGCATTCCTCCTGACTTAAAGGATCTGAAAGCTCAGAGTTGCTTGAAGTCATCAAAGGGCTAACAGCAGTTTGGATCAAGTCTGGAACACAGAAACTGTATCATGCTGCAGTGATGAATTTTGTTATTAATATGCTCTAGTGATGTTTTTATTTTATAAGGTATGGTGCAAAGACTTTTGTTATTGATGTAATCATCTCTTGAATACTTTAGAGATTAGTTATTTATGCATTATTTACAGCTAGTTCAAAATAAAGCATATTGTAACTGATATTTACTAAAATATATGTTTGGAATATCATAGCATTACATTGCTAATTCTTCTTGCTAAGGTAGCTTTGTTTTGCTTCTAGGTATGGTAGTGGGAAAGAAAGCTGCGGTTTCTTGGCTGTTTATCTTGTTTAGATCTTCCCCATAACTTTGTTCATTTTAAGTGATGCAACGCAGAGCAGTTTCCCAGGCTGCTCCTGTAAGGGCAGGTTAGGCTGAACACTCAGTTCAGATTACATTTGGAGTCTGTATGGAACTGAGTCGATGTCCATTTTTATTAACCATCTTTTCAGTACAGCATTCTTTTCTCCACCACACATGCACCATGCCAGCATCTACTGCAGGAGCAGTGAGTCTCTGTGGGTGTCGTCACCTCTGCATGGAAGCGTCTCTGGTGACTCACAAGGTTGTAACCTTCAGCACAGTGCAGACCTCAGGTTATGGGCTATTGCAAGGGAAGGATCTTTCTGGGACTCTGAATCCTTAAGGATCCTACATCCTTCCATTCAGTGAGCTAATGTGACTTGCATCAGAACCCTGCGTTTGTGATAGGGGTTGGAGAATTTGGGGTTGTTGTTCTGTGTTCTGGTGGGTATAGAGATCTTTGAAGAAGAGTCCTCCATAAAGGAGAAAGAGGACTTGAACTCAGTGATCCTTATGGATCCCTTCCAATTCAAGGTATTCTGTAAGAGATATTAAAATATTTACAGAAGACAGCTGGGAGGATGGGGCAGGGAGTGCTCGTTAGCATTAGAATCTCTAAGTTTTGCAGTCTAACAGTGTAAATTTATTCCAGCTCTTAAATATTAAATTCTGAAACAGGCATGGTTAATATTAAATACCACATCTTCATTTCAGTAATCAAGTATGCTGGTAAAGACTGAGTTATCACAATCAAAATATATAAATATGTCTGTATGTTCACAGGTCTAAAAAAGACAAGGCTAAAGCAGGGGTAAAGCCCGATACTTCTGATCAAGAACCAGAGGGACTGACACTTTTGGTACCAGACATACAGAAGACTGCTGAGATAGTTTATGCTGCTACCACCAGTTTACGCCAGGCAAATCAAGGTAAAATAGAAATACTTTTATTTGTTCATTAACAGATAATTTAAAAATTGGTTTAAAAGCAAGAGAAAAGCCTTCCCCCTAGCTGCAGTGACTGGCTACGTTTTCAAGTGTAGCTGTCTGGAACCTTGCATTAGTCTTAAATTCTAAAATCAGGATATAGAATAATTCAAGTTAGAGGACATCTCACAACCTTCTGCACCGTTATGTAGTACATTGTTTTTCTTGTTAGAAGACAAGAGATATAACCTGTAGTAGCAAGGCCTTTGCTATTAAAGCTAAACCTTGTGAATTAGCATGGTTATATGCAGAACAAAAATCTGAATTGTGGATTGAACTGCATACAGCCAACTAACCACCTGATTGTCTAGTAAAGAAAACTAAGAAGTGATGTAATTAGTGAAATGTGTTCTGTGAAGGAGTTTATAACCAGCTCCTGATATTGGAGAGTGGATAAAAGAATACTCATGGCAGCACTGGTCTTGAATTATTCCTGAGCTGAGATAACCATCTTTATTTAGCTGTTCGGATAATGAAAAGTAATAGTGAGAAATGTGGAGATGGCTAAAGACTTTAAGATCAGAGGCAGCCTGGGCTGCAGCAACCATGCCCTGGTCCATTTAGTGATCTTAAGGAGTGTGGGCCTGGCAAAGACTGGAGTCAGGACCATGATCTTCAGGAGAGCAAAGATCAGGTTGTTTAAGAAATTGTTGGAAGAGATCTCTTGAGAAAAATGTCCTTAGGGACAAATGAACAGAACAGAACTGGCAGCACTTTAAGAATGTGTTTCTGATAGCACAAGCTCTCCATCCCCCAGAATAAGAAATGAGACAGAAGAGGCAGCAAACCAGCATAGCTGAGCATGAAACAATGATCCCCACCCTTCCCCCTACTCCAGTTGCTGTGTAAAAGCCCTAAATTACTACTGCTGCCTGGAAAAGCCAAAAAAAAAAAAAAAATAGTAGCTGGAGCACCTCTCCTATGATGAAAGCTGAGGGAGTTGGGATTGTTTAGCTTGGGAAAGAGAAATCTTCAGGGAGACCTCATCATGATCCTTCAGTAATTGGAAGGAGCTTACAAGCAGGAGGGGGGCTGATTCTTTAGACAGGTAGATAGTGACAAAGGGGTATGGCTTTAAACTGAAAGAGGGGAAGTTTAGGTTAGATGTTAGGAAGAAATTCTTCACTCAGAGGGTAGTGAGGCACTGGCACAGGCTGCCCAGAAAAGCTGTGGATGCTCCATCGCTGGAGGTGTTTAAGACTGGGCTTGATGGGCAGTCTGATCTAGTGGTTGACAACTCTGCCCACAGCAGGGTGGTTGGAACTGGATGATCTTTGAGATTCCTTTCAACCCAAGCCATTCTATGATACTGTGAAAAATGGATTTGTATGTTGTGAGTGATCCCCGGTATTCAGAATTCTTTGCAGATACTGTAATGATAAAATGTCATTTCAAGATAAATAATCCCCAAATGTTTGGTGTATTTGCCCCAGAATTACATTAACTACAAATAATGATCACATTTTATATAACAGAAAAGAAGATGGCTGAATATTCCAAAAAAGCTGCTGTGAAGCCCAAACCATTGTCTGTTTTACGCTCTCTTGAAGAAAAGTATGTGGCTGTCATGAAAAAACTCCAGTTTGGTAGGTTGAGAAGTGTGAATGTATTTTAGAATGTGCATAAAAAATACTCTGTTGCAATGATACCATAATTATATTTTGAAATAATTTTAAAATATTTTTAAATGATACTTTTCATACATGGAAAATTATACAAGTCAGTATTCTCAGGTTGCCAGCTAATGCGGTCATTGAACAAATAGGAAATGTGTTACGTTATCTGTATACTACGTGAATGGAACCAGTCACAAAATTCAGATATGATGTTCATATTTTCATTCCAGTACTGATTTGTGAGATTTTCAGTCCTCAGATTCAATTGCAGCATTAGTAGAATTCTTTTTTAAAGCTCTTATTAAGCCTTATTAAAAGTACATTTTTTAAAAACACGCTTTTATTTTTTAAATGGAATAGAATTCAGAAGAAAACGTATTAGAGTAAAATGGAACTGTTGTAAACTTCATTCTGTGCTTTTTTTGTGAAACTCAGTATGTTGCATTTGGAAAACATGGTGAGAATCAGTGCTCATTTTGGCCATAAGAGAATGTGTTTGAAAAAATTCATAAGGAATAGTATTTCATCCGAATAGAGCTGTAAAATTATTGCAGAAGCGTGTTTATGAATATTTTTTGAGTTGCAGTGACAATATTTGCAGTCACATTTCTTTGCTGCTATATTTGTAAGGGATTTTCCTCACAAGCTGTTGTAGAGTTGTATGCCAGGAATAGGCAGGTAAGAGAGTTTGTAATGGCAGCTTCTCACTCTGTCAGCCAAGCTGCAGACTTTGTGTATTAAATGACTAAAGAAAATTAACCTCACTGTAATTTTGTATGATCTTCTAATAACATTGCAACCACTACACAATTAAATGCTGTTGGCATACTGATTCCACTAGTAGCGTTATTATGTATTTATGAGTATCACTGTATTCCTGGCCTGGAGTAGCTGGTAGCCTTCCAAATCAGAAATGGTATACACTAGACAAGTTGCATATGAGAGCTTGTAAATTTGCTGCAGGAGTTCATTTAACTCAAGACTGGTAATGCTTTGTTTTTTGAGATCACTGTTAATTCCCAAAATGCACATTTTCTTGACACACATTTCCTGATTTTAATACTCAGAATCTCTATCCAAGACTGATCTGTTATTAACTTCACTGTTTTCCTGATGCTTTTCTTTTTTTTCTCTTCTAGATACATTTGAAATGGTTTCTGAAGATGATGATGGAAAATTGGTTTTCAAAGTAAATTACCACTACATGTCTCAGGTAAAAAATGCAAGTGATGCCAACAGTGCTGCCAGAGCCCGACGTCTTGCACAAGAAGCTGTGACTCTTTCAACATCACTGCCTCTCTCATCTTCATCCAGTGTTTTTGTACGTTGTGATGAGGAGCGGCTTGACATTATGAAGGTAATGTTATTTTTATTTCCCTCTTTCAGCTCAGTATAAAAGAAGATGCAAAAGTATTTCATTTGTACTTTAGTTGCTATCTCAACTTCTAAACTAATGTAGTTGGTGGTATTTTAGTCTGATGATTTTTCAAGAACTTGGTGGGCATCCGTCTACCAATAGAGGACTTCGTTAGCGACGTAGACTTAATAGGACAAGGTTTGTTCTTTAGCTATTCTGAAAGGAAAAATGTAGTTTTGCTACTCCATTGCAGTCAAAGTGTATCTTTGTATATTACGTTATTAAGTCAGTTAAAAATGGTAGGTATGGAGAAATACACTGAACACCTCCTGTCCTGAACAGAAGGAGCTAACAGACATGTTTTGCTTTCCATTTGTAATCTGTAAGGAGAAATGGATATTAGCAGGGGATCTTCAATTATCTAGACTACTGAAATGAACAGACTGATAGCTTGTATGTGAGGATAATATTTAATAATAATTTCTGATAAATTGCATTTGGAAATAAAAATTATTCCCGTAACTTACAGAAATCTCGACTGGATGACAAATATAAGGGTTCTTTCTGAAAACTGTCTTTTTGCTTTCTTAACATTGGTAGGTTCTCATTACTGGTCCAGCAGACACCCCTTATGCAAATGGATGCTTTGAATTTGATGTGTATTTTCCACAAGACTATCCTAACTCCCCTCCACTTGTGAATCTGGAAACAACTGGAGGCCACAGTGTGAGATTTAATCCAAATCTCTACAATGATGGCAAGGTAGGTCAACTTTACTCTTGTGAAACTGATGAGACTTCTGTTTAAGTTCTTTAGTGATTTTGTGTCTTAAGCATGATAATTCTGATCTTCCAAGATTAAACAGTTTATGAATGGGAGGCCAAAGGCCTTTCTACCTCAGTACTTTGCTTCCAGTCATGTTTGCCCGCAGAATGTGGCATGTTTTGTACTCTGGGTTTGGCAAACCTGGTAGTTTGTCCAAATGTAGGTTGCTCATCCAAATGCACATCCAGATGTGATTGTGTGTGTGGAGACAGATCCTGCTGTCTTTGCAACTGTGGCCAGCAAGGTTTTAGAAAAGGGCTTTTTAGAAAAAGAGTTGATCAGCAGCTTAACAGGCACCTCAGTGAAAAAAATCTACCAGTTTGTCCAGTGACTTCATGAAAATCCTGCATGTCTTCATCTATAACACTGCACAGTAGTGAGTCCTACTGTTACACAGTGGTAATTTCTTTTCCACATTTTCTTAAAATTAAGAAAATTGCTCGTAATTGTCTCTTAATTAAAATATTCAAGTGTGTATAAGAAGCTGAGAGAGGTATTGCACACTCCCTAAATTTAAAGTGCTTGGTTTTTTTGTTTTTTGTTATTTCTCCTTTTACAATCAAATGATCAGCAGAAATGTTCTTTTCCACTTTTCTTGCCTAAGTAGTCAGGCAGAGATCTATTTAGGCTAACTGATGTACCCGGCATCCCTTCTATGGACAAAATGTGCTTCGTATCAGTTGCAACTGGTTGCATTTGCCAAGTACCTTCTTTCTCTCTGCATGCAAAAGTGCTTTTTCTGAAAGGGAAGAAAAAATATCCTTTATAAAAGCAAATGCAACTCTAAACAAAGGATTGAATAACGTTTTGCTTTAAAAAATACTAAAACTTTTGGAAATTATATTAAAAGATGAAGCAAATGATGAGCTCTTCCTAGCCCCCAGTCTCCATGTTGTGTATACCTCGTTCTGAAGGTT
Source organism: Meleagris gallopavo (assembly GCF_905368555.1). NCBI lineage: Eukaryota > Metazoa > Chordata > Aves > Galliformes > Phasianidae > Meleagris > Meleagris gallopavo. Next base: position 30,895,227 of record NC_139405.1, on the reverse strand, counting down.
CCAAAAAATGTTTATGGTCAATGGTTTTCCTTTTTTCCACTACCTTATTGTTTTCAGAAGCTTTAACGTTCCTTTCCTGTACTAGACACAGAGTTTTTTCTTAACATAGACACTGAATGTAATTCAAATTTGAGAGTGTCTATCCTTTTTCTTATGCTTAGCATTAAGTCATGGTGAATACTCTTATCTAGATTTCTTATATTTTATCTCACTGCATTCCCTCTCTCTGATTGTTCCATTCTCATCATGATAAGGTTCAAGAACTCTATACACTTGACTACAAAAAATTCAGATAAGTCATAAGAGTTGATAAGTGTTTTCAATTCCTTGTTAGTGTGACAGAGAGCACCTTTGAAATGCTTAGTCAGAATGATTTTCTTTAAAAACAAGAAGTGTTAGAACAGTATTTAAAGAAGAAAATAGAGAATCAGATATCAATGATTCATTTATTTTTGGAGCCACTGGAATCCATAAGTTTTCTTTGAAGGAAAGTAATGCGTTTGTTTTGTTCTTCTATTAGCATGTGATCTTCTTCCTTATCCTCATTACTTTTATCCACTTTCATTTCAAATTAATTTCATAGGAAATAAACTCGTCTTTTGCAATGAAGCTACACAAAAGTTTGTCCAAAAAAAAAGGAACTTAATGCGATGCTAACATTTTGTTCTACCCAAGCAGAGCAAATATATTATAGTATTTATCTGTGGTATTAATCATGTGACCTTCTCAGGTATGTTTAAGCATTCTTAACACATGGCATGGGAGGCCAGAAGAGAAATGGAATCCTCAAACATCAAGTTTTTTGCAGGTGAGTATTTCTTGTTTCTCTTCAGTTTGTCACTGAGTAGTAAGTCTGTCAGTGTTAAGACTTTCTCTTTGTGATTTTACTCTGGAATTTTCTTCCTTGAGTAAGGAAAAATAAAACAGTCATCCATAAAATGTCTTATTGTGACATTCCTGTTCTGTAACTGATACTAACCTGTTCATCTGAAATGTCTAAGCATTATTTTGCAAATAGTCTGGAATTTAGTTCACCTATGTAGTAGGTCAGTAAGCAAGGTCCAATTGAGAAGCTGTGTTAATAAGTGTTGCTATTTAGAAGATAAAAACCTGCCACAATCAATCTGATTCCTGAGGAGTTCAGAGCGTGGGAGAATAAACTCACATCAGATTCATGAATGCAGGTAGATGTATCTACATATGAGTCTTTCAGTGCACGGTGAAGGAGCTGTGGGGGAGTAACAGCTGATTGTTAGTTAAATGTTACTGCAAGGATGAAAGCAATATGCTGTGAATGTCCAGCACTCAAGCCGTTCTCAGTTTCTCTTGAGGAGTGCCTCTTCAAGCTGATTTTTTTTTTTTACTCCCACATGTAAATATCCTTTTGTTGCACTGGGAGCTGTGATGGGATGTATATTTGTTTAATAATATTTGTTTACATATACCCAGGCAGTCGTATTTAGCAGCTACAACTGAATTAAATAACTGCTTGAATTTGTCAGAACTTGGACTGAAAACTCAAAGAATACAAAACTCCCAGATCTTGTCTTCCTTCAAGTATTTTCTTGTATTGGCAAATGCTGCAAGGTTGAGAAAAGCTGTCTTGCCTATGTGAGAATCACTTTAATGCAATTAAAAAAAAAAATCCAAATTATACTTTTGAAAAATGTTGCAACTTTACAGTAAAAACCAATTTTGTCAATCTGGCAAATCCTCGCCTCTTTTACTCAGAAGTTAAATATGAGTAGCTGATAACTTAAAACTAGTTAACTTTCGTAACAGGTCTGATCCAGTCAAATACAAAAAGAGTTATTCAAGAGTTACATCTTAGTGATTTCATAAGATTGCCTAGAAACAATTCCAACTGATTCCACGTTTTTTGACTTGTATTGTGGAAATCAAGAAAATTACTGGCTGGACTGAACACTTGTAACCCAGTCCTTATGGGCACTTTCTGTTCAATGTATCAGAGCATCCAACTTAAACTTCTAAGGGAGCTTGAGAGCATGTTGTCTGTTTTGATACTTCAGTGCTCTTGTAAATGTGGAGATCTATCCTCAGGCTTATCACAGATCTTCAGTCAATTGCAACAAATTGTTCAGTGTTCTCGATACCTGCATGAGCGTTTTCCTGAGAGGGGTCAAAATGTCTCAGTTATCCCACAAATACATATGGTTAAAATTATGTCGAAGTGCATGTTCTTAAGCAAACTAACCAGAAGTGGAGGCAATGTTAGCATCAAATAATGAGAAAAAGACAACTCCTGTTCGCTCTTTTCTTGTTTGCTCTCTCATCATTCATTCTCTATGTGCTTCATGCAAACCATCTCTTGTACAAGCCAGCTGCTTTCTACGTTCACGCAGTACCTTCAGTTCACTGTCATCTACTGGTCTTCTAATCCATGTGCAGCCTGAGTGACTGGATTTTCTGTACTGACTGTCCAGCTATACATGAACTGAAATTGGTGTGCATTATCATGTGGAAGACTTAGGGTTTTCCTAGGCTATTCTTCCTGTTTTGGGTCAGAGAGCATCATTTAAAGGCTCCTTGACTGCATGATACCTTATATTTATGTATGTCTTTGTACAGGGTTGTTTCTTCTTTTTTTTCTGTATTAACATCACTGGTAGAATTTTCATGACTAATATTTCAATATTCTTCTAGGTTTTGTTGATACTGCATTAGTAATTTTCAAATTGCACAGCAACATAAAAGCACATATCTTATCCCTTACCCTTGTACTGGTAATGTAACAAAATATGTAGTTATTTAAGAGAGCCATCATGCATTGTAGGTGAGTATGGTATTCTGGTGCAGTAGCTACGCTCTTCCAGATTTTAATTCAGGGGACTCACCATCCTAGAAAGAAAAAAATGTTTCTGTAGCTTATCTTATAACAGAGTTTCTATGGGAGATACATAATCTCAAATGATTTTCATTGCAGAGACCCTGTTCAGCTGTTTTGAGGTGTTGCTTTTGTAAGCAATTATTTTAGTAAAGCCAGTCCCAAAACTTTGCATTTCTGAAGCCTGCAGTGACTGTAATTCTGTGGAACATGTATCAAGTATTGCATTTGAACTTCACCGAACCATTTTCTACCTCTGTTTGTACTGGATGCCATTCTTTCAATAACAATTCTTTGAAATCTCAGAATTGATCAGAAATTCTTGTTTAATTTGTCTACGGTTTTGTTGTCTTAGAACAGCAGTAAATCATCAAACATTAGTTTCTTCTTTAAGCTCTTGCAAGGTACTTTGGTGAAACAGTGGTTTTTCCCAGTAGGTAATACCCATTACAGGTAGCTGAGATTATCTTACTCAGATTTTTTCCCCACTTCACTTTCTTCAGCTATAATCCATTCCATAATGCCAAGTCTTACTGGTTAATTTCTGTAGGTAAACTGGAGTATTAACATACTTGATCCTTCACTACAAGCTTTTGATCACAGGCAGAAATTTTTTTTTTTTTTTTTTTTTTTTAAGGAAAGTTATGAGTTTCCTACAACAGGAAGTTTCCAAGCTAAGAGACCCAACAGGTGATTATAGGATCAAAAGTTTATGGTGGGAATTTTTGTGCCACTTAAGATGATGTGGACAAGATCCATGTAACCATTGTACATATTAACCTATTTGGTTTGCAGCCACCTTTTTTATGCAAGCACAGCATGATGAGCCACTTCAAGTTACTTAAAACTCACTGGAACTGCTGCTTAGTGTTAGACTCTATCAGTGTGATTGTGCAGAAATAAGTTGCCAGTAAGATTAATTCAGCTGTGTACAGGCAACCTATCATCTTAATAGCTCACAGTCATTTGACTGACATAGTTGTCAAATGAAGCAACATCCCATTTATTATATGAAGAAATCTAGACCATTAGACTTCCCTTAGTTTTCTCCTAAGTGGCCAATGGAATTGTTATCCAAGTTTAAAATAGTAAAAATAATGGCAGATGCTATTTTTATTCTACCAATACACAGAAAAACAGCAAGGTACTTTCAGGCATGTGATAGGCTTTCCCCATACACTTGGATTTTTTTTACATGTTGTAATATGATCTTTCAAAAAAATTCAGTATAATAAAGACAATCCTTATAAAAATGTTTTGAAAGGCTGCTCTGATGGAATGCTTATAAGGAATAGTGGCTTGTGGTTAGCAGTGAGGTAGCAGCGTAGGGTGTGAAAAAATCTTACAAGTGCATTTAAGTTTTGATGTTCTAGATAATACCTTTCTATAAAAACAATGTTTGGGAGAGGTGAGCTCTCTGATTTCAATATTGCTGGGTGCTGTAATTTTCCACAGAGCCATATAATTAGCATTTGGAAATGAGTACAAAGCATAGTGCCAATTGCGATAGCTTTCACAGACAAAATGTGCGTGGTGCAAATTACCTTCCTTACTATCTCTGCAACCTAATATTTTGGTATGAGAAACTAACTTTTAAACCCTGGGATTTTTTTAATAGATTAAATTCTTTTTATAAAGCATGTTTCAGAAAAGTTAAATTTTGAAGATACTTTGCATACTTCAAAATAGTCTTAATTGAAATTACTCCTGAATTGGGACAGCTCTAAAAGTACTTTGCTAAGTTACTTAGAGAATTCAGAGAAATCGGGCTTATCTTCTGTTCTGAAAGTGAGTAATTTTGTGTTCATTCTCATTTTATATGTCTTGGTTCTCCAGCTACAGCCAACTAGAAACAATTATTCTCTCAGAAATCTTCTCTTTCCAACAGAAGATACGTGTGCTGGTAGGGAAAAAAAAAAAAAAAGAAGCACCTTGTAGAGAGAGAGAGAATGGCTCTGAAGCAGGAGGGCAGGGCTGGCTTTTACACTAGCAGGAAGTGTTCACTTGAATTATTTCATTGAATATTCAGGTTTGGTTTCTTAAATTGAGCTTGAGGTACACGTACTGAAGTTGGACTTTGTGTTCTGTAGGGAGTCAATTCAGTCTGGCTTTGAGATGCTCAAAACTGAAACATATTCTGCTGCATTTAGAGTGTACTACCAGTCTTCTCTTTGGTGCTTGATTTTCTTACATATTCATGAGTGTTGGTAATCAATTATGGAAATCATAGAGGGTGAGTTACAGGTGATGTTTTCATGGCTCTGAAAGGTCATTTCACTTTGTTCAAGAGTTCCAGATAGCCCTGGAACAGTAGAAAAGAAACACTGGCAAATTATTCAAAATGCTGTTTCCAAGCACTATTCCTATTGGTCTTGTCTTGAAGAGTTGCTGTTTGTGCAGCTCATTCCTAGTACCACATGGACTTGCTTGGATGATTTATTTATTTATTTATTTAAAAGAAGACTCAAAGATGGCATCATCTACTGGAATTCATATTATGTCTATATCTTAACCTATTTATGGTAAAGACAAAGCTCCACATTCTAAGAGATGAACAATTGATGTATTCTACTGAAAACTGCAAAGGTACTCCTGAATTCTACAAGTAAACTGAGTAGAGGAATAAAACTGAGGAGTTAAAGTACAGCTGTGCTATCTTTAGTGACACTCAGTGTTAAATTAGTCTAGAATTTATCAGAACATACTATATTATGATAACTGTCTAAACAGTCCTTAACATTTTCAGGTTTCTGCCATAGAAATGCTTTAAGCAATAAGCACGTACATCATGCAAAATAAGAACTTGCAATAATTTGTTCAGGGTTCCCATGGCACTTTCTCATTTTGTTCCTTGGAATAGTTACTTCATATCACAAGGTGGATTTCCTGTTCCAGATTCTAAAGTATTATGCAGTTTGTGCTTCAGCATATTAAGTTGAAACTCTTCAGCAGAAGAGATTTCAACTTGTTCAGGAATTGGCTTTGGAGAGCTGCTTGATTAGTTCCCTAAAAACTCAACAATTATGTATTCCAGTGTGTTAAGTCAAACAAGAGTGGCAGAAAGCCAGCATGAGTAAATAAGCAACTCCTGCCTAAGCTCAACTGCAAAAAGAAAGTACACAGAAGGTATAGGAGGGAATGGGCTTCATGTAAGGAATGTAAAGGCATAGGCCAAATGGCTCAGAAAAATCAAAGCTTAGCTGGTGTTGAAAATGACAAGAGATCTAAAGATCAAGAAGGGCTTCCTGTAAGTATGTTGGCAGCAAAAGAAAACAGTGGGAAGTTTGGTCCTGCTGCTCAGTCGAGCAGAAAATGTAGTGACAAAGGACATGGAAAAAGCGGAGGTAATCTCTTCATCATTCTTTAGGGCTAAAATTTGCCTGCCCTTTTCCATGACTTCCCTTGGTCTGTGAGAAAGAGGAATTGCCCACAACAGAGAAAATAAGTATTCAAGGCAACTGGATTTGCAAGATCATGGGAGCTAGCCAGTGCCATTGCAGATCTGTCATCTCTCATCTTTGAGAAGTCACTAGCATGGCAGCTTCCTGATGACTGGCAAATCTCACACCATTGTCAAGATAGGCAAGAAGGACAGTCTGGGGAGCTTACAGCTTGCTTAGCAGCACAGGAGTCCTTGAGACAATTATGAAACAAATCCTCCTGAAAGCTATTTTCAAGTACTTCAAAGACAGTAGTTAATATGGATGTACTGGGGTGATAGAGCCTAATGAATCAACTTGATGTTTACAATGAGATATCTGTCTCTGCACAAGGGGAGAGCAGTGGACATAGTTTTCTTTGACATCGGCAAAACCTCTGGTCCAGTCTCCTTCAGTATCCTTATAGCCAAATAGGTGAGATATGGATTACAAGATAGAGTGGAAAGGTGGCAGAACTAGTGGCAGAGAGATAGGGAGGGTATAAAGAAACTGGAGCCAGATACCTCTTAAAGATGCAGAGCAACAAGACAAGTATCTAATGACATAAGATGGCACTTGGGAAATATTGATTAAATATTAGGAAGAGCTTTTTCATTATGAAGGTGACACTAGGATAAATGTCCAAGGGAGCCTGTGGAATTGCCATGCTTGGAGATGTTAATGTTTGCTCTCTCTACAAGGGAAAAATATGATTTGGAGGTCTAAGTTGTAGTTCTTTACATGGTATATCTTTCCCAACATCCAACTTTGTAATCAAGAGATGAAGTTTTGAACTATAACAATAAAACTGATTTAGATAGGTATTAAGAAATCTTGTTTTCAGTAAAGTATTTTTTCTTAGATGAATTTATTAGATTTGGTTGTTAGAAATTTCATACAGCATTTAAGTTCAAAATGCTAAAGTTTTTTAGAGCTAAAATTTGAAAGTAGTAAGGGAGTTGTTGGAAAAAGTTCTGTCATTCCCCTCCCCCCCCCCCCGACAAAAACACTTTGTAGATTAAATAGAAAACAGCTGGAGGATGAAATAAATTGCTTGGAAAGAATTAAGTACTGCATATTTTTTTTCTGACTCAGAGATGGAACTATTAACAGACCACCCAAAAACACTCCAGCAATTGACTTTTCTGACCCAAATTAAACTGGAATATCAGTTCAGAGTTTTTTACTCATTGCAATTATTATACATTGTAACAAATGCTTATTAAGGCCAAGAAAGTACAGTGCTGCATATAGTCAAATTTCTCTACCATAGCTATTTAAAAATTATATATTTAAAATATAAAATTCAAAAAAGTAAAAAGTGAATTACTTCCAGACACATGCAAAGGCTACAAAATACACAAATCACTACAACTCCTTAGGTATCTGAGCTATTGGAACAGAATTAGATTACTCTTCTTCCTTATAGTGTTATAAATGATTATTTTCTTGCTGACATCCCATTTGTGCAGAACATTCTGTATATTTTAATGTATTTATCTGCATTTTTACTTTTAAGTGTAATGGAAGATAGCCATGGCTACTTCTCATAGTCAAATGCATGGCAGGGAGGGGAAGCAATATTTAATTTTCCACCTCACGTCAAACTGGGGAACTCTAGTTTACATTTCCCACTACACAAGCATGTGCTCTGTCCACCGTGATAAGGCTTTGCTGGGCTAGATTGCCTGTCTGTACTACAGTTTGAGCACATTAAGTATACAAGTACAAATAGAAAGTGTCATGGCATCAAAAGAGCTAAGGATGTGGTTCCATGAGGTGGCGGTGAGATTAACTTAGGTCATTCAACTCCTTAGCTGTTGTTTTGAAACTTAGTATTTAGACATTGTGTCTTTATAGTCAATAAACATGACAGAGAGAGTATGGAAAGCTGAAATGTTTATTTGCTTGTGTTGCTAAAGAGAAAATCTGTGAGAGTGCTGCTCCTAAGCACAGAGCACAACTACCTAGTTGTTGGGGCACTGCCTTCTGAGAGAACAGCTCTCTGTTGCTGACACGGTATCTATCTGATGTAAACTGTCTGTTCTGCATATTCCAAGAAAAAGAATGATTCCTTTCATACAAATTCGCAAACAAGACTCCTAAATTAGAGAATACCCTTAAGCTTTAAGTTATATCTAGGCTGGGAAGAGTCAGGAGAGTCTGTTCTAGAACATTTGCACAACCTTTTTTTTTTTTTTTTTTTTTAATCTGCTGCAGGGATACCTCGCACCTTAGTATCATTCTGAGGCATGTAATAAGAAAGGATCAAGAATTTTTTATTTGACTTGATAAATTAGCTTTCTTTCACAAAAGATTGCAATTAGAAATGCATTGCTTTAAACATTTTATTTTGCTTATTTTTATATATTTTAACTTAGTTTTTACATTTTTCTATGTGTTTGAACTAAATTTGTGATAGTAAGCCTTACATTTTTAATGTGTATTAATGGTTTCAGTTTGAAAACAGTGACATTTCCTACTTGCAAATAGTCTGTACTGTAAATAAGAATGCTTTGTCATAAGTGTTTTCACATATAAGTAAGCAAAATTATGTATATTTTTAAAAGCACGTGAATAGCAGTTCTAATACGTATGTTTTTTCTTTTAACAGGTATTAGTATCTGTCCAATCTCTTATACTTGTAGCAGAACCATATTTTAATGAACCTGGTTATGAACGATCAAGAGGTACTCCAAGTGGTACCCAGAGCTCCAGAGAATATGATGGAAATATACGACAGGCAACAGTCAAGTGGGCAATGCTTGAACAAATCAGAAATCCATCGCCATGTTTTAAGGAGGTGAGCTTTGTGAAACTAAGTAAATATCTTGTTCATGTCAGAATAGTCAAGGAAACTCATCCTGTAAACATGCTTATGTTCCTGTTCACAACGGCTTTTTAGTACAAAGAATCACTGTTCAGTGACTCTTTCCACTGTTCAGTGGGATGCTGAGATTGATGCAAATACTTGGAAACATGTCTTGCGTGAGATGTCTGGTTTTTGTTTTGTTCTCTTTGTTCTCTGGCACAGCTGACTCTGGAAACTGAACAGAACAAGAATGCACCTGGCTTTCACAGATCCCTTTCTGGGAAAGGGCTGTGTAAACAAACTGGAAGTGACCTATAAGTCAGGTTTGGTGCATAGGTTGATTAAAGAATGGTTTGTCTAGGTTGGCTCATTCTTAATGCCAGGTGGTGCCTTTTACATCCAAGTGACAGCTGTTGATCAGCCCTAGAGTGGACATTCAGTCTTTGTTAATAGGCTTAGGTAGCAATGAAGTATTTTTCTATGAAACATGAATGTGAAGCATGTATTAGGAAACATTTTAGACACACTAAAACAATGCAAATTGGAAAAATACTTCAAATTTCAGCTTTTGTGTTATTCATTAAAAAATGCATAAAATTTTTCCTTTGAAAAGAACTGTCTTGATGTTGATTAAACAGTACTAACCTTCATCCATTCACACTGCCTTAAAAACTTACTTGAAAGAATCTAAATAGTTTAATTTTTTTACTTGCCTGGAAATAAAATAAAACTCACTCAGAGTATCACAGAATAATTTAGGTTTTAGGGACATCTCTCATTGTCCCTTGCCCAATCCCATCCCCGAAATGGGTCCATTTAGGTTGCTGGGGTTTCAACATGCATGGCAAACAATTCCAGAAGAAAAAGTGTGGAAGTTACATGAAGTAAGAGAATCTGTATGACTACTAATGCAAAATGGTTGATCAAACAGTCCTTGCACAGTACTACCAGCCAATAGTTAGAAAAAAAATGCATTTTGCTCTCGACCATGGAAATTCTTGCCATTTCTAAGTTGAGGTATGGAACTGTGTAGTAGCATCACCGTGTTTTCCATTCTTTGCATGCTAAAATACCAAAAAAGTATAATTATTTTAGAATTATTTGCATTAGTAAGTGCGGCATCTGAGCAGGCAGGTAGTCTCTCATCCCTTCCTTATAATCCATAAAAACACCCTTTGGAATGCAGAAAGCTTTTCCCACTTAAATTACTCAGTGGCTTGTAGAATGAGAAATCATGAACACTTAACCTGTATAAGAAGTTAAGTATTCTGTCCATTTACAGAGGGAAAACGATGTGCTGTATACTCTGGTGTTTTGTATTATTGAAGAAAAACATGGTTGCTATTCTAAGCTATTTCTTGTATGTTTTACTCAGTAAGTTGAAGACCATGATAGTGCCATGACACCTAATCAAATAACTTCTGCTAGTAGGTACTTTCTTATTTTTAAATGTAACGATTGCACTTTTGCAAAAATTTTCTCCAATTGTCATCACCTAAAGTTACATGAAGATGTTATAAGTTGGTGAGCTCTGACAAGAACATTACATCTTTCTCTTCCTGTACGTAGAAATGAACGATATATAATTTACAGGATTTGATTACTGAATCCCAGTTTGCTGTTATGGCACTTTTGAAAAGAATGTTAAGAACGTTACATGATTATTTTGTAGCTTAGGTTTTTATTGCTTTCTATGAAAAAAGGCTTGTAAGCTGACATCCCGCTGCTCTTCAGGAAGGTAAACTAATAAAGTGTACCCAAACAGTGTTGTTTCAATGGAAAAACAATCATTGCATCAGACCAGGGGACTTGCACATAGCACATTATTACCAGAAGACAGATGTTGAAAACAATAAAGCTACTAGCTTCCTAATGCAATATTTGTCACTAGGACTGAGTGAAACTAAACCACACAAAATGTAAATGTGAAGTAACATTAAGAAGCAGATATCAGTTTGCAGTGGTATCTTGGACGCTTGAAACTCCCATCTGTGAGCAGATAACAGTTCTGCTGCAGAGAAGAGAGCTGGCTAGCACTTAAGAGCTTTGGATCCAAAGCTATTTTGTTCTGGTTTAGATTACTGCCCACATTTCCCAAAGTACAATTTTCATTTTTCCCTGTGTTTTCCTCTTTTTTTTTTCCTCCAGATGCTTTTAGGCTTGATTCTTTGGGATAGTATGATTAAATCCTCAAGACTGTGAGAATAAATCTAAAGCTGTGATATCTTGCTCCTAGGAGATGTTTGAGGCTAACATAGCTTGCATGTGTGTTAAAAATACAATCATACAAGATTAAGCATGGGGTCATACCTAGTGCTTTACCAACTTATGAGAATTCTCTCTGTGCTTGCTTGAATATATACCCCCTATCACCAAGAAAAGTGGTGTTTATTTTTCTTTACATAGCACCAAAACAAAAGGAGATTATGCGCTGAGATACATTACAATTTTCATTGATGCAGTAGATGAATTTATTGGAATGCTACATTCAGTTTGTAGCCTGTCCAAATGAAAATAAGTTCTCCGAGCAGATTATCTGAGTGTTTCTCTGAGAGAATAGCTTGCTGTTATGAACTGTAGGGCTTTGTAGGGTTGTGTTAAGAGTAATTGGAACAATTACAATTCAGCAATACATTAACACTTGGAAGCTTAGGTCTAAGAAAGAATATACATCCTTTCCACTCACACTACCTTCTGTCTTGGGCTGTCTTCCCTTCTGTGTCTTAAATGACAAGAAGACCCAAGAGATCTAAACTGCCAGTCTGTGGGAGTTCTTCCAAACTCCATTATGGATATAAGGAATGCATCCAGAATTGGAGTCTATTAGGCTTTCAATATGCAGTTTTTCCTTAGACGAATAGCTATATTCTCTAACCTCTAGAGGGAGAGATTATTTTCTCAATTATATTGCAGTGTTGCCAAGAACCCACTGTGCTCAATAAAAATTTCTGTAATGTTATTGTTTCTTTCACCAGGCAGAGTTTTAAAAATCTTTTTAAGGCAAAGCCAACACTAGAGTTTCATAACTTTGTATGCTTTGTTGGTGGTAGGTTTTAGTTTGGGGAGGGGTTGTTTTTTGTTTCTTTTTTAAACTCCATCTAGAAATACCAGAGTTTCTGTGTGATCAAATACTGGCTCACAACATGGGTGCAGCTCAAATACTATTGATAGGGAATTGTAGTGTCTTCAATGATGCTGCTCATGCCTAGAGAACGTAACTGTCATTGTTTATCTTTCTTACAAGCTGGTAATCTTTCTTCTCTATGCAGAAGCATATTATTTTTTTGTGCTTAAACTGCTCAAAGGGTTTCTGCTCATCTGCTTTCTGTTCAGCCAGCAAGCAGTCAGTAACGAGAGAAGATAAGGTGCTTATTAAAGAAGCATAGGTGGGAAGTATAAAACAGGGCAGTGAAAGCAACAGTGAAAACCCTAACATTTTATCTTGTATCCTTGCACATATGTTAATGTAAGTGCACATACATAGTCATACAATCATCTTTGGACTGGAGAATATCTGACATTCCGCTATCACTTTGCTGTTCTGCCATCTTACAACTCATTGTCGGTGCTGAATTATCCTTACAATGTTTTGGTTTTTTTCCTTATCCATTTGGACTCACAGGGCTCTTGCACGTTTTGTATTATTTAAGTATATGGTTCTTAGATGAAAACCCATGTTTTTTCATCCCAAATATTTTCTTGCAGGTCATCCACAAACATTTTTACTTGAAAAGAGTGGAGATCATGGCTCAGTGTGAGGAGTGGATTGCAGACATACAACAGTACAGCAGTGACAAACGGGTAGGCAGAACTATGTCCCATCATGCAGCGGCTCTCAAGGTGAGACTTGCTTTTATAACTTTGTTCTGTAAGCCAGAAATGACGAGTAGCAATTAAATTGTACAACAGCTGAGTTTTCTAATAACAATGACTGAAAACCAAGGTTTCACCACTGTCAAAAGCTGAAGTGTATGTGCAGGCCAATTTCTCGTTGTTTTTTTTTTCTACAAGTAAGATCTTTATTTAGTTCTTGTCTTGCTGATTTCTCCATAAATATTTATATAAGGTATAAATACTTTGTTTTTGTTCTAGGGGTTTCGTTGTTCATTTGTTTTTATGACAAAATTGTTCTACAGCCACCCTTTAGTAAAAGTGGAGTTTAATTCCTTTCCAGAAAACAATCTTTTTGGACAAACAAACACAGTTAATAAAGTGTGATCCATTACCTTATAAATGTCCTTTATCCTTTGTTTTAAAAACTTTAATCAACACAGTTAACTATTTAAATGTTTTCTTCCTTCCTAGGCAAGTACTGTTATTTTGTCTTGTCTTCCACATGGACAATAGACTTATGTACAAACTATTTTTTATCTAACTGTATGGGTAAATTTTTAAAGATTTCTTTTTTGCTATTGCTAGACTTGCATTCCTTCAGTGTGATTGGTCATTAAAACCATATTAGTTAAAATCTCCATGTATCTGTCTCTACAACAGATCTCATCATACACTCTTAAATAGTTTTGCCTGTGAACTACCTTGTCCAAAGCAGGCCAGTTTCTGTCATAATCACAGAACATAAATGTGTCTCAAATGCAAAAGAAATAGCACAACACTTACACTGATGCACTCTTTTGCTACAGTTCTATGCACTGCCTTTAGTTTGTCCTCAGTAGCACCTAATTACTGTCACTATAAGGAAAGCACCAGTCCTTAAATGTGAACTGTGAGAAGCCTTTATCCAGGCAGTGAAATAAGACATAAAAACCTTTGCTGCTTACTCCTTTTGTTGTCTTCTGTTCCCTAAAACTGTGAGAAGTTCATGTTTTAACTCTGGTCTTTAGCACTGACTGCTTCTTTCTATTTAGCGTCATACAGCTCAGCTGCGAGAAGAACTTCTGAAACTTCCCTGTCCTGAAGGATTGGATCCAGATGCTGATGACTCCGTGGAAAAATGCAGTGCCACGAGTTCAGAAGAGACTATGTTGCACGAACAGGTGAAACCCAGCAGCAGTAAAGATATCCCCACTGATTTCAAGTTATGAGTTGCATTGACATGGACTTTCTAGACACAGAGGCTTTGAAGCACAAGCCAAATATGTCAATATTTGTATGTAAGAAGCTAATTATGTAATAGGCAATGAAACTGAAACTATACTATGCCCTTACGGATATACAGTTTAATTCAAGATGATCTTTTATTTACCTGTACAAGAGTGTAAACTTTTTTGTGCTTTTATTTTTCAATTGTGAGAACCACTGATTGGTATGTTTAAAAAAGTTATGTATACAAGAAATGGATAAATCACTGATATATAAGGGAAAACTACCTTAGGAAAGAATGTTTACTGAATGTTTATTATTTTTTTTTACTTGTAGAGTGAGGGCGGTTGTAACAAAGAATATATATTGGTCATTCTTACAGCTACTATTTAAAGTCAGAAAATTTTCACTGAATTTGATAGATTTTACGTTTGGCCATATATTCATGCTCATATTTGATTCTAAAGAAAACCTCCTGTATACTTCAATAAAAGTTAAATGGACATGATCCCTCTTTTATGATTTACTGGTACATTTTTTAAATAAACTGCCATAAAATACATTATAGCTGAAAGCTTGCACTTGTATGACTGAATTCATTGCAGTCAACGTATTTAATTTTATGCTTACTAATTCTAAAATGCAGTTGAAATAAATGCACATGGTTTTACCTCATGCCAAAATCTGGACTTCTGAATTCATCTTTTGTTTAGCTAATTTAAGCAAGCTAACAGTGTTCTAAATTTCTTAAGGGCTGTTGTGGAACAAAGTCTGTTTTCTGTTGAAATGTCTGATTTTTACATAATAATAATAATTAATAATAACTGTACTTTAAGTACTGACGGGCTACTGATGTGCCATGTAAGACACTTAACGTTCTGTAGTTCTTGCTGCATAGGCTTAGTTCTCATTTTACTCTTGCAGCCACAAGTCCCTAACTAAAAAGGGATTTACATGATTCACTTATCAAGTCTCGCTTTTAAAAATTAAGTGATAGTAATGGACATTACATGAAGTAGTCCTTGAAGGACTAAAAAGATAATAGTGGTATTACCTCAGACTAAATTATCTGTTGTATTAATAATACTACAAGTGAGGTAAAAAAAAAAAAAAAAAAAAAATCCTCTTGTTTGTTTTCTATTTGTTCTTTGTTTATAAGTATCACGCTGGAATTTTTTCACTTTTTGTTTTACAGTGTATTATTCCTAATCATTAAAAGTGGCACCAACTGAGGTTGTGTTCTTATGCTGATGGCTAACAGGCACTGATAGTTCTGTCCAAAGTACAATTTTTCTGTTCTTTTGATACACTGTGTTATCCCAGGGTCCATCCAGGTTTTACATAATTCTCAAAACATCAGTTTACACATTTCTGTGTGACTTCAGGAAACCCTTAAAAAGGGAAGCAAGCAGCTCTGTGCCAGTGTTACACAGGTAAGTGTACAAAACAGTTTATGCCATAGTCAACGTTTTAGATCGTTATCTGTGTTAAAACAGCACTGTGTTTCTCTTGATGGGTATTTACTTACCTTTTTACTGTTGAACAAAAAAGCTCTGATATTCTCGTAAAGGCTCCAAAAGCAGAACTGCCCACGTAGCATCTACATTTTATGTTAGCAATTTCTGTTCAAGCTCTTAATTTAGTGTTTAAACCATCTGTCTACAGGAGCACAGTATTTTTATAAAATCCTGGTACTTGTACCAAAAAGAAACATATCAGACCTTAAAGTCCAGCTTATGCATAAAAATGTATTTCTTAACCATTAAAAAAAAAAAATCCACAAAAAAAAACGACACCTGAAATACAAAGCACTTAACTTGCATTATCTGACTTTAAGACGCTGTATCATTTTCTCTTAGAGTGCATTTATGGTACCATGGTGATGCTAATGTGAAGTCACTGCTGTTAAATTAAGCAAATGCAAACAGCTGCACGGGATATTACAGTCTACTTTGTAAATGCATACCAACTTTTCTTGCTCCAATTTGAGCACCATAGAGCAGTATCATACCAAATTAATGCATGATTCCATCATTAACAACTTGCAACTGTGCTACCATGTAGTGAGTTGTATTTCCTGGAGTATTTCACAGACAAGAATGCCAAGTTTTTCTCTGATTGCTTCAATCTACACCTGCTACCAAAGAGAGAATGGCTCAGCAGCCATCTATGAGACCTTGTGCTCCATGAGAGCAAAGCAGTCATTACAATAATCTCTGCACATAAACAGTCACTCTGTTTTTTGCTAATGTAGATGCAGTGCTCACCATATGCAAATGTGAATGTTACCTCTCTAAGATTTATCAGTTTCCTTTGAAATTTCCTTCGAGTAGAAGGTGTGCATAAATGTATGGATTAATGCTCATCTGTAACTCTACCATAGCTGTACAAAACGGTGGCCATGCATGTGGCAGGGTGTTGGAGATTCGTGATCCTTGAGGTCCCTTCCAACCCTGGCCATTCTGTGATTCTGTGATAACCTAGAAGACCCAAGAAAAGTTGAATACAAGAACCCTGTGGACAACTTTTTGTTTCACTGCAGTAATTATGTGTTAGATGTTTATAGATACTAAAAGAATAAATTATGCATAGATTATAGGTTGGCTGAGTCTGAGGTAAAAATTCTTGCTACTTGGCTACTTGGGCTACTGGTAGCTCATAGAGAGCCTACATCTGCATGTCATCAATACTGCAGTTGGATGATAATCTTTTATGCAGCAGTAGAGCTTGAATTCATAGAAAAGTAAGTTCCCACACAATACAGGAAATAAATGTACTGCACTATTTATGATGGTTTTTAACCAATTTAATCTCGCTTGGTATATCAAATAAAACATCAGCTTTCTGGCAGGAATCACACTATTCAGAAAATCTCACCCCAAAACAGTATTTTTTGTCCCATTAACTGTGCAGTACTATACATAGGATGATTATTAGGGGAGCTTTTCTTCCCCAAAATGTTCCTGGAATTGCATAAACAAATGCTCTATTTTATATGCTGCAGCAAAGAAATTGATAGGTAAACCACCCTATTATTAATTTACCTTGTTTACCTGTAAATACCTGAACAAAAATCCAGCTGATCTACATTTAAGGCAGGACTTAGATATTTACCTGGAGTTTCTCTGACTTGTCTTCCATTTTTTTTTCCTCCATAATGCCTTGCTATTTGTGTGTTTTGCAAGTGTTCTTTTATTTATTTCTTTGTTTCCCCAGAAGCCAATCACCATCATGTGGACATCTCTCTGGACTGTCAGCTCTCTTTATCTAGAAATCAGAAATTAGAAGGATTTTTCAGTGAAAAGGTGATGCATTTTTATACTTATCGTAATCTAAAGAATAAGGCAGAGAAGACATTTCAAATACATGTTCTCAATGTATTATCATATACATGCGTATACACTTATATGAATAAATAGGCCAGGTCAGGCAGTCATTTCTCTTGGAAAAACAGTTTTCCAGGCTCTATTTTTTCTCTCTTTTCCCATAAATTCTTAACATAAGGTAGAGCATGCTGGCATTTATATTGAAATGTGAACTTTCTATGGAGTACAATAAGCTGAATGGGTAAAAGAAGTTTAACATTTTCTAAAACTAATAGTAAAAACATTTCATTCTCTAGAGCCTGCAGTTGCTATTGTTTTATTCTTCTGGAACACAGGTGGAGGAATTATAGTATCTACTCACTGAGTTACTATAGTAAAACTCCAAAATAATCTCACTACTGCCTATTTTTAATAACAGCTCAAAGATAACAAATCCCAGTACACAGTGCTTTATCTTGACTCAGATGGCTCTGCATACTGTGACCTCTCATCTCTACAGGTGATAATTTTTCCTATGTCTCTTGACCGAGCTGTTTTAATACTGCTTCTTTACATGAAAATTACCTATTGTATAATATGATCTCAGCTGTGTAGATAGAGGTCTTTTCCAGCCTTAATGATTCTATGATTAATACTAAGATCATCTATTCCAACTGTCCACCTACCACTAATAATGCCCACTAACCATGGCCCTCAGCACATCTACCCTTTCTTTAAACACCTCCAGGGATGGTGACTCCACCACCTCTCTGAGCAGTCTGTTCCAGTGCATCACCACTCTTCCTGAGAATAAATTCTTCCTAATATCCAACCTGACCTCCCCTGGTGCAACATGAGGTACCCTCATGACCTATTGCTGTTACCTGGGAGAAGAGGCTGACCTGCACCTCACTGCAACCTCCTTTCAGGGATTTGTAGAAAGCAATAAGGTCTCCCCTGAGCCTCCTCTTTTCCAGACTGAACAATCCCATCTCCTTCAGCCAGTCCCCATACGACTTGTTCTCCAGACCCCTCACAGTTTCATTGCCCTTCTCTGGACACGCTCCAGGGCCTCAGTGTCTTTCTTGTGGAGGAGGGGCCCAAAACTGAACACAATATTTGAGTCTCACCAGAACTGAGTACAGAGGGATGATTATCTCCCTACTCCTACTGGCTGCACTACTTATTATCCAAGCCAGGATGCTGCTGGCCTTCTTGGCCACCTGGACACACCGCTGGCTCGTGTTCAGCCAAGCATCAACCAACACCCGCGGGTTCTTTTCCTCTATGCAGCTTTCCAGCCACTCTTTTTGTCAAGCTTGTAGCATTGCCAGGGGTTGTTTGGCCAATGTGCAGGACTGACATTATGTTTTGTTGAACTTCATCCCACTGGCCTCATCCCAGCTATCCAGCTATCCAGTTCCTTCTGTAGGGCCTTCCTGCCCTCAGGCGGATAGACACTTCCCCCATCTTGGTGTCATCTACAAACTTAATGAGGATGCAGTCAGTGCCCTCATTCGGATCATCAATAAAGATAGGGTAGGCCCTATCTTTACAACAACACTCACGACCAATCACCAGTTGGATTTTACTCCGTTCACCTCTCTAGACCCAGCCCTGTAGCCAATTCTTTATCCAGCAGAGTGCATCTGTCCGAGCCCAGGGCTGCCAGCTTCTCTAGGAGAATACTGTGGGGGACAGTGTCAAAGGCTTTACTGAAGTCTACATAGACTACATCAACAGCCTTTCCCTCAGCCTCCAGGCTGGTCACCCAGTCATAAGAGATGAGGTTGGTCAGGCAAGACCTGCCTTTTGTGAACCCATGCTGGCTGGGTCTGATCCCCTGGTTGTCCAGCACACGCTGTGTGACCTCACTCAAGATGACCTGTTTCATAACCTTCCTTGCCAGCAAGGTCAGGCTGACAGACGTGTAGTTCCCTGGATCGTTATGACCCTTCTTATAAAAGGGAGTCACATTAGCAAGCCTCCAGTCATCTGGGACATCTTCGATTGACCAGGACCATTGATGGATGATGGAAAGCAGCTTGGCAATTATGCTCACCAGCTCCCTTGGCACTCTCACGTGGATCCTATCTGCCCTAAACTCTAAATTGGGGGCTAATGCTAGAGGTAGAAATGTTTCTGTAATTCATATAGCAAAACCTTTTATTTAAGTTTATTTAGTAAACAGTCCAGAAAGGAAAGGTATCCATTCTGTATCACTGACCATGCAGGAAATTTATTATCATAACTCACAGTGTTATTTTTAAAAACCTTTCGGAGGCTTTCCTGTTTCCAGTGTTGTGCTCCATACTTCCAGCTTATGCACTTGATGCATTTTTTTCATTTGTTTTACATCTGCAGTCATTATTCTCTTCTTCACCCATAGACCCACCCCCACAGATACATATGCACAAATCCTTCAATAGTTCGTAAACTCTTTGCATAAAGCTCTTAGGGTGAAGCAACCACATCCCAGTTTCTCAACAGCAAACTGAGGAATACATTTTAAAAAAATAAAAGTATTTTCCAACCAGGAAACTAAAGAAAACTAAAACCACACATTTAAAAACAAAACAAACAAAAAAAGACTATTTGTCATTATTACAGACTGTCTCTACTGCTTAATTAAATATTTTCTTATTTACCAGAGCAAAACACGGCCTTTTTTCCATCTTTTCCATTTTCTTTCAGATGCTTAAACAAGTGTGTGATTTGGAAAGGGAAAGTTGGCTGTGAGGGTGAGGGCAAGAGCTTTCTTTAACTTACTCCTAAGTAATGGTTTAGAAGTTTCCAGAAGTCCTGTTCTTTCACCTCGAGTTTAAAAGCTTATTTTCAGTCACCAGCTCCTTTCTCCTTATCAAATTAACCACAACTGTAACAAAGCTGACTTCCAGGACAGCACAGTTTCTGTCTGTCAAGCCTCCTTTGAAACTGCTAGCAATAATGATGTTATTTCTATAGCTACGATTTTAAGCAGGTCCTAAGGAGGTGGCAGTGAGCTGGACATCACACTGCCAAACAACAGTCCTGGCTGAAGCCCAGAGCAGCACAGTTCTAAGCTGAGTATGAGGGCACATCTTTTAACACTGCATGAGAGGCACCAGTGCAGTTTATTTAGAAAGTAACAAGGCCTTAATTCATTACACACACACAATCAGCCTAGCAAGCATGGGCATCCTCACATTATGGAAGTCGGGGAGCCAGATCCCTATGCACATGGCTGGGAAGCATTCTCCAGGATGCAAGTCACAGCCTGTATTCTGGCTATAGCTACAGTTCAAGCTGTCCCAAAAACCTTGCAAATGTTTGCTGGCAATGAACTGTGGCAATGATTCAAGAGGTGACAGAAGTGACATGGCGGAACAAAAACTAATAGCCAACAGCAGGATTGCTGAAAAGGAAATGGTAGATCTGCCAACTGGGACGATCCTCTCTACTACCAGGCTGTCAGTGCAAATCTCAACTGGGTTTTGAGGCAGTTTCAATCAGTGAAACTCATCACGATATATAAAATTCACAGGGGCTGGGCTCCAGATAAGCAGAAGTCACAAGAGAAATCATGCAACCATCTGGCTGGCTGAATTTTGCCATTGTGTGTGGGATTCTGGATAAGTCCCAGAGCATTTACAGTAGCTGCAGACTAGCAAAAGAAAAACTCTTTCCAGAATCAATTCAACACATCTTCTGTCTGCCTCACGGTCACTAAAGGCAGCAGAGCATGCAGCTGGGTCACACAGACATCGAAACACCTGCTGTCATATGGCTCCCTGGGAGGCTTTAAATGTTGGCAACATGATGAGAGACCACCTCATCCATATGACAACAGGGAAGATGAGGGGGAAAATTACATCTGAGTGATGATTTAGCTCAATACACATTTCATTCTAGCTTAAAAATAAATATCTACCTACAAGTGCATGCTCGATCACAAACAATTGCTGTTGATGGCTGCAAATAGAGACTGAAGCAAAAGTACTCCAGAGAACAAAATATCTGTTTGTATCTGCACTGCCTACTGATGTGTTAAACCTCCTCCAGCTCTTTTCTAGCTGTTCCTCTGAGGAAATCATTCATGTTAGAAAACAAATAGCCAGATGAACAAATGACATACGGCAGGGAACTAAATATCAATAACCAGTATCAGAGGAGAAGCCAAGCCATTTCAATAGAGAAGAGGAGAATGACAGTACATGGCTCCTGATTAACAACTGTGCAATTCAGGAAAGATGGTTCTATCTCACAGAGCTCTCAGGAGTCCATATTGTTAGCAGAAATCAATGAAAGACAGTGCTGAAATTTCAAGATTGAATTTAGAGAACTGCAACGGAATTCTATGTTATTCAAGATTTTATGTATGCCTAATGCAAGACATGGATTAATCATCTGAATAAAAATAACAGTTCCTATGACTTCTTCTAGTTACAAACAGTTTCTGATAACACTGTCTTCCTGAAAATGTTAGTCTAATTTGTTTGAGTGGGTTTTTAATTATTACTTAAAATACTCTTTCACTTGCTAATGCATTTTCAGGCTCAGAATCCAACAGCAAGTGATTTTCCATTGCCAAGTGTGCCTTCAAACACAGTTGCCCAGTCATTGTCACCAAGGGCAAACCATGGCAGTAAATTCATCCAGTTTTCATTTTCCCCTGGTAGTTCATTTTCCACATTTCAACATATTGAGCTTTATGCATCAAAGCTTCACTGAGACATCAGAACAGCATTCAGTGCCCTGGTATTCATCGCAGCCTGCAAGTGAAAGCCCCACCAGTCAGAATCTGGGGTCAGAATCTGTACGGCAGATCGAATTGTTCCACACCTCCTACCAAATACTGCATCCTGTGAGTGACAAAGAGTTTCCTTGCAGACTGAATTGCCAGCAGTGTTTACCTCAACCTTTGGCTTCTTTTTATCAGACTGAATTCATACCGTTGGTCTTCTGGAGAAAAGGACATTTTTCCTAAATGTAAGTATTTAAATGGTTTGAAAGTTTTTGCCTTAATGGCCTTTGAGTTTTAGTTCAGTTAGTATATGGAAAAAAAATATTTTTGTTATTTTAATATGTTAATTAAAGATCAAGAAATTTACTAGCAGCTGAAAAAGCAGGGAAGTCTTTTGTGATTCCCGACTATAAACCAGGTAAAATAACAAGTACGAACTGTAGAAATCTTTAGGGCATGGCCTCTCATAAAACACAGATAAAAATTTAAGGGTAGATTCAAAAACATTAATCAAACTGGGCTTACCTATTTGCTCCCATTAGTGTCATTTATTTCCACATTTAGCAATGTGGAAAGCACACAGTGGAAATATCAAAAATCACTTTGAAATTGACCCAACCTGAACAACAGACCCATCACCAATCACACGATTCCTGTGTCACCATCAAAACAACTGTCTCTTCTAGTGCTTCTAGTGCTAAGTTGCTAAATAAGAAAAGTACTGCATACTCACTGTGCAGCTTCAAAATACTTCACCCACTATAACTACAGTAATATTTTTGTATGTGTGAACACTCCTATACTCACCGTATTTATGCAAACAAGAAATAATAATTGTTAACATCTTTTCATCTTCAGACTATGAGTCCCATAGCAATGTGTTGAAAAAAGCTGCCATAAATTTATTTGCACAGATGAAATAGAAGCCAATTATCCTACCTAAAAATGCTCATTTTCGGGAGAATACCAAGAAATTGACAGTCTGTACAATACCTCCAGAGTTCTCAACCTGCATTATTTTCTCATCCTAGTTTAGATCCTTGTATTAAGGAAAAAGACAGTTCAGAATGAAGACAGTAGAGATGTTAAAAGAGATGTCATTTTAAGGCACATATATATGCTTTCCTTAATTAACATGACTTTGCCCTTCATGTAACCATACGGTGTACTAAGTCTTCTGCCCAAAGTCAGTTGTATCATAGAATCACAGAAATGATGACCAGAAGGGGCAGCTGGAGGTGATCACCGCTCTTCCCCAAACAAAGCATCAAGTTCCCTCAGCAGCTCTCAGTGGAATATGTCTCTCCTAAAGTTTTGGTAGCTTGGACTCTGCTTCAAGCTAATTGCCTTCTCCCTTTTGTCTCTACTCCCAGCTACATCACAGTGTTACCTCGGACACCCTGCATTTATAGCTTACTTCAATTACTAGATCATTTTTATTTGCTCAAAAACCAAACCATTTTAAAATAGATGAAGAAAATAGGGAAGAAAACAGAGCAAAGGTCATGTTGCACTTTAAAAAGTCCAGCCAGTTCCAGTTTCTCTCATGGCTGTAGTAAAACCATTAATCATAATAAACTCATTTTGTCTAAATGCAGAGGTAATACATTTTTCCATGTAAATCATTAAATTGCCATGACAGAATGATGTCAGAGAGTCTAAATAGGTGATCTAATAAATTTTCCTTTAGGAACATTGTTTAGCACTAAAGGTTAGAGCGGGGAGGGGCAGGGAACAAGGGGCAAGATTGATGGCAGCTGTTGGTAAGAAAGATTTGCTTTTAATTTTCTTAAGATAGATCCAAATATTACATTTACACAGAAGCATTTTTATAGACTGAGAAAATGTATATATCTGAATATTGGAGCAATAAGAACTAATACCTTTCTAAAAGAAAAATACAGCCCTAGCTAATAGCAAGATTTTCAGAAATGTATAAGAGATAATAGGAAAAAAAAACTTAACTTTGCAAGCTTTTTAATATCATTCATCTGTTTAAGGGCTATTTTTGATATAATTCAGCACTCCACATTCACCATTTGTACTCACAGATTCATACACATAGATCAACACTTTTTTTAACTGAAGTTAGCTCTGCATCTGATTTGACTGCGTGCACAGAAATGTTTCAGTAATGATGCAGTAGTACAGGAGACAAACCATTTTATTCCCCACCCCTCTACCAAAAACAAATGGAAAAAAAAAAATCAAAAATCCTTGTATTAACTGCACTTCATACTTCAACAGAAACATGACTATTTGTTGAGTCCTACAGCAGCATGGGAGAACAAATATACATATTGACAGCATGGAAAATGAATGACCTCAGATGAAACATTAGAAAAAATCAAAGCTGTTACTCCCTATTTCTTTGCATCAGATCTCTCAAAGTCGAGCTTTGGAAGAAATTACTGATTTTGGTTTAGTTCCAACTATTTTTTTTCTATTTGTCCTTTTTTTTCATTTCAGTACCTACTGAAGTAAAACTGTGTTTCATGTAGGCTTAATCCCTACTCTTTACTGCAGCACTGGGTACACTCAATAATGACAACCCTGCTGTGCAAAGAACAGCAATTCTTTTCTTTCCACACATAGTTGATCTAGTGAGATGTGTGCTACAGGCCACACAGATTGGCTGCAAAGAAAGAAGCAAATCTCCTTTAAAACAGCCATTTCATATACAGATAATACAGAAAGCTGGATAACCCCCAGAGTTTTTCCAGCTCTTACAATGGTGACACAGACTCTAATGAGCTCTGTAGTTGTAGTCTTTCTCCTTCCCAGTCAGCTCCTTTAAAGCCAGCTTTTTGCAGGGAGGATTTGCACATCTTCTCTTACAAACTAGATATTTCAAAGAAACAAATACCATCATCCAGCACACCTAACCTGGGTAAAAGAGAACTAACTAAATACAGATTGGTTCATTATTTGTTTATTTTCAGTGGGCAGAAGGGGCAGGGTGGTGTAGATGGAAGCATGGCAGGAGGGAAGGGCAGTGAGAGCTCCTATTTTCTGGTGCAGTGAGGTGTTTGACCAGCTCAGGTGCTCACACAGGTCACATCAGCTCTTCCACCTTCCTAATTTTTAAACTTACTCTGTAACTGGCAGTTTGCATCTCTGTAAAACGTAGCAATAAAGTCTGCTTATAGATTTTCACAAATCTATTAGGTAATTTGATTCATTGCAGCACGACAGTTTCTCAGTGTATTCAGTGTAATCTCTTCAGCAGTGACATTTATTCATTTTTATTCAGCTTGATAACTAGACTAATTTTAAATTCCTCTAAACATGCTCCAAAACATTTTTGGATAAGATGTATCACTAACGTGCCCTTGCACCAGGAAAACCTTAGTACATAGTGCAGGAAAAACGAAACACCAAAACAATGCATCCATCATCAGTAGAGCATTTTCCTAAATACTCACAGGAAAGAAAGATAAAGCTGTCTTTTTCCATAAGTCTGCATGCTGTCACATGATACAACAACAACTGCAACAAAAATGACAACTCAGAGAAATAGAATCTTTTTAATCATTTCTTCTACCGCTAAGAAAGACACGTACATCATTCTTTGTATTTCTGTAGTTGTGTGTGTGAGAGCCCACTGATCATGACAGAAAAGTAAAATCAAATAATTATCCTTTGTTTTCAAAGGGGTGACATGGTGTCTTTCCTTCTGAGGTATTCTAGTATGCTGCGTCAATTTCCCAATGCTGATAATGGAGAAAGGAAAGGAAATCATTTCATGTGCAATATCTAGTGTTTTGGATAATCTGTAGCTGCACGTCTATTCAAAGAAATGCTGGAGAATGCTACCTTACTTGCAAATGACTCTCAGTAGTCAGGATCTAGCTGGAGTAACTCCCCTGAACTGAGTCTTTACTGCTGACTCTCAAGAGACACAACAAAGCATCAGATCTCAAAAATAAGGATCTTCCAGAGAGCCCAGTGGAGGGCCACGAAGACAATTAGGGTACTGGAGCACTTCCTGTATGAAGAACAGCTGAGACCCCTGGGACTGTTCAGCCTGGAGAAGAGAAGGTTGAGGAGGGAATCTCATCACTGTTTGTAAATATCCAAAGTGGGGGAGTGAAGTGTGTGGAGCAAGACACTGAAACAGTGGTGTTCAGCAATAGAACAATGGGTAATGGGCAAAACCTGGAATGGAATAAGTTCCATTCAAACGCAAGGAAGAAGTTTTTTCTTTACTGTCAGAGTTATGGAGCACTGAAACAGGTTGCCCAGAAACACTGGGGAGTCTCCTTCTCTGGAGATAGTCAAGACCTGTCCAGATGCCTGCTTGTGAGATCAACTGTAGGGAACCCGATTTAGCAGTGGACTGGACTAGATGATCTCTATAGGTCCTTTCCAACCCCTACAATTCTATGATTCTGTGACTCAGACACATGAATTCTTCTTACTGATACATTTAAGACTAACTCAAGCACTGTTCTCAAGTGCTGTTTCTCCATGTGACTTCCTTTATCAATTAATAGATTTTTCCATTAACTTACTTCACTCTCACTGCAAGAAATATAACCAACTTTTCCAGAGTTTGCATTATTTTTTCCCTTGTATATTTTCCTTGGTCATGCAAGCATAACTACTTTAAAAGTTTTCTTCTGTTAACATGAAGGCCTTCATTTCAGACAATTTAAGTACTGTTTACTACTACTTCATGCTATCTACTTCTTTCAGTTACCTCAGGATTTTCTTGGTTAATGGTAACAATTGCATTATTTTCTTTAAAACGGTACCCTAAATAAATCTTTTCCTGTAGTGTAGTGAAAATGCTAAGTGACGGCTTGAACCAGTGATGGAGCACCTGGGAAGGCAGGGCCAACCCAGGGAAGCTCAGGTGCATGTAATGCCCCTGAATGAGCAGAAGGGGTGGAGCCAGGATCCCTTCCCAGACCTCATTTAAGGGCTGGCTGTGGAAGCAAGGGTATTTTTCTGGAGACTCCTGTGTACCTGAGGCCTTCTGAAAGTAAGTAACTTCTTTCCTTTATTTCTGTGCCTTCTTTTGTGTTTGAGTGAATCCTCACTCACTGTGGCCTGGGACCTTGCTGCTCTGCTGTCAATATAAACTATTTTTCAAGCTCTTTGCCTTTCTGCTCTGAAGAGAGGAATATAACCTGGAATTCAGTAACTGGGAAATAATCATTCATTCCAAAACTATGCCAATGTGATGCTTAAATGATAGAGATAAAACTAACACAAATGAAGAAGGAAGTGTATTCACGTTTTGTATACCGCATTCAGATTAAGACCAGACTGTGGCTGACAACCCTGTGTTGCTTTTACTTTAAGAAAACTGGGTTTTTATACTTCTTTACTCCTTGACGTTGATAAAGGCAGTATATTTTTAACATTCGTTCTGAGGCCCATTATCATGTAAAGCTATTGCTAAAAGCTGACAAATTAAGCCTGTCAGCCATGGATGTATTAAACTCTTTCTAATTCCTTCAGCCTACTACATGCTGAAACCAATTAAATTTTTTTTCTTAAGCTCCCAGCATTAACACAATTTCACATCTAGTGTATGCAACATCTGCTAAAGCAAAATTTCTCCTTCCTCTGTTTCTGTCACCCCAGTGTCTACACTGCAGAGCTGCTCTAACCAGTGCACTTATCTGCATGTTGTCACCTGTGACTGGCACCTTATTTAAATTCTAAAATGGCTTGTAGATGTACTTGAATTATGAGGCTAAAATGATCTTTATTCCAGCACAGTCATCTGCTTAAACCTTTCTGGATAAGGCTGGATGTGCATAGGGATATATAGGGTGTGACTAGGCTTCACTTGCTTGGAAGGCTTTACTGTACTCCAGTGAAACAAAGTAAGCTTCAAAATAGAAAAGTAAGTAAACTGTCTGGGTCAGTATCTTCTACAGATGTTTAACCTGAGCCAGAAATACTGCCACAACTTATCAGGCTGTTCTTGTTGATACCTGGCTCTCTGCAAAAAAACCTACACTTATTTTTTTTTTTTTTTTGTCAGTAACATATCTATCAGACCTTCTAAATCTGTAAGAAGATACTACAGCTCTTAGTATACATATATGTACCTTGATGCATCCCAGTCCTTCACTCAGCTAATAACATTTACTTCTACTACTTATTTACCCTTTCTTCCACAAACACATTCATGCTACCTTTCACACTGCATTATGGACAAACTAAAAGACACTCCTTCCA
Organism: Meleagris gallopavo; assembly: GCF_905368555.1. NCBI lineage: Eukaryota > Metazoa > Chordata > Aves > Galliformes > Phasianidae > Meleagris > Meleagris gallopavo. Next base: position 30,866,885 of record NC_139405.1, on the reverse strand, counting down.
GGCTGCTTTGCAATACCACTTTTTTTATACTTTCTCATCCATTTTCAGTATCAGTTATGACAGCTACTGCAACATACTGGCTGTATATAGATGGAAGACTTGTAGTGATCTCCATTATTTACATAGCATTTAGATCCTTTAATTAAAAATAATAGAGTAAAATCAGACACAATTTAGCCATTTATATAGCTGGTTTATGAGAACAATTTCTCTGCCACATACTGCATTAGCCCTCCTCAGTATCTCTAGGTTCATCTTATAACCATTCTATATTCCCATCTAAAACACCAAAAGAGTTTCTGTCAGGCTCTTAGTGCACTAACAGGCCTTAACAGCCCTGACCAGCCTCAGCTGGGGCCTCCACACACATCTCTCTGTCCATGAGCCCAGGAGTTGCCACATTGGTCTCCATGCTGAAGACCTGAGCTGGCTTGATGTTGGACCTTCTGCACCACCATGAGCATGCAGGATGAACCTGACCACAGGCTATACTCCTCACAGCTTTTTTTTTTTTTCCCTACTGCTTAAATGATAATTTGTGCAAGCCTAACTTGCTCTTAAATCCTTCTTATTCTCTGCTAACAATCAGAGAGGTTTCACAGAGTGTCCCAGGAGAAATTAAAGAGATGTCCAAAGAATATCATGATCAATCTTGCAACCCAAGGATTCTGGCAGATCTAATTCAATGTAGAAAACATAAAAAGCCTTTCCCTTTTCACTCCTCTCTTTCATGCTTTCTCTCTAGCTGGTATTTTCTTAAGAAACTTGTGTACAAGATTGTGCTAGTACCTGAACCAAAGCAAAATCCTCCATCTTGGAAACTCTGGTGCACATTGGTGGCAACAAGCAATACAATGGCAGACACAGAAAATCTCTACAAAGCAAATAGCCTTCAATAGATTTACCAGAGTGAAACTAATTATTTATGACACACATCTAAGAGCTAAATGTGTTTCAGCAGTGATGAAGACAACCACTGTGAAGCAATAAACTTCAAAAATTGGATTTCTTGAGGATGTATTCCACGTGTTTGTAACTAAATCCTAGTAAGTCTCTTACTCATCATGCTGCTTGAAGACAGATGATGGCTGCTTAATTAAAGAAACACATGGAGAAATGTAAAGGTATCTTTAGAAATTTAGCTTCAAAAGATAATGATGTTAACTGACAGTACAGTGCCCCAATAGGTACCAGGGTCAAAGGAGTATGACAGCTTCCTTCTGCTATGAGCTGAGCCAATCATATAACTCCAAAGCACTTAAGTAGAACATTCTCAGATTCAAATAAATAAAGATAAAAAAGGCTTAACATTTAAAACAATAAAAGAGAGAAATAGATTAAATTACCACAGAAAGCTGAATGCAAATGGCTAGTGAGGGGATTTAAAATTATGTAAAACTTAAGAAAAAAAAAAAAAACTCACAAAATGTAGGATCAAAAAGTTTGTTAGAGCAACATTTTCCATAAGAAACCAAAATGAAAGCAAAGAACAACTGTGGATAGTCTGAAACAAGTCTGACCCAAAGTTCCCTCTATTTAATGGACTCTACTTCCTTGACCTCATAGCAAATTCAAATGCATAATTCTAGGCGTACAGCAACAGGAACACGTACAGCAACATGTATTGTCATTCCACAATCCTAGGGCCAGACAAGTCGCTGTGCATAAGAATCCAATCTTCCTCATCCTTTCCCAGAAGACATCAGCATGAGTTAGGGTCATTAGTTCTATCTCGGAACTGAAATCTGGAGATTTTAGGCTGCACATTTTTATTGATAAAAATTATAACACTAATTGTGATACAGGACTAAAGGTGAACTATGACAGTGACTTACATCACCAGTCACAGCAGAATTTAGCCTAGAAATACATGGATACTGTGGCACTGGAAAACTAGTAATAAATTTAAGTGCAAAAAGTCATATAATACAAAGAGAAATTAAGAGACAAAAGCATTCTGGGAAAAGTAAAAAGTTTTCAAATTTATGTTCTGCAAGTGAAGTTTTAAGGATTCTGGTGATAAAACTAAATCAGGAGTTTTGCAAACACAAGAATTGGTGAGGTCTGGATTCCCACTGATTTGTACCTCAGCTGACCACAAAACTGAATTGCAGTTTCTCCTGCTTCCTCTCTCCTGCACTCCAGGCTGTTCTCTCTTATATGATAGCACAGAAGTTCTCATGCAGAACACAACTGTAGGCGTCATATTTCTCTCCTATCTATCCACATTTTCATAAAATCACAAAAAGTGTAATGACCTTAGAGACAAGTTATGCCTTTAAGTTTTTCTGAACAAGGCCAGCAGGTTCTGAACATGCTAAATGGGGAGAGTCAACAAGACAAGACTGCATAAATACGTTTTCCTGAGAAAAAAGGCTAGCAAGAACAGAAATAGGGTGGCTGGATAGATTGTTTCTGCTCATTTATATTAGATGAGCTGTTTATTTTCAAGCCTGTACAGGTCTAAGATGTTGGTATTATCCCATTATTGGGATTTCTTAGTATGTTTTTATATATCATCATCCAATAAACGATAAGGTCTATTTATTTAGGCAGTGAGTCTGAACACTCTGTTATTAGTCCAAGTTTCTGGCAGGATCTTTTCCCAGAGGTTATATGGCATCTTTCCAAACTATACTTTGGCAGAGATTTTGGCTGTGCTTAGACCCATGGTGTTTCCCTCTTGTTGTATTCCTAAGTGATTACGCAACAATAAAATCTTGATAACTAATGTTTTGAATTTCAGATAAATTATTTTAATAGTGATTATACCATTAAGAAGTCATTTAAATTTTGCTCCTTTATGCTGCATTATCAATCAATTAGTGTGTCAGAGATATCAAGGCTTTACATTCTCACAACAGATACTCTATAAATTCTGAGTGTTAAGGTTTCCTAGAGTATGAGAGTGTGTGTTATAATAGCAGTCCTTACCATAAATAATAGCTGAGATAACAGTAATTGCAGGGTTTTTTTTAATTTATTTGCAAGGGCTAGAATAATGTAATATCTAAAACCAGCTGAGCTGTCTCAGTACAAGCTGAGACAAGACAAGCTCAAGTTTTATTTATAGTAACTTAATAGCAAATTCAAGAAGTAATTCTAGGTAACAAAGGTGATAAAGAATTGTATTTCAATTCCATGGTTCCAAGGAAATCTGTTTAAATTAGCTGCTCTTCCCCCAGGTGCAAGTCTGAAGCAGTTAAAAGATACTGTGTTTGGAGTTTAAGCCTGAATATAGTTACAAACATTTAAAATTAATTATTTCTGACTGTTCTAAATTAGAGACATACTACGCACTATACTAATAAATATGAAGCTTGCCTGCTATTAGGCCTATGTACTTGAATACAGAGATAGAACAAGGGGTTTGGAATGCCTGAACACTTAGTCATTAAAGTAAACAGGGGACACATTCAAAACTCAGTTCATTTGTCAACCTGGCAGCAGCTGAAAGATTTCTGCATATGAAATACAGGAGCATCTGGCTATCAAGAATGTTTAAGACCTTACCTATTGATCTCTTTCATCTGCTTAAATAATTCAAGATGTTAACATGCCTAAAAATTCTGATTAAAGTTTTCGTGCATATAAACCTCAAAGCAGTACAGAGAAGACAATACAAATGCTGATTTTGTTTAGTAGCATCAGACATCCCAAATAACTGACTGAAAACCTGAAAGAGCAGAAATTTGACTGCTAGGGGAGATGTGGGGAAAAGGAAGGATGGAAAGAGGGAGGGTGAATTGTGTATATTTTATGCCTTTGTAGAGAAAGACTTCAAAGCAAAAAGCTATTGAAAAGAAAAGTAAGAAACTAGAAAAAGATAGAAAAATTATTAATGATTCTAGTAGAGGCTTAAAAACAAAAAGATCAAGGCAATAATATTTATGACTGCAAGCTAGGTATAACTTCTCTAACAAGGATTTAGAGTCTCTGCAAAACTCAGATTTTGTATACTAAATCTCTGAAGTAGATTCATAAAGTTGGAAACTGGAGGGCTTCACAAATACAATAATATATTAGTAATGTGCTCTTTACAATTTACTTTTAATAGAAACATACATATAAGAATAAAGCTGCATCTAAGGCACAATCTTGTTTTGGGTCCCTTGCTAAGAGAAGAAGAGAGGAGAACTAACGAGAGATTTTACTTGAGGACAACTAAAGTAGTTACAGGTATACTGAGGAGGACTAAAGGAGTTAAAGACAAGGAGAGCCTGAGGGCACCATGCTTGTTATGCCTGCAAAAGGGAAGTAACAGCAGCCTTTCCCAATAACTAGAATAGGGTTATAGAAAATGTGGAACCAGACTCTTCTCTGAGGCTCATAACTAAAGAACAAGAAGCAATGTGATTCACAGATCCTTCAAACTTATATTTGTCCATGGATGCATTTCGTCTTATCCAAAGTTTCAAAATTCATTAAATCACATAACTTGTTTCAACAGAAGAGACTATCAGGAGAAGGATGCAGCTGTAAAGAGCTAATTGATAAACAAAACAAAACAAAAGATTTTCTTACATCAGGAAAGCATGTGAAGTCATCCAATTTTACCTCATACAACTTTTTATTACTTCCATTATTTTGTCTACACTCAGGTAGTTCTGATATTTTTTTTAGAAACCGTGTGCTTCCTTTAGAAGTTCTGCTTTGGTGTGTATGGTTTCATAAAACTTCAAAACATGTCTGCAAGTATCACCTCGTTGTGGCCTTCCAATATTTGAGGGGAGCATTTAAACAGGAGGGGGTATAACTGTTTACATGGGTTTACAAGGGGGTTTTAAACTGAGACAGGGAAGGTTTAGTTTGGATATTAGGAGGAAATTTTTCACACAGAGGGTGGTGACACACTGGAACAGGTTGCCCAAGGAGGCTGTGGATGCCCCATCCCTGGAGGCAATCAAGGCCAGGCTGGATGTGGCTCTGGGCAGCCTGGTCTGGTGGCTGGTGACCCTGCACATGGCAAGGGGGTTGAAACTAGATGATCATTGTGGTCCTTTTCAACCCAGGCCATTCTATGATTCTATGATTTACTGAAGCATGTTACTTTGAAAAAGAAGCAATTCTTCTGCGAAGAGAAGCTGAAGATTGAAGTCTACAGAGGTAAATAACAGCTAAATTTTGAAACAATTGAGAAGGGGAAGAACAACTTATTGTTTATTTCTCATGTGTAATACTATGTGATTGATATGTTATGAACTATGTTATGAACTCTAAATTTGATAGAAGTACATTTTAATCCAAGTAATTTTTCATTTAAGTCATTATTCTTGTGATTTTGTCTTTTAAGATTGCCCAGATCTGTTTCCACAGCCATGCAGAGAAACATAAATACCTGATACTTCTAAGGTTCACACCAACCTATATTGTTAAACTAAGTAGGCAATTAATAGAAGATAAATACCTTATCTTACTTTTCTTTATTCATTTTTATGAGAAAAAGATGAAAATCAAGTCACCAACACCTACTTCTGTTCTTTCATTAAAATTCAACACCAAGGATGCTATCTTTATCCTATGCCTTTCCATCTTTTTTCAGTACTAGCATTGAAATGTTACAGCTTGAAAATGAGATGCAAATAGAAATAGCAATTATTCTATGTCAAGAACAAAGAGATGACATTTAAAGAGAATCTGTTCACACCAGAAGCCAGACTAAATTAAGTCTTGACCTATACCACTATGATGCTATCAGAATCTGGCTCCATGCCAGTAAGTCTTAATAACGCCTCAGCAATCTAAGATGAGCTATGAATAAAATTAACTTACCTATAGAAAAGAAGGAAAGCAACATACAGTTGTTAAAAACCATTTTAAGTTTACAGGGAAGTAATAAAGCATTATTTTAGTAGATGAAGCAACTAATGTAGTCAAGACTGACTAATACAAAACTTTAAAATACACCAGTAGTAAAGAAGAGATTCCCAATCAAAGCTCTAATTCTACGTAGTCTTTTAAAGGTCACTCAGGTGTCATCTCCACAATGACTTTTGATTCATCTGGGGGTTCTGCCTGTGTGCAAAGTGGGAAGTGAGAGAATTAATTATCTTGTTTGTTTTGTTTGCCTTTTTTCTGAGAAACATTTAAGGGATGCTTTGAATCATTTGTCTAAAATAATTTGAAAAGAAATCTGCAACTAGAATATAGAATTTTAGACAACACACTCTTATTATCAGGTCATCATCAAAGGAGAGATCTCATTCATAATTTCCTGACTACACCTTCAGAAGAGTAGACCAGTAAAGCACCTTACTCACAGAAGCCGTTCGTACACCAGGAGAGCTTCAAACCTTATTTCATAGCCTCTAAATGAGAATGCAATCACTCAATGTCCATAGAGGTTCAGATTAAAACTCAAGACAACAGTACAAGGAGCAAGCTTCATCAAGGCACAGTCAAAATTCTTACCCTCAGAAGACTACAAAAGCCTGAATGTTTATCCTTTATAGCAGCTTTTATGTGTGAGAAAACCATTATGAACTCCCTCAGGTTTATGTTTGTTTGTTGTGACTAAATACTGTCCTATCTTTTCTCATACACTAGTTGATACAGCAAAGAGTAAAACTTGAGAAAGAAACCAGAGACAAATTAATGGAAGAAATAAATCTAAGAAATTGATGTGTAATCTTCTGGCTTTCTAACTCTTTGGCTACTGTCAGAAAACAAAAGAAAACAGGAACACACACACAAATTAACAAAACAATCAAAAAACTCTGTCCTGAAGTCTCAAGAGATCTTAATTAGTTTATCTCTGAACGTTCAGATACCCTGTGACACCATGTTCATTTAATTTCATAGAGAAAATTGTAGGTTATCACCCTTGATTTCTGTAATAATATGCTACTACTTAAATGTAAAATTTAAATGCATTTTCACTTCTCCAAAAAGCTCTTATTGAAAGAAAGAACTTGTAAATAGATTCTAAGAAGGATTATTTGCCAATAAGGAAAAAGCTAGCTATACTGTTTTACAAAGTTTAACTGAACTAGAGGTTGAAATGAGAGCATGCAGCACGGGAATTGGACCTCAGCCTCACAACTCTAGAGGAAAACTTGCACCGCATAACTTAAGCCTCAATTTCCTTGATAAGAAAAGGTAATGTGTTGGTTCATGAAGTTTTAAAAAAGAATTCTGTTCAAGAAGATCTGAGAATTATTATCAAGACATAGATGGTAGCAGAGACCCAACAGATATTCCCTTGAAATTCTAAGAAAGAATGTTTTATTCAGGAGAGTACTATCACTGTGTTTCTTTGGCCTAATCTCTTCTCATCTTGTGCAAGCTTTTCAATTTCAGAAGCAAATCCTGTAGGACTTTTGTCAGAGATGAACAGTCATGTGTTCCTAGCCTGAATGTGTTGACAAGAATTTGGCAGTTATACTAAAATATACCCGAAAAGTCCTTGTGAAAAATGCAATGAGTGACAATTCTAATGACTTAGTAGAAGAACAGATCACCCACTGTGCACCAAGGTTACAGAAGATGGTAAGAGTGTACTTGTGAGGGGAGGGGGCGGAGGATCAAAATTTATGGACAAAAGGATGTTTTGTTTTCCCCCTTCATCCCCTCCACCCATATAGATTTGGAAGTGTGTCCTGAAAAACTCAGTGTCTCATCTACCACCAAAGAGGCCAGAAGAACATATGGCTAGTGAAACGTCTACTCTCCGGGTGCCATTCCTTACTTCACTCTTTCTAGGACTGATCTACAAAGGGGGAAAAGCAATGGAAGTATACCGTTTCATCCTTGGTAGGATAGTTCTGAGTTAGGTGAAACTGACTGCAAAGAATTCATGTCACTAGTTGATTATCTAATTTTAGAAATGGCTGCTCACTTACTTGCTTTGTAAAGATGAGTATCTTCATTGTGAAGGGCTTAGGTGTTAAGCACATGAAAGTAAGTTGTACGCAAACTGTAAATTTGAAACTGGTGCATGTTCTGTCCTCAGTTCTGTCAAAACTCCTAGGGAGTCTACAAAGGATTTTATATTCCTTTTCCATTTGGAGGAGTAAGTACTTGCTTCTAATACAGAAATAAATGACTACAACTGAAGAAACAAAAACTTCAGTGGGAGAAGAAAGCAGAAACGCACAAAGTGAAATTGCTAATAGGGAGATAGATACAGCAGTTCTTTCCCAGCAGGGATGTCAGTGTGCAAAGAGAATGAGTCACTATGATGTAGCTCTGTGATTCAGACAATTCAAAGCCACTTTGGGATGTCAGGCCACCAACATATTTTTTGCTCTATGTGAATCCACAAAAAAACAGAAAGTATTCTCCAGGTCTTAATATGTCTAATAACTTTCTGATTAGGGCTTTTTTCCTTTCTTTCCCACCTCCTTCTTCCTCTTCCCCCCTCCCCCCAAATTCATTACATCAACTGTATATCTATTTTAGCCAACACCTGATTTTTAGTAAAGCATCCATATTTGTTTCAGGCTACTCTTTATCAGTAAAGCTACAGTTACTGCTTAGCCAATATAACCTTAGGCAATTCAGACAAAATTCCTAAAATCAAGACACAAGACTATATAAGGAATAAACAACAAGAAACTAAGCAAAAAAATCTCTTGTTTAGCCATTTGCCCTTTAATCATTTTTCATTTATAAAGCTGAACAATTTAACATCTTCCTCCAAAATGCAAAATAATTATAAAGCAACTGTTCTGTCAAGTGGACAGGTTGAGGGTGATATGAATGTACAACAGTGCAAAAGGAATGAAAAAATGTCGAGAGCATCACAGGTACTGTTACTACACAGAAAATTGATGAAATGTGGAAAATTCTTAGGTCACTTAGGGGGACTGTAAACAAAAGGGCCAGTTTCCTCCAGCTCCTTGGAAGTCTGTTCAGAACGTGCCAGCATTGTCAGAATTTCTCCTTCAGGCAGCCAGGGGAAACAAAAGGCTTAGCAAAAGCAGTCATGAAGGACAGGGAAATGAGTCATCCCACTTCTGTTAATGATCACATCAATCCTTCACTATGTTGCATTACAAATATATAGTAAACACTGACAGGCATTTTGAAGGTTTTCAAAGAGAATGTACACCTTATTTTCACTCCTCCCACGAGAGATAGCAAAAGAAGCTGGTACTTTCAAAGATTTAGGGAGAAAGTAACTGAGAATATAAAAATTCATTTAATGCAAGTTGTAGGCTGCTAGAGGCCAGTTGCAACTAGTGGTATTTTAACTATGAATACTCCCTCCACTTCCCTCCACAACAATGTGGTCATTTATTTTGTTAAAACCTTCTTATTTGCAGCTTCTAACATTTGCAGCCAGTTTTCCCTGCCTCAGGGTAACAGTTTGCCATTAATGTTCAAGAAGTTATTTTGAAGAATATTTTGAACATTTAGCTGATGTCTATTGGGGGCTGCTTGATCTTTCAACAAACTTGAAGTTTCTGACACTGTAACGTCAAATAAGACTTTACCAGACGTTGTAAGAATAATTGGTTACTGAGAAGTATCTTAACTGAACTAATAGAGCCAAAGAAAAGCTGATTGAATTCTCCAATACAAACCTTGCAGCTTCTCTCCTCTCAGCAGAGACATTGAACACCTTCCTAAAAAGCAGAAGAGTGGCTAGAAAATCTTGTAAGTTTTCATCCTGCTATACAAAGTGTCTTTTCTCCTTGGTAATAGCAACTCCCTCCTCACCTCTGTGGACAGAAATGAACTGCTCTCCAAAAATGGCATACAACACAGTTGCATTTTTCCTCATCAACACCAGAGATGTGGCATATTGAATTGAGGATGAATTTTAAATTCATGTAGTAGCAGTTTTTACAAACAGCAGCTCGTTGTTAAAAAAAAAAATCTATCTGATAATAAGAACTCTAAACTTACCAAATCTTTCCTCCCCCCCACAGGTAATGGCTTTGAGTGATCATGTAGTATTTTGTTGTCCACAAGAGATAATCTGTTTCAAAATTCCTTAGAAAAGAACCTGCAACAGAAGATGAGCATTTTATCAACACAATAACACAGATAATTTGCAACTTGACCTTAAATGTTCTACTCCAGATAACACAGACAGCACAACACATCATACCATTTTCCCTCAGTCTTGGAAAAGATAAAAGATATTCACTGAAAACCTTTGTATCTGAAAGTTTGATTACCTGCTTCTTCCTTAGAAATAATAAGCAGCAATACACAGAAGTCTGCAGTTCACAATATTGCAAGAGGATGGCTTCCCTTTAGGGCCAACTAACAGAAGCAATGTATAAATGCAAACAAAATAGATAGGTAGGTAGGTAGATAGACAGATAGGTAGACAGACGCTACATGCATATATACACTCACTTCAAATCATTTAGGGAAATAAGTTTAAGCAGCAGATTTTAGTAAGGCTGTGACAAATGGCAACAAATAAACTTTAATTCCAATGAGTGTACTAATTCCTGCTGGTGGTACTCCTGCCTATTTACCTGTTACAGCTTCTGGATGTCTCCCAAAACAGAATTGTGTGGGAGAAAAGCAAAAAAAAAACAAAAAAACAAAAAAACAAAAAAAAAAACAAAACAAAATCACCAAATCGAGTATGAGGAAAATGTTATTGTTAATATATATATATATACATATATACATATAATATATTTACACATTATTTGTTGCCAGAAAAACAAACAAATAGAGGATGTTATTTTACACTTTAATTAAATCTCTTTTTAGAATTCGTCCACTTCATTTTGGAAAATCTATGCACATTTAATGAAGACCTATTATGTGGAAGTTTCTTTTAGTAGAAGTCACATTTAAACACAAAGAGATAGCCTAATTCCTGACTGTTGCATTTTTAATGCAGAATCACAGTCAGAAATACACAGAAAGAACTGCCCAGTAACAACGCAGTTAGGAGCAGTTACATTTTCTACACTCACCCTTAAAAAAAGTTGTCAACTTACTGAATTGTAGAATGAAGTTGTGATAAGACACACCGCACAAAACAACATATGAAGATATCATATTTTGACTAATGAGTCCCACTGTGTCAGTAAAACCTCACGTGTGATATACAAATCAGCTGTCAAATGGAAATCAGTGCTCAGAATAACTCTGTTTTGCTACAGATACTAAGAGAAAGCAGGCAACATTTCGATTTCAGACAGTTATTTTTTTAATGGTCACTTTCATAAAATGAACTTTATGAATGTCATGATCTTTTCTAACACAGTACATGGAAACCTAATTGTTTGCTATATTTTACTAATTTCTGTAGTCCACTACTTCCTCTATTAACTACACAAATATGTTTTTATTTTTTGTGTCAAAACTGATATTAAGTAGGTAGTTCCAGGTCAGAAAATAAGTTGAAATTTTTATTTAACCACATTTTGCTTTTGCTAATCCATTCTTATTTTAGGGTGACCCGGTGTGGAGCCAGGAGCTGGACACTGTGGGTCACTTCCAACGAGGAATATTCTATCATTCTATGAAATCTGATAACATTTGAAACTAGAAGTCTGTATATTAAAGCCTACACAGGCATTTAAAGAAATAGATAAGCTGTACGAGGTCCTTCTCAAGTTTCAATTGTTAAGATAGGAAAGATGTTCATTTTTTAAAGGACCCCCACCTCACCACAGCCTTCCTTTAGGTGGTTGAAGAGAGCTCTCTCTGAGCCTCCTCTTCAGACTGAACAATCCCAGTTCCCTCCCTCAGCCACTGCCCACAAGACTTGTTCTCCAGACCCCTCACAGCTTCGTTGCCCTTCTTTGGACGTTCTCTAGGGTCTCAGTACCTTTCTTGCAGTGGAGGGGAGGGGTGGGGGGCAGAACTGAACACAGCGCTGGACGTGCAGCAAATTAGTCCCTGTTCTCACCTGCGCAGCTAACACGGTAACACTGTTTCTTGCACTAAGTCTGGAGGTCCAGAAAGTACAAAGGCGTCCTGAGAGAACACCCAACACGAAGCCCGGCACAACGGCAGCGCTCGGGGCGCACCGCGCGAGAGCGCAGCACCTGCAGGAGGTGGGGCGCCATGAGGGGGCGGGGCTCAGAGCTCCAGCTCCTCCTCCGCCCCCCCCGGCCCTCCTCATGTGTGCTCGCGTCCCCATCCTTTCCCGCTCGCCGCGCGCACGCGCCACTTCGCGCTCTCCCGTCCCTCGCGCGGCCGGGTGCCCAGACCGTGCTGCGCCTGCGCCTTGCGTCTTCCCGGCGTGCTCGGCGGGAGTGTCATGGCGGCTTCCTGCGGCCGGTTCCCGCACATGGGCTGAGGGGACGCCGGCAGCGCGGGACCGTTGGCGCGAGTGAGGCGGAGCGCGGGGAGCGCGGCAGCGCTATGCTGGCCCTCGAGCGCTCCCTGCTGCGGGGTTTTTTCAGCTCGGCGGAGTCTCAGGAATGGAAGCAGGGCGAAATCTCGGCCACAGGTGAGGGGTGGGACGAGCTGAAGCCGCGGTGGCGGCTCCCCGCTCCGAGAGCGGCCGTGTCCGGGGCTGGGGAGGTCCTCTGCCTCATCAGTCCTGAGGGGAGGGGGCGGCCGGGCCCGCTCCCCGTGTCCCGCTGCCCCGGCTGGTGCTGCGGCTGCTGTCGCTCCCGCTGTGGCCATGGGCTGTCGGCGTCGGTGCTCCTGGACTCCTCGTCGCGGTGCTTTTCTCGGCTTCCACGCGCCGTGAAGTCTCTGTGGAGAAAGCGTGACGTGAGCTAACCGTTCAGTATGCTTATTGCTCGGGGGTGCTTCAGGGAGCAACGTGAAGTATGCTCTGGTCACTGAGGTGGGCCCTACCTGAAATTTGGTTGGAGCCAGGTGGGCTTTAAGGTCCATCCCAACAAATCCTGTGCTTCTATCAGGTCAAGGACCTTGGATTTGAATGCTGTTGTGTATAGAAGTTAAGCAGTGAACTAAGAGCAGACTTCACGTGCTTACAGACAGTTATGTTGGAGTCTTACTTGAAGGAAGACCCTCAATATTCTTCATTAGTATCCTTAGATCCAATGGTTATTCTACAAAATGCCCATCTGGGCAGCTGTAAGCAAATATAAATAAGTCACCTTTTTTTGCGGAAGTTCTCCCTAAAGCCCCAAGGCATAGGTGGGAGGTTTTGTTCTTTATTATTTATTTTGTTATTTATGCTCTCTGCGAGGGTATCGTGTCAGCAGGGCTCCAACAGCACAAGTGTTCTTTTGCGTATGCCCTTCCACACACTGCTTAAAGGATTTGCAACTCATTTGGTGCAGAGGATTTCTTGCATTGGATGGCTGATCACTGTTGCAAAGAACAAAAGTAGATTGTGGTCAGCAGCATGGCCTGTAGAGATAAGGAATGGATGTCTATCATCCTTTCGTACCAAATCATCACTGCTACTGAAGCCTTCAGATACATCGAGTGTTAGTAGTGTAGTTTTTGCTGGGTGAGCTTGGGATTGGTGTTTGGTTCACTCCCTTGCATGGCTGTAACTTGTGTGGATGTATACCTGTGCTAGCATTAAATCAGCTGCTTTTGTACTAATATTAGGGTAGCTATGGTAACACTGAGTGCACAGGAGCTGCAGTCCCCGGGTGGAATTGCAAGTTAATATTAAGACACACATCCTGTGCAGACCTCTGGATTTCCTCAGGTGCATCATTATCAATATCTGCATTAGCTAGTTTAAAACTAGTTGGTATATCTACATGAACTGCACTTGGGGTATTGGCAGGTACTGATCTTACTAACCAATGGAAGATTTTTTTTTTTTTTTTTTTTTTCTCTCTGTGATATGTTTGAGGAAAGGTGGAATAATACCTTCTGTGAACAAAGCCGGGATCAAGAATGCCATATGAGTTCAAAGCTTCTTAGAATTGAAATGTACTTTACTTCGTGATTCTTTTTAGCTTGAAAGGATTAAGTGGAGAAATGTTCCTTCTCTTCCTTAGTAGTGCATCCTCAGAATGATTCCCTCTCACTGAGGCAGTACGCTTATGGGAAAATAAGCCTTTTCTGAGGATACAATTGTATTGCCACTCTTTGTGAATATTCTAAGTGTTCAAGGGAAAGACTGTAATTTATGTTGTTTTACATGGGCATTCATTGAAATCTAAGTATTGACCAATTGTTTGTTGTAATTTCCCTAAAAATGGCCCTCAAGTCATTTGAATTCACTGTCTTGTGTGTAGAACATTACTATGATGAAGTAATATAAAAGTGGGGAATGAAACCTTGTGAAAATTATGTTCTTCAATATCTTTAATGTACATGTTTTAAAGTCTACCAACGTCTTTGCACTGAGACTTCTGTGCAAGTTTTGTGCTTTACATTCACCTGTTTGTGTTTCATTGTAACATTAATACAAGTTCTGTAAAATTCCTTTTGGATAAGGTGACTACTACTGTTCTTCTGTTTCAGTGCAACTGCACTTATCCTGCATCCTGCAATGTAAATGAGGATTTATTATTTGGAAGGGGAGAGGTATATGTTTTGGTTGGAATATCTCTTATAAGATGGAATTGTTTCCAAATTAACATTGATTATTTTAATTTTCATTTTTTCCAGAAAGTGGATCAGTATTGCAGCTGATTTTTGATGGGAAATATGAGGCAATATTTTCAAATTCGACTATCCAGAATATTTTCAGTGCATCTTCTGTGGCAGAGGAGGACATTGAAAGTTACTTGGAGAAGCAGATTCTAATGTACCTGGATGGTTCTACGGAGGTTGATAATGTGGAAAGGTGAAAATGATTATTTACTATATGGAAGATGAGAAGAGGCAATGTTTGATTTTTGGGAGGAGTATTTTTTTTTTAACTTTGTAACATGGGACACAGGGCCTCCAAAGTAGAAAACAGATTTTTCAGGTTGTTCCCAGGCTTTCCTATTGCATTTGTTGGTTATCATTGTTTCTCTTACTGGATACTGTTTTGATCAGAGTTTGTTGAAAGTACTGGCCATATTTGTGATGACCACCTCTGAAGCTGCTGGTACAAAGACTTAAATATACATTTGGTGGTTTCACTGTATTTTTGTTTATTAACAGTTTTCTCTCTGAAACACTGTGTTACATTAATGTGAATAATTGAAGTACCAAGTAATGTTACTGTGAAAACTATGTCTACCTTTACAAGTCTGGTTTACAGTAAGATTGTTCAGATCTTGATATTAAAATGAGGCCAGTAAGACAACTGGCCTGTATTTGTGGATTAATTATTTACTTCATAAGACTTTAAGATAGTTTTACTCTAAATGCACTGTGAATAATAATTCTTGCTTTTAGTGAATCTGACTTTAGTGTTTACAGTTCTCAAAGTAAATAGCAACTAAGCTAAAATCTAGGGATAGTAGAGAAGCAGAAATTAGGGAGAGTAGAAGCAGAAAGCTGTACATATACATAGCTATGTGTATTCTAAAGATGAGTGGAGGAACAAGTTTTAGCTAAAGGTAAGAGAATCTGAAAGTAAAAAGGAAGTAAAGATGGCTCAATAGATTACCTTCTTATCATCAATACAAGTGCTTGTGTTTTGGTGTGAGAAGCATGAAAATACAAGTTTTTGCTAAAATGCCAGAAAGAAACATAGTTGGCACCTCTAAAATGCTGAGCTGAGATTTGTTAGTGCCAAAAGATTATCTGCTATGTGTTATGTGTCATATGATATGCTACTGTTTTCTGATCTGGAATGCACAGGAACAATCCCTGTGCATTTTTTCTCTAGGTGGCTTTTCTCCTTTTTCTTATGTTGTTGTGCTCTTGCTGTGAAATACTGCCTGTAGTTTAGGTGGTGACATAGTCTGGACAGTTTTCAACATTGTTGCCTTCTGTCTTGGAATATTTTACTCTGAATTATTCAACAATTAAAGAAAAATATTTAGGGGCTTGAAACAGACCAAATATGTTAACTCAATCCTAATATTAATCATTGATTGAAATGTGTTGCTGACTGTGAAAGAGTTAGTTTTTATGAATGGTTCAGCTTTTTAACAATGATCGTATTCTGTGTTATGCATTCAGTCAGTTGACATGCGTCCTATTGCAGTGATGTGTCATCTTCTGTTCTCCTTGTGAGTTTTTGTTGGTCTGTATTCCATTTTTGGCTGCTGCTGTCCTCCTACAGACAGCAAAGCAGTTTGTACCTTGATTGCTCATTCTCCAATACTTTGGTTATTACAGTTTTCCTTGTTCATCTTTGCCTGAAGATAAGGAGGCAGAACTATGTTCAGCCTTTAAGAAGAAGAAAGAGTTTTCTTCTCAAAGTTGCATTCTAGATTTTTATTCAAAACTAAAAAGCTGTATTTTTCAAAGTGTGCCATTGTGTATCAGGAAAAAAAAAAAAGTATTAATCCTAACAGAAAAACATCAACTAAAAGACAGATCACTTCTTACTTAAGATGTAGGCCCTGCTTATAGCACTTAAATCTGTATGATGGTTGCTGATTGTGGAAGAATTTCTATGTTAAAATGTGTTACATAGATGTTTTTCCGATCCCTGCTACTGCTTTGTGGAAGGAATTAATGCAAGTTTTGCATGCTGTTGACCTTTTATTGTCTGTGGTAAAAATGTTTTATTTATTTATTTGGGGGTGTTTTTTTTTTTTTTTTCCTTATTGAATGATTCAAAGGAAATTCTAGCTCAGATAATTCAGTGAGACTTTGGCTTTCTTGTAACTTTTAGTAGATTGGTCTTACTTCAAATACGTGGCTTTTTGCTGAACTGAAAGCTGTAATTCTGGAGATTAAAAAAACTCAGTGGGAGTTGAATTTGGTCGGAAACAGAAAGTTGGATGATGCTAACCTTATTCTTTTAACACAATACGAATACTGTACAAAGTATGGTTTTATAATAGTGTGAAAAGAACTATTAAGAGGTTCTTTTTCTGAAGCTAAAGGGGAGATGCTTGAGGGCAAAACATCTGAAAATTAAAATCTAGACTATAATTTGTTTGGAAATAGCCAGTCTACTTTTCCACTTGGAAATCCATGGTTTTGTAAGGGAAATATTTAACAATATTTCAAAGCTTGCTGCAACTTTTTCTATTCTGCTTTCATCCTTCCTTTGCCCAGATGTTTTTTCAGTATGGTGGTTTGAATGTCTTAATAGTGAAGTCTCCAAGTATTCTTTTACAATTAACTTAGGAAAAAGAATAGTGGTGGTTTTTTTCTTTTAATTTCTGGTACATCTACTCTGTCACTGGTGGTGTTCTGCAGCATTCCTTTGTAGGATTCTCTTTAACGCTCCCCTCCATGACTTGTTTTGATTTCCCAACTTGTATTTTTGATGCTTCTCTTGGGGCAACTGATGGTTGTTGACTGTAAAATATGTACTGAAAAATAAAAGTGAAGAAATTCTTGCTACTTCTGCAACTTGCTTTGATGCATTTGAATTGAAAGAATAACTGTTTAGTGACTGTGATTTTTGCTTTGACTTCTTTAATTTTTGGCTTCACGTTTATTAAAAAAAAAAACACAATCTGTAATGTAATTTTATCTAAAACATAGTCTGGCTATTCATTTCTCACTTTATCTGTAAATTCTAGCATTAGGCAAATAGAGCATGTGTATTTGAAAATACATTGCATTTTTATTCTGAATTTGAGCAGTTATGGGTAGAACAGCAGGTATATTACAGTGTATATGTAAGCATCTGACTTCGCATCATGGAGCTGGACTTGATGTAAAGTGTTTAAAAAAAAAAAAAAATTCTGAGAGAAATGATGAGCAAAATGGATGGACTAAGGAAGTAGAAGAAAAAGATGAAAATATGTAGGTCACCATAATAAATGGGACACTGGCAGCAGCATCTCTGTTGCTTTTCAGGTAGCACAGAAGAGCCGTTTGCAGGCAGTATTTGGGAGGTAAGCATTTGCAGTTGTATATCTTATTCTTCCCTGCCTTCTACAGACAATGTAGGTTATTTCTTACTGTAGGTGCATAAAGAGATAATATCATAATGGTGTAAGCAGAGTATAGTCTTATAAATAAGAAAAATTTGCCATACTCACTTCCAGGAATGCAATACTTTTTGAATAAAATGTTATGATTGAAAACCAAAAGCACGATTGACTGAGATGACATTTGCTGCTACTTTATACAAATCAGCTCTAGAATGATGCTTCTGAACTTTTTTTAGTGCTTGTTTTGTTCTTCTTACAGAGAATGAAATTTAAGAGCTGTGTCAAAGAAACAATACAAATGCTGTTTTGGAATGTATGCCAACACAGTATCTTTTCTCTGAAAATGTTGAGGCTTAGATGTAAAATAAGAGAACACAACAGTGCATTAGGCAAATATGTGATAATCTTCATCCTATGCTTATCTCCTACTGATACCTGGTAGTTAGATACAGCTGTAAGTTTTAAAATATACAATCTATGTTTGTAAAGTGTTTCTCATTTCTTGGAAGTGTTATAAGCAAATGTGTTTCCAAACCTTTTAGTTTCCCATGAGTATTTTAAATACTGTGTTAATTACATTTTCCTTAACAATAGGGTAATTTTTAAGGTTTTAAGCTTTTGAATTAGTGGGGGAATTAATCGGATCTTGTAATCTTAATTACCAATTTGATCTATTGCTAAGTGTTTCTCTTATCTATACTGCAGGCAGAGGCTGATGTTTCTACTCGGCGTGGGCAGTTTACAGCTCTTCGTTCAAAGCAATTGGACTGGGCCTCCTGTTCACTTACAGCTGCAGGACTTCTTACCATCTGCATTGTTACAGAAGTGTCTTGAGGTATACTTGAGTTTTAATAAGCTGTCCTTCTACAGTGACTTCTATTCATGAATAACCCATATACCCAGAGAAGACACATCAACGAGGTGCAGGGCTAGAACAAATTGCCTTCATTGCTGATCATGCTGGCTGCCATTACATCATCAACTATATGGTTTTTAATATATATATACTAAATATACTGAAAGTATTACAGCATTGATCTGCTTCAGTGTTAGAGATTTCCTGCTGGAAATCTCTTATCCTTTTGGATAGGAAATACATTTATTGTAGAGTAGTATTTCTTGAAGGACTTTAGCGTCCAATAAGCTTTATATTTAGGAATGTCTCTTTAGCTGGATTAGAGAGATAATTATAAATGGCTTAGAAATGTTCCTTCCTTAAAGTAAGGTAGGCTTTTTTGAGGTTTGGATATTATTAGTATCCTGGCCAAATGAGTTGCTTTTTCTTTAAGTAATTAAAATAGAGCTTTTAGAAGAGAGGAATATAGGTGATGAAGCTGAAGATTGTCAATTTTATTTACTTTGAAATCTTTTTACACAAACAATACTGGCTTATGTATGTTTCTCATGGCAGTACTACACTGACTCCTGTATCTGTAGTTCAGCACAGCTTCTCAAGCATTGTTTCTGCTCTTGAATTAAAGCTGTGGTAAGATATTGACTACTGCAGCATGTCAGGGAAGGACATGTACTATTCTCTGCTAACACTAAAGCTACATGAGATTTTGAGTTTAGAATTTGACTGTGAATAAGGTATAAGCCATGAGCAATGTAATTGCTGTAAATTGTGGAGCAAAGGGAAGTTTGACAAGTATGTAAGCAAGTTCACTTAAAACCTTTGGATTTGCGTTGCATTACTGTGGTATGTTTTTGCAGGAATTCCATAGCTCATAAAGTCTTCCTCTAGCTTATTTGCAAGGCTGTATTTCTAAATTACTTAATTCAGATACAGTATCTATTCCATTTTCTTTAGCAGAGATATATCTATCTGTGTTATATTTCAGGGATGGCATGGTATGTGCGTGATGTATATAGGCTTATTTTTTGCTCTGTTTTTGATACTATACGTTGAATGTGGTCTTCTAATGGTTAAGAAAGAACAGTGGAAATTAAGCATACTAAACCTTTGAAAGTAAGAAATGAGTTAGAAAACATGAGAGGGAAAAGTGTGCTGTTTTTCTTTACAGTTAAAAATAAGAAATACAAACTCATTTCTTCCATTCTCTTGGTTTTAATCTTTAAGATTATGTATTATAAACATAATATTATAGTCCATTAAGCTTAGTGTTATGCTTATCTCTTTGTTGAAGAATGCTAATATTTCCTATTAGTGTGTACGTACAGACTGCAGTCTAACACAGAGACTGCAGCCTGTGATGATAGTCATAGAATGGCTATCATCAACAGTGTTTATACCTGTAAAACACAATGTTCCCAACTTCCATCAGCCATCCTGTTTATTGTCTGTGTTAATGGACGAATGGGATGCATTGTCTGCTGAATGAAGGGGAATAACAGTTTCCAGCTTAGTTTCTCTTACGGCAGTGAATGCAGAGCATTGACAGATGTTTGCTTTTGTGGTGTTCGTATTCCAGAAACTAAATCAGTAGTAAAAGAAAATGGATATGAGCACATTTGGTTTTGAAGGAGTGCTGAATATATATTGAAGAGACTTCAATATTGCTGGAAGTTTCAGCTATTTATTAGCATTATGTGTATTACTGCTATGTATAGCATCTTTTTCTGAAAAGTTAACTGTCTTGTGCTCTTGAGGAAAAAAAACAACCTTATGTGCTAAAATATAATATCCACTTCTTTAAATGTGTTGTTTCACACACTTTTATATGCTTTGAATTATCTTTATGTATATACTTTTCAAGAATTGCTAGTATATAAACACTGTAAAAATGAGCATCTCAAAAAAATGACATTCTCATACTCCTTTTAATCCAACATTTCCTCTCTTGGATGCACAGGTATTCAGAAAAAGTGTATTAAAATATAGCTCTAATTTTCTTTCTCTCTATTACTATAATCTTTTATATTCTGTTGTCAGTGATGGTACTATTTCTTTTCTAACAGGCCTTCAATTTTTCAAATTTTCAGACTGAAATGATCTTCTCATGTCAAGGCTTAAAAAGAAAGTCACATTTCTCTTACTCTGCTGTAGGTAGTGTTACTGGCTTTGAACCTTCCACTGTCTCATTTATTTCAGGAATATTTTCAAAACTTACTTTTAGAATACTTTATTGAATTCATCTTAACTTTATGCCTTTCAGGCTATATTCTTATAACAAGTATATATTCTTATAACAGGTTATATCCTTATAACAAAGCTGAGGAAGTGTGGGATAGATGAGTAGACAGTGAGGTGGGTTGAGAACTGGCTGACTGGCAGAGCGCAGAGGGTCGTCGTTGGTGGTGCAGAGTCTGGCTGGAGACCTGTAACCAGTGGTGTCCCCCAGGGGTCTGTGCTGCGTCCGGTCTTGTTCAACATCTTCATCAATGACCTTGATGAGGGAATAGTGGCCACCCTCAGCAAGTTTGCTGATGATATGAAGTTGGGAGGATTGGCTGACACGCCTGAAGGCTGTGCTGCCATTCAGCGCGACCTGGACAGGCTGGAGAGCTGGGCAGTAAGAAACCGGATGAGGTTCAACAAAAGCAAGTGTAGGGTCTTACACCTAGGGAGGAATAATTGCATGCACCAATACAGGCTGGGGGATGAGCTGCTGGAGAGGAGCTCTGCAGAGAGGGACCTGGGCGTCCTGGTGGACGACAGGTTGGCCATGAGCCAGCAGTGTGTCCTCATGGCCAAAAAGGCCAATGGCATTCTGGGGTGCATTAAGAAGAGCGTGTCCAGCAGGTCGAGGGAGGTGTTCCTCCCCCTCTACTCTGCCCTGGTAAGGCCTCATCTGGAGTACTGTGTCCAGTTCTGGGCTCCCCAGTACAAAAAAGACAGGGATCTCTTGAAAAGAGTCCAGCGGAGGGCCACAAAGATGGTGAAGGGCCTGGAGCATCTCCCCTATGAAGAAAGGCTAAGTGAACTGGGTCTGTTTAGCCTTGAGAAAAGAAGACTGAGAGGGGACCTGATCCAGGTTTATAAATATCTGAGGAGTGGCGGCCATAGTGGTGAGGCCAGTCTCTTTTCAGTGGTACGTGGAGACAGGACGAGGGGAAACGGACATCAGCTGCAGCACAGGAAGTTTCGCACGAATGTGCGTAAGAACTTCTTCACGGTGAGGGTGACGGAGCACTGGAACAGGCTGCCCAGGGAGGTTGTGGAGTCTCCTTCTCTGGAGATATTCAAGTCTCGCCTGGACACCTACCTGTGCGACCTGGTGTAGGGAACCTGCTTTGGCAGGGGGTTGATCTCGATGATCTCTAGAGGTCCCTTCCAACCCCTACAATTCTGTCATTCTGTGATTCTGTGATATTACTGCTGTCACTTCTATCCCTTGAAAGTTTATCTTCTGAGTCAGTGGCACAGTTTCGTTTTTGCTCTCAGACAATTGTTGAATGCATCTCTAATTTTATTTTCTTATTAGTACACTAAGACTGTGTTAGATTAATTAATTTCAATGAAGAACAAATCATGAAACAATCTAATTGCTGGTGGGGCCTCTTGTTTATTGTCTATGAACAGTATTCATGAATGTGTGTGTGTTAATTCCCATCCTCCAAATAAATTCCAGATTTCTCTGTGAATTATGGTTAAATGCATGTACTTCATTAGGACATATTTTTAGGTCATAGACTCATTAAGGTTGGAAAGGACCTCTAAGATCATATAGTTCAACTATCCACTACCACCATACCCTACAGAACTGGCTTGTGCTTCTTGTTTACAAGTCCTCCATAAAACCAACTCAGAAAAACATCTGGTGTTTTTTTCAGTTTTCTAAAATACCTTCAGGACTTTACCACACCAATTAAAAAGTCTCCCTGATTCATTCTGGAGTATTTTTCATAGTAATTAAGTTAGATTAAAAAAAATGTATGTAGGTTAAAATAGATTATCGGTTCTGCCTTTGAGCTTGCAGGGATTGAAGTAAAACATTCTTACTGAGCTTTAATAAGTGGGATTGGCTCCTTGTGCCTTTAAGGATTGTCACTGTCTGTCTGCATGCAAAGGATTGAAAGGTACAGAATTGTTTATATTTCAGCATGTTTATCCTGCCTTGTGTTGAGCATTATGAGCATTAACTCATAAAATTGAATTCAGTATATTCAGTTGATGAACTGGACAAAACATTAGTAAGATTAAGACTGGTAGGCTGTTGTGAGTTTTGAGCTACTTTTATTTTTTATTCTGATTTCGTATAGACAAGCTGGATACATTTGATAACAGCTAGAAACTCCATCTGGAAGAAGATCTGAATGTGCGAATGGATAACACATGTAAATAGCTTAGGAATTTTCCAAAGACATCTGAACAGCTCTTGCTGGCCTTCTTTAGCTTCCAGGTTGGTTTCAAATAACGAGTTTTGAAATTTGAGTAAATCTTTTTCTTCATGCTTGTATTAATGCTGCTTTTATGCATAATTTGATTCCTTTTGCTGAAAGGAATTGAACTGCTACCAGACTTCTGTAGATACAAATAGCTGTGAAAAACGCCAGTGTAATATGTACCACTACTGTCTCAAATCCAGTATGATTCCTTACCTTTGTGTATAACCAATGGATATACAGATGGTATGGCATATCCAGGAGCTTTGCTAATGTAATTGTTATACTGGAGTAAGGAAAGAAAGTCACTCACCTTATCCTGGGCTCGCAATATGGACTCCAGAGGAGTGTATCTCCAGAGAGATCCTTCCCCGCTGGCAGTCAGCTCTTAAATGGGTCTAGGAGAGGTGGAGCCAGGCTCCACCTCTTTATGCAGCACAGGTGAATTGCTTTCACCTGTGCTCCCGTGGCTGACTCATTGCTCACCTCAGGTGATTAATTGGAGATTCAGGCTGTGATTCAGCAGCCCCATACACCTTGCCAGCCCAAATTGTTGGGAGTTTCTTTTATCTAGACCTGTGTGCTCGGCTTCTATTAGCGTGAGCTAGCAATACTGAAGAGAACTGGAGCTTAAGTTGACTGTTGTGCTGTTTGAACACCGGGCCCTAACATGATGAAGGTTCTGAAGATTTTAAATTTTTTTTTTTTTTTTTTTAATTTCTTCCTCTTCTGGGCTATGGTAAAAGCTAAATGAGGAGATTAAGTCTTGTGAGTGAAGGTGGTCTGCTAAAATAGCCTATGATCTGGCCCTATGTTACACTGCTTATACATATGTAATGTAGCCACTTGGAAAACACTTCTTTAGATAACAGTGGAGCAGAAGTACGCCTTACAGGCAATGCAAGCAAGAACATTGGTAACGAAGTACTTCCACTTGAAGTGTTCTCTGGGAAAGACTTGTTTATACTTGTTTATCTTTGTTTTCTTCTATATATACCTTAGCTCTGTATTGCCTACCTGTTGCTGGTTGGACTCATGAAGTTGGAGGCAGCCTAAATAAAGTAATTATAGTTTGTTATTGCAAGTTTGCTTAAGGAATGAAAGACTCAACCATCTAATTGAGGTCTGAAGCACTGTGTTAACAATCATTGAGTTGTGTCTGTTTTGAAACAGATAAAGTTTCTGAGATATATGAGATAAATATGGAAGCTGTCTAACTTAAGCATTTAGATACAGGAAAATAAGTTCCCAATTTCCTTTTACTCTTTGTGAATGTTTTGAAGTTTCTGTATATTTCAACGCAGACTTTTCAATCCTTCAAGTTGTGAAAACTATGAAGTCCGCTTCTTTTATGTGTAACTGTTCTCTCACCTGGAAGACTACCTTAGGATAGTAAATTCTGGTGGTAGAAATGCACACTGATAATGTAGTCTTAGAGCATAAGTTGAATGAATGGATATTGGTTTAAACTTTCTTAATAAAAAGATATTTGCTTTGTGGAAAAGAACATTGTTTTGTTAAAATTCATAACAGTTCTTTGGCTCTGAGAATTGCTGGCTTATTGGCTAGTCTGTGACACATTTCTCTGTCTTCCCTTTCTCACTCTTTTCCTTCTGATGTTTCACTAGCTGGACTGAGCTAATGAAAGGCTTTGAAATGTGTATTTGACATTGCTGGTTGCTATGGTGCGTAAATGAGATGAGTGCAGGTTACTATAGTAGGTTTATAAGGCTTTAGAAAGTTCGTAGCTTTGCTTTTTCACTGGGTATTTAACGTGGTGTACTTTGATTCTAGAGTGACTCAAAACGAATGAGAGGAAAATAAGTTTAAAGTAAACTGAAATGTATGTGAAGTGTACGTGACATGTGCATTTCCAAAATGAATCTGTAGAAGCACCAAGTTATCACTTTTCAAGATTAAGAATAGTTAGAGATGTTGGTAAGGCTATTCCATTTTGAATCACTGGAGGTAGGTTGCATCTAATATACATCCAGTGTGTAGTTTCTTTCT
The DNA here is from genome assembly GCF_905368555.1 of Meleagris gallopavo. Taxonomy (NCBI): domain Eukaryota; kingdom Metazoa; phylum Chordata; class Aves; order Galliformes; family Phasianidae; genus Meleagris; species Meleagris gallopavo. The sequence goes on along the minus strand of NC_139405.1, from coordinate 30,841,779 downwards.
TCCCAAGTGGCTTGTCAGACCATTGTAAATTTGGTTTTTAATGTTAGAATTGAAATGGTTGCAGTGATGTTGTGCAAGAAGTCAGTGGTAATTTTCAATGATAATACATGCTAAACAGTTTTAAAACTTAAGCAAATCAGAAAAAAAAAGCCTGAAAATTACTGTAAGGAGAAGCAGTGATTATTAGACAGTGAACTAGGGCAATAATGTGGCTTAACAGTTTATTTATTAAGAGTAATCTGTTGATAACGGTGCTGAGAAGAGTTTCAAAACACTTAGGAATTACATTACAGGTTTAGTTTAAAAAGCTGAAATGTGACTCAAATAACTTCTGTCCTGTTTGTGTAGACAGAATAAAAATCTTTCTCAGACAAGTGACTTCAGTGTAAGGTGTCATTTAAACTTCTTGCTTTCTCTTTTGTTCCTTTTTTTTTTTTTTTTTTCTTCTTTCATGCCATTTGACAACAGAAGCCATACTTTATTTAGTTTGCAAAAGAAACCTGCACTTATGAGAACCAAATGTCGAGTGGTAAACTGACATCTGCCCAAATCTGAAGATTAACTGCTTGAATGCTTCCCTTACATTAAAAGAGAGAGAAGAATATATGACTGTCATCTAATAGTCATCACCAAGAAACAGGTTCCCTGGAGAGCTACCTCAAGCCCACTAGAAAAATAATTACTGTAGAGAACATCATACATAAAAGCATCCAAAACAGAGAGGTCTTTGTTGATTGGACAAATAGAAAAATGGCTCCAGTATTGCTACTCTGATGTCACTCAAACAGGAAGTTCCCTCTGGTGAGAGAGGAAGTTAACGCACATTGATGTAACTTGGAGGAATATGTAATGTACTTGAGTACTGTCGGACTAAATTTATTAACAATTTATTTCTGATATGTCAAGCTAAGTGACTTTTATTTATCAGAAGTTTTTCTTCTTAGATTATGGGAAGAATTATATACTGGAATATATTAAATGGGACTAACATTAAAAGGACATATGCATTTCAGGTAGGAGGAATCTGAGTGTTTCAGATCCCATTAATATGATCTGTCTTTCTAGCAAGAGGCAAGGCAGAATTCACTGCGACTTAGGAAGCAGCTAGAATTCCAAACATGGTGCTACTTTTGAGCAGACCTTTTCTCCTTAAACATGTAAATTGTTATTTTCCTTAATTCTATGAGTTTGTTCATAAACTTAAGTTTTATTTCCTTGTCACTTTTCTTGTTTATGTTTCAGCCAAAAATGCTGCATGCAACAATTCTGAAGATGTTAGTTCTAGATGCTGAATCAGTGTATACCTTGACTTCTCATCCTATCTTGCTGCTCATAGCTAGGGTAATCCTTGTGAATTCAAGACACAAACTCTCATCTCTTCAGGTAAGGAATATGTGACAAATGATTGACTGTGCTTACTCATTAATTGTTTTTTTTTTTTCATTCTTTATTTTTCATGCCTCACTAAGTCCGTATGACTTCTTACGGTTCTTTTTCTGCTACTCTGAGGTTTGTTCTTCTAAGAAGTAACTGAGAGTCATTACAGTTTAACACAAGTATCTCCTTCTTAAAGATGACCTACTATCTCACTGTAGTCCTCAAAAAAGAAAAATCCCTACATTATCTTAAAAAAATAAAAAATAAAATAAAAAAAATTGAATAGAAAACAACCTTTTGAAAAGGCATCTACTTTCTATCAGTATTGAAGAAGGGGGAAGAAAGCCCGAATGTCCAGTGCAACATACATACTATGTGGCCTTTTTAACAAGATTTGGGATGCCATTAACTATGACTGTATAAATTCTAAGCCATGAATTCTAGATGTAATTGTAATTTTTTTCTCATTGTCTTCAACATCTTTCACAGGCATCCATGTGGGAATTACTTTAATTCTCTCGTATTCATACATTTGAAAAAAGAGAGATTCAAATCTCTTCTTGAGTGGGTTTTTGACATTGCCTTCCTTGTAGTTCAGCAGTAGGCAGGTTGGTAGCCTTTGGAACTGGAGGACTTAGCAGCGGCAGTTTCTCTTTATTGCATTCTGGTTGAACAGAATTTGGCTGGAGAACAAAATGCCACATGGTCCCTCTTTACGCTTGGCTGACAACATCCATTCCCAGCTGGGTCTTTGTATGAGTGATGATTTAAACTGTTTGGCAGATGTTGACTGTATGGTATTTCTGGAAGCCAAGCTCTTCCATCGTTTTCCCTATTATTCACAGATGAATGCTGTTGAATTTCAGCAACTGAGTCAGTCAGAGAGGGAAGAGATGTACTTTGTTTAGGGAATTCCCATGCTGCCTCCCCTCAGACTGATGTAATTGTGGGCCTCCTTCTACCCAGTGGGCATTCAATTACTTCTGGCTACAAGCTTGACTAGTGGTCCAATGGCAGCAGCTGATTAAAAACTGCATTCTTTAACAGGTCAGTGTAACAGCTGAAGTTTGCCATTCTTTCTCACTTCATCCTCATTCAGAGAAAAGCTTCTTTAATACCTTTTATTCTTAGAAAAAATCTTCTTAATACCTTTTATTCTTAATATTAGTTCACATAAATTTAAATTAGGAGAGTATACTCTGAAATCTGTTTTATCAAAACTAGCCTTTGTTAACTCTTTATAAAATATAAATATATTTTATATAGCTAATTAGATGTTTGTAAGTCATCAAAAATATTCTTAACGCAGCTCCCCCGAAATAACATTGCTAATAGAATAATGGAAAGAGTTCAGATGACTTGCTTGCAACTTTATAAATATGTTCTTTGTGACTCTAAAATTTGAGTGGCAATCATTTGTTCTCAGGAAATTGTATCATTGAACTGAGCACTCAATTGCTTGGGAAACAAGTATTTCTTTATTTAAATGTAAACTGAAGTAGTTTGAAGCTTATTTAAGTTGCCTTTAAGCTTTTAAGTGATTAAATATTGGGCTGTGAGTTTTTTTTTTTTTCCCCCCACCAAGTCTCTTTCTGTTCCTTTGCTCTGTTCAGTTTGATATCAGAAATTCTTTCATTAATTTTTTAAATAGATGCTATTATTCTTTTTTTATGATTCCCTTCTAAGGACACTACAGTCAACTGTGTGTGATTGGTTTAGATGACTTTCCTTGAGTAGTGTTCAGCACTTAGGTCTGAACAATGATGTAAGCATATCTGAATAAAAAGTTCAGTAGGTGCCTTGATAGTAATCATTAGAACCTGTCTAGATTATATGTGGCATTTACAGATGATTATCTCAAGTATGATTATGAGAATAGAATATTATATTATCAGTTAGCTTTTTCACATCTGGTGCAGAGAAAAAGGGAAAAGTTGGGGAATTTGTTTTGTGCACACAGTACCCTAAAATCAGGCATTTCTTGAGCTGTGATCTAGGTACAGTTCAATGTAAAGTGATTACTTAGATCAGTGATGTATTTGTCTTTCTCAAATTCTACGTATAAACATGAATAATTTCAATTGCGATTGCACAATGTTTGTATAACTGCAGTTCTTAGTCTCCTTTCTACCCCCACCTAATAAAACATGAGATTAGATAGAAAGGAAGAAATATATACAGAGGCAATGCTGGATGGCCAGGCATATTCAATGGCTTCCACATAAAAAGTGATTAAGTAGTCTGGAAAGATTACTGAAGAGTGAGATCATAGCTGTTTATTAAAATCGAGAATATGATGTGGAAGAAGAGAAGTAGGATGCAGCTTTTTATTTAGTATTGTCTTTTTCTGTTACAAGAGCTAGGAGTATCAGAGTAGCAAGTGGATGGTCCAAAAAAAGTACACAGGTATTTCTTTTATTTCCTATTTACAGAGTTTCCTACCAGTTAGTAGTCCTAAAGATTTGCTGGATTCAACGAGTAGTTCAAGAAATGAATAGAAGCAGAGTCCATCAAATTCTGTTAGAGCATTGAAGAGCTGCTTATTTAATCATCTTTATGCTAGGCCAATGCTCACTTTTTTTGTGTGCGTATATGTATATGCTTAGAAATAACAATCCAGTAGATAGTGTATATTTGAAAGCTGTTTATTTCTTTCATTGTGAAAGATTTCTTCACTTGAAATATCCTTATTTTCTTTCAGACCTTACCTTGGTGGACTCTAAGATGTGTGAATATTCACCAGCAGTTGTTAGAGGAAAGATCGCCTGAGCTATTTACTCTTGCCCAGACATGTATAAGACAAAGTATGTTTCTGATGACTTGGTTTGTTGACTTTATAGCATTAGTTGTAAGATGTCTTGAGGGATAGGAATTTATAGGCGTAACTCTTCCAATAAGATACATCTTGTGGGATGTATATGTGACTACAGAAAGTAGAGATGGACAAGAATTTACTTAAATTGACAAGTATTTGTATGACACGTGCTGATTTTGAGACTGTACAATGAATATGAGAATGAGATTGCAGACAAAGGTTTTCCTTCCCCATGCTTAGCACTGTTAACTTATCACAAACTAACTTCAGGAATGAAAACTGCACAGGATGGCTTTATTTAACTGATCTTACTTGGTTATTAAGTGAATATCTTTAATTCTTCTGTGTTTTCACGAGAGTTTTTTTTCCTGTTCACTGCATCTCAACGTAAATTTGGAGGTTTATTACCACTTTGCACGGCATGCAGAGGAAATAGACAATGTCAAAACTAAATTAGCTAGTAAATATTGATGTTTACAAATGCATTAAATATGAGAACATAAAAATGTCAAATGTAATTATAAATACTTGACACTTATTTTTCTAAGAGAAACAAACCCACGTATAGATAGGTTAATGTCATTTCCTACAGCAAAAGCTTTCTGCTTGTTTGCCCCTCAACAATTAATTTGTTAGCTGAAGGTTTTAATTTAACTTAACTTTCTAAAGCTGAGACTTCCAACCAAGAGCATTTTAAGAAATATTTTTTGCATTTAGAAATGAATTGTCATCTGTATTTACTTTCACCAAAGAAGTTTAATTGGTAAAGTTTCAAGCCTTCCTGCTTCTACCACACCTTAATGGAGATTTTTTTTTTTTTTTTAATCTGAATCATACATAGCTCAAGACATGCAATTGATGTAAAAAAAAAAAGTATGGAATGGTTTTTAGCCCTTGGAAAACTTTGAAATAAGTAACAAAAATGTTGTTAGTGCAGTAATAGAATGGAACAGAGTTTTATTTGGATCCTTTGTAGCAAAGAAAGGAATGACTTAATTCTCTTAGTGGATGATGAAAGCACTGGAATGGAAGGTTTTGTTTCGTTTGATGTAAACCTGGGTATTTTTATTGGTTAGACTTCATTAGAGAATGTTGAACTAATGCCCAGTGTTATCTAGCATAAGTATGAGAATCTGAGATTAAATTCTGCTCAATTTTTTTAGTCAAACTTCAGGATTTTTATTCATAGAAGGCTGGGAGCGTTGCTGATGCATATATTAAAAAAAATAATCAATAGTTGTAATTACATCATGGTAGATGGTTAACTGTTCCAGAGAAGATTATATTGATGGTTGGGAATGAACTGGGTGAAACAAAATTGTTGCTGCTCAGTTTTCAGGTATTGAGGCTTGATCACTTGGTATGTACAGAATGTATATTTTCTGAATAGCTACATAAAATTATAAATTCTATGCTATGAAGCAAATGGTGCTGCTGTGCTTCATTCAGATTTAAAAAAAAAATTGGGGATATATGTTTGTAATATTTAAAAAAAAAAAAAAAAAAAAGTAGAGACTGTATATAGTCTCATCCTACTCATTTCCAGAAAAGTTTTGTTGTTTGTTCTGAATATGTGTTTCTTAGATGTCCAGCATCAAAGATACTTAGATGCCAGGGGTTTTGCAGTTCTATTTGAGTACTGCAGTTATTGTTTGACAGAATGATTTTGTTATGTCGACTTTGCTGAAGGGTGTGGAACACATCAAAATATTCTTTGGTTCTGTTAAGTAGCAGATAAAATGGGATCTCTGATAGGCTAATCAGTGGTAGTTATTTGGTTGTTACATTTCCTTCTTGGAAATACTGAAAGACTTGAAACTAAAAGAGAAGTAATCTTAGAGTTGCTTTAAATTCGCTGATTAGATGGTACTGGCTAGAGTAAAGAAATATAATAGTTTGTGCAACTTTGATCTTGTACAGGATGCTACATGTGATACATACTGCATAAATACTAAGATACCTGTTTCTGATGACCAGTCTCTGGTTTTCAGAGATGATGATGCAAAGTACGCTTGGATGCATAGTGAGCTTTTCCAGGCTGGCTCTGCTGCCCATAGCTTCTAGATGCAGTTTATTAAACTTCTAATTCATTAAAGCCATCTGGAGTTTCAAACAAGTGCCTGTATATTCCATAAAATAATTACTAAGCCTTCAAAATAGTCTTTGATTATGGCTTAAGTAACTTATCTGCTGAATCAACTTGACGGGGAAACTGTTTGCTCTTTTTTAAAAAAGTTCAAATTTGTGAGGGAAGCCATTTAAAATGTTGCTCTCAACTGTAAGTTCAGCATCATCACCTAAATATAAGGCAGCTGTGGTGATTCCCTGTTCTGCAGCAGCTGTTGTGCAAAACCTGGAAGGCTTAATGCTGCTTTCCATTCATCAATGTTCTATGCTAAAATGTGGTATGGATTGGCAGAGATGTTTTTTTCCAGCTTATTTATACAAGTAGTGGTGTGAAGCTTCCTACGAAGGTCTTTGAAGTTTCAAATGCCTAAATGTATCAAGCTTTGTGGTTATCATTCCAATTTTTGCTGTCAGAACTCACAGGTCTTAGTTGTCATAGCAACCATAGTGAATGTTTCAAATACGTAAAAATATTGATGCTTTTTTTTTTTTTAGTTCATTGTAGCATGTATATGCTTTTAGCACAATTAATTTTATATTCAAATTATTAAAATTTGTTAGCTATTGAAAAATGAAGAAGTGATGTCTGACTGTAGGCCATAACCTATTTTTTTATTTGAAATTGAATCAAAATCATTTGAAGTTGCATTCTTGTGACATTTCCATTTGTGCACATGCACATTCATTATCCTGTAAGCTCTTTTGCACTGACAATAGACTTTCAGGATTTAGTCACTCAAAGTGTTTTTAAAAATCAGTGCAAATCTACACTTAAATTTGAATAAAAATAAAAATTTAATTTCCATTTTCTTTTTTTCCATAAAACCTCATAGAAAACATCTTATTTTTTTCCTTCAGAACAGTCAGAGTGGTATTTAGAGTGTGTGGGAAGCAAGTAAATATGACTGATGTTCTAAACCATTTACTGACTCATTTTTTTTATAAAATGAGTGAAAAAAGCTTTTCCTGGAAAGATATTATGGTCCTTTGGGCATTATCTCTTTAAAGAAAAACAAAGTAAGTTTAATAATGTGGACAAAAATATTAAAGACTCAGATGATTTTGTAATATGCATTACTTAGATGCATTTCTGCTGTGTTTACATTCTGTGAAGGATGAAAAAATATGAAGTTATCTTTTCTGAAGTTTTCAGATTCATTTCCCAAGGTATTTTCTGCCTTTCAGGTGGAGGATATGATCGTTATCACTGAGCAAATCAGTAACTGTAAAAAAAAAATAAGACTGAAGAGTCTGAAGTCCCAATTCAGTCCTCAATCTACTGGCCAAACTTCAACTTTCTCATTTAAAGTATACTAACTAAGGGCGGGGATTTGTTTTGCTTCAACAGGCTTTATTCTGACTTCCTATGATTTTTACCATGTCCTTCAACAATAGATTTATATATTTTTTTCCAAAACCAGCATCTTAGCTCAGCTTTATTGTAAAAAAAAAAAAAGAGAGTATTAAACTTTTGTTCTTATTCTAGCTGTAGCCTTGAGTAACGAGATTTTAAAAAATGCTTTTAATGGGCATGTCTTCTATACGCTCTATTTTTAAATGTATGAAGGTTAATTTTAATCATGACAGACTTCCTCTCCTACTATTTTAAATGCAATTTTAAAATATCATTCTCTAGGATTTGAGTCCTGATAGGTTTTTTTTTTCTTCTTGATTTGTAGTGACTGAAGCAGAAGCTTTGTTCGCAGGTGATGAAGGCTGGCACTTAGCAGTTCAGTTCAATCTTGAGTGTGCCTATACATTTTTGTATTACTATGAGTACAAGAAAGCTAAACAGTGTTTCAGTACGGCTAAAGACATTGCAAAACTGCAGATTAATCTAACAGGTAAGTTTGCATGCGCAGTCTATCAAAGTGGTTGGACCTAAGTAACTTACAGTTGATTTTTTTTTTTTTAAGTATGTCTGAAAAAAAGTTATTCATTTTGAGAATTCTTGGCTTCTAAGCAGGTAGGACTTGCTTCTTTTCTAAGAATTAGCATTGCTTTGAAAGAGGAAGAAAAATATACCATTGAATTACAGTGTCATCCTTAACATGAGGGTCTGACCCTGTAGTATTATGATCCTTGTTGCATTTCATTAATCAATCAAATTCTAGGTCTAGTTGTCTCTGTTAGGGGACTCCTAAATCTAATTGATGTGGTGATGGATGCATCTTTGTGTTAGGTAGGGGTGGTTTTAAAGACCTCGGAATGATGATATGATTCAGTCTTTCACCTTTCATGCCACTAGTCTAGACCTCCATGTAAGTAACTTTTAAAAGTTTCTTTCAGGACTGTTGTTACAGCAGGAAATAAGTAGAAAAACTCAAATTACTCACAAACAGACATATCATAAAATCACTATAGAGACCATATAATCATCCTTTCAGAATCACTTCTTTGGAGTCAGGAAGATCAGATTGCTGCACTTGTAACTTTATTTAAAATTACATATATACATAAGAGACGATTTGTTCTACCTGGTTCTGTGAAGTAAACAAAATGTCACAAAGCTCACCATTTTTCAGTGTGAGGGCCTTTGAGTGTTCGTGGGAAGAAATGGAAAAGCCTTTGTACCCATTTCTTTTTCTATAGACTTGTTAATAGGAAGAACTGAAACTTGCAGCCTCCGAACCTATTATGCCACGAAGCTTACTGTTTCTTTATATTTAGATTGGAGCTGTTCCTACCCCTCTGTAGATCTTTTGTCAATTTAATACTTTAATTAAAAATAATATATTATAATTGTTGTAGAACTCCTTGCTCATTTATTCTAAGGCTTTAAAGGTTAACTTTAAAAATCTGTAATGAAAACCTTGTGACATTGTTTTTGTGCAACTGTGATTGAGTTGAATATATTTGGTGGTATTTATCTAAAACATAGGAGTAATTTCCGTATCCTTGTTCAAATGAATTCTATTTCAGTTGATCCTATTCTTTCCACTATGCAACATGTACTGCATGTTTGACAAGTAAAATTGTGAAGTGTTTCTTGAAAAAGAAAAAAAGCCACATTTTCCTTGATTTTTTTTATTTTTTTTATTAAAAACATCAGTGCCTTTCATGATATTCGAACTATAAAAATTTAATTAACTAAGAACAAGTAAAATCAAAGTGCCAGATGGCTATTCACTGATATTCCTCAACTTGCAGTTATATATTCCTCAAATGAGATAATCAGTTTTTTGATGAGTAATCTCCCTAAATCTAACCTAGGAAAAAAAAAAAAAAAAGCTGTTGTTAGAAGAGTTGGGGGGTGGGGGGGAAACGACACACAAGAAGTCTGGATGCTTTGGAATTGTTTTTATTTTTGATAACCGTTCCAAGAATTTATGCAAGTCCCACAGAGAGATTGCAATGGTAAAGTCTCTTAGAAAAATATTGTTGTGAAACTCCTAAAAGTTCTATGGTTTATCTCCGTAAATCTATTAGACTTATTATGAAGGATGTCTAACCTGAAGGCAAATGAAATGAACTGAACATGTGGGAATTGCTGGCATTCTCGACAAATTAATTTGACATGCACGATTTGGCTAAGCGCATGGAATATGACATCATCAAAAAAGACTTTGCTTTAATGTAAAAATTCAACCTATGTAAAGATATTTTTAAGAGTTTTGGAAGGAATTTCCTTTTTTAGGAACAGATTTTTGAGTATTTTATTCTTTAATGGCTGTAATCCTTACTGGCTGAATATTTTATTACGGCATGGAAACTTATGCTGTTCTTAAAAAATTCAGTATCTGTGTTCTTCTAGTGTTATTTTAAAAACATGTGAATTATCTAGTTTTTTAGTTCTGTTAATCCAGGTCTGTCCTATATTCATTGTTTATTAAAAAGCATCTTTCTGTCCCTCACAATGAGTCGTTATCATCAATAACTCCATGAAACAGTTCCTAGAGAAAGAAGGCTGTGGTCCTTCTCGCATATAATCTTACTGTGAAGTGGAAGACTGGTAATCCAAAATAAATTGAAGATCATATGAAAAATTGATAGTGCTACAGCCTGAAATCCACATATTATTTTCATGCCCTGTAATGCATCTGTGGGAATTTCTAACATGGGACAGTAAGATCTCTGATATTTGGATTCCCTCTATTTTGTGATTCTTTCTGTTAGCATAAAGCAAGCACTTTTTTTCCTCAACATAAATACATGTGATATTTGTTTTAATCTGGAAAATAGATAAGTGTTTTCCCTGTAATAACAAAGAATACTTTGCTTGGGGGGGGGGGGGGGGGGAAAGGCACAGTGGGGTAGCTGTCTCAAAAACATTAAAAAAAAAAAAAATCACAACTTCTAGGTGGTGATAAGTAAGTTTAACAGTAACATGGCTAGCTTTGTGAGTGTTTTATTTAGTGGCTTAAACAGTAAGGCATGATAGGAAGTGGATTACAGCATAAAGGCTTACAAAGATTATTAAAACTGTGAATTGAGTGCTACTGTGTTTTAAAAAAAAAAAAAAAAAAAAATTGCAGGCTAGTCTCTCTCTTTCCATCTGGTCCCCCCACAGTGTGATTAGAAGGTGATATTTCTAGGACCTTTTTCATTACTTCCTGAACTCTTAACACAGGGCTTTCCATTAATAGGAGTGTTTGGCAGAAAAGGAGTAATCTGTTTAATTTCCCTGATGGTCTCTTTCCACCTCAAGGAAGAAAAAGGGATGACTGCTATTACAGTGTTTGTGCCAGATGATTCTCACAGATGATGGCCTCATCCCCTGGCCTTTATCCCCTAAACAGATGAACATTCAGTTGTCTTTTAATACTCTGCAAATTTTCAAAACTACAACAAAACTTGAAACTTCAATTTAATCTCAGTTGGCTCTGCAAAAAGAACAGTGGGAAAGTGTTCACTTCTCCTTTTCTTATGTTTTGCATACCTGAGTAGTGTATAACAGTCAACAAGCAAATTCCAGTTTTTGTAGGTTTTAGCTCTGTAGGATTTTGTTATTTTAAGTTCTCAAGTTCTCTGATTGCAGCTTGGAAACAGGTTTCTAATGGAAGAGCAGCTACGTTTGTTGTCAGTTGCCATCCTAAGCTAGTAAAAGTTTTCTCAGTGTCTAATAAAGAACTGAAGGAACAATCAACTTTAAGATGATTTCCACACAGTGCTATTGAAATATTTAAAATGATGACCTGTGCCTGTAAAACATAATTGAGAAAATGTCATGTGAACTACATTTATGTCTCTAAATGATATGCGTACTATAATAATAACATCAACTAAGGTATTTTCCTGAATAAATAAATAAATTGTGGGCTATCCTAGAACAGCCTGCATTGGAAGGGGCCTACAGTGATCATCAAGTTCAACTCCTGACTCCACACAGGACCACCCAAAATTCAAACCCATTGTCTGAGAGTGTTGTTAAAATGCTTCTTGATTTCCAGTAGTTTGGGGCCATGACCACTGCTGTGGGCAGCCTGTTCCAGGGCTCCACCACCCTCTGATGAAGAACCTTTTCCTAACACACAACATGACCCTCTTGTGATGCAGCTCCATGCTGTTCCCTCAGATCCTGTCACTTCATCAGAAAGCAGAGATCAGTGCCTCCCCTTCTGCTTCTCTTGTGGCGAAACCATAGACCATCATGGTGCCTTCCCTCTCTTTTGCCTTTTCTAGGATAATCAAGCCAAGTGACTTCAGCCGTTCTTCATGCAGTTGGTTATTGCCTAGCCCTTTTGTCAAGGTCTCTCTATCCTCGAGGGAGTCAGTACAAATTATTGTTATCTGAACGTTCTCAATATACCTTCAAGTCTTTACCCAATTTGTTCATGAAAATGTTAAAGAAAGCCCTGTGGAAACCCACTAGTGATTGGCCACCAGTGTGATGTAACTGTTTATTAGAATCCTTTGAACTTGGCCCATCAGCCAGCTGTTCACCTACTGCACTGTGTTATTGCCTAGCTGTATACTGGATGTTTAGTTCAGAAAGATGTTACGTGAAACAGCACCAAAAGCTTGGCTGAAATTCAGGAAGATTAATAAAGTTGACCGACTAGGTGGCAACCTTATCACAAAAGGAGTATAAATTTGTTAAACAGAACTTTCCCATTGTGAACTTGTGTTGGATGTTACTAGTACTGCATTTCTTTCAAGAGGTTTTCAATAACTCCCAGAATAATTTTATCCTTGAATTTGCCAGGTGCTATTTAGTGCATTAGATGTAGATGAGAAGGATAGAAAAGAGCATGGAAAAGATGCAACACAAGAAAAAAAATCAAAATTTGATTCCTTCCCTATTTTTCTGCCATCCGTCATACTTGGTTCAAGCGTCTAAGTGTTGTCCTTAAAAGTTGACATAGATCTAGAAACAAAATTAATGGACTCTGGAAAATACAGTTTGTGATCGTTTTTTACAAAGGTTCTACAAATCAAAAGAGGCAGTCAGACTCTATTAAACTGTTTCCATGGGAAATGTTGTCCTTTTGTAAGATGTTACAAGATTTTTATTTTCCTGAATGTTTCTGTGTTTTCAGCAATGTTTATCAGGCAAATCGAACAACTATTTGCAGTTTATTGCTAGTATTTTAGAGTAGGAAACTGTTGAATTTGGATGACTATGGGTTTTCAAGAGTTAGCATAGTGGGTTGCGGGGACTTTACCTAAACAGGATTTGCAGGACACATCTAGATGTATTAATATATTTGTAATGCCTGTTTTTTTAATACATTGTGGCTAGTAGTGAGAACCCAGGATTTATTGCGAACAAATCATGCAGTTAAAACATTGGTAAATATTACAGGTTCACAATATGTTTCTTTTTGGGGGATACAATGGGATTACTGTTTTTTTTTAGTGATCACTAGTATGAACTTTTATTAATTTTCTGTAGGTGCTTTGGGAAAGAGAACACGATTTCAGGAAAAATATGTAGCACAGCTTATACTGGATGTCCAAAGATCAGAGGAATGTATCCCTCCTCATAGTGAGCTAACCCCAGCACCTACTCCTCTAGAAAACTTAACTATGGTATGTATTTGAGAGGAATTGTTTTATTTATTTCTTAAAGTGCATTCAGAATTTTTAGCTTATTTTAATGAAAATGTTTTTAAGATTTTTTTCTTGGGTGTTTACAAGAGGAAAGTGTGTGGTGCCTAAAAGGAATGTACAATTTCTGGAAGTCTTGGGAAAAAGATGAGAGACAGTGTCTATATTCTTCAAGCTGCAGAGTCTTTATGAAGAGGTTATGCTGTGACAGACTTTGATGATTGTTAAGCAAAAGAATTTAACAATGTTGTTATTTCTAAATTGAAAACATGAAGTTCAAAATAAAGATAGGTTAAATAAACATATATTCTCTTTCTGAAAAGTAGAGATGCAGCATTAAACATTACTTGAGTGCTTTTGGCTGCAGGAAGGGAGTTGAGTTTTGTGCAAATCTGAGAAACTTTCAAGAAATTTTGTCTTAAGGTACTTAAGCTGCTGGATGTACCTTGAAGTCCTGTTAGGCAAAATTGGAGTTAATGCTATTTTCTGTTTGCCAGCAGCTACTGACAATAGCATTGCTTCAGTTTTAGCCTAGATGTTCAACGTACCTTGTAGACTTTCTTTTAAAAGTTTATGGAAGATGTATAGAATGCTGAAAAGTTATTGGAGAGGAATTGTCTTTCCCTTTTCACTAATCCTATTTTATATGTACTATTTGCAGATAAAGTAAAATATTGTATTTTTCTACAAAATCGGAATTGCTCTGGATTAGTGGAGAATTTCCTGATAGAATTGTCTTTGCCAGTTTGTATAAGGGCCAAGCTGTGGCTACTCACACCTTCTAATTTTCATTCTCCTATCATGAAGTTCTTAGTTCTAAAGCTTTTCCTCTGTTAATGTTTAGGAAGATGGCTGAACGGGTTATTTTGCAATTAAACTGTCAGAAATTTCACTCCAATAAAAATGCAACCACTATAGCAATGTGACCACTTAGCGGACTGTTGTCTGGCCAAGAATTTCCTTCTTGCCTCTGGTGCTGAGCAGCTAAAATATCTCAGATTGCACTAGAAGGAAAACTATTATGTTGCAGAATAAATACTGGAGATGATAAATTCAAAGTTTGGTTCACAGATCAGCTTTCTTAAGATCTGGAAGTGCACATTCAGTTAGACTGACAGTGTGTCTGTGTAAGAAAAACCTCAGGCTTTTGAGGTATTGCATGAGGACACTTGATATAAGATAGTACTTAATCAAATGCTTTTTGTTATTTTTTTTTTTAGTTTTACCTACTCAGATCTGTTATTATGTTTTTAGAATAAGATTTGATTTTTTTTTTTTTAATCTAGAAGTAGAAATCATACTGTTTATACAGGGTGGAATTTAAAAGTTATGTAGACCAGAAGCTGGAAATTTTTAACTAATAGCTTTATAAATTGTAATTTCTGATACATCTGATAAAATAATATCATTATACTAGGATAGCATTCTGTTCTAAAATCATTTGCCTCTGGAAGTGGTAGATACCACTATAGCATGGGCAAGGATTAAGAGAAGCAAATGGCAGTGTTGTTAAATATATGTTTTGATTGGGAATCTCTTATTTCCTCTTAAAAATAAAACAGTGACTTCCGGAGCATTCTCTGTCAAATCATGATTTAGTTGCATCTATAAAGTGATAAAAATCCTGGTGTTGAATGCAAATAATCCACTTCATAGCCTTCCTGTTCACTTTTAAATCTCCTGTGGGCGCTCATTTTTACCTCACTAGCAAAAGGTAGAGGCTCTGAATGTGCTAGTTCTGTAGGTTGTTTGTTTCCTTTTTGTCTGTGTTTCTTGTGTTTTTAATATGCTTTTAAAAACAAAAAGAAAGGAGAAATTGTTCTCAGTGTAAGGAATTCCCTTCTACTGGCAGTAGGCATGCTTTATTTGGTTACAGTTTGCTGAGATTTAAAAATAAATCCATAAATCCTGGAGTGCAGTCTGTGAATGCTAACCTGAACGCTGTGTGTTAAGAAATTCTTTAATGTCACATAGACAAGACAAAACTGATTATGTATAATAGAGAAGGTGATTATGAATAATATTGTGTGCAGCCATTTGAAATGTGAATTCTTCTTCAGCTGTTATTTAACAAGAAGAATATTCAGGTAACCTTAAAGTGTCCCTGAATGCTGTAACTCATTGGCCTTTTACATAACAATGAACATACTTGTAGCAAAGAAGGTTTGAATTATGCTTTCTTCCATTGTCTCAGTAAGAAGAATAATCACGATAGGATAGGATTCAAGATGATTACAAATTTCCTTCCATTTAAGTCATTTTCTGATGTTTGTGTTACCTTTTTTCAAAAAAAAAAAAAAAAAAAATTTTTTCAAATTTTAAAGGCATGCATTTATTTGAAACTACTTTTTATCATATTTCACAACTTTTAAATACTTCTAAAAAGTATTTTTCTCCTTCAACAGAATTGTGATTTAAATGATGATACGGTGCTTAATGAGATAAAATTAGCAGATGCTAATCAGTACCAAGTACCTGATTTGTGTGCAGAAGAGCTTGCTGTAATCCTCGGAATTTGGTAAGTTAATTCTTTAATTACATTTTAAAAATAAATAAATACACCTCCCAGCCTCCCTTCATACGAATCTTTGTGGTAAGGAAATAACAAAGTGGGAAGCTGATGGGATTTTTTTTTTTCCTTTCTTTGTATAGTGTGTCCAAAAAGCTTAAAAAATGAAAAATAAAAACACATTTTTAGTTTCTTTAGAGTAAATGTTAATGTCCAGAAGAGATTTTCAGCAGTGTTTCATTAATGACTAAATCATTCTTTTATCCTGGAGAAAGTCTCTTTTTCTTTGTGCCTGAACTTAATCATCTTTCAAATATTGAGGTGACATTTCTTAAATTTTGAGGATATCTTTCAGAGTCTGTAATGCTTATCTTACTGTGAAAATCATCTATATCTTTCAAGAAAAACTCTGCCCCCTCTTTTCAGTACAGTGGGAGTACATGTACAGATTCAGAATGTCTACTGCCAGTTACAAGCTGTAATACAAAGTTCCTCTGGTTTTGCACTTGCATTTTCTTTTCCTGATTTAAAGGAGTTCTGCATTGTGTGGTTTTAGAAGTGGCATAAAAGAGTAAAAGCAATCTGAGCTTTGAAAATAGGAAGCTAGCTGTCAATGAAAATCCTGGTTTTCTTATAGATAAACAAGTGTCTACTAAGTTGAAAGTTTATCTTACTTTTTTTCTGTGTGATTGTTTCAAAAGTATTTGTGTGGCAAGCTAAAAATAGTCACTTTGTTACGGTATTCATCATTCTTCATTGTTCTTTCACTAAAGCAATGTTCTAATCTGTAACTTGCAAAACAATAGAATCTGCAGTACTGCTGAAATACCTTGTCAAGCCCAAAAGAAGGCTGGAAGTAGAACAGTGAGAGAACTCAAGCTCCCGAGTCTCAGACAGACCTGTTTTCTCTATGCACATGGATTTTTTTAAGATGCATCTTTGTTATATATTGTGACAGCAATAACAAGCAAGCCAAAGGGCAGTGAGGGAATTCAGTGGCTTCAGCTAGCAACCCAGAAATTGATGATTTTTCCTTTGTAGTGTGTTCTTGCTTGTTCTGTAGCTTACGTTATAATCTTGATGCCTTTCAACCCCATCCAACCTTTCCCGCTCACTTATCAAAGTTTCCAGCTATTTCTCCCCTTCTTGTTTCATAAAGTGCAGTGAAAATTATTAGAGGAGAGGAAGTTGTTTTCTTTTTTATACCCATTTCTCAGACTGCAGCTTTATGAAGGCCCAGACGTTTGCTTGGCTAGATTCAAGTGAAGCATGAAGTTCTGCATCTCTGGTTTCAGCTATGCCCTTTAACCATTCAGCCCACTCACTGCAGTGAAAAAATCATGAATATGTACTGTGACTTTGTATTTTCTTTATTTTCATTTTCTTTATTTCCAGAGACTTAAGCTTTCTTTCTATTCAAGGCCACATCTAGATCCAATTTGGAGAGAAAAGGAGAGGAGTAAAGAGTGGGATTGTAAATAATCTGCTTCATGAGAAACATTTTTATGTCTGGTTCATTTTCTAACACAGTATTGTCTTATATTCAGACTGTAGTATCTCACCTTCCCAATTTTATCCATTATGCTGCTATTGTAAATCTGACTAATCGGATTAAATAATTGATTATAAGCTCCAAACTACTGGCAGTCTAGCTTTTACTGATTTGCTGAGCAAATACTTTTCTTGCTGTGAAGTAGAACTTACTACAAGATTCTTTATCTGCTTAAAGAGTGCTCATTTCTTATTGTCATAAATGCTTATGTCACAGCTACATTTCCACTCTTTATATAGATTCAGATAAAAAAAAATATAGCTTTAGATTTGATTTGGTATGGAAAATCATTAGAACAATTTCATTCTTTATCATTCAAGGTTGCTTTATTGTACTTGTGTGTGTTTGAATTGAACACGGATTTGGAAGAAATGGAAATTAAAACCATTTTATAATGGCTTTGAGCTGGAAGATGTCCATCTATACATTTCAAAGAACTGTGACAAAAGTCTGTTCTATAATAAGGAAACCTTTCTGCCTGAATCAATGTATTTTTAGGATATACAAAAATTCTGCATTATTTTCCTGTTTCCATGGAAAAAAATATCTCAAAGAGAGAAAAAGTAATATATGGCAGGTTGCTTTCCTAGCAGTGTTGTCTAACACTTAAAAAAATAAATAAATAAAAAATTGGTAACACACCTATTTTATGTGGGAAGAAGGGGAAAGCTTCATTAATATAGTAGCTGATAGTCATGGAAGTGACAAGGCTCAGCCAAATCTTTGCTTGTTATTCTAAGCCCTTACTCATCACTATTCTACCAAAAGCATAGTTGGTATTTCCTTGTGGCTGCAATCGTGCATGTAGTACCAGATGTTGTGAAACATCACCATAAGGTGCATGAAGAGGGTGTGGAATGTCTGGCGTGGGAGGTCTTTAAGAAAGAGTCAGGGGACAAACATTTACTTCAATGTGACTTAGAGGATCTCTTCATGCTTACTTTCACTGTATAAGTCATCTTTCAGCTACTCCACTAATGTTATTCCTTACAGATGTGTAGGAAAGTTGTGGGTATCTTTCTCAAAAAATTCTCATCAGTAATGCCCATTCTCTCTCACTATTCCACACAATGTGCTTTATTAGGTGCTTGTTATAGGGTAGAACTATTTGATCAATTGATCAGAGGTCTATTGTTGTTACTAAGAAGAAGAAAAGAAATTTCAATGAAATCATCAACTCTAAAGGACTGCAGTTAGATAATTAGAATTTGAGCTTGAGCAGCTCATTCTTTTGGCTTCCGTTGGATTGAATAATTATCAGCTCTAAACCTGGTATTCTTCTAGATTCTCTATTTTAGTTTATATAACACTTCTAAATGTTAGTGTTTTAATCAACAAAATGAGAGAGCAGCTCCCGTACATCCCTTAGATTCTCTAATAGATAATTAAAAAAAAAAAAATTTGAAAATGGAGCATACATTTCAGTTTACTTTGGGATTTTGTGTTGTCTCCCCTTTCAAGCTTAGTGGAAGTTCAGTAACAAAACGTAAATAAAAGAACTACTGAATGATAGATTTAATGAGTTGCAAAGGATGAAGAGAAGGATCTTGTCTTCTAATAGAAATAGGAAATTGAATCTCCAAAGTGGGTCTAATCATGCTTTTGTAGTCTCTCAGCATACCTTCATTTGGCTGAAGTCCTATGAACAAATGGCCATTTGCTTCTTCAGAATGAAATGTATTTCAGTCAAATAGCTTAACTTCCTGAACGCCTCATCTGCACTCATTCCTAGGTTGCTCTAGTTGGATGTATATTAGTGGTACCTAAAGTATTGCAGTTTCAGAAATGCTGAAGCAGCACTCTCATGAGAACTTTTTTTTCCTTAGTCCTCCATTTAATGGAGGTGGAAAGTGCAAGAGACTTATGCCATCAGGAAGCAGTTTTGGCTCTCTGCTACGCATATGATTAATTTTCTTCTGGGCATGTAAAGATAAAGTCATGAGTGCTTGAATGATGTCAATTGTTTTCCCACCTTGAGTGCTTCACTTCATTCTCATAGAATTACTTCTTACTACTTTATCATGCATCTTCTTTAGAGGAATAAATAAAACACATTGGGCAGTCTAGTCTTCTTTTCTCACTTATATATAGTCTTGCTAAATATACTTAAGTATAAAGACTGGGTAAACTCGTTAGACAGCAAAGGTAGTTATCTATAAAGGATTAACTGTATAGCAAGAATAGAGTTAGATTGCAGGAAAGTCTTCTCTACAAAGTAAAGTACGTAAAGAAAGGAGGACAATTTCTGTGACACATCATCACAATTAATATACTACATTTGTACTTTTTACTTAAACTTCACAACAGCTTCATGTCATAAGGAATAACATCCTGATTTTAAGCGTGTGTATGTAGCTATTATATAGGTTTGATGATTACGTATACTTTGTAGTATGATTAGGATGTATCTTCACTTTATATCTTTTGTTTTCACAAGGAACTTGAATTGTAACCTTGCTGCTTCTCTTTCTGCTGCTTGCAGGTATCTCGTAGTATTTTTGTAGGTGCTGATAGGCTGTTGTTAAAGGAGACAGTACACCCATATGGAGTTGTAAACCAAATTTCTTTATTATCAATACAGTAACGTCCAACTGGGAAAAAAAAATTCCGATTCTCATCTCTGTATTCTTCTGGGTTCCCCTTGCTGTACAAAAAGTTAGTAATGTCAGTTAGTTGAGAGCTGTACTCCTGTGGTTATATTCCTTGAATGAGCAGAGAGTGTATGTTTGAGACTATCCTTCATCACTTTTTGAGCATTAGCGTGTTTTTGCTTTGCAGAATCTGTGTTCAGTTAGCCATTGAATTTTAACTGAAAACAGATCTCTGATAGGGAATGGATTTAAAGCTGTTCAGAATAGATAAAATTTAATCCTGTAAATGTGAATGTAGTAAGACATTTCAGGTTAGTATGGGCCTGGGAAAGGCACCATTAAGTATCCTTGTCCTGTGAAATGATTCTTTTCTTCTGTGACTGCTCTGAAGGGTTGGCCACCTTCTGTATGTGCACAGTACTGTAGGGGAAATGCCAAGTCATGGCTTGAACCAGTGATTGAACACCTGCTGGGCAGGCAGGACAAACCAGGGGGGCTCAGGTGCATGCCGTGCCCCTGAATGACCAGAAGGAGTGGAGCCAGGATCCTCCCCTTCCCTGACCTCACTTAAGGGTTGACAGTGGAGGCAAGGGTATCTTGCTAGAGGTCCTTTCCTACCTGAGGCCTTCCAAGAGTGAGCAGCTTTTTTTCTTTGTTTTTGTGTCCGTGGCTACTGCATTTGGGCTTATCCTTACTTCCTGTAGCCTAGGATTTTGCCACCCTGCTAATTACTGTTTTCCATCACGTTACAGCGTTACAACTACGCACTACCATTTGTATTTGTAACTCTTTTCTAGAACATCCTTTAGATTTCTGCAAGTTTGAGAGATGTATTCTACATAGCTGTGTGCTAAAGAATAAATCAGTATTATTTTATATTCTTTTTCCTTTTTTTACAGTATAGACTTCCAAAAGAACAATCCAATACACAAATTAACTGAAGAGGAACTTTTGGCTTTTACTTCAGTAAGTAACTTATCTGAAGCTTTCTTCTAAATATGTTTTCACTTAGGTATTATGTACCGAGCAGTAATTTAACCATCGCATTAATCATGAAACTGTGAAACAAATTGGTTTTAATATTCAATTGTTTCAATATATTTTTTTCTTATTTCAAGAATCAAAAAAGATGCTAAAATTCTCCTCCATTTTGAGTCATCTTCATGTAGGGCAAGACTGATATTTCAAAACTTGATCTCTTCCTTTTACAGTATTTTTTAAGGGGAGTTCAAAAGAAGCTGTAAATTTCTTTTACCAGATTTATTCAGTTTAAGAATCAAATATTCCACACAAGCATGTTTCTTCCCAGATCAGTGGCTAATTTATCTGTTGCTGAAGAATGATTCTGTAACTTCCAAAGAAGACTTGAGGTTTCTAGCTCCCTATTTTGAAAATGTATTTTTTGGGTCAAGACAAAACACGATGTGCCTCCTTTTTCCATTTCTTCTGTTTTTTTCAACAGCAATTTATTTGAGAGACAGAGGGGAAAAAGACTAGTAATTTTATTGCCATTTTTTGCTTTCTTTGTGCTGTTAGAGTTCAGCTTTTGTACAATATATGGTGCTTGTTCTCCTGTCCAGATTTTGCAGTCTTATACTTTTCTTTTCTCAGTAATGCCGTGTGCCATCTGAAAGAGTAAGTTCTTGTTAGAGTTGGCAAATAGGATCTCAACAAAAATCCCATAGATTTCAATTGAGTTAGAATTTTATGACTAGAAATTGTAACTATATAGAAGAATTTAAGACACTAAAATAAGTTTAACCATTGTCCTAAAAATAAGTCTGGAAAAAAAAATCCTTATCTTTTTATTAGGTTGATTTTTAAATTAATGCTTTTTTAGGGGTACGCATACTAATATAGAACGTGTAAGGTCAGAATGAGGAAACAAAGTGGATGACTGTAAAACAGTTTGATTTCTATTACTTCTCTTATTTCCTATGATAACTATCCTTTCTGATCAGATCCTTGTATTTTCTCATATGTTTTATTTTTAAACCATTTTGTTTCAGTTTTTAGAAAAATGGAAATAGCTGGAAAAAAATAGATAAGGAAATACAAAGAAAAGATAGTGGAATTGAAGAAAACTGGTTAACCTATTATTGCACATTTTTGAAAAAATTGTGAAACAGGATTTCATTTTACAAAAATAAGGTTATAGAGATGCATACATTTTCCTAATGTACATATAATTTTGTTACAACAATCCTTGCTGATTTTTCTTTTATTAATACATGTCTTTAGTTGAGAGTCAGTCATATGTGAAAACTGAGAATTTTACTTCTGACTTCTTATTCCCTGCCAAACTCGCTGGAGTTCTTATATATTCTCTACTTCATTCTTCCCACTACCTGTCTGTCTAACTCTTGAGTAGAAAAGTGGCCAAGAAACACTTAGATACTAAATTACCTTCTCCACATAATCTATCTTTTTAATTGTAAATGGGGTAATATTGTGATAACAGAATATATTTGAAGAGATTGCTCCTATTCTCCTCATGTACATTCCAAAATAATGAGATTCAGAGGGAGTTTTATTTGTTTTAACACTTGAGTATTCAAACATTTAAAACACTCTTCAGTTTTAACAGCAGAAGAGAAAAGTCAAGGTAGCACATATACTAGATAAAAATAATCAGCTTTATTCGGATATTTTATCTGACATTGAGACATCATATACTTGACATCTGATATACAAGAGATTTGTTGGATGCATTATCCATAGTATGAAAATTAAACTGCATTTTTCTGCCATCTAGTGGCTGATTACTCAAAAATCACAAGAGCTGATGAATTCATTCCTTTAGTAATTACTGCAATCAGGACAGATCTACAGAGATGCGCAGATGAGAAATATTTGTAGGCCTCCCTATCAATTTGTGCTCTGATCAGCAGAAAAAAACAAAACAACAAGACAAAAAAATAAAAAAAAAAAAAGCAAAAAGCACAGGATCTGTAAAAAATAAACAAGAATGTAGATCTCTAATAGCACAGAATTCAGTGTAGAGCAGTGACTTAAAAATGTAGCTAGTAACCTAAAAAATTTAGAGTCGATAATAAACTTCAGTGTCAGAATAACATTCTTTTAAATTTGTGCCTAAAGTTTGCTCGTTATCTAGCTGCAGCAATACAATTCAGTCTTAAGTTTTCTCTTGATCTGGTCTGTGCTACTAAATACAATTAGGCTGTGTGAATTCTAACACTGTTACACCAAATCTTTCCTGTAAACTGAAATCAGAAATCAAGTATGACGTTATGTAAGTTCTTTTTGATAATGTGTATGAATGTTAACATGAATGTTAACACAAGCTTGGTTGTTATGGCGTCTGTTAGCTGAATATGTAAGTGCTACTGAAATATTATGTAAGGTATTTTTCAAGCTTTTGTGTTACCTAGTGGAACAGGCAAACGAGCCCTCTATCAGTGCTGCCCACAGTAACTTCTTTAGCATCATTTAAACTGCTCTGTGTGTGTGCGTGTGTGAGCAGGCATCTTCTCAGCCTACATGTGGATTCCTAAATCTGCAGGCTGGTTAGATGGTTGTCATGCATTCATCTGATAACTGCTGAAATTTATCTTTCCTGAAGAAAGGAAGTCATTTCAAGATAACCTAGGACTCTTGAGAAATTTTAAGGCACTTGCAACAGATCAGTGGATCATGAAGAGATTGTGTTCTTTTGGATGTTGCAAAACAAATGCATGTGATCGACAAACTCTAATTTTCAGGTAGTATGAGGGGGAAAGTATAATAAAAGTGAATTCTAGTAAATGATATAGTCCTACCTCATATTAAGTGTAGTTTAGCAAGCAGGCATTCTGAACTCACTTTTATGTTAGCAACAGTTGAAAATGACTAGATCCTTAAAAATATATATGTATGTTAAACTACATAAAGACCTAAAAATAATGCTGTTGAGAGCTGCTTGGCGACTGCAGTCAAATACAGAACGATGACATTGATGCAGTTCATTTATTGAAGTCACTTGGGAACTTTGTCCTAAAGTACTGACTTCTGTAACTAAGAATTATTATTGCTAACTTTTACAGTGAGGTGTGACGGTGTGTCAAATCCTGTTTACTTCTATCTATAAACTCTTTTGCTGGGATAGCTCCTTTTAGTTAAGTACTTTGAACTTCAGTGCTTGAGGTGTTCTAGTCAAATCTGTTCACCAATCATCAACTTAATACTAGTTAAATTTGGGTTTGTTTCCTGCTTAAATTGTTAATTTGATATCTTTACAAGAGAAGAAATTGAGCTCTCATGTACATAAGAATAAACATAATTACGTTTGATTTTAAAGAAAATTACTGTTTTCATATTTAAGCGTTTAGGGAAAGATTTATAATGATTTTAATGAATTAAGATAATTAAGATAATGCACTTGAATTTCGAAGAAAGCAAAAAATTTAGAGATCAAATACCATACAAAAACTGACTCAGACACAGTTTTGCATATGACACTCAGCAAAATTTCTGTTTAGCTTACTGAGTGTTGTGTTGAAAAGCCATTTTCAAGAAAGGTAAAGAAAAAAAGTATCTCAGTTCTGAAATCCAGTGCTTCTTTGTTAGATTTACTGGTGTTTTACTTAACGGTAACTTTTTTTTTTTTTTTTTTTCCTTCTCCCAGAGCATTCTGTGTAGGAAATGGGACGTATATGGTGCTAGTAATCAAAGGAATAATAAAAAACCTATGTTTTCACATGTAGGTTTTCTAGCCTTTTTTAGCTAGTTTTACTTCTAGAACTCTGGGAATTCTGGGAAGGAATAACTACTAGGTGGTGTTGCATTTTTTTTTCCTTACAAAGGAGAAAAGTGTGTTTTTTTTGTTTTGTTTTGTTTTAAAAAAGCCCTAATGTTTAAGACTATACTCCACAGTACAAGTTCTTAAGGCTTATGTCACAGCTTATAGTTTACGTGCAGGAGAAGCAATTTAGTGGTTTCATCATCTGATAGAGCATTCCAGCAGAACATCCATGATTAATGAGCTGCAGCTGGTCCTTAAAATTACCACTGCCATCTGTCCTGGACCTTGCCTTGTCCAGGGGTGATGAGCTGTGTGGTAAATGTGAAGTGTGCTTAGCCCATCGTATGGGAATATGGCTTTTTTTTCTCTTCTTGGTGTGTTACGATCAAGTGATTTGGTGTGGCAGCATCATGTTGAACTATAGCAGACAAAGGAGAAAAAGCAAGAAAAAGCTGGGAAACAGAACCTCTTGCACTATGCTTCTTGCATCTTAGCCCCATATTTGTATTCTTTATACAAGACAAGAAGGGAAAAAATGGGGATCATGGGAAACTTAATTGGATTATTAATTTTGTTATTCTCCAGAGATTTCTATCATTTATGAAGAGTAGAGTACTGGGTTTCTTTTTAATAAGATGAAAACTGGTCAGAGAACGGGCAAGAATGGCTTTCTTAAAGAGGAAAAAAAAATAGTGAAATAGTTTTTATTTCACTCAGAGAACATAAATTAACAAAAATACTTGAAAATTCTAAAATTATTCCTTTAATGCCATAAAGAATATGAATGTCTGATTAAGGACCTAGAGAATGTGGAGTAGTCTGTTAAAATGCCAGGAATACAGTGTTTTCCGAAGATGGGCCAGAGGGAAATGCTTAATTTCCTTTGTTTTTCCAGTTAGTTGCTGTATTGAGCATCTAATTCCATAAGAAATGCCTTTATTTTTTTTAACTAAGAAATTTGAAACAGTTTGATTGATTTTTTTTTTTTTTTTTAATTATTTTTTTTTTCCCCAAAGGTGGGTATTTATTGAGTGGAATAGAAACTAATGGTGTGTGGGTACCTTTGAAAATCACGGTAAAGAATAATAGTGCACACTTGTATGTGTGTACATATATGAATTTTTTTTTCTGCTTGTCACTAAGAAAGGAGTTTTGGGAGGAGAGAGGTTGGAAATGGAAAT
The DNA here is from genome assembly GCF_905368555.1 of Meleagris gallopavo. Lineage (NCBI taxonomy): Eukaryota > Metazoa > Chordata > Aves > Galliformes > Phasianidae > Meleagris > Meleagris gallopavo. The sequence continues at coordinate 30,815,896 of NC_139405.1, read as the reverse complement.
GCATTGTTTGTGTCATCTTTTGTATTGCATTTGCGATATTAATGTGGAACTAGGGAGCAATCAAATCACAGCACATGAGATTTTTTAATGTTAAGTCTTCCTATTAAAATCTCTCTAAAACTAACATGCCAATTTGGTTTCTAAAGAGAAGTTGTTTATATAGCTTAAATAAAAGCAGTGCATTTTTCTCTGCTGAGAAAATGGCTGCAGTTTTCTTTGTTTTATAACCAGCAAGAGTATTGAAAAGCTCATTAAGATTGCCATGTGTCTCTACTGCTGTAATTTTTGTGGCTTTATAAAAAGTCTCTTTCACTTCTTTTCTAAGTAGTGTTGCTCATTTTGAATAGACTCTGTTGGTTACAAGTTTATTATGCTCACTGCAAAGACTTTCTCTCTGCAAAACCCTGGTAGTAGTGCTAGTAAGACTTCTTTTTCTTTAGGTTAATGAACTAAAAGCTATTGTATTCTTTTTCTTCAGGTTTTGCTTTGTTTTCTAAATTCTCTTTTTCAGAAGTCTGAATCATTTTCTAGTAATGTCACGATCCAAATGCTGTTAATTTAATGCATGTATGTTTTCAGATCCATTGTGCGTTACTGGGAAATCTGACTGAATAAAGCAAAAGAGAATTGCTCCTTTCCATGAAAGCATCATGTGCAGAGGCTCAACTCGATTTGTTGGATGCTGACTCACAAAGCGTCTGGGGCTTTGTTTACAATGTGCTGTGAATAGGAAAATAACCTGGTGTGTTTTTAGTTACTTTTGCTGTGTTCTGTTGTGTGCTCAGGGTGAAATAACTAGGTGCTGTAGTGCATGTGTTTCAGGGCAAGGGGGAAGTCTGCATTCCATCCCAAAACTGGGATTATGTAACATTCTGTTTGAAGTTGTTTTATTTTACTAAGTATCAGATTTCAACATAATTGACACTTTCATCTCCTTCAACTTTGTTCTCCTCTGTGGTCTGCATTCTTCCCTGAATCCATGGAATCCACAGCTCTGATTGCATCATCTCTTACAGGAGATGATTCCTGATTTATTGTGTGCATCTCTGAGCAGGAAGAAATTTGGAATAGCCCTTCCTTTTTGGAATAGTCTACTCTTTTGTGCAGATAGAGCTGTAATTTGTACAGATCTATTCAAGCAATAGTTTTGAGTTGTCTCACTGAAACTGCAGTGGTTAAAAGACCATGAAAATCATGTTTAAATATTAATAGATTATTTGCTTGTCTTAGAGTTTGCAAAGTTTAACAGGCAAATTTGATGACAGTAACATTTTTTCCCACAGCAGCCTTTCTTCTCCCTCTCCTCCTTCATCTTTATCTATCAACAGCTCACTTATTATTTCTAGCAGTTTCTGACAGCTGTTTTGACGTCTCACAGGCTTCCCTTCCCCTTCTCATGTGCTTCACCAGTTGTAATTATTAGAATTTAGTCCAAAAAAAAAAAAAAGAGAAGTTTTTCACAGAGAGGGTGGTGAGGCACTGAAACAGGTTGTCCAGAGAAGTTGAAGATGCCCCATCTCTGGAGGTGTTCAAGGCCAGGTTAGATGGGGCCTGGGTGATCTGATCTAGTACTTGATCTGGTGGCTGGCAACCCTCTCTGTGGCACAGGGATTGGATCCTTGAGGTCCCTTCCAACCCAAGCTATTCTGTAAGTCTATGAAATTATACCCCCCATTTGAGAAAGTGCTGTTTGGTGTATCATCTGAAGGGAATACAACATTGTTGCTGCTCTATTCAGTTTATCTTCCCTTGATGACAGTATTCTGGTAATCAGTTCAATTCAGAGGTTATCACTGCTGGTATTCATTTTTCTTTTTGAGGTGGTGTTGTATACTGTACAGACCTGCCTACTTGGATGGAGAGAGAAGAGAAACCAAATAAGAAGCAATCCAAGTCTTTGGTTTTTGAAATCAAACCTGGTTTTGTTCTTTTACTGTGTGAAGAAGAATTATTCTTAAAGTTTACTTAGCTTTTCCTATGTCTCGCTCTCATCTCTTCTGCCTATTTCTGGCATTGTCTCTTTATTTGTTCTGTTCCTAACCCAACATATCAAATATTACTCTAATCTTCCATGTTCTGGTAACATCTGAAAAATCAATGTCTGAGTTCTTGTTCACTGGTCAGTTATTACTGTATCTAAGCAACAGAGTTTAATTTACTCTGATCCTATCATGTCTGTAGTCTGAACTAGAAGTAGAGCATGTTTTGTATCAGTGCCCAGATACTCTTTGTTCTGTATTAAAATGAAATCCTAAAAAAGTAACAGATTTTTTTGTATATTAGACGATTAAGGACAAGTTTGATTTGAAAGTTACAGCCCTTAATAGCGGTCATGAAGTATATATTTTTTTTCTTTCCCCCCAATAGTCTGAAGTGTGTCTGGTTTTGTTTTTGGTTCATTTTCATAGTTAAAATGTCACTTAAAAAATAAAAAATAAAAAAATATGGTGAAATGTATTTTTCCATCTTAGCTGCTTCAGGGAAAATATAAGATGAACTTGATAAGGCATAAATCTATTCGTATCTGCTTCTGTATGAAAATGACCATAATGCTTTTTCCTTTTTGTTTTTCTTTCAATATTGTAAGATTTTAGGTAGCCAGATGACTGGAAAAGATTTTCAGGTGGCATTTTCTTGTGAGGATTCATTGAGCAATTTAAGAATTTTATAGGGAAAAATGTTTAAGTTCTAAGTTCATTGGTATACTTAGGAGAGAATTAAAAGGAAAAGTTCATTTTTATAAATTTTAGGAAAAAGTTCCTAAACAAATTCTTACAGCCTAGATCTAGGAAAATATCCATTTATGTGCTTATATTATCCACATTTGAGTCCTGCATATCCCATATGGGTCTTGGGTATGGCATGTGTTTGCACAGTGTGCTGTCTTTGTAGAAGTATTTAGTTAACTTGAGTACATTGTGGAAAAGCATGGTACTGTCTACCTTGCATAAGGACGAAGTTTAAGTAGTGCCAATTCTCCTATTTTTACAGTATGTCCTTTCATTTATTTTATTTAAAGCAGGAAGTTCAAATAGTAAAAGGGAATTTTTAAGTGTGGATGACCAGACATTAAGATGTTCGATTTAATTTGTAGAACTTTTAAATCCGTATGGACGTAGGCTATATACATCTTTATTTTACTTGTGTTTATTTAACACATGAATTCTAGTACTGATCATGTACTAAACTGCGTATTGTGACTAAAAGGGAAAAGAAAAGCCTGTACTCTGCCAGTATGCTTCATATGTAAGTGTATTTTACTAGGATAACTGTCATACTGATAAGCAAATGGTTATTTAGAAAAATGATTTGTGACAGCAAGTATGCTAGTTTGCATAAAGTGCCCATTAGATTATTGCATCAGGAAATAAAAATGATGCCAATGTATTTTATTGGTTGCTTATGCAGTGTATACCAGAATTGAGCATCATGATTGTTGTGTGAAAATTCAGACTATTTTACTCTGTAAAATTGATATGAGTAGTAGATATGATGCTATGATATGGCATAAATACTTCTGTCATGTTTGGATTGGCTGCCTTGATTGTGGCAAGTGGGGCTGTTAGTTATGAAGACTGTTCCAATAAGTGCTAGTAAAATGCTTAAATGCATCACTTGTTAATGCTTTTTATCTGTGAAGTTGAGATTTGAGACCTTTTCCAAAGAGAAATAAAAATCATGGAGCAGGATATCAGTATGTTTTTTATGTGTTTGGGAAGACTACACTGCCTTGCCTGTATAATCCCTAAACATGTATTGCATTAGTTAAGTTGGATCTTTGGCATTTTTTCCTGAAAGACTTCATATCTTGTCAGCTGAATGTTAAGTACATTTGTCAGTATGTATGTTGGCCAACACATTCAGTAATGACTTCTATCATAGTCTAGACAAAAGATGAGAGTGAACTTTTACAGTTAGCTAAAAATGGACTGTGAAAGATCTTTCTGCTCTCTCGCTGTTACAAGTATTGTAAAATGAGGTGCTTGATTTCAGAACTAAAACATTCAGAGAGTAACAGCACATGTATTTGCAATTTCCTCTAATTAATATTGTATTCCTTTTGTGTTTATTATTGGCTAAAACTGAACACTTGTTTGTTATTTTAATACATGTCAGTAGAAACTCTTTCGCTTTTAGAATAAAGGAAAAAAAGAATACTTAGCAAATTGCTTTTATTGATTTTAAGCTGTTCAGTAGCTCATTAGTAAGACTCAGAGAGCAAATAAGATGGGTAAATTCTGAAATAAGACTTTTTCTTATCCTACAGCTTATTCTTTGAGAATTGCAGTGAATGTATTTATTTTCCTGTATCTTTCCCCTACCTAGTAGTAGACATAGTTTATATCTATTGAATCTTTACAGAACTGTGAAAATGAAAAGCTTAGGGTTTCTTAACTAAAAAGGGTGTGACTTACATATAGAAGAAAACATTCATAGCTTCTTCACTCACTTGTCATAATTATTTTAACAAACTACTGTTGTTTATACGCATAATACAACTGAACAGATACTACACTTTGTTTGCATCTCAGTCCATTACAGCTCATGCTTTTTACTTCTTTCAAGTCTAAACTTAACCCAGACATGGTCTTTACCTTTGGTCTCTAGGTAAATATATTTAGAGTACAGCAGCTCTCTACATAACCTTGTCGGATTTAGGAATCTTACTGAGTGTTTTGCACACTAAGACAAGTTTTTCTTTCATGCTTCTAACAGTCTCGCTCATTTTTTCCGTGTTAATGTTTGCCAGTGGCAGCTTCCCACTTTCTTTAGCTGTTCTTTCTTCAGCGGGCCATGTTCCTCTCAGTTAAGCTTTGTCAGTTCTCACTTCCCATTTGTTTATCTGACCTTCACTTTTGCTCTCATCATTCCTAGTTCCTTCCCTTCTCACATGGTCCTACGTCTACTCCTTTGCTTCTTGGTTTTTGTGTGCTGCTTGAGGAGTCGGTCTATTTTCAGGGTCATTTTGTCTTCAGACTCAGAAAGGAAGGTGGCTGCAACTTTGTTTTGCTTCTGGAAACTCAACGTTTGCAATAAAGCTTAATGCCAAACTGCTGATGACCTCCAGCAGCTCGATCCTACTGCACGTAATGGGAACAGTAGTTCTTTAATGAGACAGAACACTTCTAGTGGTGAAGTCAGGAACTGGAAGGAATCGGAACCCAAATATTTTTAATGGATTTGGAGACTTGTTAACATTCTCTTTTTCTGGGAAACTGCTGAGACTGCCCTAGAACACCCACAGAAATTGTCACTGCCGGAGTCCAAATAGAGCAGTGCAACCCACCAAACAGTAATTGAGAAATGCCTCTTGCTTTCAACATTATGCTTATGTGCGAACCCCAAGAATTGCAATACATAGACCTGTGAATTACAGAGACTGTTGTAGACAAAATTCCTGTGGTGGAAGCTGGCATTCAAAATGGGAAAACCAGATATGGCACACTCTGTAGAATCCTGTCTGGCAGTATGTGGATTTTCCTCTGCTGTGCCTCACTGTTCCTCCACACACAGCTGTTTTCCAAACTGATTATATATATATATATACACACACGTGCGTATATAACATTTAGTATATTGTTCTGATATAGCTTAATAGTAAAGTCAGTGTAAGATTTATTATAAATCACTGATTAAATAAGTCATTCCTACTAAGTTTTCTTCTCTGTCTTGTCACAGGAACAAAAAAATAATAGCTGATTTTGACTAGTTAATATCATTATAGGGTGACTTCACAAATAACATTTTTGGAATGTAGAAGATGTCTGTGACTATCAAAGTATTCCTGCTGTGCCATTGGCTAATCTGAAAGTTTTGAAATTAGAGAAACATGTAAGTTGGTTCTTTGCAAGATGATAATTGTATGCCTTTTACTGAGGGGTCTGAAGAACTTCTAAGGCTCCCTTGCATTGTACCATTCTTATGATTGAACTAGAGATCTATCTGAGAATTAGTGTTTTTGCTACCCCCACCTTGCCATCTGGCAGAAGACACTCAGTTAAAGTATTTTAAGGAAAATTGTAGCAAATGAATGTTTGTCCTGAAGTTGTCACTGCAAAAATAAAAGTAAAAGTTTGAATATGTACAGTATATTAATTACCTGCAGTTTATAAAGCAGTACTCTTCCAGGTCTTCCACACCAAATGAACAGGGATTATGATTGACAGGCTATGGAAAGAGTGGTGAGTATGAATATGAGTGGGGGGGGGGAGGGGGTGCAGACAAATCCCACTATTCTGGGGAGTTGTATAAGGAGGATGAAGGTTCTGTCAGGCCTGAGGGAGGGATTTTCTGGTGGTCCAGAGTGCTATAATATGCTTTAATTTTCCTCTGAACAGCTCAAAGAGGCAAATAAGCAGGAAAAAAAAAAGCAACAGGAACCTTAATGTGCAGTCTCATCTGTATTTTGCTGAGTTAGGTAGGACTGATTTTTTTTTTTTTTTTTTTTTGAAGTGTTTAAAACAAAATTAAGAATACGATTAAAAATAAATAGGATTAAAAATGTTGAAAGCATTGACAAATCATGATTCCAGACTGTAGACAAAGGCAGCAATACTGAAATATGAGAATGAAAATTTATAACTGACTCTCTCTGAGGAATAAATTTCAATCAGCAGCAGATAAATTCTTACACTGCCTATTCCCAAAATGTTCCCTGTAAGATTAGGGGCAAAGTTGGGAATTCAGTGGAGCAAGTAGCACAAGGGAATTAAGAACCTGCTGTGCTAGTGTCCAAGAGAATACCTGCTCTAGGGGTCATATGGTTCTTTTCCCTCACTGTCAATCTGAATCAAACGTGTTAGGAAATGATCACTGACAGTGATTATTGATCTTCCATTCATTTTTTTTTTTCAACTATTTGCTTTGTTTCTTGAGATTAAACAGAATCTGAGTTTATGAAATGCATGTAATTGCATATAGTCTTGAAACTATCTGTGAAGCATGTCCAGCCCTTCTTAAGACAAATTCACTTTTCTATTACCTGTGCATATAGCAATTTTTAATGGTTTTCTTTTTTCAAGATATTGTCAATAGAGCACATGGTGTGTTTAGAAATTTGGCACAGACTAGGAAAATCCTGAGGCTGAATAGATGAGGGCAATTCACTGTTTTTTAAATCGTAAGGAAACCTTTATCACTACTACCAAAGAGTTAAAGGTCTAGCCATTTGAATCCAAAAACCTGATTTATTGCTGTTGAGATTGGACCTTAGGAAATAAATGCAGTACTATGATGTGGTGTGGAAGTCTGTACTTATGCTATTTCAGGAGTAGGTCCAAACCACAGACCTGAAAAAGACAATGCTACTACAGTCAAATCTGGCTGAAGTTATTTTCAGCGTAAGTGATAGGTTTGGCACAGTACAGCAAGTGTCAGTAAAATGGCTGGACTTCATTCTAAGTGAAAATAGGAGCCACATCTTATGTGGCTTACCCTCCACTAGTCATTGCAAGCAGATTCTATTAAATAAAATAGTATCTTCTTTCTTCATGACATTTCCTTTTCTAGTTTCTTCCTTTTCTTAAATAAAATTGAGAGCCTCCAAGGAAAACTTACTTCTGAACTTGAATGTGTGTCTCAAAGCAAAAAGAACTGAAACACAAACCGAAAAACAGCTTAAGGAATACCAAAAAAAATATTGCCTTAAAATTTTTGGAAGAGGTTAGAATATTGAAGCCACATGATATCGTTGCAGAGTGTTAAGCTCTTGATGACTTGATAAATGCCAGCCCACTGATGCCTATTAATATAGAAGAAAATTAAAGCAATTCTTGTCACCCGGGATAGATCTTGCAGTTTGAATGTGTAAGTAGAATTCAGATAATACCACTGGACTGTTAATAGAAGGACCTAAAAGAATAAAAACACTAAAACATTTTTTTCTAGCAGACCCCAATTTGAGTTGATTTTTCAAATAGCTAAAATGACTTTAAAGAGTAGTTTTTGTGTCTTCCATAAGCTCCTCTGAATGTTACTACCTGTATGCATACAAGTTAAATGTTGGACTGTTATATAGGATTAAAGAAGCATGTTATAGCTCATCAGGTGTCTCTCAATTTATTTTTAATCCATATGAGCTAATGTAAGCTTGCTTTTCTGTGTTTGTTACGTTTAAATTCAGACAAAACTTTGAGTCTTACAGTATTTCTATTGAAAATTCTTCACTAAGTGTAAATCCTTGTACTCCTTTCATGCAATTTTTTCTGTGGAACATATGAAGCATCCCTTGCAAGAGAACGTTTCTATAATGCTCATTTGCTTTGACATTTTCTTCTGTGTAATCTGAAACATAATGGAACTCATCTGAGTATTAACTGCAGAAATGTAGCATAAATCCCTTCTGCCTGGTGCCTTATCAGATGATTTCTGTTATTAATTGCATTCACAGCTGGCAGAATGCCATTCATCACATCCTTGTATTTCTTCTGCTTCTGACTAGATGCATCAGATTCTATATCTACATCAAATGACTCTCTTAATTTCATTTTCTCAATAGAGACAATATTTGCATGTTTGAGTCTCAAGGTTATGAAGTGAGACAGGAGATTTTCCAAGAAAAATCCTAGAAACATCAGCTTATGAAAAAGCTGAGGAAATTCTTGATGTATATTCAGAAGATGTAAAGACTCTAGCAGGAAGAAGAAAAGAAACAGATAAGTAGTGAGCTTTGGATTTAAACATTGTTCTAGCAAGTGCTGAACTATTTCCCTGTACACTACTGAAAAGTGCACTTGGAGGAGAGGAAAGTCTCTTTGATATTCTTCCTGCATTTGAGTAAGTGTACATAGAAGCAAGAGGGGGGAAAAAAGAAAGATGCAGAACAAAATTTATATCTAATAGGTAAAGCAGAGGATATAGGCATTTCATATGTTGCTTTTTGTTCAAAATTAAAATTCAATGCAGCAGACAGCTAGCTCAGGGATGACTTCAGGTTTTAAATGAGACATCCATGCAGAATGGAAAGGGAAGTTGTTGTTTTCTTTCTTTTCTTGATTCTTGCAAGAGCGAAGACCAGGTAAGGCAGCCTTATTTTACTTGAATGTTCTCTGTGTTACCTTTTTTTGGAGAAAAACAAGATGAACAAAAAGAAGCTGGAAGTTTGGGGATATTTTCTTTTGGGAAAGCTTTCTTTTTCCTATCACGAGTTTTAGAGATTTTGTCAATGTAAGTATGCAGAGTTCAAGTACTGACTTGACAAAAGAGAAGAAATGACCTCATTTTATAGCTGGGAAGAAGCTGTGGTGTTTTGCTTTGATAATATTTCCTTTTAAGTTTATGTATGAGAAATAGGTGAAGAAAAGTGTTGAAGTTTCTTGATATTTGTGGTGAATTAGTAACAGTATTTTGAGCAGGTAAATGATAATCTTTGCTGTGTTTTTGCAGAGTTGAGCTGTTAGTGTTTGCTGCAAGTAGCAGATATTGAAGAAAAAAATGTAACGCATGACTCTTTTCAGTATCCCTTTCCAATATGTTCAGTATGTGTACAGCAATGTGTAGTCTTTTCATAGCAAATATTCTTGGCTTTCGTTGGCTGACTTTTGAAGTGGCATCTACAGGAATATGATTGTCTTACTAACAAAATGAAGAAGGATTGCATGCGATTGGGATGTTTGCTCTTTTTAAGGAGACATTTCAATTCATTAATGGGCTTAGTAATTCATATTCACTTAAATCTGTTACTTGCGTAAGACTTAAACTGATGTTTCAGTGACTGTAAACACTTGCATTGTTACTATAGTTTTTGGTATGTGAGATGCGTCTGAAGTATGGTGGGATTTGTGTGTGGGGGAGGGGGGGTTCTTTTTTTCCCCACCCTGAAATCCACAGGAAGTCTTTCTTCAGAGCATGTTCTTCTCCACGGTTCAGATGAAACAATTGTTCCAGAGGGGTCTGCAGCCACATGATAAGGTCAAGACAACCAAATGACATCTGAGACTGGGAGATAAAATTATTTAGGACTCGTCTAGAGGATTCGTTGGCTTCAAGTACCTCAGCTGGGCTTTTAACCTAGATGCTTTAGCTAGGAACTTAGTCTTTTTTATAACACCAGTGCATAGTAAGAGGTTTTCTCAGGGTGCCCCTAAAGTTGATGCTTGTTCAAAACAAACTTCTAAAGGAATCTTCCTCTTACCAACACTTATGTAAAATACTTAATTGAGCTAAATTCAAGGCTTTCCTGCCTGAATTCGTATGCCTCAGAAATGGCACAAAAACCAGCAGTTTAGAAGCTGACCTCCCATCAGTTTAGGGGCAGAGGGAGAGCTGTTCTTTGCCAGGTAGCTATCAGAAGGAATAAAGTTATTAAAAGCAGTGTCATCATGGAGAAATATATTTAGAGTAATAAGAAAGATGGAATGTGAGGGTTCCATTGGGTAAATGCTATCAGGAGCTTACCTATTTGTTACAGAACAGTGTTATAATAAAGTTTAAAAAAAAATAAAAATCATTAAGCTGTTAGTGAAATTGTTAGCCTTCCCATCTGGAGTATTGGAGTATTTCAGAGATAGAGAACTGTGCTAGTTTCTTAACTTGAGTTGATTATGCTAGCTACTGAGTAATTCCTATAATGCGTTTATTCTGTCTATTTCCAGTTATGATAAATTTCAGAGGGAGTCAGTCAAATTACACAAAAAGTACTCTGTTTTTACAGTGATGTAATGTTACCGCTTTAGTGTGGAGGCTACCAGACAAGATTAGACAAAGTAGATGTTAAAAATAACATTCTAATTAAGCCAGTCCTTTGGTATGGATCACTGATGGTGTTTTGGCCTTGCTCTTGACTTTTAAACATTGAAAGGTATTTCTAATGGCTGCAGCTAAGAGCTGTAAGCCCAGCTCTGCTCACGATCAGCTAACACCTGTTTTGGTGAAAAGCTATTTTAGTTGTGCAGTCCCAGGATTAGTTTTATAGACCAAAATAAACCCTTGTCATGCACTGGAGCTTTAGACTTTGGAAAAAACACACTAAATGTGTGGTCTAAACCAACTGAAATATATATGGAATATTAAAGTAATGCTGGAAAATGGCACTGGGCATATGTTGATGTCTTGGCCAGTGCAGGAAAGTAAATCTTCTCCTTTGTCACTTTAATACTTCTGGGATTTCTGTCTGTCTCTGTAATTTACCTAGCTGATATCAAACACAATATGTATAAAAAGATAACATTCAAAATGTGATAATTTGAAGAGACATAAAAAAAAAAAAAAAAATCAAAAGTGGTCACACAGTTGACTCTGTAAAATGCTGTTTTGATGTAACTCAATAAAACCAGTGGAAATTAGAGGAAAGCGCAGATCTTTTGCTAATACATGTCATACACGCTCAATATATGTGGGTGCTGCTCCAAAAGTAATGCCTCCTATTGTATTATGTTAGCCCAGAACTTCAGAAATGGTGTTGGTGGTATAGCAGTAGAGGCTGAACCTTCCTACCACAGTATTTTCTGTTCTTTCAGGAAATCATAAAATGAGTTTTGAAGTTGTGTTGCCCTTAGTTCTATTCCTAAATTAATATTTCCATGTTAATTATCTAGATGATTTCTTGAAAATTATGATGTAACAATATCCTTGAGTATATGAAACAGGATGAATTATTGATAGTAATTATGAATTAATCTGTATAAGTAATTTGGAAACTAACCTATGTATGGCTTCTGGGGAAGTAAATTCGTACTACGTATTGGGCTACAGCTTGATACATCCTCAGATAAAGAGGAGGGGAAGGTGAACAACAAAGTTCATGAATTATGCTAACTGGGTAATTAATGAAATTAGACTTTTTTTTCTTCTTTTTTCTAAATCCGTCCTAGTGTTTTCTGTTTGCTTTTAATTTTAAATATCATAGCAAATACCTGAGTGAATCTAAACTAAAGGCTATCTCTTTGGAAGAGGTGACTGGACAAAGAAACAGAGTAACCCTCAGGGTGCCTTTTGCCAATGCCTTCAACTAAGTCATTTCAACGCGTCCTCAGAATTTGAGCAATAAGCAGAATGCTTTTGATTCTGCAGTGGACTGGTGTGCAGACTCTTGGGAATTCCACAACTGGTTACAATTAAGTGTTTGGAGTTTGAAAGTCCAATTTTCAAATAACAGCCCTGTCGTAGCAACCATGATAGTTTGCTAAGCTACTAATTTTTTTTTTTTAATTGGTGTTTATCAGTGTTTTATCAGTGAGCAAGTCACAATGATAGTAAAATGGGCTTACTTAAAGCATAGATTTGTAATATTGAGGAAAAAAATCAGAAATTTTTCAAATGGTTTAGAACTGCAGTTAAGGTAATCAACTTAAGTTGTTTCAGCTTCTTGTCTAGCATCTCTAATAAGCCCTGTTCCTGGCTCGGATGTCAGAATGAATTCCTACAGGAAATCCTGTGTTTGTAAATAGAGTTGTGCAAAAGTGTTCCACTGAGAAACTTGGATCTTCTGTATGTTATGACTGACTAATACAGTTATCTGCCTGTCAAAAGACTGTTTTCGTTTGGTTTGTCAACTATAGAACTCACAGTATTGTGGGGGGACTGACACTCCTTGGTGTGTCCCCTCTTTCCTAGGATTTTTGGGTCTATTTTCTTTTTCACCTTACATACATTACATTCTTGGTTTTCAGCTTTAAGCAGCTTTCTCTGTTTTTAGTTTCCTTAAAACCAAACATTTTAACTTTCCAACTAGTACTTGTGTACATTTGTTTCAGTGATATATGTGACATATTAGTGGCACAAGCCTCCTTGAAGATTCTTGCTAGCTTGCTCTGAATTTTGTACAGATATTGCAATTTCCACTCTGTTTCTTTAACAGAAAGCTATAGGAGTTATCAGGGAGTGCATCGTACCTAGATTAACTTCTGAGTAATGATGGGGCTGAATAATGGTACCTGAGAGTTAGTTCAGGTTTTGCAAAGCTGTTGTGACTGAGTTTGATCTGAATGTCGTTTGTAATAATCACCTGTCTCACAATTCAGATACTACCTGCTGGTTTTTTTCTTACATGGTAACCAGGATATTAGGAAGGTTATGATATAGTATTAAACTGCTAACTACTTCTAATAAGACTTTGAAGTTCGTATTGTTTCATTCACTTATCACGTAAGAATGATACACTGAATGGAATAGTTTTATATGATGTTTTGGTAATATCTCCTTTCTACACATTGAAATGATGGGGAAGGAAGGGAAACTTTTTTTTTTTTTTTTTTTTTTTTTGTAGGAAAGAAATGTGGGGAAGAATTGGAATAATGAATTTTTCCATGCAAAAACATTCAATTCAATGCAGAAAATATTTCCTTTTTTCTCACTCCATGTATTTTTCCTGCTTTTGTTTTTCTTTATTTCATTGTTCTTTCCTTAAAATAAGAACAGATCTAGTTTTGAAGATTCTCAGTGTTTTTTATATTTATTTTCTTTTCGGTCTTTGATACAATAAACTTCAATCTGTTGACAAAACTTGCATAATCTTGATTTTGTTATTGTCTGTTTCAAGTGTTTAAAAAGTATAAAGTCTAAGTTTAGATTTAAGTGGAAATATAAAGCTTTGTGACTGACAAGAAATCATTTATGGTCTCGAAAATGTGGAGAAGTTGGATGTAAAATAAAAACTCTTAATGGTACAGGTTCTGAAATTATTCTTTAAAAGTCCTCAAATGTAAATATTCTGTATCCTTTACATTTATGGCTTTGATTTTTTTTTTTTTTTTTGTGCCTGTGTTGTTTTAAACCATATAATTATGCCCTGAAAATGTGAGCATTGGAGTTCTGACATAAGATCAAACTCAATTACAGCCTTTTTTAAACTGAAAAATAGGATTGTTTCTCATTGTGATAGGTAATTGCAGAGGCTTTTTTATATCAATGAATTGTTAGAGAATTTCTGTATTTCATTCATTCATAATTGTACAGCAGGTATACGTTGCATTTCGTTTTATAAATACCTTTTACAACCCGGGATCCTTAGTCAGGATAGGAAAGACTGCGAGGCTGCACAGTGCAGAGCAGAACGGGACAACCCCTCCCCTCGCCTGGTGGCAGTGCTGGCCCTGCTGCACCCCAGAGTGCAGTTGGCCCTTTGGACTGGCAGGGCACAGTGCTCGCTTCAGGTCTAACCACCACTTAGCAGAGGAAAACTTCCCTTTAAGTGAAAAACACAATAATTTGACAAAATGTCAATAGTGGAGAAAATTGGAGGAAAGTTAAGCTTTCTCAATTTATTGATCATAATTTCTAAAAGGGCACTTAAAATTTTGTGTAGTATAGAACACTGTAATTACGTTTGCCTTGTATTGTCAGGTCCTCAGCACAGTTAGAATGGTATGGAAGCCTTTGGGTATTTACTGCCATAATATTAACTAGAAACGTTGAAACAATTTGTTCAGGACTTGTTGGTCAGAAGAGGAAGGATCAGTTGGTGTTGAAGTTTTTGGTGGTACATGCATTCATATTGTTTTTGTTATAGTTCATTTGCTGTTGCCTTTTTTACTTCCCATTGTAGTTTTGCTTGGAGAGAATTTGTTTTAGATTGTCTCTTTCTGCTTCCTTTCCTGCGAAAACACTGGGGAAAAGAAAACAGATTACAATATGACAGAAATCTGTGAGACATTTCAAGCAAATAAGCATATTTTTTTAAATGTTTCAGGAGATCTTTAAAGGGAAAGAATAAAACCATGGGGCTCTTTCGTCAGTCTACAAATATCTATAGACAAATTTCATTTTTCAGAGAAGCTGGATCATATTTGTATTGTCAATAAAGTTAGCAAGGAAGTTTCCAGGCTGTCTCCCTTTTCAAAGTAAAGATCTGACAGAAGTTATAGTTTGAAACCATTCTGGAAAGAATTCACACTACCTACGTATTGTTAAGGAATATCAAGTTATACTGCCTACATAATTCTCGAGGTTTTCTAAAAATTGGTCATTGGAATTGGCATCAAGTTCTTGGCATCAAGGCAGGGTATTCAAAGACATAACTTCCCATATCTTTAGCAAAGCTTTTTTACCTAGTCACCGTACATCTATCACATCAAAAGCTTGCTGTTATTCTCAACTCTTGGCACACTTGAATTTTATTAATAATCTTGAGATTCCTAGCAAGTTCAGCTAATATAACATAGAGATGCTATTAATGCAAATGTTGAAGTACCTGGAGTACAAGGAGAGATTGAGAGAATGGTTTTCTCAACCTTAAGATAGGAAAAGCTAAGGAGAGGAGACAGTACTGTCTATAACTATCCAGTAGTGAGCTGTGGAGAAGGCTGAACCAGACTTCTCAGTATGAAGTTCTTTATATTTCTTTAATTGTGAGTAACCGCTTCAATTTGTGCAATTTATTCCCTACTTTTCTTCATGTGCACCATATGGATATCTGTGCACAGTGTTGCAGCAGGAGAAAATTGATTTTGATGGCCTTCTTTTCTATTGAAAATTAATAAGGTGTTCTTCACAGCCTTGGTTTTATCAAATAAATAATGCGACCATATATTTGACTTTCAGAACAGGAGACAGAATTTGTGCTTGAGAATGGTGTTCAAAACTTGACATTTTTCGGTGTCTTTTAAAATGAACTACCATATTGTTTAAACTGCTGTTTTCTCTACAGTGTTTGCTCTCTCAGCCGAAGTTCTGGGCCATTCAAACTTCAGCCTTACTTCTTCGGACCAAGCTTGAGAAAGGAAGCACTCGTAGAATGGAACGAGCAATGAAGCAGACACAGGTAAGGCTTCTCCCTTGACGTGACCTGGATGTCTGAGTTATGAATATGGGTTCTTTATGTATAGAATGGAGACAGGCAGGAGTTAGCAGCTTCCTCTCTGAACTGTAGTGAGCCAAAGTTTCTAACTATGTCTCAATTAGGTGTGTTTCTGCCAATCCTCGGACAAACTCATGTATGTATAAAATAGTAAAGTTTAGGACGATTGAAATTAAAATCCATTTTCTTACCTCTAGTTTTGATTCATTTGCTATCTGAGGAACTTTTTTATGTGAGGATTCATGAATGTAAAGCTGCTACTGCTATTTAAAATTATTTTTTACTGAAACATATCATCTGTAGAAAAAGCTGAAGCTTGAAAATGATCACTAGTGTTAAGAACAGGAAAATACATTTGTGAATAAAACTGCACTTCTTATTTGTTGTTTTGATGTGGTACTCAGTAATTACTATTTGTGCTGTAAGTTTGAGGTAGTGATTAAACAATCTTGTTGCAAATGTAGATCAGTTTTCAAATAAAAGTAGTAACAATAAAAAATCCATCTGAAATTTATCAGCAAAATTTTTCAAAGGAAAACTGTAGGCTTTATAAAAGATTTTTTTTTCTTCGTATGACAGAGTTTTGTTAGCCATCTGTCATGTTCATCCTGTTTAGTCTTCTTGTCACATGAACAGCAGGCATTACTATGTGTCTGTCAGGCAACAATCCTGCTGACTAAAGCGGCCAGGAATGTACAAAATTAATGAGTATGGTGCTCCACAATTAAATCCCGAGAAGCTGATGTTTCATTTCAAATCATTATTAATGCATGAATATTAGAAGAAGTGCAGCTTGGATGTGTTGCTGTGTTTTTCTTCTGCTGAGGGAGGTCACAGAGTTGCTGTAGTGGAATTTCCTAGCGTCAGTAGGAGATGTCAAGGAAGCCAGGATTCCAAATCTGGGAGAAGATGTAGCATCTGGTGGCATTTGGGAAATGATCTCAGGATTCTCAATGCCCTAATCCGTAAAGCAGTTGGAGCGTTTCCAACATTTTTGTCTAGCTTGATAAACCTGAGTCCTGGAAGCTGTTATGCTGTACAGTTTGACATTCTCATGATGGAAATCTCATGAAGGCCTTATCATTTTAAGTACACTTATCTATATTCATTGTTGTTGTAGCCACCATAATGCAAAGATTTGGTTAGCATGCGTTGTGACTTTCTGGGAGGCAACTTCACTATAAACACTGAATATATGATTTAAAATATCATATTTAATCAATGTTTTCAATTTCTTTCACTGTGTTTTCTAGATATTTGAAATATTACATATTTGTGTTGATTTGATACCATATCAAGCTGGTTAGCTCAATATCCAAAAATACTTAAAGTTGCATAAGGATTGATCTATGCTAAATTAATCAAAAAACTTGAATAACTTTCCATTTAAGGTTTTCATTCTTGAGTTCTGTAAGATCAGAATTTTTTAATATCGTAGTTTCTAACAGTTCAAAGACTTTTTAAGGAATTGGAAAATATAGGCTTAATGCTTGATGAACTTTCCATTGAATTCTCTCATTGAATGGATTCTCCATTCATAATGCAAATTTTTTTGATACATCATTTTAATAAATATGTGTAAGCAGTGCCTGAAGAGCTTGCTAATTCTGCATCTGTTTATCAGTGTAATATGTGTTTTAAACCACACAAATTTCATATAAATTGTTACTTTTTAGAGTTTCATGTGTATTAGTTTGGTGTAGAAAAATTTGATGCTGAAAACTGTACATGAGAGGGCAACTTGGAAGATTAAGACAGGAAGTGTATATACATATGGTTTGATTTCACAGAATCATAGAATTATTTGGGTTGAAATTCACTTAAGATCATCTAATTCCAACCCCTCTGCTACAGCAGGGACACTTCCCTGTGGACCAGGCTGCTCACAGCCCCATCCAGCCTGACCTTGAGAACCCCTCCAGAGAGGGGACATCCACAACCTCTATAGGCAACCTGTTCCAGTGTCTCACCACCCTGATAGTGAAGTATTTCTTCCTAATATCTAGTCTAAATCAAATCTATCCTCTTCCAGCTTTTTGTCTTTTCCAGCCATTTCCCCTTGTCATGTTGCTACATGACGTTATAAAAAGTCTCTCTCCAACTTTCCTATAGATCCACTTCAGGTATTGACAGGCTGCTGTAAGTTCGTCTCCCACCCATTCCCCCCTCCCCAGAGCCTTCTTTTCTACTGGCTGAAGAACCCCAGCTTTCTCAACCTGTCCTCACAGGGGAAGTGCTCCAGTCCTCTGATCATCTTCATGGTGCTCCTCTGGATCTGCTCCAATAGTTCCATGTCCTTCTTATGCTGGGGGCTCCAGAACTGGACACAGTCCTCCAAGTGGGGTCTCACGAGAGTAGAGTAGAAGGGCAGAATCACCTCCCTCGATCTGCTGGTCACACTTCTCTTGATGCAGCCCAGGATACAGTTGTCCTTCTCGGCTGTAAGCATTCATTGGCAGCTCACATTGAGTCTTTCATTAACCAACACCACCACTTCCTTCTCCTCAGGGCTGCTCTCAAGCCGTTCTTTGCATATCTGTACTTGGGATTGCCCTGACCTAGGTGCAGGACCTTGCACTTGGATGTGTAGAACTTCATAAAGTTGGCATTTCCCCCATTCTTTGAAGTATCTATCTTTTGAAGTAATTATTAGAGTTGTTTTAAGACAGATTCAATAAGAAGTGGTAAACAGAGTCCTCTAAGTAACTCTGGAGTTGTGCAAAGTTGTGCAAAGAGTTTGAGCGAATGGTTTTTCTCAACTTTAAGATGGGAAAAGCTAAGGAGAGGAGACAGTGCTGTCTATAACTATCCAGTAGTGAGCTGTGGATATCTGTGCACAGATTGTAATGGTGTGGACCATTATATTCTCTGTCTATTGATGCTGAGACTGTCCTCTTGGCCTCTTCTACCATAATTCTCCTTTCCTTCTCCATTTCATCCCTTCTTTCTCCCCCCACACTCCCATATATCTACTATAGCTTTTGTTTGTGCTGGATTTAAGCATCCTTTTAATGAATTAATATCTTTATATTATCGGTATATCACTGGTAAGATGTATGCAGCTTCTCAGCCATAAAGCAAGCCAGGCATTGTTTGTTGATGTGCCAAATAATTTTTTTTTACTATGTGTTTCATGGGCCTGGCTGTGTTTGTCTAACTTACTTTAATTACTTCAAAATAATTGCATCTATTTTTGAAGGGTATATTGGTTGAGTATAGCTACTGTTCTCCAAGAATTCAATATATCCCTACTTTGTTTAAAAAAAGGTGTTATCAAATGGTTTTTAAATACCTATCCTAACTGGAAATCTTCAAAGAGGATTGGGATGATTGTTTTGAAAATCTTTCAGATTCCATTAAAAATCTGAACTTCAGATAATATAGACTTTGGAACCACCACAGATTTTCAGGTAATCATTCTGAGTATTTTGGAAAGTACGTCAGCTAGTAGCTAACTGGAAGTGAGAAGGAGAGATTTTTTTCTTCGCATTTTCTGAATGCTGCTGTCCAATTTTTTGCCTAAATGAGGCTTGGGCCCACAAAAATAAGGTTAAAAGTTTTTGAAGTCAGTACTTTTTTCAACCATTTTTCTAAGAAAAGGAAACAGTGTTCAAGAGCTAAACAGAGTACTTTAAAGTTCCACTAGAATATTTAATCATGACCAATATGGTGTATATTGAAGTCTGGATCAAGGGTGCTGCCAAGTAAAATGTGTCTGGATACAGCATGATTTTTATTTAAATTAAAATAAAAATAGATGGTTGTTTCTTTTTTGTTTTGTTTTTCTTTTTTCCCCATAGGGGTATAGGTGGGGGAAGGCTAAGTACTAAGACGGAAAGAGAGGAAAGAAGAGTTGGGAGAAAAAACAGGAGGGAAAACTGTTAGGTTTTGATAAACAGCTCTTTGCATAAGTAGAACTCTGCCATTTCTGCATCATCTGCATCAGGATTGGGATCTTCAGCTACCTTCTATTGTAAGGAAGTAACTCAGAAACGATTAATAATGGAAAATGGGTTGGAATAAGCTGCAAAACCACAAATTACTGCTGAATGTGCGGCCAGAGCTCAAGTAACAGAATGAGGGAGAAAGAGGGAGTTTTGAGTGGTCTAGGACCTATGAAAAAAGGAGAAAGGAAAAAGGAAGGATGATTTTAAAAGAAATAAAGAAGATTAGAGCATGTAAAGGAAAATATCCCATGGTAGTATATTTGAAACAAGAGCACTCTTGCATCTCAATGAATTTGAAAATATTTTTAAGAATGAAGAAAAAAAAAAAAAAAAATTAAAGTGCTTTGCTGAATGCAGAGGGTGGTGGGTGTGCAAGTGAGAGCTTTGTTACTCAGGCAGTAAAAAGAGGTTAAACTGCCATGTGCCTGGTATACCAGTAGCCTACTAAAGCCTATCCCGCAGTGACTTGTTGCAGCTGCTTCCTGCTGCTTAATCTGTGTGGTTACACAGGCTACCTAGATGCCTGGAGCTTTTGTCAGCTTGTTACATGCCCCTTTTCTGATTGTATTTTCTACTGCTGGCTGCACCTGGCGATAACATGCCTGTAAGCCAATGGCTCGATTTTTTTCCCAACATGCAATACGATGTCAGTGATATTTCATCTGGTTCTCTTGCTTTTCTTGGCAGTAGAGGAATTTGCCTGTTAGTGGGAGAGAAATGTGTATTGTAAAGGGTGTTTTTAATAAGACTTCAGGAGAGCAGGGAGCAGACTGGCAATATTATAGGCCAATCATTTTGTCTAAGATTGAAAGGTCACATGAGAGCTTGTTTTATATCCTTAGTCATACACAGATGTATGTGGTTGGGAATTCTGTGTCAACTGCTCTGTAATTTTCACTTAAATAGTACTTCAGAGTGTCATTTTCTCCAGCAACTAATGTTTTTCTGTATGTATCAAAAGGGGAAATCTTGACTTTTTTGGTTTAAATTGTTCTTACCAGAAACACGCAGTTGCTATTCAGTTCATTCAACTCTGAAAATAACTTCAGTGTACCTTTATAGAAAGGAAGGCCAGTATAGATCTAGTACTGGCATTTTGTGCTCTGTGAGGTGTACCCTGCCTAAATGGAAGAACTTTGCAGTTTCATTACTTTCATGCTGATGGTCTTAAAATAGTTATGCAAGTAAGTTGTGTGATTTGTCATAGAAATATACTCTCTTTACTTTCAAAACAAAACTGTTCCTTCCTTGCCAACTTGCTCCCTGTGCTTTGCTTTATTTGGCTGTTGTTTGACATTGAATCAATTCAGCATTTTAAGGGAAAAGTTCAAAAAAGAGAGGGGAGTAGTCTTCCTCCCATTAGGTATCTAATCTAGAGAGATTTGAGGCTCAGATTTTTCCCATCTCTGTATCTTGCTCTTCAAACATCTCAAAACCAATGTTGGAGCAGCGTAGAGAGACTTCTAAGTGTGACTGAGAGAATGACAACACTTGTCTGTTTAGTTTAAATACTAACACTGTACTAAGAGTTCCTCTTTTTCACCTCTGTCTTGTACTCTATTATGTAAGATTTTAATGATTGCTTTTAGTTGTCTTTTGAATGGGAGAAGAGAGGAAAAAAGAGAAAAACGAATGATAAATTTAGCCAGTAAATCTGTTTTATGGAATGTTGAAATTTATGCAGGAAGTTCATGGAATTTGAGAAATAGTGGTGAACTGAGAGAGATTTAACTCACTCTCTTTAGGAGAATAATAAGTGGAAGAGACGCCTTCTCTTCTGTCCTGTAGAGATCCCACATGGATATCCCAATAGTTTTCAGCTCCTTTGAATTGTATTTATTAACAGAACACATTTCAAAAAGTTTTTAGAAAGGGGAGAAGAGCCAGGTGCCTTGTAAAAGCTTTCTGATCTTGTCTGGAGCTCATTAAGGAAAGTCTCCAGAACCCTAGAAATAAATGTTATTACTTCAGAAGGCAATTGCAAGGGAGACTGAACACTTGGTGATAGTTATGATTTCAATTTCAAATCACACATTTTCAAAACATATTTTATTTTGCTTAAGCAGATGACAAATTTGACAGATTGAAGACGTTACATGGCACAAGTGGTTCTGGGGATACACTGAGCACATTAACACGCTTCAGAATAATTAGCACAGTGATGCTTGACGCCCTCTGTTTTTCTTCCACTATGTAATTACTGTTTCTGTTGGAAAAACAACAACAAGCAACAAAAATCATACCCAGTCTGCCAAGCGTTATTCAGGAATAACTGAAGTTTTTGTTTTTGTAGCACTGGCATAAAAGAGATTATTAAATAGTATAACTTTCCAGGTACTGATTTCTGGCTATAAATTTTCTACCATACTGTTGTATTTGCCAGTTTGGATCAGTGGTATTCGCTAGTGTGGGGAAAAGAATGTAACCATTCTTTCTCTGCTAAAGTTTTTTCATATTTTTCTCAGTTATTACTTTGAAAAACAAGTCTTTTTGCTCGTTTAAGAATTGTGTTCAATCTTGAACTGTTCCACTGTTGTGTTGTACACTTTCTAAAAAGATACCAAAAATTGTAAGCATCTCATTTATGTAGCCACTGAATTGTAGCTCTGAAAGTGTTTACCTTTTTCCCTTTATAGTCTCTTCACTTCACTGACAACTGAAATGATGGTATTAGGAGTAATAGGTCAGATAGGACAGTCCTTGAGCTATATTGAAGAGTAAAACTATACTTTCTGTATTGTCCAAATGATGACAGCAAATTGCAAAGAAAAATACTGATATTGACAGATTATAGGACATAGCACTCACATTTTTCTGCCTAAGCTTTTGCTCATTCTGTGGATGAGCTCCAACAGGTCTGTATCTCTCCTGAACTGAGGACTCTACATCTGGACACAGTACTCCAGGTGAGGCTTTACCAGCACAGAATAAAGGGACAAGATCACCTCCCTCTGCCTGCTGGCCACGCTTTTTTTGATGCAATCCAGTGTACATTTGCTGTCTGTGCTGCAAGGGCACATTGCTGGCTCGTGTTCAACTTCTTGCCACCAGTACTCCCAGGTCTTTTTTGGCAGGGTGGCACTGAATCCTGTCATCCCCCAGCTTGTAGTGGGGGATGCCTCGACCCAGGTGCAAGATCTTGCATTTGGATTTGTTGAACCTCATAAGGTTCACCTGGATCTGCTGTTCAAGCCTGTCTATGTCCCTCTGGATGGCTTGTCTAACTCCCTGAAGAGCTGGAAGTTAGCTTTCCTAAAACTTAGCATCCTAATTGTACTCTTTGCCTGTCTCATATCCCTCTGGAGCATGGACTCAACTGTAGTATGATCCCTACAGCTCGGGCAGCCTCCCATCCTGATGTCATCAATTGGTTCATTTACATTAGTAAGCAATAAGTCCACGATTGCATCCCCCCTGATGGGACCTTCTATTATTTGACTCAGGAAGTTATCCTCAATGCATTCCAGGAGCCTCTTGGATTTCCTACAGCTCGCTGTGCTACTTTTCTAGCTGATACCTGGGTGGTTGAAGTCTCCCAGCAGGATGAGCACTTGTAATTGCAATGCCTCCTGTAGCTTTAATCTATTCTTCATGAATAAGCTCACAAGTCTCACTACTTCCAGAGATTTTAGGGGAATTTCTGCTTACAAGGTGAAAAATCTTTTAAGAAGCCACGCTTGTCTGATAAGGACAGTGACATAACTATGAAATGATACAATCACAAGTAAATGCTGTACAGATAAAAATACTAGTAATACTTTTCTAAACCATTTGTGTCCTCCATAAGACGATTTTTCTGGAGTCTTAACTCATTGATGGACTTTAAGACTGAAACCTGTACCGTAAGATTGGCAGTCAGTAACTTTAGGCTCAGTATTTGTCCAGACCAATAAGCTTGTATTTTGATAGGGAGTGATGCTATAGTGGTACTGAATGCCTTATTTTTTCACTGTATTTCCTTTGGTGGTAATATTTGACTACAACAGAACATCCCAAATGACAATTGCATACGGGGTGCTCTAAGTTGCACAGTCTACTACTTCAATGAAAAGGAAATAATATGTCACATTTATGAATTCAGTTATCTTCTACTCATGACCTCGACCTCTTTTGTGTTAATTTTTATAACCAAATGCTTTAGATTTCATTTGGGTTTGTTGGACTCATTTCCTCTTGTCTGCTTTTCCTCCCCACCCTATTACAAAGAAACTGAAGATTTTTTTTTAGTAGACTGATACTGATAACTTCAGTTACTTTTATGTTTCTTAAGTGTTTGTTACTGCTTTTAGAGTGGAAAACATGTTTGCAGGGATTTGTGTCCTGATAGAATAAAAAAAGCATTCATAAGAATCTAATACATGAGTCATCTTAGGAAAAATAGACATGCACAGTTCCAGCATCCTAATCAATAATTTTCACCTCAGCATATTTCTTCACCTTACAACTGTAACATCTAACCCTAAACACCCTCCTGTATCTTAAAAGTTCATTTGAATTAATGTGGAGAAAAAAAAAGTCTTGATTGTCCATTAGTTCTAGACACTACTTTTGCATAGATTTCCTTACAAAGGAACATAGAATTAGACAAATAGAAGACCTTCTAAAGGTAAGGCAGAATTTATCAAAATGCTCTGTCTAGTTTTCTGGAATAAAATTAACATGAAGTGATAAAAACTATTTTTGAGTAGAAAGTGTCGAGCAATTACTGAAAATTGAAGATTTAGCTGCATTGTTTTATGCTAAGTACTTAGTGCTAAAATCTGTATGCATGCAATATCTTTTGATACAGTCACTACCTGTATAACAACACTTGAAAATCCTGTAGTTGTGTCATAAGGTAGGGATAGAGGAAAATCAGTAAATCCAATTGATTTTTAGATCTTTTATTACAAAATACATTAATCTTGCATTTATAATCAGTAGTTGTTGTACCAGCAGCACATGTTTGATATTAAAGTTTAAAGACGCGTTATCTGGTGAAATTCATTGGGAAAGTATCTGCAGTGAAAGAACATTGAAGTAGAACAGTCTTCAGCATCTGTAGACTCATGCAGGTACATAAGTCTGTTTTTTTTTTCTAGCTCAACACCCAATTCTTTCAGTTAGAAAGCCTTTGGGAGCTGATAAGAAGTGTTTTTCTTGTTTGTCTATAACATTGCATTAAGAACGGAGCAAGTTTTAAATGCAAGTTGATCGTCTTTCTAGTTACAAGTCCTGTGATGTTGTGTAATTGATAGTATAATATACACTTGTTGTGTTTGCCAAGCACACTTCCACTGAGATCCGAAAGAGTCTAAAGGTGTTTTATTTAGAATGTGAGAAATGCCATTCAACATTATCTACATTTTTTAAATTTAGATAAGCAAATCTATCATCATCAGGGTGCTCTATATTTGCTCCATGTGTAGTTTTATTATTGCTGAAAACTACTAAAATTTGAGAAGGATGCTTTTAGACATTTTAAGAAATAATTTCATGTTTTAAGACATCTCCCCTTGAAGATGAAGGATATTGAAGCCAGAGGGAAGTGACAAAAGTTCATGCAATTTAAATGGTTACACCTAGTGTTATTTCATTCAGCCAAACTACTTTGATTCAAATCTTTTTTCCTTCCATTTGTGACTTTTTCTTTAAAAGATGATTTTCATCAACAGTAAGAATCACACTGCCTTTCAATTATGCATAGCTTTTTTTCTAGTTCTTTTTTCAAAATAAGGAGGATTCATTGTAGACACGTTTAAAGCATCATTTAGCATAAAACTCCCGTTGTTGGCAAAAATGCAGAGCTAATGGTTGTGACTGTGTTGAAAAGTAGTGTTACGTAGCTGAGAACTTGCTTTATCTAATAGTGGTGTGTTCTTTGTAGTTTTCATGGAATGAAATAGGAGGCATTACTTTTAGAACGATGTACATAAGGCATTTCTCTTTGCCCTGTTAAAACTTTCCCTGAGGAATATACCTTCAGTGTTCCCCTGCTAAGCTTTCCAGGTGAATGAGTTATTTTGCTGTGATTAGAAGTCCTTAAGATGCATAGGCTACTGTTTGAGAACTTTGTTCTTCAATATGATAAAGATTAATTCGGTCTTAAAATATTAATTTATACATGTTAAGACCTTATTTACTGAAATGAAGCTAGGAACTACAAAAACAGTCACTGGGGAATAAGAACAATAAGAATGAGACAAATGTTTGTGTGTTTTTTGAAACCGATCCAGCATTGTTCTGAAAATGTCTTCCATTAGAAGGTACTTTGCTGAAGTTTTAACTGTTTCAGGAAGTGAGCAACAAGAGGCTGTTTTTATTTTTGGGAGGATTTAAAGTGGAAAAAGTACGGAAATGGTGGTGCTACAGTACTTCAAAAAATGGAATAGGTAATAAGTCAAAGCCAGCTTTGTGAATTGGAAATAATCGGTAGTTTTGTCCTCCCTTAAGAACAATAAAAAAGACGAAACAGTCTTGTCAGTAAGGCTTTTTTCTCCTGCTGCAAAAAGAATATTTTACTTTATTGGATCAACAAAGCACGCAAGCTGTGATTTCAATAGAAACCCATGCATTTATTGTCAGAGGAGATTTTCAGTAGGAAATCTTAAAAAACCTCAAAATAATTACTCTCAAATTTTAAAGCAGGGGTCAGAAAGTAGTTGAATGGCCAAGCAGGGGGTAGGATTTTAGAATATTATATTGGAAGCGTTTTGCTTTTATTATGTAGGTCAACACCACAGATAATCACAGGGGATGTTCCTAGGCAGTTTGGCTCTTAACCACCAGTTAAGAGTAAGATCTTAGCAGATCAGTTTCTGCAACAAAGCTGCAGTGTAAACCTCAGAGATTGGTGATCCCTGACCCAGAGTACTGATTTTGACAGTAAGTGTGGGAAACTGACTTGTAAAAAGGTAATTGAACTGGTGACAGATCTTTGTGAGATATATTTAGAAATACTGAAGAAATACAATTTCAGGGAACTATAAAAAGAGAAAATAGAAAAAGAATTGACTACTATGTAATTAATGATGTAAAATGATAACTTTTTAGATAGTTATGTTATTTTCAAAAATGAGAAGTAATTCAAAAAATGAAAATAATCATACTTTTAAATTAGTTTGTGTTTCTCTAGTGGAGAGAGATGAGTGCTTTTTCAGGTAGTTATTTCTACCAAGAACTAATTTCCAGCAAACTAGGGGTTTTGCTCTCTGGTATGCTACGTGGAAGGTTGGTTATTAATAATAATAATAATATGATAAGGTCACTGTATGTGATTTCTATCTGATTCAAGGCAGGAAATTTGGGATTATGGTATGCAAAGATCAGTTGAATGGAAACATTAGTATTGGAGATAACCTATGCACAATAGTATGGGCTGAGTGTAATTTCTGACTGAAGAACTGTTTGCTCAATTCACTCTGCATGTTCTGTTCCAGTTATAGTTGTGAATAGAGGGATATATTTGGCTTTTGAATTTTCCAAACTGATTTAGGTCCCACTGATTCAAATAATTATTTGGATTGGTATATGGAGATTTCTATGATGATATGTTATTGGCTCATTTCCTCATTTCTATTTGCTTTTGCAGCTTCCCAATTTCTTCATGGTATTGCTTTGTAACTATCTGATCATTGTAAATCAGAGCGCTGTGTTTTTGTGATAAGATTTGGATGTTTTGACACACGTGGAGCTGTTTTTGTAAGAGATATGACCTACTATGCTTGAACTAGATTTTAAATGGTAAAAACAATATTGTTTGTGACTATTATGTGCGTTGCTGTGCTATACCTGCTGATTTTTCCAGATGCAGATCTGTACAGACACTGAAGTTGCCCAGAAATAGAAATGTAGTAAATGATTCTACCACAGAACTCTATCTGTCCTTTATCCCATTTTTCCCTGTGTAAAATGTGTGCAAATAAGGGTCATGATTAATGTTGCAAATTCAGACACTGAGAAGTTAGAAAATGCCAAACTATTTAAGGAGCCCTCAACCTGTTTGTTGCCAGAATAATTCCTCTGCCCTGAAGTCTATCTTCCTTCCTCTGGTTCTACACTAAAGGTGCAGGCTAAAGGCTAGGTGAACTGCCATGGGCCTAGCAGCCTCCTGCTCCTAGAATTTTCACTGAATTGTTTTAATTGGCAGGATCCTTAAAGGTCTAGTCCAGCTTGTCTGCAGTGAATCTCTGGATGAACATCTACAGCTAGATCAGGTTACACAGAGCCATGTCCAGTCTGACCTTGAATGTCTTCAGGGACAGAGCCTCCACCATTTGCCCAGAAAACAGGCAGTAGCAACCTGCTGGAGAAGTCCCTTCTGTCCTCCAATCCTCTCCCTCTGGCCCTGCCTAGAGTATCTCATGTAAAAGGGAGGCAGCTGAAAGCTAAGTGCATTAGTTCCTCTGGCAGCAGTACACTAGTTCCTCCTGAAGATCATTTACACAAATTCTCCCATGTGAGATTGGTACCATTAGAACTGACAGATGATTGCCCTTAATTAAGCAACTGAAGGCCACTAATAGACTGAACAGTGCTGACGGATTGTCATTTTGTTTCTGCAGCCCTTGGTTCTATTGGGCGAGGTTTTCAGTATCTCGAGCCCAAGCTTAGTTCTTGTTGCTGCTCTGTGAAGCCGTAGCAGCAAAAGTGTTGATGTCCAGTTTCAGTCAGTCCCTCGACCTGTTTGGTGCAAGTGACCAGCACAGACCATAAAACTTTGTCCAGATGAAAGAAAATTTTGCTTTAGTTTGGTTTCTTAATTGATTACATACCAAACAGACTGTACCCAATCCTGCTTTATGGTTCTGGGAAGAACTGTGTTTTTGTGGGGAGCTTGATGTGCTTCTGTTTGAAAGCGTCATACAGTCAGGCATGGAATATTTAATGCATTCAGAGTGTTTCCATTTTTGCTTGAAATGGAATTGATTTCAAGCCAACAGTTGCTGAGGATGCTTATTTTTCTCTTTGTTGAGTAGATCAATCATTAACACAGAATGATAGGGGTTTTGTTTGTTTTTCCCTGATGTATAGAGAGCTTTCAAGGAATATGTGAAGAACTGGATTGGACGTCTTTCAAGAAAATGTATATATTGAAAACAGACTTCTTTAAATGTGATTGCATTTCTTTGGGATAGCTAAAGTTTAAACACTTTGCCCATGTGTCATATTTCTAATGTACTTACCATCATATACTCTACGGTTGCTGGGTCAGGCTCAACTACTGGAAGAATGTGTTTTTCCTGCCAAGTAATTTTTCAACAGAAACTACTGAGTATCATCAGTCAAGGTTTCATTGTATAGAGAAACTTTTCTGAGGAAGATGATTTTTTTTTTTTTTTTTGTAAGAAGGGAAAATAGCGAGTTTTCTGAGGTGTTATGTGAAATGTTCTATAAAATTTGTCACAGAAGAGACTGAACATAAGTTTCTTGTCATACTCCTGTCTCCCTCCCTCACCAAGAACTAAACATGTTCTTGAGATTTGCAAGTGAATGAGAACAGATGAAAAAGATTTCAGCAAGAGAGCACTTTACGGTTAAAAAATAAAAAATAAAAATAGGTTACAGATATCAAGATAAGACACTATTTTTTTTTTCAGTACAGGCATCTAAGGATGTATAAGTAAAATGGAAGGATTATGCCTGTATAGACTGAGTAAAAATACTATAAGGAATAATTTATAGACAATGGCAATTTTTTTTTTTTAAACTGTTTTTTTTTTCTCAAGTTTTCTACTTGTATAACAGAATACAATCTCTACCTTAGGTAGAAGGAAGCTGAAAATGTTTACATGTTTGGACTTGATAACATTGTCATATGAAATTTCCCTCTGGAAGTCTTTGCTTTATTTGAAGTATTTGTTGTTTATATTCTACAGAAATTACCATGTAATTTTTAAGTTCTAACTAAAACTTTTGTGACATACTTAAATGCTTATTTTGAAGCGTTATACTTTATTTTATGATTAAGATTGAATGAGGCGTCTGCTACCTTCAGACTAATAAATTCTTATCTTTTGTATTGTTTGTGCATATACTGTTGTGCAACTTACAGTAAGTGAAAAGCAAATGTGTGGTATATATTAGGTAAACTCACGTCTTTCAGCAAGAGAAAAAATATAGGGTGTTTCCAGTAGATTATTCTTCTTGAACAGGGCGTTCCAGTTGGAAGACAGAGTAGGTTTAAATGGCTTATAAAGAAGCATGTATAATTTTGAGTATCATACATAAACAATGAAATACTGCATATAAACATTATTAAGCTGAAGGGTTCTGCTTGGCTATCTTATGTTTGTGGCTTTCCTATGGAAGAACTACATCTGTTAAAGAATACACCTATTCTGTATTACAAACCACGAACATTTGGCATCATTTATTATGTGTAGCAATTTATTTTAATACCTGACAAAGAGGGGAAAAGAATCATAGTACAACAATAAATGTTATGTGGCTTCAAGTCAGTCAGACCCTTCTTGCTTGCTACAGGCAAGATTTTTCTTTTCTGAAAACTGGACACAAGCTCTACTTTAAAAAAGAAAGGTTTATTTGCTCATGTTTTTCAAGGGAGTAACAGCAGAAGTGTCAAATTCATCAAATTTAAAACGTTTTAGGAAAAAAAAAAAACCAACCTGTGCTTGTCTCACAGAAGGACTGCATTATTCTCAGGTTAGCTTCAGGCATTTTAAAGTTAGCTTTAAGAAATTTTAAAGCAGCTGTCAAGCAGTGTCATTCTTACAGAGAAGTGTGACGGGTAGTCCTCCAGTCAGTTTATGTGCTGTTTGAGGTTTATGAGATCAGTCCCGTTGACCGATAATTTCATTGAAAGGATGGCTGAAAGGATGACATTGTAAAGTCAATACAGCTACCATATTTTAATGATTCTAAGATATGTGAAGGCGGAAAAAAATTTGGTAAGATTCTTGCCTTTTTAAGAATTTGTCTTCTGTAGAGTTCTCACATCGTACTCATTCTTCTGCAAATTTTGAATAATGTAAAAGCTCCAGTAAGTACTCCTGTTCAGAGATCTTGTCGTCTCTGCACAATGTAAGAATGTCTTTTGAGTTTCCATGAATCGTAACTCAGTTTATAAGTGTTCCCTGTTTCTTACCTTAAATATGTGATGTCATAATTCCTTTGAGAAAATTAGATAAATAGGAGGAGGAGGAGTTCTTCGCTGATGTTGAAATACATCCTTGCTTAATAGCTTTTCCTTTGTGTTCGGTTATGTTAGTTCTTGACTGTTCAGTGATTTTCATCACTTAACAGAAATATATCATTCAAAAATCTGTGAACTTTTTGAAAGAATTGCTCATTATTTTCTCTAAGCATTTTAGCTTGTAAGCAAAAATATCTTGTCTTAAATGTCGAAGTGCTGTTTTGAATAATGGTTCTGTGCAATAGTAAGTAAAAATATACTGCTCTTATGACTTTCTATCTAGTGATAAAATTGGCAACCAGTGAAGTGTTAATTATTTGGTCATTGTTTCCTTCTCAAGGTTTTCTCAATTGTTTGAATTTTTTCCACATTATATTCATACCTATCAACAAGAAATTATTCTCTCCTATTAAACAAAAATACATTGTGTTGTTATATGAAATCTGTTTTCATTGCTTCATAGTTTCTGGCATTACTTCACTAAATGACTAAGTTATTTTGACCACTAGATTTCAGTGGTCTGGTTATATCTCAGTTTGTCCCAGTGGTCTTGGTTTCAAGAGCTCTTGGCTTGGCATAGAGCTGTTGTATCAAGGTTGTAGTCTGGACTGTGAACCTGTTTTGTTACTTTTGTAGATGTTGCTTTTTCCATGTTTACAAAAAGAATGCAACTCAATGAAATTATGTATCTATAAACTACTAAAGTACTTATTCCAAGTTTTTTTTAACGTGTTATTCACAGGACAAAAAATATGAAAAGCACTAGTAATTCCTTGTATTTACTTCTTTGGATTTGTCACCTGCTTTCTAATGTGTATAGGGTTACTGAATTTTAGATTACTTGAAATTTTTTCCTGGGGGGGGTAGGGGGGAGGAATAGAGCTTTCACTAGTAATTCTGTATTTGTGTATTATTGAGTACACTGAGGTAGAATGAGGTTATGATTGTTGCTGCCGTAATGAATCCCAAATTAACCTGGACTATAGTTCTTACTGTGCCCTTTTCAAGTTTCGTTATTTGGAAACGTGATATTTCAGAGAACCCTTTTAAAAATAGTGAAGATGCTTACAATTTTGAAGCTTCAAAAATTTTTTAGGTTTTGTGGTGGATTAATATTTTAATACCAATCTCCCCAAAAGTATGGATGCATTTAAAATTAGGTATTTAGTTGCATTAAGGTTTGAATTAATTTGTTGATGAATCCTTGAAAGTTCATTAGGGCTTGTTGTTGCATAAGCTTAAAAAAATGCCCACTTTTTTAAACATACTGAGTAGTAAAAACTATTTCTCTGTGTGACAGTGCTGTGATAATGAACTAAAGGAGATTTGTTTTAATGGCCTCAGCCACTCCTCATATGATTTGCCATCTGGACACTTCACTGTCTTTGTAGCCCTCCTCTGGATACTCTCTAGTAGTTTTTGTCCCAGTTAACATTGTGGTGCCCAAATCTGCACATAGCTCTTGACGTAAGGCCACACCAGCAGCTTTCCATCACTTGCTGGCAATGCTGGGCCTGCTCCACCCCAGGGTACAGTCGGCTGTTTTGGCTACCAGCGCACACTACTGACTCAGATTCAACTTGCTGTCAACCAGAACCTCCCTTTCCACATTGCTACTCTTCAGCCTCTTGTCTCCCAGTCTGCACATAGGTCCAGGCTTGCCTTGTCCCAAATGTAGAATCCAGCACTTGATCTCAATAAACTTAATTTGGTTGATGATTGCTCAGCCCTCTAATTTGTTAAGATCTTTCAAGTTATTAGGCTGAGATTTAGTAAACAAATGAAAAATTGTTGTCTTGATCATTTTGAAATCACATGGCCACATCCGGAACATGCTACCAATGATGCTTCTTTCTTAATCTCTTACCAAAGGTATGAAAATGGGATGAGCTAGATGACTAGAGCTGTCTTGTCCTGCTTTCATGTGGCTATGGTGTACTCTTTTCTAGCAACGTAAAATTTCAGCAAAAGCACCTATGTTTTTCTTGTCTCCAGGGTGGATTAGTGTATCTTTCTGTACCATGTGTTTTGATTTAAGAACTCTGTCTGTGGCAGCTGAAGCCTTGGTAAAAGTTTATGGCACATGGTAAGGGGATTGATCTGTTGAGCTTAGAGTTTTTAGATACTGCGCATAGAAGAATTCATACCTCATTTAGAGTTATGAATTTTAGATGGTTTCTGCTTTGGTTCTATTTAGAAATTTTAGGAATTTGATGCTTTTGTCAAACGAAGATGCTAAGTCTTATGTCTTTTTTTTACTATGTTGAAAAGTTTCTGTGCTTACACAGATAATGGATAAGAAAAATTCTCACTTGACAATGGTGTCCTGTTTATTTTTTAATATATAGTCCTGTGATGAAACATCAGCTGTTCAATAAACTTGGGTTTCTTATTTTCTTGCAGTTATACAACTAATTTTTTTCTTGAAGCATATTTCAGAAGTGTAAAAGTCAGCACTTTATGAGTAACTGATTTTCTCCGCTTCACCGGGAAGGAAAACTATCAAAGCTCTTTTTTTTTTTTTTTTTTTTTTTAACATGAGTGCATGAAACATGGATTTTAATAACTCTAAAATTCTTAGCATTCATTAATTTTAAGGAATATGTAGTATTCCTATGTTCTGTATTCTATATTTTTTGGTTTTGTTGGCATTCTGAGCAGATTTACGTTAGGTGTTTCTGCTTAGAAAGAAGAAACAGCTACATTTTCCAAACTGATTGCTTTTGAAAACTGTTTTTCTTTGAATTTTTGCTGGAACAATGGAAATGGGGGAGGGGTAGAAGCTCAAACAAGAACAAAACATTTTGATTGAGTTAGAACACATTTCACCTTCCATCTTCTGTTTTCCTCAAAGAAGTTATTTAACAGGTCACATGATTTTCTGGCTTTGTTCAGACTTGGGATAATTATTGTTTTTAAAATTTTAAACTGTAATTTACTGTTTTGTATGATCTTATAAAATAATTAGCTGAGAAATTTTTCAGTTTAACTTTTGTTGCAATATTGCATAAGAAAACATGTTTGTACAAAATTGTTGAATGTTTTTAAAATAGTCAAGAAAATGTAATTGAATCATTACTATAAAGGCTTTATTGAATCTGATTCCTTTTGGATTGCTCAGAATTTTGATTTTTATTAGTCTGTCCCATTCTTTACAAATATACTTCCCCAGTTCTCTTGGAGTAGGTATCTGTGTAGTCTCTGGGAACAAGTAGGTCTCTGGAGATAACTCTATGAGAAACATTGTGAATAAGATTAAATGTTTAAAATAAAACCTATTTAAAATTAGGAGCTTAAACATAGGTTTAAAAGCCTAAATTGCTGTTGCCCGTTGTTATTTTTCTTACTGAAAGGATGAAACCACCTAATAAATCATGTTGCTATCAATAGCAGTTAGAAAATTCTTAGTGTTTTAAATCACATAAGTGATTATTTTAATTTTTCACAACTATTATTTGCATTCCTTATGTAGGTTGAATTCAGAAAGAGATTTCATAGAATCATAGAATCACAAGGTTGGAAACGACCTGTAAGATCATCTAGTCCAACCGTCTTCTCATTACCACTGCTACCACAAACTAAACCAGATCTCGCAGCTCCTCATCTAGACACCTCTTGAACATTGCCAGGGACGGCGACTCCACCACCTCCCTGGGCAGGCCATTCCAGTGCCTGACCACTCTCTGAGAGAAAAAGTTTCTCCTCATGTCTAATCTAAACCTCCTCTGGTACAACTTTCCCTGGGTCCTGTCCGTTGCCTGGGAGAAGAGACCAAAACCCTCTTCACCACAACCTCCCTTGAGGAAGTTGTAGAGTGCAATGAAGTCTCCCCTGAGCCTCCTCTTCTCCAGACTGAACAATCCCAGCTCCCTCAGCCGCTCTTCATAAGACTTGTGCTCCAGACCTATCACCAGTTTCATTGCCCTTCTCTGGACATGTTCCAGGGCCCCAATGTCTTTCTTGTAGTGAGGGGCCCAAAACTGAACACAATACTTGAGGTGCGGCCTCACCAGTGCTGAGTATAGGGGGATGATTACCTCCCTGCTCCTGCTGGTCACACTATTTCTAATGCAGGCCAGGATGCTGTTGGCCCTCTTGGCCACCTGGGCACACTGTTGGCTCATGTTCAGCCAAGCATCAACCAACACCCCCAGGTCCCTTTCCTCTTCACAGTCATCCAGCCACTCGTCCCCGAGCCTATAACGCTGCATGGGATTGTTGCAGCCAAAGTGCAGGACCCGACACTTGGCCTTGCTGAACCTCATCCCATTCACCTCAGCCCAGCCATCCAGCTTATCTGAATCCCTCTGAAGGGCCTCCCTACCCTCAGGCAGATCAACACCACCTTCCAACTTGGTGTCATCTGCAAACTTGCTGAGGGTACACTCAATCCCCTCATCTAGGTCATCAAATTTGATTTAGACATATCAATCCCATTTTTCCTTTTGTTTGATAACTTGGTTCTTATTCCTGTTACATGTACTTTAGATCTCCTCAGAGCTTTGAATTTTTTTATTTTTGTGTGTGTGTGTGTGTGTGTGTGTGTGTGTGTGTGTGTGTGTGTTTAACAAATTTAAGTAAATACTAAGTGATAATGTGCTTTTTATTTACAGGCACTTGCAGACCAATTTGAGGATGCAAATACTTCAGTATCTGAACGCATGAAGATTTTCTACTGTTGTCAGGTGCCTCCACATTGGGCTATACAGGTATGAAGTAACCTCATTTGAAGCTTTACTTTAAAGTCTGTGGTTCTTACATTTTTGATACTGCATGACTCAAAATCAGGGATAGAATACTATGACTTTGCATTGAGACATTGTAGAAATAAGACATAACCTAAAACACTTCTTCTGGAAACAAATCAAGTTCTACTATATTTTGCTTTCGTTACCTTATATTCTGGCAGGCATGGAAGAAATTGCTTGTAGTGTGCTTCATCTTTTTCAATTTTACTTCCTTAAAATATGGACAAATTTTCAAGCTCCCAACATTTTTCAAGTAAAAAAATAAAAATAATTTTCCACTGTGTTACTATTTGTTACTCTTAGGTCACTATTACTTGCATC
Source organism: Meleagris gallopavo (assembly GCF_905368555.1). Classification (NCBI taxonomy): domain Eukaryota; kingdom Metazoa; phylum Chordata; class Aves; order Galliformes; family Phasianidae; genus Meleagris; species Meleagris gallopavo. Next base: position 30,780,013 of record NC_139405.1, on the reverse strand, counting down.
TTTGTTTGCCTTGTAATGATCATTAATGAGTTGTTTTCAGAAAGCAGACTGTGGTCAAAGCAGCCAAATAAGAGTCAAAAGTGCTGACAAAGTCTTTATTTTCTTGACATGTTCTTTTTATACTAGTGTTGAAAGAACATTTTTTCCGAAACTGAAATGTTTATCTTGAAGGTAAACTTCGTTCTAGAATAGAATTCTCTATACCAGTCTTATTTGGTGATGCATATATTTTCTTACATTTGTTACTAAATTCATCATCGCAAATCTCCAAAGGTGTGCATGTTTTATTTTTAATGATGTTTTATTGCTTTCACTTTGACTTCTAATCTAAACACATCTTGTTCTTACCAATCATATTTTCTTCTAATATTTTCAAATTATTCCACGCAATCTTTCATCATGCACTTGCAACAAAACTAGCAAATGTGGTTCTCATTTCCAGTTGTCAAAGGGCACTTTTCAATCCAGGCCAATTTTCCAAACCAAAGATAGAAATATTAAAACAGCAGCTCGGTGTTCAGGAGTAAAGTTCCATGACACCAAAGATTTCCATCTCAGAATGGAAGATGGCTGTTGTCTTTAAGTTATGAAGAGACATTGTCAATATAAATTTTACCAAATCTTAGTTTTTTAAAATTTAATAACAATTAAATCTTGCTTAATTTCAGATAGTGGAAAATGTAGCATTTTTCAAAGTAAATAGCATCAAATGAATAATCACCTTATTACAAATCTTCAGTTTATGCATTTATTTGAAAAAACTGTAGCCAACTTTTTTTTTAAACAACTAACCTATTTATATATGGATTATTCCTCAGATTTGCAACTGGTACTGAAGCTAATTATATAAAGAAAAGTCCATGATATCTATGCAGGATTTAAGGGAATCTATTCAGGATCACCAAAAACACTGCAGAGGTTCACTGTGCGGGATCTCATAGCATAATTAGCTGCCCTTATATAGAACGCTCCCATTTGTTTTTGCAAACCAAATAGTATATTTCTCATACACAGTAAATTAGTCATTCTTTCTTCAAAGATGAAAAGCTATATGCAATCTTAATCTCCTCTTTAAAAAAAGATACATAAAAGACCAATGGCAACTCTCAAAGTTGTGTAAACATACCTCGTTTATTTTTCAGTTGAAGGAATTGCTCATTTATTTTCATAACTACACTGAAATAATAGCTGGATTTGAAATAACAAAGAAGCTGGCTTATCAGTGAGGAAAACTCAACCAAGGAATTGATCCTAAACTCAAATCCAATATTGATTTGACTGAAAACTAATACCCATTTGCAGTGGCTACTTGGGGAACTAATCTCTAGTAGTGTACCTAGCAAAGTTGTTTTAGAACTTTTGTCCATCTGTATTTACACAGGTACAGATTACTATGGCAAGCATTGCTAGATGCAGATTTAATGCCTTCCTTTAGCCTGTAGCTTCCCCGCTCTCAGTGTTTACAGCAATCTAGTGCAGCTGCTCTCCAGCCACACAGGCCATGTGCTTCACTTAAGGAGTGGGAGTTCTCTCAATTCATCCTTCACATGCGTGTTTCAATTTTTATATTATTGTAAACTAGTTCAAAGTAGTTGAGTTACTGGTATGAGCTGGAGTCAAATCAAAGCAATTATTTTTCTATTGATTTTTTTTTTTTGGAGGTACACAAATTTTCTGAGGCTCCAGCAAGGGGTTTCTAGAGGGTAATCTCATATTCTCTTTGCTTCTTGTTGATGTCAGAAATTCTTCTAACGTCTTAAGAAACAGTAAAGGATACTGTGCATCTATTTTCAATTTTGGCATTTATTTTTCCAGCGTCAGCTTGCAAGCTTACTCTTTGAGCTTGGGTGCACCAGCTCAGCTTTACAGATATATGAGGAGCTGGAAATGTGGGAAGATGCAGTAATCTGCTATGAAAGAGCAGGACAGCATGGGAAGGTAAGAAAAACTTTTTTACAGCTGGCATTCTTAGTCTTGCAGTGAGATCTGAAATACGAAAGACTGTCTGACTTAACCTGTCAATTCACTGATGACATTTCTATAGGGGTATTGTGAGGAAAGTCCATTTAGGATACAGGATGTGCAGATCTGTTATTACCTGTGAGTGCTACAATGGAAGATCTGGGAGAATGACTACATGAAATAGAAATGGATGAATAAGAAATAACTTAGGAAGGAAGAAGACAGTTAAGTCTAACACGTTAAAAGAACTGCCAAGAAAACTTCTTGTCTAGATTCAGAGAGAAGATTGTGAGAGTGATTTTTGAAAATATTAAAGAAAAATTAACAACTACAACAATTACAGATACACTTGGGGGGCTATATCTGGATGGAATCCTCAGACATGACATAAGCAGCTTTATCTTGTATTTTTTAAGTTTACGTTAATATTTTTTCTGAACTTCTGTCTTCTCTGTTTCTTTAAAACTGCTTCAGTTACATGCTGTCAGCTCCTGGCAAAGACAGCTTTAAAACCATCATCTGACTGAATGTATAGATGACAGAATTGTTTAAAAATGCGAGCTGTAGCAGCCTTCCTATTATTGAATGTTTTACTATTGCTGTTGGAGCTGTGGTAGGAGGATTTTAGTGATTCCCAGAAACAATGCCTATTTTTATGGAAATGTAGCTATATTCTCTTTCTGGTACAATCTCTTGGGCAGAGGTACTGTAATTAAAAGGATGTCAAGATATCAAGCGTTGCTTTCAGAATTTATATAGCTTTTAGAAATATTTATCTTCAGAACCAAAATATCCATTATCTTGTTTCTTTTCCTTTCTGTTCTATGTCTCTCTTTAGCACATTGCATTAAGTATATAAATGTATGTATGCCTTTACAAAGATGTGCGCTTACACTAATCAAGCTTTTTGGATAGAAAGCTATAACTTAAAACAAAAAAAAAAAACAAAACAAAACTCACAGACTTTTTCAGATTTACTTTTTTTTTTTTTTTTTCAATTATTCACCAATTCCAAATGCCATTCATTATAAACTAACAGTTATGTTTTGCTGTCAGTTCTGTGTCACATTATGCATGCCTCGGGGGCAGTATGCTAATATCACAATCTTTTTAGTACAGTGGAGAAGTAGAGGTCAATACTTTCCATTTCCTGGAAATGCATTCTGTCCCAGTTACATTCACAAACCGCCCTTAGGGAGTTATGAAAATGGCACTCAGAGAATAGGACAGGATATCTGACACAGGAAACTGCTTAGAAATGCTTTCAGAATGAGGGTTTGTGCTGTGCTTTGAAAAAATGTTATGCAAGTACTAAGAGTAGTGATAGGAAGAAAGTCAGCTTCAGATTCAAAAATAAAAATAAAAAGGAAAATTAGACACATTACATATACATCAAGGGGAATAACTATTTGTGCTGCTTATCAAAAAGCTTTAATTGTGTAACACAAAGCAAAACTGTGTTTATCAAAAGCGTTTTTAATTTTTTATGTGAATCCACTGAAGCAAGGTAGTAGACATACATGTTATTAAAGAACTTCATATACACATGCCTAAATGAATAAACAGTTAAATAGATGTGTGGACATGTAAATAGACAAATATTTTTCACTCACAACTGCTTTTGTATAGAAAGCACTAAGTACTGGAAAAGCTAACAAAACAGACAGAAATTAGCAATGTCAATAAGTCTGAATACTTGGGCATTGAATATAGCGTGTTCCTTCTTTCTACTTCAGAATTTAGTACTGAAAAAAAAAAAACCAAACAACTAAAGCACATAGGTAAGGTATACACAGCTCCACAGTATGCAGTGGGGAAATATATAGTTCAGAGTTATAACAGAATAATATAGCAGTACAGGCTTTGCAAAGAAAGATATCACTAACAGCAAACTTTTTAGTGGATACTTTCTTTAGATATGGCTCTATATTCCCAGAATCACAGAATGACCAGGGTTGGAAGGTACCTCAAGAATCATGAATCTCCAACCCCCCTGCCACATGCAGGGCCACCAACCTCCCCATTTAATACTAGACCAGGCTGCCCAGGGCCCCATCCAATCTGGCCTGGAATACCTCCAGGGACGGGGCATCCACAACCTCTCTGGACAGCCTGTTCCAGAACCTCACCACTCTCTCTGTAAAGAACTTCCCCCTGACATCCAACCTAAATCTTCCCTCCCTCAACTTAAAACCATTTCCCCTTGTCCTGCAGTTATCAACCCTTTTAAAGAGTTGATTCCCCCTCCTGTTTGTAGGCTCCCTTTAGGTATTGAAAGGCTGCAATGAGGTCAAGGTCATCCCACAACCTTCTTTTCTCCAGGCTGAACAAGCCCAGCTCCCTCAGCCTGTCTTCATAGGGGAGGTGCTCCAGGCCCCTGATAATCTTCGTGGCTCTCCTCTGGACCCTCTCCAACAGCTCCCTGTCTTTTTTGTACTGGGGGCTCCAGACCTGGACACAGTATTCTAGATGGGGCCTCACAAGAGCAGAGTAGAGAGGGGACAATCACCTCCCTGTCCCTGCTGGCCACCCCTCTTCTGATGGAGCCCATTTGCTTTCCAAGCTGCAAGGGCACGCTGCTGGTTCATGTTAAGCTTTGCATCTATCAAGATCCCCAGGTTCTTCTCCACAGGGCTGCTCTCAAGGACCGCTCCTTCCAGTCTGTATGGATGCCTGGGATTCCTCCGGCCCAAGTGCAAAACTTTGCACTTTGCCATGTTGAACCTCATCAGGTTCACCTGGGCCCACCTTTCTAGCCTCTTGAAAGGCATCCCTTTCTTCCACTGTGTCAACCGCACCACTCAGCTTGGTATCGTCAGCAAACTTGCTGAGGGTGCACTCGATTCTGTCATCGATGTCATTGATAAAGATATTAAAGAGCACTGGTCCCAAGACAGACCCCTGGGGGATGCTGCTCGTTACCCGCCTCCACCTGGACATAGAGCCATTGATGACCACCTTCGTCTGCGGCCTTTCAACCAATTTCTTATCCATCGAGTGGTCCACCCATCAAATCCACATCCCTCCAATTTGGAGATAAGGATGCGGTGGGGGACCATGTCAAAGGCCTTGCTCAAGTCCAGGTAAATGACATCGGTCACCTTACCGTTGTCCACCAATGCCGGTCACTCCATCATAGAAGGCTACCAGATTGGTCAAGCATGACCTTCCCCTGGTGAAGCTGTGCTGGCTATCACGGATCACATGCTCATTCCTCATATGATCAAGCATGTCATCCAGGATGATTTGTTCCATGATCTTCCCAGACACAGAAGTGAGACTCACCAGCCTATAGTTCCTGAGGTCCTCCTTGCTCCCTTTCTTGCAAATGGGAGTGACGTGGCCCTTCCTCCAGTCATCCGGGACCTCACCTGACAGGCCACGACTTTTCAAATATGATGGAGATTCACTTGTTTCATAATTAGTAAAAAAAAAAAAAAAAAAAAAAAGTGATATCATAACATGTGTCAAACAAAAGAGTGAAAGAGTGCCAAGTAGTGAGCAAAGCAGAGCATAAAACAAATGAAAATGGTATTATAAGATCTGAATGCATTGTATGTTGATGGCCACTGTAGTCTTGTCATTCTTCAATTTCACTTGTATTCCTTCCTTTAACAGGCCTACTTAAAAACAGACACTACTTTCCATATTTGTAATGAAAGGAGATGTTGAAAAATGTCTCTCTCTCTTCTCTCTATTCGGAGAGAAAACTGGAGATCTCAAAAGTATTACTTACATTGAACAAATTTATTTGGTCTAGGTGAGTTCTCTCCAGTATCACCTGAAATAATGCACTGAAAGTGGCTTTATTTCTCTGCTAAAAGAATAAGAAAGATGAGCTTGAGATGCAAATTTTCAGTTCTTCCAGTAGAATTGAGGCCTTTCTCCCTTGCAGGAGTTTTGGAGGGCTGTAGCTGCTGCCCCTTGGTAAAACCAAGAAAGCTGTTATTCTTTCAGCCCCACTTTTGGCCTTTTCCCCATCGTCTCATCAGAATAAACAGTGCACGAAGCCTATTTTGAGACCAACATATCCAGCAATTCACCTTCTGCCAAGCCATTTTTTCTTATCACAACATGAGAAAGATTTCTAAAAAGATTTGAACAAAGAAATACTCTTACAGTATAATATTAGAAGCTTACTTTTAAATTCAGAAAATGCTTACTATTTGCAAAGGTAAGTAGTGCTACACTGATTAGTGCATAAGGATGGTTCAAGATCTCGACTGATTTTCATTATATGTCATAGCAGACCTTTAAGGCAGATAAGCATCCCTTCTATGCAGCTGCAAAACAGAAAAAGAGGAATAAATGGCTTACCCAGGGTCATCCATAAAGTTACAGGTAAAGACAAAATTAAAACTCAGGAGCCCTTTTCCCATTCATTTTCATGCTTATCTGTTCTGTCTCTTCATACTTCTTCTCTGGTAGCCTAGCAAAGAATGTGCTAGCAGAAAAGATGAAAGCATTTTAGGTAATACTTTGAACTTGGAATGAATTGTCAAATAATGGAACTAGTAGATCCTTGTAATGAATGCAGCTTTAAGGAAAGGCTTTAAGGAAACAAAACCAAAAAAAAAGAACAGGAACACATGGAGGGTATTGCATGTGAAAGTTTAGGGTTGGGTAGCAAAATGTAGGATTAATCTTGAACTTGATTTCCAGGCATCTCTGTAGTGAGAAATACAAATATTTCGTTTAAACAAGAGCCCTCTTTATTAATTGTGAATTTTTATTCAAGCATTTCCTACTTAATTCCTGTATATACTGAAGTAGTCCAGAAAGTAAGATAACAACATAAATCTTTCTCATCTGAAAATCCTCTGACTTTAGAACTGAGTTTTCGTTTCCATCCATTGCAATGTAGATCATTCTGTGAACAACAGTGCTACTATAATTAAACCTCTTCCAGTTGGCAAGGGCTATGCAGCTTCAATTTTTTATCTTTTTAGTAGCTTTTAATTGATTTTTATTTTATTTTATTTTATTTTAGGTAAAATATTCAATTATTAAGCATCTCAGTACTTTAATCAGTTTAATGGGTAAAAATAAATCTCATGGCTACATTTCTTTCATGTACGTTGCATGTACTGAATGATAAAGGTTCCTTGATCATGTCTTTATTGTTAAGGCAAAGTTTGCTCTTTGCAAAAGCAAAGCTCTTACCAGAGATTAAAAGTATATTCTTTGAAATAGTTTACTATAAAGTTAGAAGAAAAGAGTATTTTTTTCTTAGTAAAAAGAGAAAGCCTGAAGTATTATCTGTTTTTGTAGAAGAGAAATGTTAAATGTTGTGAAAAAATGGTATGTCTAGTTTGCAGTTGTGATCCTTCATAAGCTTTTAAAGATTTAAGTAATCAAAAGACTTGTAACGTGCCAGAGGGGTGATCAGATAGCTAATAAGATGAAGACAGAATCAGACTTCTGCTTATTTAATTCTCTGTTTTATCTGTGCACTGAAATATTTACATTGGCAATGAATTCTTGTAAGCTTAGACCAGAACATGATGCCTTTATGCTCTTAAATGTGAAATGCAATTAGTGCATGGTTGGCTTACTAGTCTAGTGTGTGATTAATGCTAGGCATGGCCACAGAATAACAATCTAAATTTGGGAGTGCCCTACTGAAGCAACAGAATGCAATGCACTTTTCACCTCACAACTGCTGTTCGCACAGTAGAATTAGAATTTTTTCCTTTATTTGAAGAAATGAAAACCCTTACCTTTTGGTGTCTAATGTGATTACTGTATAACAGAATATATAACAAACAAATAACAAACTGTTTGGTTTGCTCTAGAAAAAAGTTGTCTTAAATATCTGTTGTTAGTTCCTTAATGCTTGTCATGGCAATTAATGGAGGCAGAGAGGAGGGAGTAAGCTGGCTTTTAACCAAATTCTCTGCAAGTGCAGTCCTGTAGGGCTAGGTTGTCTAATGCTATTACTAATGCTAATTCTAAGTTTTGAGTAATCAAATTTCCTTTTCTTGGGAAAACTGTTCCAAAGTCATTAAAAAAACACTTGTCAGTAAGTTATTTTTCTAGCGTTCATCTCTTAATTTTCTTCTTAATGTGATTCCATTTTTTGAATGGGATGCAAGCATAAGATCCCTTTACAAATCCTTCATTTTTTGTACTTCAAATATTTGCACTTTTCCTACTGAGCTAGTTAAAAATTATAGTAAGAATGAAGTGTTATGTTCTCATTAACATATATTAAAGCTTTCAAAAGCAAAACACTTGAAGAAGTCATTTTTCTAAAGACGATTTTTCAGACATGATCAATCAATTTTACTGATTGGAGGAGGAGGAGTAGAAGACTGTATAGCAGACATTTGGTTTTTGACATCTCGTCTGAATAGGAAATAAAACAGTTCTCATAAAAGCAAGAAAAGGAATAATTTCCATGCAGGGGTGAACACAGCTTTCCTTTTAGATAAACTAGCTATGATAGAAAAATGACAAGTGTTACAATGTCAAACTCTAATTCAGTGACAGACTGTATTGGAGCTCTTGGTTCATATGGTTCAAACAGATCTTTTTAAATAGAAAATCTGTACTGAGCTGAATTACATGCGACATTTTTGCAGTGGGAGACTGAGGTAAGATTTTGGACTGAACAAGAAATCATCTATCTAGCATATTTATCTTTTCAAAAAGCCACAGAAAGCATACTATCTCTTGCTTAGAAGAGAAACAATAATTTTATTGTTAGAGTGAGATAGCAACACTGAGATAAAGAGCTTTTGAAAATTGGTTACAGACCATAATAAATTGTCTGGGAGACCCAGTTTGTCTTTTCTTCAGTAATACTGTACATATTTTGAACATACTTAATCTCAAGCATTTGTATATTTTTATGAGGGTATGAAAGTTTGATGCATCTTCAGACATAATACGTAGGTTGCTCTAAAAGTAATGCCTCTTATTTCCATGGAAACTCAACAGATATAAAGAGCATGATAACACTATCTGATAGTGTTTTGTAGCTGAGAATTTGCTCTGTTTTTCAACACAGTCACCACCAATAGCTCTGCATTTTCAGCAGTGATGAACAAAAGCCTGCATGCCACACTAGTAAAAATCTGCACCAGCACAAGTGACCCACTGTCATTGTCAATCTGCTGAAAAGCTCTACCCACCACCTCATTGTGCTCACGTCCACTGTTTAGGCTCCGTGAACATTCAGTAAGTGTCAGTGAATGTCAATGGGTGCCATTTTGTCTGCATGGAGGAATTCAATTTCATACCCTTGCTTCATGTGCACTTCTCTGTCAGACACCATTCTGTCAGTCTGCCTCTGCTGCCATCTGTCACATTAGCAACAAAATGTAACAAAGTATTGGCTGGAAATTTCTACTTCTACTGCCACCAACATCTGCCTCTGATGGTGTGGGCCAACATAACAAAATAAGAGGCATTACTTTTGGAGCAGTTCTTGCAGAATGGAAATAGCTGTCATTAGAAAGGAGTAATTAAAGAAAAAGAAATGACAGCCTTTGCAGATTATAAACTGCAGTGATAATTGCAGATGATAAACTAACAGAATTGCACATACTTCAATAATTGTGATGCTGCACTGTCATATGGTGAGTGTAAATCTGATGCCCTTGATTGATATTTGGTCTTGAGAGAGAATAGATACATAAGACTGAAAATTAGGATTTAGCATTAAACCAAAGGCCACTATATTATGTTGATACAGGAGTCTTGTGCTTGTTTGTGGTTTTGTTATGCATTTTTGATGGACAGCTTGGAACTTGATTCTCTCTAGACTTTTCCTCTAATGCTGTGTTGGATCAAGATATCCCAACTGTTCCCATTTCTTATTTTTTAATTAATGATTACAAGGTACTAAAATGGAATTTGTTATGATAAGTAATTAACTGAAAATAAATTTCTCCAGCAATTAACTGATATATCTTTGTTCTTTAACAGGCAGAAGAAATACTGAGGCGAGAGCTAGAGAAGAAAGAAACACCAGGGTTATATTGTTTGCTTGGTGATGTTCTTAAAGATCACCAATGCTATGACAAGGCCTGGGAGCTCTCCAGGCACCGCAGTGCCCGTGCACAACGCTCTAAAGGCCTCCTCCATCTCCGCAACCGGGAATTCAGGGAATGTGTAGAGTGCTTCGAACGTTCCGTGCAGATCAACCCTATGCAGGTCGGGAAATGATACAGATGTGGCTGTATCTTCGTTGGTGTGTTGAGTTTTGAAGGATTACACTTTTTTAAAAGGCAGTTCTGTGCAAAAATGTTTAAATGACTGTTTTGCGTTCTACATAATTAGTACACTCCCACTTTAGAAAAATTTTAAAGTTTTTCAGTCTTGAAAATGTTATATCCAGAAGGTGTTTGGTATTTAAATTCCATGTCTTTTTCCAATGAATCTCAGTCTTGTTCTTATTCAAATGAACTTCAGATAACATAAAAAACTTTTAGAATGGACATCAAAATGAACATAAATTCTTCCTTTATCTTCCACTTCTCTAAACATCTCAGGAAATGCCAGTGCTAATCAAATCTGTACTATTACTCAGATACAAGACTTACTGAAGTCAAGATGACTCCAGAGAATGAAGGGCTGCAGAAGTTGGCCTATGGGGCTCAAAACTGAGAAATACTCTGCTGAGATGCAATTTTATTTTATGTCTTATCCAAAGGAAATTTTAAGTGAAAGGCAATGGAAGACAAATAGTCTAGTCCATATAAAAAAGTGAACATTTTCCTTCTCTAGTTGCTCATGATAATGGATACATTAAAGATTCAGAAGTTCTATTAAAGGAAGATCTATTAAAAATTTGGATTAATTGTTTCAGACAAATAGGTTGAGTAAATGAGTAGTGTGAATTGGCATATCACTGTCTTCTAAAGTGTATGTATATTCTGTCACTGGAGATTTGAATTGTTGATTTCTGTTATGGAATGTCTTGAACACAAAGAGCAGAGAGGGAGGTGATTCTAAATTCATGAACTTACAAGGAAATACTAGGAAAATTCATTCATTAATTGTTTAAATAATTGGGAATAATTTATAAGGAAAATAAGGACTCTATGTCACAGAGACTTTCTTTTGAGTGTCAGAAATTTTTTTGGAAGAAGTCATGTAGCATGTGATTCCCCAGAATATCTGATGGATAAGCCATTCTGTGAGACTTCCTTTAAACCTATCTACTCTTTGTCAACCAACTGGTGGAGGTCTCTGAGGTAGGTCTCTGCAAAATGAGGCAACCACCATATTAGACTCTGGAGAATCAACAAAGGGATTAAAATCTCACAGTTCAAATATACCTGAAACCCACCTTCATGAGCACTGCTGCTCACAGAATGACTTGTTTCTGTGTGTGCCTAATAGGTGACAGCTGTGTTTCTCCTGCACTTTCACTAAGAGCATCTTACAAGGATGGACTGAGACAATTCCAATGGGTTAGTGGAGGAGAACAGGAAAGGAGATACAAGAGCTCATGCAGTGAGTTCTCCAAATGTGAAAGAAAGGCTGTGTAAAACAAAGCTTACAGATTGTTAAATTACAGATTTGTTCCAGATAAACTGTTCCAAAATTAAGTAATTAAGAAAGTACTCAGGTAGGCTTTCACTCAAGTAGAGCTCTTAAAACTGCAATTACTAATTCAAAAGTATAATTCCATTCTGCAGGTGATAAATGGCTTCTGAATTAATACTAATATCAACATACAAGTATTCTAATGAAGAACTTACTAGTTTCTAAACAAAACAAAACAAAACAAAAGCATGTATTTTTCCTTATCTAAATTGTATAAATTGCTTTAAAATGATTATTTTTTTAAGTATTCAGTTATACTTTTAACCAATTGTTTTGGAACTGTGTTCCCACTAATATAAGTATTTAGACTTAAATAATTTCATAATCATATAGACTTTAATAAAAACTTGTCTGGAAATTCCTGATGAGCACTTTTAACAGAGTCTAAGCTTAAATTTTCTTCTTCTGCTGGTCACTGTCTTCTGTCTTGAAAAGGAAAAAATTTCACAGATCATTTTCATGTGTTTTTTCAATCAGCAGTGAGATTTGAATCTTTTGCCAATGCTTTTTTTTTTTTTTTTTTTTTTTTAATTTACAAAAAAGAACGTTAACCTAGTTCCAAAGTCTTGACAGAACCTTTTTTGAACTTTGGATGAAGTTTCCTTTACTCTGCCTTGCTTTGATCATTCTACTCTCTTACTCCACTTTTCATGTCCAAGGAGTTATCAATCTAGAAAGAAGAGAAAGGGGAGTTAACCACGTAGCAGCTATTGACAGTGCTGTCTCCTGGAAACTGAGTGGACAAGAGACTAAAAAAATGAATCTGCACTAATTTAATTTCGTGCTAATTTTGCCCTCTGAGATTTGGGAAACAATTTGTTTTTTATCTGTATGCAGTTTCTTCTCAGAGAGATGATTTTAAGGATTGTGGAAAGAAAAGTAACAGGCTGACTATCCTGAAAAGTAGTATTCCTGATTGCACTGATAAGATATAATTGGCAGAACTATCTCTACATCCACATGATTCAAGGATCGGTCATCCCACACATACTCCTGAATGCAAAAAGATGTTTATTGCTAGACTTACTCAGTTCTTTTCTTGATGTGTTGAAGATTGCCTACCTGGGTGCCAGATACGGCACGGATGAGTGTAATACATTTATATACTGGGATCTCAGCTAGGTTTTGAACCAGATTAACAGTAAATTCCATAGCAGGTAACTCAGATTAATCCAGCTGGATCAGACATTCTTACTGTTGGGGGCTGAAAGACAGTAAAATTAGACTGGTTTGGAGAGAGTTGCGTAAAATATCTGCCATAGAGGTCACAGTTATTCGGTAGAAGTAAACAGTGCCTTGCAGATCCTACAATCATAGAATGGCCTGGGTTGAAAAGGATCACAATGATCATCTAGTTTCAACCCCCCTGCTATGTGCAGGGTCCCCAACCACCAGACCAGGCTTCCCAGAGCCACATCCAGTCTGGCCTTGAATGCCTCCAGGGATGGGGCATCCACAGCCTCCTTGGGCAACCTGTTCCAGTGTGTCACCACCCTCTGTGTGGAAAAACTTCCTCCTAATATCTAACCTAAATCTCCCCTATCTTAGTTTAAAACCATTCCCCCTTGTTCTATCACATGAGCTAACAGCTTGGTCAGAAACATAGAAGTGTTTCTTGTAAAATGTGGTTTCCTCAAAATAAGTTTCCTAGTATTTGCCATTTGACTTAGTAATGCTATAATGTGATCAGGAATTTTTCATAAGATAAAGCAAAATATTCAAACCTTTGAACAACTGTTCCATTCTTCTTAAATGCAGGTATGTTGTTAAGGAGCACTTCATGTATGGTTAAATGGTCTTAGTATAGTCAACATTTTTGTTTATTGATATTTATGAAAAACTTGAACCTAAAGTTTTCCTATATTCTCCATATGGGATATTATTTATTCCAATGTAATATATTGTAACTGAAATCAGGTAAAACCACCAAGAATAGTGTGGATTTGGGCACCAAAGCAAAGTGATTTATTTCATGCAGAAATATATATATATATATATATGTATGTAATCATCCATTTTTCTCTCCAGCTAGGTGTATGGTTTTCCTTGGGCTGCGCATACATTGCTTTAGAAGGCTATGAAGGTGCTGCCAAAGCATTTCAGCGTTGTGTCACATTGGAACCAGATGTACGTACATTTCAACAAGCGATTCAGATGGCTTATCTAAAAGCAACAAGGATGTTTGCATTATAAACAAGCAGAGCAATAATGAAAAACTTCTTTAAACTTTAGCCCTCTGAATAACTTAAACTTGTGCATAAAGGATATATTTTTGTCATCAGGCATCATAAAAATTCTTGCCTAATACTTAACTTTGTCCAAGTATGTGTGTGTGTGAATGTTAAAATAAGTTTGAGCAGAAAATTCCTGTATGCTTCCATACGTTGCTGTAACAGGATGAAAAAAAAAAAAAAGAGAGAATGGAACACAAGGAGAGGTAAGAAGAGAGAAAGAAAATACTGAATAGAAATACTTAGTCCTTTAAGTAATCAAAAGCTCTTGTGGGGAAAAAAGTCAAATAAGTGGTTATATGGCAGGCATTCTTTTCTCTTGGGGAAAAGAGCAACAGGTGATGATAGTGTAGTTTATTAATAAAACTGAAAAAACTTGGAAGAAAAAAGTGCAGATAACCTTGTATTTAACTGGAAATTTGCCTTTTTCATATATTGGCATTTTTGTTTCGATACAGTAGATTTTACTCCTCAAGTGTGTTCACTTATTTCTCCTGTACTTACTGCATTCGTATGAGCAGGCCAACTAACTTCTGTGCAGGGTTTGTGAGTAAAGGATGCTCAGTTGACACCTAGTTACAGGGAATGAAACCTATTTCTATACAATTATGTACAACAACATCATGACCATTTTCATTCACAAGATCATTTAAATGCTTCCTAATTCTGAGGATAGACTTTGAACAAGAGTACATTTCACTGCAATACCTGGATTCTACCATTGGGATTCAGTGGTGCGGCTTTAAACTGGCAGCACTGAAAGGTGATGGGCAAGTATTATCTCAGCATGTGGCTTTGCTGGTTTTACCAGAGGAACAATTGAGCTTTGTGTAATCCTTTTCAGCCAAAGCATGTGATAATTATATTTATTAATCTTAATGTAATATTTATTTTAATGTATATATTTGCCTCTTGCCGTGTATTACATATGATATGTTAATGTATGGTAATATGCGTGATACTTTGAAGTACTTCATTTACATATTTTTGCCAAGTATAGAATTTTTTTCTCTTTTTGTCATTATAGAATGCTGAGGCCTGGAACAATTTATCAACTGCGTACATCAGATTAAAGCAGAAGTAAGTACTCCAAAAGAATTAGAAAATACTGCTTCCAAAATAAATATTTTTTTTGTTTGTTTGTTTTAAATAAATTGAGTTCTTTATTCTTACGATGTGATTAACTCATTTTTCGTAATTCTTGTCCTTTCAGTTCTCTCTTCTGGGTTGAATCACTAAGAAGTTTATTTTGCAGGAAGTACACTTTCATAAACTTTATAAAAGTAACAACTTCTCAGCTTACATTTTTTTCTTGTTCACTGTATTATGATGTACTAACTATAACCGGTGCAAAACATTGATATTAAATTTGGAAGCTAATTTGCCTATTTTAAAAAGATGTATCCATTTCAAACAGACCATATATTCAGACATTTGTCCTTGATAAAGGAGAAGACTGAGAAAAGGAGGGGGGAAAAAAAGATACCAAAATTAATTGCTTGCTTTTGCTGCAGCTGGACTCTTAAATCAGTCCCATCAGTTGTCAGTTGTGCATTTGGGTAAGGCTTAGCAGAGTCTCATACAACAGACAAATATAAAATGTATATGTCTTTTTGAAGACTGTATGCAAACAAGTTGCTGACACCCAAATGAATGGGAGTTTATTGTGTTTTGGTTTTCTTTGCTTTTTAAGAGTTCACAAGTTTTCTATATTTTTAATTTCCTCAAGAAAAAATTAATTGTGATAAAAGCAGGCTCTACTATTCATCAGATAATTTTCTGAGTGCTTGGAGGTCTCTGAAATTTAAATCTCATATTTCTTAAAGCAGAATGGTTTCACCCCTCTGCCCTTTTTGGTGAAAGATTTCCAAGACAGGATAACTGGTGCTGTCTTCTGGCTCTTGGATGTGAACTAGTTCAGGTGATGCACTGGATAAAGACATTCCATCCTTATATATTATGTTAAGCACAGAACATAGAGGATTTCATTGGCCTGTGGACTAATTTGCCTCAGCTGTTACAAATGACCTGCTTTCCTTCAACAATTTTGCTCTGTCACTCAGCTCTCCTTGGGTGTAAGTAGCCAGTCTTTTCATACAATGGACTTAGATTGGCACTTCTTCAGAGTTTTCCCTGATTGAGCCACTCCAGACTTTTCATGATCCACTAGTTAGTTATCCCTTTTTCCTGGTTGGGATATTTACACTTCCCTGGACCTTCATTTTGAAACTCATCCAACAGTTTCTTTGAGCTGTCATTCTTCAGAAAAAGCACTTTGAGCAACATAAGTGATACAGCAAGCAAACTGCAAATTTTGATAATAAGCCAGCTTTATATGATTTTTATTAAAAAGAGATTTATATCATAGCTCCACAAAGATTTTTACTCCGTTTCAGGTTTTCATCTCAGGAAAATTACTCCTTTGTGCTTTTTCTGCTTTCCACAACTGTGCAGCTGAAAGTAGGCTTCAATCTCTTAACATCATAAGAACCATATCATCCTGTATCTAGCAAAGGTTTTCTTAAAATCTCAAATTTATTGAAACTTTTGGGAATACATATAAAGCTTTGAACAGCGGGCACACAGACTGTACTGACATATGCTTCATGTTGTACTAAGGCCCCTTATTCCTTCTTCCTCCTCTGTCAGCATTGGCCACATGTACTGCAGGAGGTCATAACCTCTGTAAACTGCAAGTCAGCAGCTTTCTACTCATGCACTTGATTTGGCCAAACTGTCTTATGTTACTCAGCAGGGAATATAATTTCTCTCTCCTTGAGTGGGGAATGGTAAAGAGTTGCCTAGAGTGGATCCATGTGGAAAAAAGCTGTATAGAAGATGCTTCTTGACTTGACACTGACTTTTCAGGAAGTATTTTGGTCACTTTTATTCCACAGTACTTTGACCTGCCTCTATAAAATTATTCACTGTGAGCAGCACATTTGGTGAGGGCTGCTAAAAGTGTTTGAGGCCACTGTCAAAAATGCACTTAGCAGCATAAGGAAATAGAGCATGTAAGTAAAGCTTCCAGCTAATGTAAGAAAAAATAATTAAAAACACTGGAATTCTGTGCAATGAGTATTTACGTCTGCCATGTGCAAAAAATAAAAGCTTTTATTTTTAAGTAGCTTTTATGTGATGAAATGGGTCAACATCAGTCTGTACTTGCCATGAATTTAGTTGTGAAAAGAAAAATTCTGAAGTTGGCTTTTTAAATTCTTTGTAATGTATTCTGCCACTGTTGTAAAGTTTTTTTTCTCATGGTTCAAGTTAAAAATTCAGAAAAAAAATTGATTTAGGTGGCATGATTTTACTGAATTTTTATGTTCTGTAATGTATAATTTCAGTAAAATGTAATTGAGAGCTAACATAAAGAAAACTTCGTACTGAGGAGTGAACTGACCGGAAGGTAATTGGCAAGAGAAAATGAGGAAGTATCAATATTATAAATTATTCACTCTAACTTATACATTGGGTTTTAAACAGATTTTTTTTTTTTAAATAAACAGCCTTTTAGTTGATGCAGTGCCAGCTGTTGTTAATATATTTGTATACATTCTTCTTTTTTGTTTAGAATCAAAGCATTTCGAACCCTCCAGGAAGCACTCAAATGCAACTATGAGCATTGGCAAATTTGGGAGAATTATCTTCTCACCAGTACAGATGTTGGAGAGTTTTCAGAAGCAATTAAAGCTTATCATCGGCTCATGGACTTAAGAGAAAAGTACAAGGACACACAGGTGGGGAAGTTTTCATGTTAAGTCATTCTGTATGTTTTTTCTTGTGAGACAGATTACTGCTGATACTGTTATCAGTAATGATAGTGCACATACCAATGAAGTTACATAGCCAAGCTATTTAAATGTATCTCACTATAAGACTTAAGTATTTAAAATAAAAATGAACAGGAAAGCCTTTTCCTCAGGAAATCCTCAGATTGCCTCAGGTTTTATAGAAGGATAACTATGAAACTGGCAGTTTTCAGGTCTATTCCTAAACTAAAGGTGCCATCTTTCCACACTGTTCTCGCATATCTCGCATAGAAATCGTATGCATTATTTAGCGTACGGAAAGGCAAGCTTTTCCCATGTGTTTGAAAATTCTACAGAAGGTCTCTTGAAAGCAAGTTATGTTTCATGGATTGAATGTGTTAGTATGACATTGATTCTTAATAATCTGGAACAAAGGAAAATATTGGCGGCACTTTGCTCATCTTTCACTTTTAGTTCAGTTAATTTCTATGTTTGTAAATGAATGCCTTAGATAAAATCCAGAAAGCCTACTTTAACAGTCGCCAGTGACATATTACCTTGCCTAAAACCAGATTCTGATCTAAGCAAGGTTCTGTGCACTCAGTGAAAATAGCAAGGTGAATCTGAAAGGAAATCTGAAGAGGTCCCTTCAGGAATTATCAGTGAACTGCATATGAGCATTTAGGGATTTTGTTTGTAGCGCCAAGGTTAGGGAATCCAGCTGTAGCTGGTCTTTGAAATCAGGGGTATGTCTCTTTTCTTATTCCATAAAATGATTTAAAGGAGCATTTGTAAATCTTGGGTGGTTGAGTTCGGTTTTGAGGAGAGGGAACTGCCTAGCTTTGGTTGTGGAAATGTATCGTTTGTTCATGGGTTTGGGAGGCCTCGGGGAGATGGAGTGCTAAAGCTTCTTTCAGATTACTGTTGAGTAAGTTGTACATGAGTACAATACTATTATGAAGCCAACCACATATGGGATAGCATTACGTATAAATTATATATTTTGAGTTTTGTATGGCTGAATATTAAAGGTCTCTGAAACTCTGCATTAAAAGTATATATGAAAAACAGTCTCATATACAGTAAAGATTAGTCTGTTTAGCATATTGTGATTCTTGTGAGGTCTATGATTATTCAGGGAACATTTTATAAATAATATGCTTTTTATGGCTTGTTTCCTTATGTGCTAATTCAAAAATATTTTTAGAGCTAATGTACTATATCTTTATTCTTTATTCTAATTGATGTTTGTGAAGGAATCAAACATCCTGTTTCTGCTCATTCTAGATATTTGGAGATGAGACATGCTCCTATTAAAATGGTTATTGTCAAGTTTTATGTAGGATATTTAATTAAAGTATTTGGGGATGTTGCCTCCAATAAATTTCTGGTTTTGTTCTGTAGCTTTTTCATCTCTTTTCCCTAAAACTTCTAATCTTGCGTTATTATTTTTACCCAGAAATATAGATATACTATGTATACTACAATTTTTTAATTATAACCTGATTTTAACTATATGTTCTGTTATGCGATACACTTTATGGCTCTCAGCGTAGCTCCTGATACAATTTACTCATGTAGAAGTATTTTACTGTTGGCCAAGGAAAAACTCAGAGCCTGATTAAGAGTTTTAGAGAGGCTTTAATCAGTAGTCTTTACAAGAAAGAGAAGAATGTTTCCATAACAAAACAAGATCAAAAATGAAGCACATAAAACTGTTGAGATTGTTTACAAAGCTCAATTTATGACCCACTCCCATTTGCCAACTAGCCTTCTCTAACAGAGATACGCTGTGAGCTTCTTCTGCAATTGTAATTTAATGAAGTACAATCACGAACTTGAGTAAGTGGAAACATGCACCTCGATTTCCATGCAACACAGTGCAATCTTCTTTTGGGTTATATTTCTTATTTGTAGTAGTCACAGATTTTAATTGATAGGCTATTAAGCTATATCGTAGTAAAGTAGAAGGTTGGAATTTGGAAAGAAGGCACATAAATACTCTTATTCAACTGAGTTTCTTCTAGAACTCAAAATGCATCTAATAAGGGTGTGTAATTGAATTTGTAATTCGAAATGTCCTCGGTTAGTGTAGTTAGAGCAATCATATTTGTAAATCACTGATTTTTTTTTTATTAAAAGTAATGCATTCCTATCTTTGTGATTTCTGTTGGGTCATTGCTGTCTTTTTCCACCAGATTTCTGAATTCAGAAAGGAGCTTTGAGAATTTTTACTTCTAATTTATTGTAGTTATTAAATAATGATGTTATCATTGTGGCAAAGATTCTAAGATTAGGATATCATGAAAACGAATTGACGTATGTTCAGATTCTGCAGACAAAATTTAATAAGGAAAAGCTTAAGTATTATTTATATAAATGATGAACAACACAATAAAAGATTATGGCAGAGAAAGTACTTTCAAAAGTCCCTGTTTCCTCATAATCCATTATAATATTTAAAGCATGCTTTTTAACCTTCCTTTCTTACTAGTTCTTAAAATTCTTTGAATTTCTTTAACTGTTTTTTTATTCATGAACTTACTGAGAAATATAACTTGAAAACTTCACTTTTATTGTTATGCAATAAATTGTACAGACTTGCTGAATTATTTGCAGCAGGTGGATCAGTCACTGAAAAATACCTGACGAAAAAGCCTTACCTGTTGTAACTGTCAATTAAGCCTCTGAATTATTAGTCTGAGGCTATAAATACAGCTGAGAGATTTCTGCAACTGCTAATGATGTTGCTTTGTACCACATGCCCTTTCTTGGAGCCAAGACTTTTTTTTTTTTCTACTTGGAAAGCTGCAGTTCTGCGAATAACAAAGTTGTTTTGCAGGTGGAAAAGCTGTTTTGCTACGCTGCTTTCAGAAACCAGATCTCCATCCTGCACTGTGAAAAAAATGAGTTCAGAAATATGGAGAAGTAGTTCCTCCGCAATTTCGTATTCTTGAGAAACAGACAAAAAGTTTTTCTGTTACTTTTTCCATCAAATATTGTCCTCTTTTCAGTGATTCATATTGTCAGACTGTTTTTTAATAAGACTGTTTTTAATGCCTGCGAAGGCGTGTTTCAAGCGGATTCTGAGGAGAGAGAACAGGAGTTGATGCTTTGTCCTCTATAATAAATCCTTAATTTGGAGACTGGAAGGGCACAGGAGAGAGCTCAGTTGTCATTTTGGACCTGGTATCTGAGAGTTCCTTTTTTACTGAGCGCTGTCAGTCTTTATTTGCATTAGTTAAGCTTCTAGAAGTAGTTGGATGAAGTGAATTTTTATATGAAAGGAACTGTTTGGAGAACAATTCTGAAATAAGATTGATACCAGCCATAGCATTTAAAAACAATTATATTTGTTAGTATGTCCAGATGGGGTCTTTAGCATTCACAAAAGAAAAGGAGTGAGAAGAATATAAGTGGTGTGACATACTAAACAGATATTCTGCATGGTTGATCCTGTGTAGCATAGTTTATTAACAGAGGCAAAAGAAACAAACCCTACTACTTGTGTAGGATCCTGGGCAGCAGAGCACTGCTTCATTAGTTCACTGTATATGGCAGCTTAACTCCCTCAAAGGTATAAATTAACATCTAACACTCACTTAAGGCAACTGTCTAAAATGGAAAGCTGTGCTGGACTCCTAATACTTCTTGACAATTAGCACAATTCACTTGCTATTCTTAACAGCTTTATTTAACAATTGGGCACAGCCAAGTAGTGTTAATCATTAATTAGTATTTAATGGACCCTTTAATTTGGGGTTTCACACTGGCTGTATTTTAACTGCTGTAATGCTAATGCTTGTATGCTGAATAACAAAAAAAAAAAAAAAAAAAAAATATGATTAAAGTGAAAGCAAATCATTAACTCTATGGGAATAAGAGTTACTTTTCAGTTGTTAAATTCTACTGACTGAGGAAACTTTTTTCACATCCAAATAAAATACTGTCTATAGAGCTCTTGTTAACTATAAGTGATGTATACCTGAACTTTTATGATTTAGAGGAACAATTCTGATACTGTAGACTGAGAAATTGATTGAGAATTCATGCATACATATAGGAATCCTCAGGGCCAGCTTTACTTCCTTTTCAAAACAGATCACAATTTAATGTTTCTTCTTACACCTCTTCTATGTTATACTAATGAAAATATCAATACTTTCTGGAGTTCTTCTAGCAAATTTTAAACAATACCCGATACATTTCATGATAGGTTTTATTCCTTTAGTTTCTAAAACACAACCGCAATATGATTTTCAAAACTCTATTTTATGAAGAATGTGCTATTTTGTTTTCGGAGTGAGGGTTGCATTTAGGTGATGTTCAGATGTTTCTGGTAATGCCTGTGAAAAGAAACTGGGGAAATATATACGGTGCTTGTAGGTTTTTTGTTTTGTTTTGCTTTTTTACTTTCTGTTATATATATCTATTTCATAACGTTATCATCTATTTCAATTTGACAAGGATGTTTTTCTTGTCTGTTTTTCATTAAAGTCAGTAATTAGTTCCTAGGATATATGTTAACTGAGTAAGTCTCAGAAAAGTTGTATTAGAACAATGAAGTATCATAGTAAACTTCACATGTTTTTATTTCAAGTGTAATATACTCTGCTGTGATAATTTTTATATTACTTTCAAAAGTAAAAATCCGGGAGTGCTAAAGTTGGGAAATGAGTTGGGGTTTTTTACCTACATTTATGAATGCAAGCATTAGAAGACTTCCATTTATTTTTATTTGTTGGTCTCTCTTCTGTGCTGCACAAGAAAGGTAGCTCTCAGTAAGCCACAGCTTGTACAGGTTTTATTTTTTTCTCATTTAATTCAGTGCCTTCATGGATTTACACTTGTTGTTTCAGTTTTCCTGAGAACTAAGAGTCAGTGAAACTATCTTCTAATTCTGAGTGTCCACCTCTTCAAAACACAAAGATTTGCTGTTTTTCTGCTTTTGGGACACTGTAGCATTTCATACATGCAAAGAGTAGCTCCCATCAGGTTCACCAGCAGGTGCAAGTGTTCAGCAGTTCTTCAGGTCAGATCCCACATTCTCAAGTCAGTGACTCAGAAAGTAGTGTCATTAAATGAGTGCTTGTAAAAAGTTTCATTGAACTGACTGTTTCACCAGAAATGCATTAAACAAAATTTCCAGGGCAGCATGGGTTGCTTTCCAGTTTCCAATCTCATCCAGTACATATCTATAAAGGCAACTAAACAGAGGTCCTGTAAATAACAGTGTCTTCCATTACCTCATTGCTCTGTTCAGCCTCTTTACTGATCTTTTTACAGCTATATTGTAAGGTGAAAACATCTTTGTGATGCTGCCATAATTTTCTATGCCATTCTCTTTCACACAAGCCTATCAGTGTAACCCGTCATTTGTGTCTTAGCTCTTTCACCCTTTTATCTTCTCCAATCGTGGAGTCTTGTAAATGAAGTTTAAATTAGTTGAATTATTCCCCTAATAAATACTGTATTTGCTGTATGGTGCTACATTCGTTTTTTTATACTAATGCTTATGCTGATTTGTGCTGAAATAAACCCTCTTTACTGTTGCTTTTTTAAGGTTTTGGCTATTCTGGTCAGGGCAGTAGTAGATGGAATGGCAGGTCGCACTGGAGAGGCAGCAAGTACATTGAAGGGGAAATTGCAAGAGCTGTTGGGCAGAGTGACTTCACGAGTGACAAATGATGGGGAAATCTGGAGACTTTATGCCCGACTTTATGGAAATGGACAGAATGATAGCAGTGAAGATATTGAAAAGGTAAGTGTATTCTGATTTCTATGTTATGGATACACACTGTACAAACTTTGTTTTCCAGCAAATTAAGTAGTATAATAAGACATACTGTTGTTTCAGATGTGTTTTGATGTAGTGTCTCGGTAAGCTTATCTTCTGCTTTTCATGTTTCTACAGCATGCATTTTATTATCCAACAAATGCAAAATATTTTACATCATTTTTTAATTAAAAAATTTATCTATGTTATCAGTGTTTCATTGTAAAGTATCCTAACACAATACCCGTTCATTGTCCAGGATTCATATTCTGAAATTTTTCTTGGCAGCAATCTGATAGCTATATTTTATTTTTATTTTTAATAGAAATCTTTGATTCTGAAAAGAAAAAATAGTACCTTCTGGGAAAAAAATGTATCATAATGGCATGATCCAGTGGCATCATAAGCCATCCAAATTCTTCTTTGGATCTACAAAGAGAAAATGAACATTAAGAACATCTGTTACTCAGAGTCTCCAGTGTAAGAGCGCTTTGTGTTTACACAGCTTAAAATGAAATTAATATAACTTTGTAATTCTTAACTTGTTAAACTGATGGACTCCTCCATTACCTCTCTATGGCTTAGCTATGTTAACTTTCATCTCTTTTTCCTCTCATTTCCCAGGAAATTGAGATGATTTCATTTCCAAAATTAACCACTCAGTACTGCTGCAAGTGTTTACTCTTGCGTATGCTAGAAAGTACTTTGCATTTGGTGTTGCATTTCCAAAATTCAAATAGCCTTGCATACTCCAAAAATACTTACAGATTATCAGATCCTCACTGCAGCTGAAAATACACAAGGTCAGCAACCAGTATGTTTCCTAATGGGGGTATGCCTTTGGCCAGGGCAAAAATGTCTGGAAGGTTGCTTGTCACTTGATGTCAAGTGTATTATGCGTATGGTTGGGCCCACAAATTGTATGCCTTTACAGTTAAAATTGGAATTACTTGGACCTTGCTCAGAGTCTTCATTTTCAGGCTGTGCCTGTGAAATGCCTTGTTTAGTCCTTTCTCAAGTTCATTATAACTTCAATTCTTCCCCTTTTTTTTCCTTCCCTGTTTTTCTTTACTACCAAATGACAAAAGGGATTTGGCCTATTTAGAATTCAGAAATACAGACTCTGCAATATCCTGTAATATATCCACAGATTCTTACTCAGACATGCAAACTAGGAGAGGCTCTGTCTATACTATAAATGTAATCATTTCAGAATCTGGTTACATCACAGTATTCTTCACTAACCCAGTTATAAACATGGTTTCAATTTGTGGAGTAGACATGACTTTAACTGAGTTTCCTAATCAGACTTGTTATGGAACATACGGCCTAGCTTGCCCTGCAAAATGCAGTCATGTTTATAAATACTTACGATATGCTTCCATGTAAATCCAAGTATCCTAGTGTGATGCACAGAGATGAATCATAAAAAAGCAAAACTGTGTACAGTCACAGCACAAACTAGTATAAAAATCAATTTAAATATACTAGATAGTCACTCGTAGCTTGTTTGATATCAAATTATAAAGTATAACTGTGAAAAACATGAGTATTTATTTGCCAGAAGTATCATTTAATGTCAAATATTAACTTAATATAATTATATGTAGAAGAATTCCAGATATATTGTTGCAGTTTTCAACCTATTTTTATTGTTCAAAATGTTCATGATTCTGAAAAGGTATTATTTTCTATTCTGTGGCAACACAGAACAAAGAGATGGGAAAAGATCTATCATAAGATCGTGTTTCTCCTTACAAATGTAGCTTTTGACCATTATTCCATATTGTAATACCTTATTTAGTGCATATCTAATTATATTTAGCCCATGTTTTTCCTAGAACTTAATTTGAAATAATGTCTGGCTGACTATTGTAGAGATTTTTTGTTGTTGTTGGTTTTTGTTTGCTTGCTTACCTTTCTGTTCTGCTGTCATATCTGACACCATGAATCACTTGAATCTACAGCTATGATTTACAGCAGTGATTTATATACATTGAATCAGTTAGATGGGCGTTAGGAGTGAAAACTATTAACTTTTTTTTTTTTAATGTAGAATATATTTACACTCACACTTTGTAAGTAGTTGACTTTTTGTAGCTGACTTGCCACTTCATTAAGAACTCCTTTCTTTGCTGCCCTAAATCCAGTACGCACCTTTCCCCCCAAGGACTCTTTCCAACCTCCAAACTGCCTACTTGGATTCTGAAAACCTTTTGTTCCATAAACTTTTGCTAGGCCATTACCTTTTCCTTCCAGGATAAATTCATGTTTCAGAAGTGCAACCAACCAACCAACAAGGTTTTGAATTCTTTTCCATCTCTGACAACAACAAAACGCTCTAGCTTGTTGCTCTGACTCAGACACATTAAGATTAATATCAGGCTACTGTAAAAACTGTTCTCTTGGAAGTTTTTCCTTCTGCTGCTTAGTGCTTACAGCAATTAGAACCTAGGTTGTTCCAAAAAAGAAATAATCTGCACTGGTTTGATTTTATGCACCTTTATTGCCACTTGCAGCCATTCAGCACGAGCAGTTCAAGCACCTGGGCAGTAGTGATTGGAACTCTTGCTGGGAGAGAGAAAGCAGAAGCTTTTGGACTGACAGTCCCTAAATTTCATCCATCCTTGTTCAGCAGTCAGAAGGCTTTGTTGTGCTCTTGTACATGTACTGCACCGACAGCTTTTTCTTCTTTTGTATAATACTTAAACTTTTTAAAAATAAGTGATTGAAGAGTTGTTATTGAACTAAGCCATGCATCTTTTCACGTGTATTTGTCTCTAGTATTTCTTTAACTGTAGAAAAATAAAAAAAATAAGAAAACAAAAATTAATTTTTTTTTTTTTTTTTTTTTTGCTGATCCACGTGCTTCAGTTTAGTTAAGTAGATTTTTAGGAAATAAGTTCAGAGATTTACTAAAATTTTTTAGATTTTTCTATGAATACTCAATGCTTATTGTTTTGGAGTAGCTGTATGTCCTGACTTATATTCAATTCATAATCTCCTTATATTCAAATATAACTTTTAATTTCCCTCATGAACTGCTTATTTCCTCTTCTGGATACTGGAGTACTGATTCTAGGACGGCATTACTAGATTTGTTCTCTAGTTATCAAAAGTTAACAGAAGTTACAATAATGAGATGAATTGGTGGATTTTTTTTCTTGTTCTTATACCAGAAGAAAGCAATTGTTTTCCTTTACTCTCCATGGATCTTCTGCTCCTTGTTAGATGCTTTTTCTTAATGGGAAACCCTCCTGTAGTGTTGTTTACTTTCTCAGTTTATTTTATTCACGCTGAGAACTGGTACAGTATGGCAACTAATAGTTGTGTCTGTAAAATACTAACCAAAAATACATACATAGAAAGAAAGTTTTGATGTATTCAGTTCTACATTTAATTGCTACAAAATTACTATTCAGTGTGAGTACAAGTATTTTTCCCTTTTCATGTGCATTCAATTATGATGCCTTAGCAAATATGGGTCACATCCATCAGTCTAGACAGATTTTTAGAAGATAAAAATGAGATACATGTTACTTTATATGCTTGTCATACTTGAGATGCAATATTGGTGAATAACATCTGTGTTCCAGCTGGTGCTTACCATTGCAGAAAAGGATGCTACTTCAACTTGCAGAAAATCAAGCACCGTAAAGATATGTTTATTTTCTTGACTGATCACCAAATTTATAGCCATTAAAAACTAAATTAGTCTTCTAGTTTGTTTTCATGAATACTGATCTTCCTTTCTTTCCTTCCTTACAGTCACTGCAGTGTCTTACTAAGGCACATAAATGTGAAATTCAATCAAATGACTGGGAGAAAGATGTTTCTTCTTTTAAGGAAGTAGCAAAAGGAGCCATAGAGATTGCACATGGTATGTCCTACCTGAAAAGAGCTTATGCATGATGAGTGTAGCCAATATTTATTAGGGAAAATAATAAAATTTTGCCTCATTCATTATGTTTATTCCTACTGTTTGAAGTCTTCTAACATAGAACATTCTAAACTTGGAATAAGGTAGAAATTGTGTTAGGTGAGTCAGCAAACATGAATGGTAAAATGATAATTCCATGTTTTCCATTGTATTTCATGGTCTTACAGCAATTTTATAGTTCAAGTGTAAATGCATCAGTAATTCATTTCAGTTCTCAAATTATGACATTTGATTGCCAGTGCCATGCCAGCATCTCCAGGATAGGTAGTTGTATGTATACTCAGTAAAAGTAAACTGTGCTGTAGTATGTGTTTAAGAAGGATTCTTTTAGTAATAGAGTTACTGGTTTTAGAGGGATTTTCCCAAAATTACTTGGTGTTCTTTTTGAATATCCCAAAAAGGAATACTGCATTCAAACAGTAAGTATAGATGATATCAAAGTACTTCTAAACAACTGCTGTTGCTTAAGGATTATTGCTGTTGAGGTAATGTGTTTTTGTTTTGGGGGCCTTTTCCTCTGTGTTTCGATTCTAGTGGCTATAAAATGCAGTAAGAACAAATCCAATAATCAGGAAGCTTTGCAGATACTTTCTTCAGCTCGGCTTAACTTACGTGGCTTGTCATCCAAAGCAAAGGTAGGAATGTTTGAATTATGTATCTTTATTCAGTTACTGGCACCCATTTTTTGGTTTTATGTCATTTACAGACAAAATATCATCTTCCTGTCTTGGTGAATCGTCAGAAAGATGTTCACCTCTACATTAAGGATTCCATTTGTACATAGACTTTTACTAGCCTTCTTCCTGCTAGGATTTAACTGAAATAAACCTACTATTATAAAATTTCAGTGCTATCTTTCAGGCTCAGTTAGAATTTTATTTAGTGTTGGGCATCCAGACTGAAATGTTTGGAAAAAATCAGTCATTTTGAAGACTTATTCCTTAGTGTGAGTAATCATGGGGAGGAGTGAAGCAGTCTGAGAAGGAATGGCTTATAAGCCTCTAAAAGGGAGAGAAGTGTGTCCAGACTACTTTGCATCACAGTTGTTTGTTTAGGAGGAAACCCATTTTAATTTGGCTTTTATGGATATCTTATCAATTCAGATAGTAATTATTTAGAAAAGGTTATTGCATTTGAATTATGTTTAGCTTTTCGAGCTGTGGTTTGTGCCTCTGTAGCCAAAGAGCCAAGTCTGTTTCTGCACCACTATTATCCTAATTTTACAGTGTATCTCAACATGAGACACTGCCATTGTTTAACTGAGGGCTGATACAGAATACATTTTTTTCAAAGTACACTTAATATCTTACTCTTCCTGGCTGCGCGTGGGGTTTTATAATTGTGAATTACGGAGTGTAAGTTTTATAACCTGTGCTTAGGTTACAAAGTGTTGATCCGTCATCAATGTGTTAAACTTTACTTGCTTTCTTTTAAATCCTGCAATTTTAAGGATAAGGAGCTAGGAAGGCTATATAAAGCAGACATAAGTGAGGTCCATAACTAACTGTGCTTACAGATACTAACATATGTAAGTTATAGGAATGTAGTGGAAAGAAGTCACAATTTGTATGTTGTGTTGTAATTCACAACATTATTTAAAAAAAAAAAAAGAGCCTGAATATTGGTTTTTCTTATAAATAACACAATCTTGAAAGATTAAGAATAGTTGAATCTAATGCACTGTTTTCTTAATTTCTGAAGGTGCTTCTATGTTGTTGGCAGGTAATGGTGTCTCTGAGTTTTATGTCATTTTGCAGCAAGCTGACATGTTAAATAAAAAGCTGTTGGTGTGACTTAATTGTGTTTGCATACTTTCTGATATGTCATTTTTTATTTGAAGTCTAATTGAATTTCTGAAGTGTGTTGATTGTGGTTTGAAAACTCAGCCATCTTCTGTAAGGTGAACTGTTCAACAAGTGTTTAGGAGTGTTCAGAATCTGCTTTAGAGTCTTTTTGCTGCCTCATCGCTTCATCAGTGCGTGATTGTTTCGTGTTTAATTTTTTCTTTCAAGAGAGAAAAACATACAAAAAAGGCTAAGAGCTGACTCAGTTGTGATTTCAGAAAGAATAAAGGAGCAGTGAAAGTAGGTTTTAAACAACGATAGTCCAAAAATTTTATTGGCAGGACATGCAGATGGACCACATTAGTAGGTTTTGGACTGGTGAGACAACATTGCTTCTCAGATTTCCAACCTCTCCTTAGATTTCCACCTCTGCTGATCCAGTCCCAGCCTAATGCCACTCCCATAATGTAGCCAGACTCTGCTAAAGGCTGCCCCTAGAAAATGTGCTGTTAACAGGCTCCTTTCTGAAAAGAGCTTTCTGGGCAGTCGCATGCTTTGAAGTATAGCACAGTGGGCCCTCTTCTGCTCCTTGGCGCCATGCATCATTCAGATCTGACAGGTGGGGTCTTCCAACAGGAGAGAGGTCCTGGAGCTGTATTGTAAATGCATGAAATGTGGGTACTGTTGTGGGAAAAGATGAGGCACAAGCCCAAAGAGCAGTGGTGCATGAACTCTCCCCAGGCTGCGTCTAGTTGAATAGAACTCTTTAACTGCATGGGGGAAAAAAGAATAAATAATTATATCATTCTGTTCTATTGAGCTGTTTTAGCCAGAAAGTACCGAACGTTTCTGTCACATGAGGTTTGAGGGCTGAAAGTCAGAGAAGTCTCTGTACTTGTATCCGAAACATGTTCCTATTTTTGTGGAAGATAGTCCTGTCACTGAACCAAGGAACATTCTGAAACACACTGACAACTTTGGTTTAGGCTTTTTAAGTACTTTATTTATATATATATATATATATATATATATATATATATATATGTATTGTTCCATTATGTTTTGATGATACAATGATGACAGATGTACTCCACAACAACTTTTGTTTTCTGGGTTTGTTTTTGTCTCTATATGCTTCTTATGACAGATGAAATGTGATTCACTTCCCTTTTACATAATAAGGGAGAAACATATGTTTGGGTCCCCCTGCTATGCTTATGTGGAGCAATAGCTCTTGAAGTCTCCATATTGCTCAAGTGACAGATCCTGGTCTTGCAATAGCAACTTGTTCTGGTTTATCTCCATTCAGACCTTATGTGTCTCAAGGCTTCAGACTACCTCCCCCCTAGTTTTCCTGTAAAGATGTGAATTTTATGATGGCTTCTGAGTTAGGTGCTGTTTGTGTTCATTATTGTCTTATAGTCTTTAAGAGCAAACTATTTTCATTATGTGTCAGTATTTTGTCTTCTCTTACATGATATAATTATGCACAGATGCATGTCTCAGCCCATACGTGTCTTGACACCAAATACACAAGTTTTATTTGGGTTTTTGGAGAAAATGACACAACAGTATGAGACACTGCGAAGATGGCCTCTAAAATCCATAGATAGTATTTTATCAGCAGGCGAATTGGTGAGCTGTAGTTGGCAGTCTGAGATGTTGTTTTTGGTTTGAGTTTCACAGCAAAATCCATAGCATTCCGTGCAGTCAGGAGTCAGAGCGTGCAGTCAGAGCAGAGACCAAACCTTCCCCTCCTCAGAGAGATTCGGTCCCTTTGACGCACCTTCTGTTTATTAGTCACAGGATGGACTACAGATAAGCGATAGCACTGTGAGTGCCAGCAGTATGAAAGGCAGCAGAGTAGTGATGGGGAGGCTCCTAAGCTCTCTCCCCTGAAACAGAGAAACTATAAATGTAGTTTAAACTAACGTTTCTCTCTGTCGCACAGCAACGCTTTGTAGAGGTAGGAAGCCATGAGATTTGCAGTGAAATCGCTGATGAGGTGACGACTATGGACAACTTGATTGCTGAACTCCAGGAACTGAGCAACCAACTGAGGGACCAGGGCTGAAACAGACCAGATTTTGTGACTGGAACACAAGAATGATGTATTTGTTTTGTTACAACTTTTACTGATGAAATGGTAACAATTCTAAAGCAACTATAGCCTTAATAAACGTTTTTCTGAACACTGCTTTTCTTGTGGTGAGCTTTCGTCAGATAATAGAGCTCTTAAGATCTTTATCTGCTCTTGTAACAAAGTTGTGCGTCTGCCTCCTCGGGCCCAGATTTTCTGGCAGCGAGCCGGTTGTGTTTATAAGGCAATTATTGAGGATTAGTTCTGGCTGAGCGCACGGCGCGGGCGGCGCCAGGCCCCGCGAGGCGCCCCACCCACGGTGCGAGCCGGGCAGCGCGAGAGGTGCCGGGGCGGAGGAGCTGGAAGACCAGCCGGCGGAGGCGGGAGCTGAAGCCTCCCACCTATCACACCCTCAGCAGCGAGGCGCACAGCCAATCTGAGGGTGAGTCTTTCTGCAGCTGGCCAATCGGGAGCTGCAAAGCTTGACCCGCCAGTGGTGAGGCGCTGAGGCGGGGACCGGCCATGAGGCGGGTGGTGCTGGGGCGTGAGGGAGCGCGTGTCGGGCTGTGGTGTAGAGAAGCAATAAAGGAGCGTTATTTCAGTGCTCGAAGGTGAACGCGTCTTCACGACTTTGTAAACCTTTGTATCCTTGTAAAGCTGCTAAGAATGGAGAATGAATTGTTTACTTGCCAGGATTGTTATGTGAGGCTCCCACAAAATTATCGTTTTAACAAAGGGCAGACCTGCTCGTGAGGGAGAGTTGAGTTCACAACAAATGGTCTATTAAGGAGAGACATTAAAGTTTTCACAGAGTGAATTTGCTGGAGATATTTCCATTTTGCTCATACATATGTAGTGAAGGGTCTCCATGAATTAAACAAAAGATGGACCATCACTTTTGAGGGAATCGCACCACTACTGTTGTTTTAAAATTATATGACTTTGCTTATTCATGAGATGAAAAATCTTCAAAATTGTTTTATTGCTCCCAGAGTTAATTTTTCTTGGGAAGCGTTTGGACATGGAATGATTTGGTGGCAGAAAACTCCCAGCCCTCTTTAGATCTTTTGGAAAAATTTAAGCCACAATGATATCCAACTCTCAAGCAAGTGGTCATATGAAAAAGTCATTCTGCTCCTCTAGAGTGTCTCTTCTGCGGTATTTCATGTTTTCTCAGCACAGATTTTTCCTCATTTGAGCCTCCCTCTCCTTGCAGATGTGTAGAATCTAAACTTTGTCTTTCGTCCAATACAAGGAAAACCTGCTATTCACGGTGTGTAACTGAAGAGTGGATTGGATAGTGTCATGGCAGCACAGCAATTTGTACTGTCATATTTAGTGACAAACAAAGGGAATGTTTGCAGAGACTTAAAAAAAAAAAAAAAAAAGTACGACTTAAATATGTACAGGCAGCATAAATGTAGTGGAGGATGAACAAGCAGGAGCTGGATGATCATTTTAGGAGACACTGGCTATTCAGAACAGATCACCATCCTGGGAGATCTCAGTCACTTCATCCATGAGACCAAGCACCAGATGTAAGTCTTTACAGGTATGTTCTTGCTACTTCTTACTTTTCATTAGTGATGTTTTCATCTCTCTCAGATGCAAGGTGAGATTATTTTGATAAGAGTTTGTCACAGAGGATATTTGAAACAAAAGCCACCTCAGTACATTGTATGATACTCATGTTTTGCACTCATGCCAAGAGCATTTAGCTCTATGAGACCAAAAAGGACTGTTACTACAGAAGCTCTTGCTGTCAAAAAGCTTTTTTAGTATGGATAGAAAAAGAACATTTCTCAAGCAGAATATAGTCTTTCCAGATCTTCAGCCCACAGGGAGCATCTGTCTTGTAACATGGAAATGATTTTTCACTTAAACCAGGCCCATGACAACTGAGGAAGGAATCCTTGTGGGTTTAGCAAGGATTAGACCTTTCCAGTGTAGCAGTCATACCTACAAACACCTCTGTAATGTCTGTTATTTTCAAGTGCTCTGTGTACAGCCATGTAAGAAAAATTACAGTGTAGCATGTACCAGATTAAGCAGTATTTCACAGGAATTGCTTATATATTTGAACTTCATGTACTCTCAGTCTTGTTTCTTCTTTTTGTCATCTGTCTGCCATTAGAGCTGATCTGGTGTGAAGCAGAGGCAAAATGAGCGAGTCTAGCATTTTTCAGCCTCTGCCTACCCAAGAAGCAACTGTCTCAGGGTCTTGAAGATGAGTATAAAGCATGAAGGATGTATGAAGGAGAATTTACTTGCATGGCTAAAGAGGGTTTGTTTATGTGTCTTTGACCTAATATGGCTCAACCTACAATGTATTTTCAACCACTGGTATTCAGAAGCCAGGGAAGATCTCCTGATTCACTCAGAGGGCTGTGTCAGCACAGAGTATTGCAGTAGGGTGTGGTGCTAAAAGTTTTTCATGGGCTGGGATATCGCTACTCATGAGCAACAGGAATGTTCTTTTAGGGCCAGTGAGGCCACACTGAGGCAGGTCTCCCTGAATAAATACCACTAGGTGATGTGTGCCACGTCCCACTGTCCTCCATTTTCCTTCTGCCACACTGACCTGTCCATTCAGAAAGATGAGCAGCTTTCAGCCCAGCATTCATGCAGAGCTCTTTACCAAATATCCCTTGAAATGAAATAAGGCCTGGAATATTTTTCCGTGTCTAAAAATGGTGTACAACTTGCATGCAAATACAGAGGGTACATTCACAAGGTTAGCTTCAGGGTATGTATATATATATGTACGTTGGTTAAAACTATTCTTACAGTTGTTATCAAAATAAATAAGGTTGGAAAAAAGGTATTCATTTTATCCTGCTAATAATATACAAGTACTTAACTTTTCTTCCAGCTAATAGTGTACAACTTGGGTTCTCTGAGCTTGAACTGGAGCTTGGAGGAAAATCTATGTAATTGTTTTTACTGTGATTACTTAAGCTAGGTGACTTATGTTTCAGAAGTGCTTTTGTAAAACCAATTTGGTGATTTTTGTTTATATTTAAGCATGCATACATACACAAAACCACACATTAATATCACATGTGCGTGTGTCATAGAGCTGTTGATTCTGAAGATTAAGAGAAGTGAGTCTTTACAGGTAGGTAAGTCTCTTGAAAGTAGTAGACAATACAGAGACAGGAACATGTCAGCTTCCTGTCTCTGCATTTCTAACATGCTTGTTACTAGTCTAAGGGATGGCCTAGACGGCATTTATATTCTTCATTTTCAAAAATGACTGCTTGTTTGTTTGTGTTGTTGAAGAAGCACTTAAAGGCGTTTGACCTTTAAAGTGTGTGCTAAGCGCTCTCAGAAAATCAGTGCTTTCTCCATTAGAGGTTCATAGACTGGTCCTTATTCAAATTTGACAGAGGTAGGCTTTAATGTCAGCCTGAATATGGATCATCTAAATTGATTATTGGTGGGCAATAAGTAGAGAATTTGTAAATGTTTCCTGTAATTCAGGGATAAAAAGCTTTGCTATCATAAATTTAATGCATTTAAACGCTGCATGCCTTAAATCTGAACTTGCTGATGTCTTTGTTTCACCCCTGATTTCCGTAAAGCCTTCTGTTACTGCTCTCATGGTTAGGTTTAAAATATATAAACAAACGTACTTCTGTTGTTTTTAGTTTTATATTCACAGTAGAGGTTTCCATTGCAACTGCAAAACTTGGAACCTTATAAATTAATTTTGTTTTTTTTTAAATTGTAAAAAGCTGGTGGTTACTTTGAATCAACACGGACATGGATAACAGTTAATTTAAGAGTAGCCTTGATTGACATTCCCTGAGTCTTCTGCGTACACAGGTGCATCTGAAAGGTGTGTGCATCTCCTGCTGAGAGCTGCCAGACCAGTAACAGTTACTTCTTTTGAGGTCAGAAGTCATAAGCAAATCAAGCCAGATGTAAGCAAGCCCATCTGACACATTTTACATGATTGGACTCTGAAATAAAACTTGACAAGTGAGACAAATGTCACAATGTGAATGGCAAGAAAATATTTACTGTTACGTGAAAGCTGCTGTAGTACTGCAATAATGTTTTTTTTTTTTTTTTGCATCATTCAGAAGTACTTATAAATAGATAGGTTTCAGTCAACAAGTAGCTTAGTCAGGGATGTGCTCAAATATAGTGGCTGCATTCATTAAACATTTCTACTAATCCCTCAGCTACACTAATAAAAGAGTAATCCCTTATAGGCTGAAAGCAGTGGGAGAGGTTGTGTGGGTTTTTTTGTTGGTCTTCTTTTAACTATTAACATTCATCAAAGGAATAATCATTATTGGTGACTCTTTGGTTTTCAGGATATGAATAGAAACTTTGTGACCTGGGAGCATTTTTAGTTAGATTTGCCTTCTGAATGGAGTCACGCTTACTCTTAGGAACAGCTTATTACATTTGTTGTATCTGCAGCAATTTTTTTTCTTCAAACAAAAGAAAATAGTCCAATGTGGGCTTGGGTGGTTTTGTTTGTTTCTATTATCTTTATACCATTTGCCCTTTTACTCACTTCTACACTTTGAATTTCATTGTTTAAGGCAATAAAAGTGAGTTCTTGAATTTGGGCTGGCTTCACTGAGCAAGAGGAGAAGTAGAGACAAGACACATGAGTGAGTCAGGGCTCTGCCCTACCAGGTAAATAAAAGACCAGTTACAACTTTAAATCACTAGTACTGATTCAAACCTAAACTGGGTCTCTGCAACAGCAGGGTGGCTTGGGTTTGGAAAGCTGTGATGATTAACTGCTTTGTGTGTAGTCCTGTTTTCCAAGGTGACCCAAGTATGAAAGTCTTTTGTCTCTTTCCAGCTTACTCTGCCCACACTGTTTTTACAGAACACACCAAGAACCTTTTAGTCACTAGTGATGTCACATATCCCTTTTTCTTCTCTTTTTTTCTATTTATTTTAAACCCCAGTGACCTGTGAGTCAACTACAACAGTTCCTGGCCAAAAATGAATTTAATTAACACATAATATAACAACCAAGAGCCATGCAACAGAAAACTGGGATTAACAGCATGAAATTCTTCAAGATGGAAAGTTAGCCTGTTCATCACATCACTGCTGAAGTGAATCAGCTAAATTTTGCAAGTCCCATTTAGAAGTTAACTCTGCAATTCAGATCTTTTTCTTTGTCATCCCTAAATGAGCAGTATACTCTTTCCATCTTAAGTGCTGTCCTTTCATCCACCTCCGAGCCTCTTAACTTTCAGGTTCTGCAAACCCACATGGCTTTATGTTTCCTGAAGGGTGATAATGCAGTTGCTGTGTAAACCACATTGGTGTTTCCCTGAACTCTGGAATGGGGGTTAGCCTGTTCACGTGAACTTCTTTCAGTTTTATCAGATTTGCAACCTGTGTTCCCTGGAAAAGCACCACCAGCTTCACCAGCTTTTTATAGTTCTTTGTGTGTTTATGCCCAACCAGTTTCATTTTGTCAGTTTCCAGTAGTTGTGCCCCTTCTTCCCTTCCCTGTAATCTCTCTTCTGAATGTCTTTAAGATTTCTCTATACATTCTGGGTAGGGAAGATGCTAGGATGGTTTTTAAGGTTGCAGTTAGTGTAGAAGATATCTAACAGCAGTGTGAGAAACATAACTTGCAGCGAGATGGGGTCTACTCAATAGAGTGGAATGTTTTTCGCTCTGCCTTATGTAAGCAATCTTAGGGATGAGACAGAGGACAAGGGACTTTAAGTTAAGGAGTTAAAGAGCACTGCAAACTTTCGCCAAAAGCTGAGACTGTGGAAGGACAGCAGCAGCCCAGGGATGATGATGGCCCCTGTGCAACTTCTGAAATATGAAAAAAAGATTAGCACTACTCACTGGTAGGAAGGTCTGGTTCCTTCCTAGAGTAGAGAACTGAGCAGTAAATAATCAGACCAAACTAATCCGTTGCCAGAGAAAGACAGCAGACCAAACAGAAGTAACAGATTGCAGTTGGAGACAGAAGGTAAGTCGTAGCTTGGCAATAGCCCAGAATTAAAAGAACCGAACTGTAGGTGCAAACACCAGTGTACTGTAGAGCTTTTAACAGCCCATATGGTCTGCATGATTCCGTCTGCTTGGGAGCGCTCCAGCCATACCTGCAGTTTTTGGATTTGCTGTATTTATAGCAGTCTGTCTTGCACTGCCTGGGTTTTGCTATTGTCAGTGCTATCACCTCCTATTTTTAGAGGTCTGTAATTTGGCTGTAAATTCTATGTGGTCCTAAAACCAGGCAGAGTGAATGCAGTTCCAGTCAGTCTGCGTTTTCTCTTTCTAAGAGAAAACAGGCATGTAGTTTGTAAGCTTGACAAGCAGCTGGAACCAGGTATTTTTTGTAATCTGTAACTGCAAAACTACCTTACTGTCATGCTAAGCAGAGTTCTTGTAGCTGTAGTATGTTCTGCATTTGGTCTGTGCTTCTGAAGGACTTTTGCTGATGTAGTAATCTTAAGAAAGCTAATAGGGAAGTGGGGCAAGTCCAAAATCAGTGTCCTATGCAATTTGAACCAGAACTTTGAATTCAATCCTGTATAATTTAATACTTACAAGCTTATTCTTTTTTTTTTTATGTCCATTTTAAGAAATTAACTATAAAAATGAAATAAAACAGTGATAATGCTGAGAACACTGAACTGTTGACAGGCCTTCCAGAAAGGATGCAGAGTAATAGATGTACTTCAGTCTGCACATGCTGTTTTACTGCAGAAACAGCTATCAGAAATAATTCTGATTCTGAGATGTTCTAGTAAGAATCACAGCTAACATTTGGCAAGTGATCAATCAGAAGAATTGAGACAGGTCAGTAGGATTTTCCATGGCTTTCTGAACATCCTGGAAAAAGCTTATGTCATCTGAGGTTTATCCATTGCTTATCCCATTTTCTTTGCATCCTGTGTTTATTATACTCCTGTAGTACTTCGCTCTGTCAGGTAATACTAAGAGTTTTGCACTTTGATTGGGTGACTCCAACTACCTAACTCAGCACAGATATCACAGACCACCTGTGTATATGTGCATGGTGGCATATCTGGGACTCTGTGTGTTCTACCCATCCTGCAGATCTGTGCTCCCAGCCATCACTGCATTGTTTGAGTGCCTTCTGCATAGCGTCACTGACTGTAATCAAGTCTCTTAGGGATATCATGAGACCTTTGGGTTTCTTCTTTTTCAAGGAAAGAGAATGTTGTCTCTAACTGAGGCAAAATTTCACAAATTCTGGTTACAATCTTGTTATTTACTTAAAGTTTAACTGGATGAAGGAAACATCAGTTTTGTGAGCAGCGCTGCTAGTGGGGTTGGTTGGCTAGAAGAACAGGTTTGCTGTTTTTTTCTACAAGCAGTTGAACCCTGTATTGTTCTGCTGATAGTGCCCTTAGCTCAGTGGTCAGTTTGATGCTTTGCATGGAGCACTGGGCCAAGGAAACTTGGAAGGAGGTGGCAAATTAGTTTCTTAAAAATCACAAATACGTCCATTTAATTCCTTTGTGTGCTTGGACCGTTGTCTGACATTTTCTCATACTTTCTTACAGTAATTTGTTTTGCATATTGCAAGTGTGTTTCTTAAGGGACTACTGTCTTGTGAAAATCTTGGAGGAGCAATGAAAAATGGCTTGCTGTGACAACAGTGAACATGACTAGGATTTAGTGTTAGATGCTGTTTGCACATGGTTTGGATCACTGCAGATACGTTGACCTTCCAAGACATAAATCCAGACGAAAACTTGATATCCTCCCTGATGCTGCTTCCTTTTGTAATGGCATTTCTACAGCAATACTCTACATCAGTGAAAACAAATGGTGAGGATGGGTAGGTAGTATCTATGCAGAAAAGCAATTGCATTTGAGTTTTTTGTCTTAAGCTCTCACGCTCTGATTTATTCCCACTGAAATTTAATCTACAATTTTCTTACTTTGGGCTTTCTCTGCTGGAGTTCCAGAGAAAATATTGCATCAGCACTTCAGGAATGGAGCAGCAGTGTTATTCAGATCTGTCAAATGCAGAGAGTACGAACTTCCCCTGAGAAACTGAGTGAATAAGCTCTTCTACTCACTTCAGGTCTGGTAGTGCAAAGAATACTTTCTAAATGGAGGGATCTCCAATACCCCTCACAGTTTGTTCTGCATGTGAGCCTGACTTGTTTACATTTCTGTATTGGGTGCACTGAGGACAAGTTACTCCTGTGTAGATTTATCATGGTGGGTCCAAACCTGGTAACTAAAGTAACCATTCCTGAAAATATAGTGGCTATTGAAACTTAATTTTAGCAGCTTTTAAATATGTCTTTCTGCAAACTTAATTATGACTAGCTTTTGTGAATATTTCTAACTTTATCTGGAGAAATAATTAAAAAGTAGAGACTTAAGAGGAAGATAACTGAAATAATATTAGACATTTTAAATATACAGACATTTTCACAGCAGCATTTATTTGACAGAAGCTTAAAAACAACTTTGCCTTTCGCAGCTTGACAAAAACATGTACTTAGGATTGCTGTGTGTCTGTGCTTTTGTGCCTTTTAAAGGCGAATGATGGGTTTATAATTTATTGTCCTGTTTGCACATGATACCATCAGTGATCTCAGCACAACTCTGAAAATGGTGTTAAATTGTGGCAGAATGAGGGCATGGGTATAAATACTGTTTTGTAAACCTCTCTCCTTTATATCATGGGATGAGATGATTTAAGAAGTGGTGTTAGGAAGAATCTCTGAGCTCATCTCTGTGCTGGGCGTATGAAAGCATGATGTAGCAATGTTTTGACTAGGAAAGTAATATGAGATCGAGAGGAAGCAAAAACTTTTTCAATCACCCATAAGACCTCAGAAATAGCAAAACACTGCTGCTGTTCAGGTTTTGAGGTTCAGACATTGAGACCTTAGTCATGACTGAGATCCCCTGTGGGGTAAGCAGAGCACACAAGCATCTTAGGCAGTCCCTTTGGAAGGACAGGTATTTACAGTAGCATTTGCTAGGATTTATTTATTCTCTGTTATGCTGACATGGCACAGCTCACACCCATACGGCTAAATATGTTTCTCTCTCAAATAACATTGGGCATGATCCCCCAGTGCCCAAACTTGAACTGTGCCCATGTATTGCCTGGGTGAGAGTTGGCAGATCTAAGCCAAAACCATGGCAGAGGCCATACAACCAATTCCACAAGGTTCCTTGAAGCATTAAAGGGGCAGGCTGGACGGGGCTTTGAGCAACCTGGTCTAGAGGGAGGTATCCTTGCCTACAACGGGGGGGTTGGAACTAGATGATCTTAGAGGTCCCTTCCAACCCACACCACTCTGTGATTTTATGGCCCGGGCCCACCATAGTCTCCCCAGGCCCTATTAGTTTGAACAGTCTAGACGTGGCTAGACTGTTCTTGCTCCAGGAAAACCACAACCCAAAGACTGCCAAACAGGAGGAATACAAGTTGCTGTGATGTTCACTGAGCAGGTACAGGAGATGTGAGGTATGTCCTTGTAAAAGGCGGAGGGCTCTGCAGGTGAGCTTAAAGTCACTGGTTTTGTGTCTAGTTACACATACGAAAGAAGTCCCAGATGTGACCTAGGGGAGCTGACAAAGAGAGGTTTGTTGGCTTGACAGAGCAAATAAGCCACAGATGGAAAGACAAGTAGATAATGGCTGTCTTGACAAGAGAACATAAAAGAGGGCAAGACAGAATTAAGCCAGTGTTGAAAGTCCTTAGACTCCAAGTGACTGATAAGGGAGAACATTTAAACAGGAAAGGGTATAGAGTTGGCAACCATAAAACCATCAAGCTTATTAGTGAATAGCAAGTACTAAAATTAATAACTTTCTTCTGCCCCAGAAAAAAGATTTTAATTTTCTACTTTCATTTAGTTTGCTTCTATCTCCATTTTATTTTCATGTATTACACTTTTCTGTGAATATAGCAGATGGCAAATGTAACAGATGTGTAACTTCTATATGAAGTCAAGGAAGCTTCTCACAGCTGCACAGGACAAATACAAATATCCAGAATGTATTTAGAGAAATAAAACAGTAAAAGGTTTTATTTGTCAGAAGAAATAGAAATCTGAAATTCATGCATGCCAGCAGTCTCCCATGTGCTATATATTTAATCCAGCTGCAGATGATGGCACCAGTGGGGCAGCTGGTCCATAGCAGCCTTCTTTGCTGAGAACCTGTAAATTCAGCAGCAGCTGGACTCTTCTTATGGCTGAATGGCAAGGAAAGTTGTAGGTATTGTTTTCTTTAGCCATCTTAAGGATTCCCTACACAGAAGAGTGAGATCTGTGATGTGTGCCCCCCCTTGGAATCTTTTGGTTTTGGCTCCTCTTTGCCATCAGCATAAGTGCTGAAAGATATGAAAGGTGTTGAAAATAAACCGCAGCCTGTCCTCTCAGCTGCATCTATCAGGGTACATTCAACACCATTTGGAAGATTTCATTTTAACTGACCTTCAGGCGTGACTTATTTTTGTGCTCTGGGTATTTTTAAGATGAGCCCAAAGGAACACATGGAGGAGGATACATGCTCTTGCTGTTGCTGTTATCAATAGTACTGAAGGGTCCGGAAAGTCCCTGCATGCAATTTTCATCTTTGAAGATGATTTTCTAAATGTAGAAAGCCTGAGCCTGTAAGTAAACTTTCCTGCCAAAAGACTGAGAGTGAGGGAAAGAGATTTGTGTTCATCATGTAGAAATCTGTGCCTGGTGTTGCACAGCTGATTGCACAGAGGGGTGAGCATGGTGTGAGTGGCACCTCCCTGTGTGGGGCACGAGGCCTTTAAGGCAGGTGTGTGATTTGCAACTAGGCGTCAAGATTTCCTACTTCATGGTGGTACTTGCAACTAAGCTGGAGTGGAAAAAAGCACAAGGTGAGCCTACCTTGAGGGTTGCTGCAGAAACTGGGACTGAACAGCTGCTCCTCTGCTCCAGCTGTGTGTGCTCCCACGCAGATCGTCTGCCCGTGAGCTGGGCAGAACAGGGAGGCTGGAGAAAAGCTGTTCTCCACATCTTTGCAAATACGGGGTGTTTCTCTATGGCTGGCCATCCGTGCCATGCATCAGAAGGACACACAGACCCACGAAGGCTGGATCTCTTCCGACAGCCTGCTCTCGGTAGGATTAGGCTTGGAGCAATTGCATAAGGGAGAGCTACGAGACGGAATAGTTTGGACACTCTCCAAGTCTGACTAGTCTCAAGCTACTAAGCAGAATGAATGTACCCCACAAGGAACCCTCTCGGCTTGTTTCTTCCTGGGGAGCAGGGAAAGGAACTGAATTAGAGTTCTGTGCTGCAGGGGCAGAGAATTTAAATGATGTTTGTCCACTGGGTAGGATTGCAGGGGGTTAAGCTTCCTTGGAGAAAAAGCAGCAGCAGAAGAAGGGAAAACTAAACCTGCTGAGTAAAGAGATAACTGGTGGCTACAGCCTAATTACAGTGTCTGCATATCGAATTGACTTTTTTCCCTTATTTTTTCTGAAATGTTTTTGGAGTAATCACTGCTATTACTTGTAATAATCACTTTATATGGTGTGAAATTCCTATACTGCTGTGTTTATCGTGATTCATGACCTTATGCCCCAGGGGAAGGGTGTAGTCAGCTTGGCACAAGCAGTCCTGTGCCAGATGCAGGGTGGTTCACATTCAGAAACGTTATTTACAGAGATACAAGAGGGGGATGGAGCGAATCATAGGATCAAGGTCCCAGATAGCCTGGAATGTGCAGGATCAGATATCTGCCTTGGAGCACTTAGCTCTTAATTCATGTTTCGCAGGATGCCTGACTCTTACAGATTGTTTCTCTTCTCAGTTTATATGCGCCTACATATAGCTATTTCCATTCCAGTCACAGCGCTTGTTTATGTCACTGGCAGGCCTCATCACAGCTGACTGTTTTATTTTTACATAATGGCCGAAATCAGTGGAGGAATATGGAATATGTAGGATACAAAGTATGAAATCAGCTTATATGAATATGATGTCATGTGATTTAAAAAATAGTGGAGGGACTGACAGTAATGATGCTCAGATACCACAGGCTTTAGCTGGTGATAGGTCTGGTGATAATTAGCCATTTACAGGCAAAGATGATTGATTGGGGAACATACCAGTGAAAATCACTGCAGACACTAAAATAAGAAAAGAGTGAATGTCAGGTGATTACAGGTCGGCTTGATGAATGATCTGTAAGCATTGAAGAAAGATATTTATCATAACATATGCATATGCAAAGCAGGTCCCATGGCAGGGGAATAAGCTGAAAGCAGTTCTGATGTCACAGGCCTGAGGGAAGGGGGCAGGAAATTAAATCAGTTTTTAAGGTGCAAAGTGAACAATTATGGAGACTTTCAAAAAGAGACAGAAAGAAAGAGGAGAAGGACTTAAAACCAGAGAAGAGAAAATATTGTCAGAGTGGGGCTTAAGAGGGTTAAAGAAAATACTATTCCGCCTGAGTTTTGGTCTGGATGTAGCTAGAAATTATTTTCCTGCAGTCTTACTAACCAGAAACAATATGAAGAAGGGACTCACCCAAGGAAACTCATTTGTTCCATACTGTGTG
This sequence comes from Meleagris gallopavo, assembly GCF_905368555.1. NCBI lineage: Eukaryota > Metazoa > Chordata > Aves > Galliformes > Phasianidae > Meleagris > Meleagris gallopavo. The sequence goes on along the minus strand of NC_139405.1, from coordinate 30,736,381 downwards.
ACTGCAGCACTCAACAGTTTCTTTATAAAAATGAAATGATGAGGAAGAACTGTAATAATGACAGGCATGGGAGAGTGGTGAATCCTTGGAGTGACTGCTGTTGTGAACAGTGGGTGGATCTTTACCCATTCCAGTGGTCATATTTTAACATACAGGACTTGCTGCTTCCTTCACCCTCCCGTTTAATGAGGCTTTTCAGCCAGAACCGGGTAAGATTTATGGTTGCGGACAAATGGTTTGAGGTGAACTTGGGATGGTTGTTTTTTTTTTTTTCAATGTCTAGCCTGTTTCATGATGCAGATCTGAAAAATATAAACCAATGTAAAGCCACACTAACAGGCCACAAGAGAAGGCCTTACTTTTTCAGCCTAACAATCCTAGGGAACCCGAAAAGATTCAATTCCTTGACTGTGGTCAAAGTGTCTAGGATGTTGTTATGAAAGCTGATGCAGTCATGTATTGCAGATTTCTAGGGCGTTGTGATGGGTTTTTTTTTTTGAGTTTTGTTTATTTTAAGGGTGTGTTTTATACATATGTGTTAAATCCAGAACTCGATGGGTAGATTATTACAGTTTTGTAATTTGCTTTAGTGTTTCAAGAAAGTTTACTGTCAAGAAATCAAGAAGAGGGAGTTTTGTTACTAACTTTCCTCTTCTCCCAAATGGAGTAAGAATTCCAATAAGCAATAGAGTTATGCATGCTGATGACTTTGTATGCCTCAATTGTGAGGTGACCAGCTGTAAGGCATCAAAATAGACTTGTTGGGTTGTTGTTTCTTTTTCCAACTGAATTTTAAGACTGGCCCTCTGATGATAAATCAGGTTTCAGATGTTTCAGTATGCAAAACAACTGCAGAAAATTTTAGGACACAGTATACTGCTGAAAGGAAAATTCCGAATAGCTTGACTTTTGGCATATTTTTTCTGCTAAAGATTTACTCATTAAAAAGTAAGGCATCACTTTTTGGCTAAGTGGGCAAGAGGTTTGAATTGTTCGTTGTTTGTTGCTCTCAGTAGACTTGTGTCACGGTTTGGTTTTGCAAACATTCGCTTGGCTCTCATGTTGGGTGCTTCACAGGTCACTGTTTTATTTGTCTTCCTATTTACTGCAGTGAGGACATTCCATAGTGAGTTAGGTACGCAATTTATAGTTTAATGAAAAGAAAAGCACTTAGTGAAAAAGGGGAAAAAAAGTCATCCAGACTTGCACATGCCTACAGCACAGTGCATTTCTTCAGAATGCCTGGAATAGCCATTTTGTTAAACAATTTTGTGGCAGCAGAAGTAATGGAGCCTGGTTTCCTATGGTTTTTTGTCTCATGGGTGATTGACTTTCACTATCTGAGAGGATGTGAGCCCCAGGCAAAGCTTTTCCCATCGTTGGGATGTTTATATAAGGGTTTTCTCCCATGAGGCTTCTCTCATATCATGAACTCACAACTGCGTGTTTTCTCAGAGCCAGGACTGTGATAGTATCTCTACCCATCTGTCTGTTTTCATGAAAAAAAGAGGAGGAATTCAGCTATCTTTCACAAGTCTACCAGTGTTTAAAGCTGGTTGGAAATCTCATTGGAATCATTGGTTTGAATACACAGGTGAATATATGCAGAATGATCACGTAGGCCCCAGTTGTACATGAAACTACTAAAAATGGCATTTTGGGGATGCAGTACTGCAGTGGATATCAGTGATTTTCCACTTTGCTGAAGATAGGATATTCTGCTTTCTTGAAAGACCTGGTTCAAACCTTTCCCCGTAAGAGAAGCTAGGTTTGGTGGTTTGTCTCGTGTTTTACAGTGCTATGTGCACAGAACAGCAGGTGTACAATGTGTTTCCAAATGGTGCTTGTCTCTTTTTCCTTTGGGGAATCCGCAAGACTGCAGCCAACGCTGCTGGTTAACTGTGCTGCTTAATCCAAGTTGCATAGGTTTTCACTTTTCAGCCCTACTATAAAAGCCTGTGCTGATAAATACTAGGCCTTTTTGTTTGTTTGTTTGTTTGTTTTTACAGTTGCACAGTCATTCATAATTGTGGAGATAACTTTGTATTTGGGTAATTATCCATTGCTATTGTTTAAATAACCTTTTCTTATAATCTCTTTTCTATACACCAAATTGTACTTCTAGCACTTTATGTATACATTTAGATAGCAAAAGTAAAGTCATAAGGAGATAGCCCTAGCACAGCCAGGGCATAGCAGTGCCTGTATTAAAACCAGTGAAGTAGCACACTGATGTATCCTGTGATGCTCTGCCTCAGTGGTGCAGTACAGATGTGTATTTTAATGGTGCTCTCATAATACTTGAACTCCTGGCTATATTGAAAGGCCGTTTTTCATCCTTTATGCTTTTGGAACGTGTTGAGAGCACATTATCCATGTTTTTCATAGATCCTAGAGAGATTTCCCTCCAGCTTTTCTTTTCCCTGCATACAGCAAACCCTGCCTTGTGTGGGTGTTGAGGAACTCTTGGTAGTCGTTAGTGAGGTAAGAAGTGGGATTTGAGTTAGCTGTCTGTACTTTAATTAAATGAAAAACTCAGGATTTTCATTGGATTCTTAGTTTTGGACCTGATTTTTTTGAGAGTCAGTACTGCTGGAATTTTTCTGATTTTTCTTTTTTAAAATGAGCTGAACTTTTGTGAGATGGGGTCTACAGCAATTTTAAGAACTGCTGGAAAAATTAGCTGAAAATAGTAAGTGGCATTTTTCAGTCATCCATTTGTAAAGGCTTCAAAGAGGTCTCATTAACTCCATTTCACGTGTGGGAAAACTAGGGCCCAGAAGGTTGAGGTGACTTGCCCCAGACCATTTGGCAAGATAGAAACAGAAGTGTAGTAGTTAAGGAGCTCTGACTTGTAAGCTGTGGCATGTCCAAAGATGTACCACAGCTCTCTTGAGAAGAGACACATCACAGTCTAGCAGTGAATAGCAGAGATTTTAACCTTTAGCAAAGGCGCTTATTTAGCAGCGGTAGTTCAGAAAACAAGCTGAGTGTCTAAAGAGTAGAAAAACCTGGTGCTTTGCACCTTCTCTCGTTCGACAGCTTGCACCAACAGACTAGCAAGGAGAAGTTTTCTTCTCTGCATGAACTGAAGAGGTGTGCCCCCATAGCTGAGTCAGTTTTCCCATGATTTCCCCCCTCATTCAATGGGAGAAAAAAACAACTACCACAACTTTTTTGGGTACAGAATGAGATTCTGCTATTTTATAGTGTTGATGGTAGCTGGGCTTCCAGGCTCCCATGAGAGAATTATTCTTCCTTTTGTGACACCCAAATTTCCTTAAATACTGTCTGATCTAACATCTTATTAGATGAGCCATCTGATGCTTAGTTGTAATATAAACAGCCTTACTTTTCCAATGTTTATCACAATAGGTAAGACAGACCAAATTCTGAATCTCTGTCCAGGATTGTGCTCTCTTAACCTAAGTAGGCAGAGGAGTAGAAATATTTATGCTGCCTTTCCTAACTCTGCTGTCTAGAATAAAAGCTTTTCAGCAGCCAGAGAATGAACACATCTGATGTTTTTCTTGCTTCTCTCACAGGATTTCTTAGACAGAGAGGGAAGCAAGTAGCAGAATAACAGTTTTATGTACTCTCCTGCAAGAAACTGAGCAGAAACATAAAAAAAAACTACAGTGTGAAAATATGGGAAGCTACAGGCAGGGGAACTCATTTCTGAAATACTTTGAAATTATCTTTTTTTTTTTTTTTTTTTTTTTTTTTTTACTTATGTCCTTCAGGATCTCAGTGGCACCCATTACGTAGAGTGGTTACAGCACAGGAACTGAGATGTGAGTTCCTAACAAGCAGTAGAGGAAGGGGAGATGTATTTACATCTGTTTAAATGGAGAGCAGTGTAAGCATTGCAATGACATTTTCTTGTTAAATTTTTATAACAGCAGTGAAGAGGAAGCTTGTTGAAGGAGTACTGCCCACCAAAAGCTTTTGCTTTAAAAATGATATTATATTTCTAATGTTTTGTGCTGTTGTTTTGCATTGGTAAAGCAGCTAGGTGTATTTTTATATATATTTTTTCACTAACGACACACTGCGGGCTAAGGGAGATCAAGATGAAGTTTTCATTTAATTCAGAGCTTTGGAATTCAGCCCAGTGGAACTTGTATCTTTTGAAGCTCTAATAATTAACATGCCTGCATTCCTTATACTGTCTTGCTTGCCAGAATGTGCTTCCTGCAGTCAAATGAGGATGAGGACACTGTCTGGCCAACAGGAAAAGGATGGTGGCCTATTCTGGAAGAATTTCTCTGTCTTTGGGCTGGTCATCAGAGGTAAGGATTCACATGAGCAGGGGGTGGTCATAAGTCTCCTGGTTCCTTTGCACATATAGGAGGCTTTTTGTATGCAGCTCTGTCTCTTCAAGCCTTTTTTTTTTTCTTTTTTCTTTATTTTAAATTAAAAAACAATCAAACAAAAAAACCTACAACAATTCTCATTTGGAATTTTCTCAAGCAAAAGACTTACAAATGTTATAAAGTCCACTCCCTGTACCAAGGAAGAATTGATTAAACTAACATCACTTCTCATAGTGGTTTGTCTGATATTTTCTTAAATACCACCCATAATGACCTCTGCTTTTTTTTCTTCTTTGTTAGAGCACTCTCCCCCATATTTCTTGTGCTGTAGTTCAAGCATATTGCTTCTCATCCTGTCCACAAAAAGCCTGGAAAACAGTTTGTTCCTTTCTCTTTTTCAGTCCTACGCATTGTTATCAAGTCTCTTCTCAATCCTTTTCTCTAAACAGCCCCAGTTTATTCAATCTTTCCTTCTACGTCAGGTTTTCTGGACCTGAGATTAGTTTCCATTGCTGTCCTCAAGACTATCTCCATTTGGCTCCATCCGTGGAGTGCAGTGTCCAAATGGGGCAGAATATTTCAGCTGAGCTCTTTCCCATGCCGAGAAGGAAGAAGCATCTAGCCTGTCTGTATGTTTCACAGTCCTAATGATTTTGCTGTTCCAGCACTTAGGCCAACAGCTATTCCTCAATTGAAGGGTAGAGCAGAAATCTCTAGCCTATAGCCAGAGTAAAGGAGATACTCAAACACCACATTTCATCCCTCCTCTGGCTCCAGGTGGACTGGTCGCTAAATCTACAGAGGGTTCTTACTTAGCTTCCTTTATCTTTTCTTTTCTCACTGCACTGAAAGGGTGACGAGGTGTGTCTTGCCAAGGCAGATTGCCAACAACTAAAATTTCCTATACAGCTGTAGAAATAAAGAACTGTTGAACGTGCCTGCTCTTCACCCCACCCTTTCCCTGGCTCCAGTTTGCCCTTTTAGCTGGAGTGCCCTACTCTGATGTCTACACTTGCAGGGATGCAGACAGGGTCACAAGGTACAATCCCTGCCCCCTTTTATCCTTTTTTTTCCTCTTTTTTTTTTTTTTTTTTTTTTAATGGCAGACATACTGCAGGAATGTGGCATGTTTTGTACTGTGTGGCTGGAGCCGATCTCCCTCATTGTGGTGGACTTTTTTTCTAGTATTTTAGGGAGAGAAAAGCTTTTAGGTTGGTAGTTCATACTTCACTCTCAGGTAACAGTGAAAGTTCCTCATGCACTCAGCACTGGGACATCCCTATTCTAAGACAAAGCTCGAGCATGGCTTTTTTGCCCATTATACTTTTGGCAGAGATTCAGTGCTTTATTTCACTGATGTCTCTGGCAGAAAAAGGGAACAGGCAGTCCTGAAAGCTACTTTAAAGGCAACCACGTCTGAAGCTGAGGATGCAGAAGCTCACTCTTTTGAGATGCTAAGAGCACTCACCTGTCTCTGGAGATCAGCAGAAGGAAAAGTTGCTCAGCGTTTAAATTGGGAGGCTTTTACCACCTGGTAAGATAAGAACCAACTTAAATCAGCACATAACTGGCCTGGCTGCCTGCTCATGTGGAACTGACTCGTAGAGTAAAAGAAACTAAGAACGTAATCTCAAAAGGGAGTGGAAATACATTACACTTGGATGTGTAGACTGAGTGCAATCAGAAGTGATTTTTTTGTCTTTCTTTTTTTTAATCACGTACTGATGTGTGTTGCAGAATAAAAATAATGTATATGCCAAATCTAATAGAGCAGGCATTCCGAGCTGTGTAGAGAAAGGCAATGTTTTCTTATAGTAGGAAAAGCATATTTTTTTCCAGCCTTCCATAACTCAAGCAACAGCTGGATGTATTTACTCTCAAACTCTTCAATAGAATCTACCTTTCAGATGAGAATAAGCAAGAAAAAAATAAATAGTATTTCTAGGCAGTGGACAGAGGTAATGTTGAGTTTACAACCACATCTAATGCTACATTTGACAGGCCATTCTTTCTGGAAATAAGGTAAAAACACTAAGAAAATGATTCAGTATCATTAACGCTCTGTATTGCAAGATACTGATGTTGTATTGTCAGGAATGTTTCCCTACAAACTGAGAATAGAAGGAAGGTATTACTGTGTGGGGCGAAGAGTTCAGTTCACACGGTGAGTACATCAGTACATGAAAGGGAAAGCAAGAGAAAATGTCAGCATGCTGTTACCTGGACCAGGCATGTGGTCAGCTGTTACATCTTGAATAATTTATCATGTGCTGACTTTGTGTCCAATTAAGTCTACAGCAAAACTGAAGTAACATAGTGGTTTGTCCTAAGACTGGGTCTTTATTATTTTTTTTTTAAGGGATTGTGTCCAAATTATCGTGCTTCTTTACTATAAGAGATTATCTTCTACATTTCTTAGCAATAAGCACCAGTCCTGCTCAGAACCACAAAAGCTGTGGCTTGCCTGTATGTGCAGCTTTGCAGCGTCAGAGATGGTCACTCACATGTCATCTTTGCTAATTGAAAGCACAGGGAAGTTGGTTGAATGCAGCCAGAGGCTGCAGGTCTGTAGCAGTTAGTTGCAGTATCTCGTAACTGAGAAACACAAATGTGCCATGATTCACTCTTGCCATGAACTCCATTTATGTACCTCACATCAGTCCATGTTACCATGCACAGTCTCTGAAAAGTAACTTTTGTAACTGGCCTTGGCTTTAATGAAAACCACAGTCCTTTCAGGAACTGAACAATAAAATTGTTAAGCATTTGTTTCGCTAGCTGAATTTCCAGTGTCAGTGTATTTAAGGCGTATGGTACCATTGGTTTTCATCAGAGAGATAAGATACGTGAAATAAGAGATAAAGAGTACTTAATTATTTGCACATAAAAATTTGTATTACGTGAGTAAACAGTTTTTTTAAAATATAGTGGGAAATTTTTCAGTCAAAACAAATGTCCTGTGATATGTGTTCTGAGAGTACGAGAATCTGATTTTCCTGCTGTTGTATTTTAGCTTGAACTTGATTTTCTAAGGTTCTGTAGGACTATCCAAATTGGTTAACTATTATAGCCGTATTTTGAAGTTTATTTTCAATTTCTCTTGTAGTCTATCTAGTATCCACGGGTTCCAGGAAAAACCTTGACGTAGAGGCTGGGTCATTTTTCAATTTAATATTTTTTTAGTGGTTTTTTTCCTTCTTATAGATACAGAGTATAATTGGGTTTTTTAGTACTTTACTTACAAAAAAAAAAAAAAAAGGGTAAAAACAGAATTCTGGCAGAATGAAATCCAGAACCATAACAACATAATGAAATAACACAAATACTATGGTGTTGAAATTACTGAGTGTGCTTTATGGATTGTGCGATCTCTTTCCAACACTTAGGGAGGAGTGGGGGCTAGTTGCAGGACCTGCTCACAAGGCACCACACTGAGATGATGGCTCCTGGGCTGAGGTACCTGGCGTGTTAGGAGGGCTCCAGGTCTTCCCCTTTGTTGGTTGGGGCTGGAAGCAGCAGCAGTATCTCCTGGGAGGCAGAGGCAATCTGTTGTGCGGAGTTAACCTGCAGCCTGGATGGCACCTGCATGGAGCCACTTGGTGTGCAGGGGGTTGGGACTACTACCCAAACACTTTTGTCTTAAAAAAATAAAATAGAAGTCTCTCAGTCATCGCACATGAAGTAGTTTTGTGAGAAGCAAAGTTCCTGAAGTCTACTTCTAGATGTTTTTTCTTATCATAGAATCACAGAATCGTAGGGTTTGGAAGGGACTTGTGAAGATTATTGAGTCCTACCGTCTGCTAAAGCGGGTTCCCTTTAGCAGCTTGCACAGAAAAGCACCCAGGCAGGTTTTGAATAATTCCAGAGAAGGAGATTCCACTCCCTGTCTGGGCAGCCTGTTCCAGCACTCTGTCACCCTTGAAGTATAGATTTTTTTCCTTATCTTCATACAGAACTTTCTATGTTTCAGTTTGTGTCCATTGCCCCTTGTTCTTTCACTGGTCACCACTGAAAGCCTGGCCCAATCCACTTGACATCTGCACATTAGATATTTACAAGCATTGATAAAGATCCCCCTTCAACATTCTCCAGGCTGAACACTCTTAAATTTCTTAGCCTTTCCTTGTAAGAGCCCCTAATCATCTTTCTAGCCCTCCACTGGAACCTCTCCAGTTGTTCTCTGTCTTTCTTGAACTAGACACGGTATTCCAGATGTGGCCTCATCAGAGCAGAGGGGAGAGGATCATCTCCCTCAACCTGCTGGCTGTGCTCTTTTTCATGCTCCATGGGGTACCATTGGCCTTCTTGCCCCAGTAGAAAATTCTCTTCAGCTTCATTTAACAAACTTGTAAGAATTTAATGTTTCTGTATGGGAATTGTTGATCAGGCCTGAACCTCTGATTGACCACCTGAGGCAAGCAATGAGCCAGCCATGGGAGCAGAAGTGAATGCAATTCATCTGTGCTACTGGAAGGAGTGGAGCCTGGCTCCACCTCTCCTAGATAGCATTTAAGTGCTGACTGCCACTGAGGAAGGATCTCTTTCTGGAGATTGATCCTTGTGGAGTTTATTGCGAGCCTACAACACTAGTGAGCATTTTTCATCTATTATCTTTCCACCACAATAATCCTACTTAGCCTAACCTCTGTAACCTATCGATTGTACAATTTCACACCTCTGTTCCTCTTAAAATTCCTGTGATATAGGAATGTACTCAGAAGTTCTTAAGGAAAGACACTCATCATCGTTACACATTTTCAGTATCTTAAGGAAGTAGGCCAAGTTAATAGCAATATCAGTTTGTTGAATAAAATATTAAGTCACATAAGGATATTATTGCATACAAACTCTCCCTGTTTTGCAGGATATCGTTTGGAAAATGAATTATACATTATATACATTTGCCAGAAAGTCCATTGTCTGCAGATTCCTTAGCAGGACAGATCTCTTATCTTCTGCTCTTCCCCATATGAAAGACAGGCAATAAAAAAAAAAAAAAAAAGAGATGCATTAACTTATTTAGATTTAGGAAGTAAGGAGGAAATGAGCTCTGACAGTTTATATGCTTTCAACATTACATAACAGAATAGGTTTAATGTCAGTCAGCTGTGTCAGAGGGAGCTGGTTTGTATTCAGAGATACACAGACAGTATGGACTGGAAGGGACTTCTGGAGATTGAGTCCAACCCCCTGCTAAAGCAAGTTCCCTACAGTAGATTCCACAGAGGAAAGTGTCCAGACAGGTTTTAGATATCTCTAGTGAGAAAGACTCCACAACTTCTCTGGGCAGCTTGTTCCAGTGCTCTGCCACCCTCAAGAAAGATTTTCCTCGTGTTCCTGTGTTTTCTATCTGTGAAATTAACTAAGTTCATGTTTTTGAGTTTAGCTTTAGGATCCTACTTCTTCAAATGTTAGACAGTTCTTAACACAGTAAGTGAGGCCTGCAGAGATGATTAGGGCGTGCTGTATTGGAAAGAGCTTTTGATTGCTGAGCTGAGATCCCTCATCTTTGAAAAAAAGCTATTGATTTTTCAGGAAAAAAATCCAAGTTAAGCAATTAAGAAAAGAATTTCTTTGTAATATCTTGTAATGAAAGCATAAAAACAGGATTGAATCCAAAGTAGGCAAAACAATAATGTAAGCAAGTCTTTTGGGGAACATTTTATGTTGATTTTTTTTTTTTTTTCCCAAAAATCAAGAAAATATAAAAGTGGAGCAAATGTGCACACAAATAAGATAATAACGTGTCTCATGTCTCCAGAACGGTGAAATGAATGAAAACAGTAGTTTGGAGAACTCTTCCAAATGTCTTAGTGCCCCCCTCGTCAGAGAACTGTTATATTTTGAAGCAGAGGAGGGTTATTAATATTCATCTCCCCCAGTTTTCCTGATAGCACAAACCATGGATTTTTACTGTATAGTTTTAACTTTGAGCCGAGAACATTTGAATTAGGTATGAAAAAATCATTATTGACACAGATTTGAAGTCATGGAGAATTTATGGCATCCTTTTGTAAGCAGTTTAACTGTTTAATTTCCTCAAAATAGAAATTTGTGTGCTTTACTATTTGAGTTTATCTAACTTTTTCCAGACACAGGATCTTGTTATGCCATTATGCATGGCATGAAGGCATCTGGTTTTATAATGTGAACACAGGTGCTGAGACAGGTGTGTCTGCTCAGTAAAAGGAGGTTAATGCTGAAATGTGTCACATCTGAGTGTGTGAAGGCCTTTCCCAAAGTCAGAGAATTCCATCAAGAATGGAGATGGGAAAGTTGTGTTACAATAACAGAGGTGAGAGAGATCAGGCAGTTTTAATACCAGTAACTACTTTCCTGTGTGATGTGTGCCAATCTTTAGTGGTGACATAGTATGACAGGCTGATTTAACAGAGCTGTCAGTCTGATATGTAAGATCTTGGAGCTACTTCTGAGAGAGAAAACACTGCTTCCACTGTTTGTCATTCCAGAATTTGAGAGAATGTTGCCTGACAGAGACCAAATATTGGTTTCTGTCATTTTGCTGAGGTCGTGAGGATAACTAACTTGGCTTGGTCTCTTCTGTGTCATTTTGAAAAACATGCTTAATATTTGTTTTCACCTTTCTAGCATGTAGAATCAGCATAAAAGTGAAGGCTTAAATAAGCAACATATTTTAATGGAAATTCTCCATCTAGGAAGAGAAGGAAGAATCAGAAAACTATTTAAGCAATTGTTGTGATGACATTTTTATTTTGAAAATTTAAGATAATTATTGGAGTAAGTGACTGATCTTCAGACACTGCAATTGAACCTTCTGGGCACGCAGAGCTTCCTAATATTTTCTCTGTGAAACCTACAATCGACTGGTCTCTAGTACTACCACCTTTTAACTGTCATCTTTTAACACCTCTTCTGTGCTATTCCTCGTTCCTTTAACAAACTCTGAATCATATTATAAACAGGAAGAGAAAAAATCAGAATATTCAAAAGACAGAATATTCGATTTCCATGCATCTTTCAGCCTCATCTCTCTTTCTTCAAGCTCCAAAAAGTACATTTATCCTTTATCTTAAATATTCTCATGAAAAGCACTTAACCTTTACTAAACAGTTGTCGTATTTGTTTGGATTTTTCAGAGATGTAGTGCTTCATATTTATTCCTTGAAAACAATCTGGGAAAATATTTCCCATATCCCATAATTCATATAAAAGTATTTGTAGCCACAAATACAGATGGTTAGATTTGGAGGAGAAGCATTCCTATCTGATAACATGTGCAGGATATTGCTGTCAACTCTGAGCTTTAGACTCAACCCCACACATGACAGAGGTGCTCAAGCTAGGAGATAGGAACAGCCTGAAAGCTGTCACCTTGCTGCCTGCTTGTCCTAAACTCCTAAAGTTCCTCCCTGCTTAATGTGCCTGAGTTTCTGTTCTGCACTTCTGTTTGCAGCTTCAGGGGCGCTCACTTCTCTGGCAGTGCTTGGGGTGTTTTTGCTGGTCTGAAAAGAACTGAAGCTCAGTTAGTTATATACACATATATATGCCTACATAAGTGTATATATCTACAAATGAATCTACAAATGATCTCTGGTATGGATACCAAGACCACAGCCCCTTCCTCCAACATGAATGTCCTGGCCACAGGGTCAAGTTCTGTCCTTAACTTCTGTACATGACTTGGCTCTCTTCATGCTGGGTAAGAAATGGAGCTTGTGTCTGACCTCCTTGGCCAGGTGTTCCTGGTAAGAGCATAAGAGAAGGTACTGCACAGACACCTGCAGCCCTGCTGGCCCTCATCTTCCAGGTTTTACCCAGGTGGGTAAAAAAATCTGAGAGCCACAATGGCCAGAAGATACAGGGGGACATGTAGCTGTGTGGAGGGTAGACCACATCATACTGGACTTGATAGCTCTCCCAGCATGCTTATCCCACAAAACAGCACCAAATCACTGCCCAGATCTCAGCACCGGGCTCCTACGACACATACTGGCTGGGTTATCATGCTGCCCAGTGTATGAATGTGAGGAGGTGGGCAACAGCTTTTTGTACCACCTTCAAGCAATGGAGGCTCATAATTTAAAAAATGGGAGATCATATTGTTCCGTTAGTGGATAGTGGCTTTGTGAGTGTATCTGTCACTTAGACATCTGGTGTTTGTCTCTGCAGTCATTTTTTGCCACTTTTGGCCTAGCATGTCTACTGAGAGATACGGAATCATAGAAATCCCGAATTGGAAGGCACACATAAGGATCATAGAGTTCAACTCCTGCCTCCATACAGGACCACCCGAAAATCAGATCGTATGACTGAGAGTATTAAATGATGTACACTAACCTATAGCAGGGAAACAGGATTTTCCTGTTTGCTACTTCAGTCTCCTCTTGCCCACCTCTCTGCTTTTGTTGCTCCTTCAGTGCAACTGCATTCATGCCACAGCAAAATGGGGAAGCATCAGAATGTCCTCATCTGGGCAGAGACACTCAATGACTAAACTGGATTTGTCCAAACTTTTGCCATTTCATTCTTTCTCAGATGTTTTGTGGGGAGATTGCTTGTGCCCTGACAAGGAAACTATTGTATTGTTTTTGTTTGTTTGTTTGCTTTTTAAGTGTTAGATATTTTTAAAAAGTTCATTTTTATGCTCCGATGACTACACAAATTGCTACTATCTGTTAGTATTTGCCTGAAGGATTAGGACTAACATTTAAAACAATCTAACCGGCACGTCTCTGATTATTACAGAACTGCCACATGAAGTATCGTTTGGTGGCAATTTTATGATGTGCCCAAGTGGAAGAAAATGCCTGTTTTATTAAAAAAGAATGTACCCAAGGACAGTGCAATAGGACCCCAATACAAATGTTTCACAATAGGGCACATTTTCATGAAGTGATTTAGTGTCTCAGCTGGGATTTAACTTCCAGGGAGAATTCCAGAGTTGTCGCTTACTGACACTGGTTTATTTTCACTGGAGAATGCTGACTTCTCAGAAAAGGAGGAGGGGAGGGAAGAACTGTCTCGTTTGTTTTATCCCTGTGCCTGGTGGGTCAGGGCAAAGTTATTCGGGGGCAGTTCTGCTACACTCCGTGTCAGATACTCATTCCTTAAGCACTGAGCAGGGAATTTTATTGCTTTCAATGGAGGTAGTTAAAAATAATAAATCATATTTTAAAATATTTGTCTTATAAGATTTACCCTCAAAGAGCTCCATCACCTGTGCAAATTCACCCGCGATCCTGTTAACATCTGGCAAATGGGAAAAATCAGTTTATATTAAATCTTTTGTGTAGTATTCTGAAGCAAATTTTTAATTAATTAATTTTCCTATTTTACATAGGCCTAACGTGATCAGCAACTGCATAGTCAGAAAATATGTTGCTCCTGTTGTCAGCGCTGATTAAAGTGTAGCTATAACTACTGTTTGAAATGAATTGTCATTACTGAATTCTGGATAAATGAGTTCTTAAGCCTGACAAGGACCAAATGTGACCACTTGTCTATAGTAAGCATGAGCCAGTTGGGGACGTAAGGTTCCGTCGTCCTTGAATTTTAAACAACGTGGAATGTAAATCAGGTAAGTAACTGGTTACAAGAAAAATGGATTCCTTTCTTTTAGTTTTAAGATGTGCTTGAGAAAAATCCAAGTTCTAGTGTATGAAGTAGACACGTAGATACAACAGCAAGCATTTTATTTACAAGCAATGTCTCTCTGTACTTCACTTCTTGATCAGAAATCCAACAGAGTTAAAGCGTACTTCAGAATTTTTCTGTATTTGTGATTTTTTTTTTTGAGACGCTGTCCATGCTCAGAAAATTCAGAGATTACTGAAATTTGCTTTTTCACGTGACGGAAACGACCTGTCTGGTGGATGGTCTATTGCATCTCTGGTTCTCTGAAGATTGCCAGTGTCTACTTTACTGCCCTGCATATGCCTCAGTGGTACCCAGGACTACCCACTATTTTCCTTTCAACAGATTCCCGTTTAAGCCCAGCATGACTGTGGCAGGTCTCAGGCTGCACAGCACCTTGGCAATACATTCATTTACACAGCAGTGGCACCTCTCTTTATAACAGGAGTCAGTGGTTGTGACACACAGGTGAGTATTGCTGACAATCCTAGCTTACTAAATCAATGTGTAAAGTCTTTGACAATTTCACTTCATGTAGCGCTACTTCCTTATAATTATAAAAGAATTTGCTAACAGCGTAAAGATCAATTAAAGTTTTAAAATTAGTTAGAAACCTCAGTAGTAGAATCATAGAATTGTTTGAATTGAAAGGACCTTTAAAGGTTATCTAGTTCAACTGCCCTGCAATGAACAGGACATCTACAGCTAGATGTTTTCTTCATTGTCTGCCGTGGAGCCTTCTGAGCATCCAGATCAAGCAGGTATCAAGGTGTCAAGTCACAGATTTAAAAAAAAAAAAGAGAAAAAAAAAAAGCAGTGTACAAAATTCTCTTGCATCTCTGCTTTCAGAGAGCCTACAGAAAAGGATGATTTTGTTCTATCTGCCGTGTCTTCCATTTTCAGTCCTCCGAACAGAGTTTGTGCTTGTCTTGCATGGCTGCACAGGGATGACAGAAGTGGTGACTGCATGGTGGAGTGAGGAAAGGCGTGGGCGAAGGGAAAAGAAAGGGGGAGTTGAAAGAAAAGTAAAACGTCTGCTGCCTATGAGACAGGAAGGATTTTCAGTCACTTTCACTGGAATGGAATGTGATGCCACTAGTTCAACATGTATTGTGATACAGAATAGCAGACTGGAACCCCTTAGAGTCAAGTGATGAGTAACTGCAGAACTTACAGTAGCAGAAAGGAGCAGAAGCATTTGGAAGCTGTAGTTCTCTGAAGAAAACACTCTCTAGTGTCTGTTCTTAGGCAATTTCTTCCTTTCCTCTCACTCTCCACGAAGTTCTTCTGTGATAACCAAAGCATTTCTTTTCTTCATTGTCTGCTGTGGAGCTTTTTCTGAGCATTCAGATCAGGTAGGTATATCTGTGTCAAGTCACAAAACACAGGGGAGTTTAATTAGGACATGCTGAAAGTCTTAGCAGATGCTGGGCAGGCATACTCAAAATTACCAACACCTTTATTTTTATCTTACTCAGTTTTCAAGCTTGAACATGTTTGTGCACCAAGATTAGAACTATTTGTATGCCAGGTTGCCAAGTTCAGTTATTTTGGGGTTAACTTTATCAAAAAAAAAAAAAAAAGAAAAGAAAAAAAAGTGAGTGGCATTTCATCAGGAGATGAAGGGAAGGTGATTTAAGGCAGACATAAACGATTATTTTTCTTTCAAATCAGTTAAAACAAAGAAAAGCAAAGCCTTACATGGAGATCAAGCACAGTAAAATCCAACTTCCCAAAGAAGGTAATGGTCTTCTTATCCATCCTTCCCCAAAGGTAAAAATAAATCTTATTTTGGATCCATGAGAGCTCCTCCTTATAGCTGTGTATGTCAGCTCTGCTGCACGAGGAGTCTGCAGCAATTGAAGGGAATTTATGGCCAACTGCTCTAACGCTCCATGCTTCTACACCAAGGTCTTTCCAGTTCTCAGCTAGATTGAAGCTCATTTAAATCAAATATCCACTCAAAGTTCTCTTACGTGAGAGGTTTGTAAGGGGCAGATTCAATATACCTTGCCATTAACATCTGCTTGTAGAAGTAGGCTGTATGTTTGTGCATGTAAGAACAGGGCTTACCTACAGATTGCCTGATAAGACTACTTATGGCATGGTCTAGCTTTATAAATTCTCCTTAATGCCAGCCTGGAATTTATGACACTTCTATGCATGGAGGTCAGAAAGGCTCAGAAACCTCTGTGTTCATGAAGCCATGAAACCACTCTGTCTTTTGCTGCTGTGTTTCCCAGAGTGCGGTTGCAGCCACGTCCCTGTATCTCCCCCCTGATTGCATGGGATTGCATGGCCTATTAAAACCAGTTGTCCAGATGCAACATCTGGCTCAGGAAATCCCCGAACTGCTGATTGTCGGAATCAGAGAGGATATTTGGGGGTGGGGGCATCACTCTAACACACATACTTTGTTCTTATATTTTCTTCCTAAGCGTCTGCCCTTGTCTGCTGTCAGAGGCAGGATTTTGAAGTAGATGGATCTTTGGTCTGACTCAGGCTGGCAGTTCCTGCGTTGGAGGACATCATGGCGGTGGCTGTGAACCTCCATCTCACAGGGTCTGAGGATCCCAAACGTGGCTGCCCACCTGCTAAAGCCTTGTGGCTGTAGTGCTTCATCTGCCATCCATTCTCTCGGGTCCTACTCGCAGCAATAGTACAGCATTGAGGGAGGGGGGAGAGCTGATCCCCTTCTTAAAGACTGTGTATTTTTATGTGTTTACTTATTTATTTTGGCCTGGATGGAAGTTCTTTTTTTTTTCTCTTTCCCCTGAATAGGGAATTTAGAAAAGTGACATCATTTTTAATCCTTGACATTTATGGGCTTTGAAAGAGATTCTGGATAATACCGAGCAATTAAGATGCCATTTTAATAGTTCTTTCAAGTGAAATCAAGTGAGTAATTAAATAAAATTGAATGAGGACCATGTCAGGCCACACACAAGCTTTCATATCTGCTACAGATAGATGAATAAGTCAGAGTAGGGGGGCAAATGTTATATGGCTTAGTGGTCCTATTTATGTGTTACTCAGTAACTCTAGGAATGAGGTTTCCAGCTGAAAGATTTGATTTCTTTGTACGATGTTTCCAAGCAAGAATATGCTAGATTAGCTGTTGCTATTCAAGTAGCAGCAACTTTCCTATCTTTAAATTCTAGAAAGTGGTGTTAACGGCATTATTTTATATAGTCAGCTTATGGTAATAGTCATGGAACATAAACAAGATTTTTAACATTTAATGCTGGATTTTAATTTCTGCTGCCTTGTTCTGTGTATGATTATATAGATGCTTGTTGAAAGCTGCTTTAGAGCACAGGCATGGGGTTTGGTATTACACATGCTTTGCATTCGTATTACAGAGAGAAAACAGTAAAGTTCAAGCAAAGGATAACAGGTGGTTTTGAGATTTCCAGTACAGTGCCAACTAAGTAGGTAATGATGAAAAGCAATATTTGTTATATATGAGTTCATTTTTCTTACGAAAGACAGAATCTTTTTTTCTTTGAGCTTTCCCACTCTTTCATGTTAAATTTTGTGCCAGGATTTCTCATTGTAAGTAGAAGTATTAGCTGGAAATTACCTTTCTGAAGTAGATTCCTTGAACTGGAGCTGGGATGCCCAACGTTGTCTTAGATATGCAAGAAATGTTCACAAAATACTGATAACTGAAAAATGCTTCATTTTGAAGTTAAAATCAAGCTATTAATATGAAGACATCTAAGGACAGTTTTGCAAACCTGACTCTCAGCTATAGTGTTACTTTTCCTGAAATGAATACAGGGCAAGGCCGGGATTCAGTACAACGGATGGAATAATCTCCTTGTGTTTTGTATTCAGAGTCACAGAAAAAAAAAAAAAAAAAGTGTTACTCCTTAAGAATTTCCTCAGCAGGATACCTTTTGAGCACAGCAGCTACAGAGCAGATACCTGACAGCACTCTTTGCTTATCCCACATCTGCTTATTTTCTTTTTACCTTGTCCATCTGTCACTGTGTTGCAATCAGCTGACCATGACACAGTGCCTGCAGGTGCTCTCCTCATTACAAATACTACTTGCCTTTTAATTCCTCTCCTAAAAGATGATTCCCTGTTTTTTACTGAGAATCTGGGAAAATGCAGGCCCCCTCTGGTGGTCAAAACGACATGAGTATGTTTCTACAGGCTTTCACTCAAAGTCTGTCCTGCTGAGGAGCCAAAATATGTGCTTTACATTTTGAAGTCATATGACCATAGTTAGGTCATTTTTCTAAGAAAACCACTGGGATGAGCCAAAATTGGAGAAATGTGCATAGAAGAGGTGTTCCAGCGTGTGTCAGGTCCCAGGAATGTGGTCGGTGGCACTGTCAGGTCCACACAGCGCAGACGTGAAGTTCCTCACACTGAGTCTCACTGCCCAGCTATCCTGCAAGTGCAGGGACAGCACTCAGGGTGCCAGGACCAGGCCTGCTGTTGGAGGCAGGGCAGAGCATTGGGGAGAAATATTGACTGCTCAGAAAAAATATCTGCCTAATGTCCCAGGCTGCTTTTTCTCCTTTCACTGGAAACCACAGGGATACTGAGTATGGCATGTCAAGGTACAGAAAGCAAGCAGAGATTATTTGCTGTTTTCAGTGGTTCCCTTTTAATTTGGTATAGTTGTTCATGACAATAAAATCACTTGGATCGTCACATAGAGAGTAATGATATCTGATCTCTAGTTTTAAGAGGAAGACTCTCCTGAATGTTTTTCCTTTTTCTCTCTGTGTGAAAAGTGGCATTTCCCTTTGCTGTTGTGAGGATGTTCGGTGTTGTCTTCTCTGGCAAGTTTATTGCTTCTGACATCCTGGAGGTTGAGACGGTTTCTGAAACAGCCAAGAAATCCAAACAATGCTTAGAAAACATTATGGCACTTTCATAAGCAGCTATCAGTGATGTCAGCAGGAAAATAATTCACATAGCTATCCAAAATGTCTTACAATCACTAGCTAGGGCTTTTCCTTCCCTTTTGAATCTGGTTGATTCTCACACATTGCACAAGCTCCACTGGAATTTTTTAGGCTGTCCCCTAAGCCCCAAACTTGACTTTTTGTCTTCTGTCTCCCAGCAGCAACACATACCATCCATTACTCAAAGGATAAAAGAGTCCTGTCACCACAACTGCTGACCAAGAATAAGAGTAATTCACCAATGCGTTTATGTACTGAGGAGTACTTGATTAATTCTATCAATGGTGACAGAGAATTTAATAGTAACATACAATAATTCTGTTGTTATTATAAAACCCCACTAGCCATGTTAGTGGCTGTTGAAACTCTCCTCATTGTCATGTGATTCCTGTTCAGAGAGAGATTGTGATGTTTCATTAAAATACATTTAAATTTATTTAAATGCTTGTAATTGAGTTAGTTTTCCAGAAATCCCTACTTCATCTTGCAGCAATTCTGCATACCTGCGGCTGCAGGAAAAAGTCACTGTGTCATAGCACACGTCAAAATTTCAAAACTATGCTAGCAGGGATCATCCTGGCCAAAGGCTGGTTTTTTTGGTGGTTTTTTTTTTTTCCTGCAGTAAGTCAGAAGGCCCTGTGCAGATTACTTGGGAGTGTACACCACTGGCGGCTCCGCACCACCATTAGAAAAGTGGCTGCCAGAATAGCTGGACTGCTAAGAATTTAGAGTGTATTTTTGTTTTAAGTTTATAAATTCTTGCATCACAAACATTTTCAAAGTAGGAACTTAAAAATGGGTACGCTCATTTTCACTTGTTCTTTTCAATATAGCAAAACAAAGAATAATTTGGATGAGATTTCTTAGCTGTTCACCTTCAGTTAGGCGCTGTGCAAACAAGCAGTACTTGTGCACTGGCTTGCTGCAGAGGAAAACAAAATTGAGAGGGAAGAATAAGAGTTTATAGCTGCCTTAGGAGATTTCTTCTCTGAAGTGCCAAAGATTGGATTACATTCACAAGGAGTTTGCTGACTTTAAGAGATGAGGATATTCTTAACAAGCAATCTTCAGCATCCTGTTCCTTTGCTGAGTAGAAGTTACCAAAGTTTTGTTACGCATGTCTCAGTCTCTGAACATGTCAATCCTTGACCTTACTTTTGATGAAGTCTGAATTCATGTTGTTTCTCATTTAGGACATTTATTTTCCAGTTGGCTAAGCAGCAGCATTAGAGCTACATGAGATGCATGCAGTTAAGGTGCAATCCCATGCCAAAACCATGATGTATGGACTGCATTGGCCCAGCAGCTGATGGGTTATCTATCACAGTGTTAAGGAAGAAGGTGAGTCACCAGCCCATTTCCTATCACAACCTTGCCTCATCCCATATGCAGTGAGCAGCAGGTCTTCTGGGGGATCAGTGTCCTCTTTTAATGATCATTCTGTATATGTCCCTTTCCTGTCTTTTGGGCAAATAAAGATTTTGGTACAAGGCTTTCAGGACAAGGAAGATTGGTCATCTCCCCTGTTAATCTTTGTGGCTTTCCTTTGAACTTTAATTTATCAGCGTCCCTTTTGAACTGCAGGCACTAAGCCAGTGTTCTAGTATTCTAGTGGCAGTTGCTCAGGATTCATGCAGACATATGATAGCCATCCTACCTGATAATACCCTTGAGAATATGCTCACTGTGTCGAAGAGCAGCGTTGTCTTTTTTAACTTTGTCACACTGGGAGCTCCTGTTCTGCTGACAAATTGGTATGACTCAAATACATTTCCAGGGACCTAAAGGTTATGAAAGAGATGTCTGTTTTTCACTAACTGCAGTTAATCACAAAGAGGAACAGAATTACACTGAGGTCTCTCTTTACTGTTCTTATTCCTGGGGACCAGCTTCATTCCTGTGCTCCAGAAACAAAGACTTTACGTATGAATTGCTAAAAGACTGAAAAGACCCATTCTGTTTCTTTGTTTAGGCTATAATCAACAGATGCCAGCAAAGGTATTGAAAGAATTTTGGTATGGGCATGCATTCCTCTGACTGGGTCCTTGTATGGAAAAAAAAAATTAGATGACTGTAATACTAGGAGCTGATATTTGAATCCTACCCTTTGTGCAAACTATCAATTAAAGCTGAGTGACGCTATCCTTCCTATTCTCCTGCTGCTGAGATTAAGAGCAACTTCAAAATACTATTCTAAGCATGAGGAAAAAAATGGTTAGAAAAATACATTATGCAAGCAAGTTGTGGGCAGGTGTGAGGGTTGTACATATATCCAAAATGCTATGAGAGCTCTGAATTACTCTAAGGCAATATTTTCCTGTGTCAAAAATTGGCTAAAATTCTCCATCCTTCTTCCTTATGACACTACTGGCACCTCTCCTTGCTCTTGCCAGATCAGTCCAGTCCCAAGCCGCAGCGTTGTATGCCCCAACAGTCCAAGCATGAGAGGCTGATAAAGATGTCAGGTCATGAAGAAGGGACAGGAACAACTAGATGAGGAATTTCACAGACATGGAAGGGTGTTGCTGGGGAAGAGGATACAGAGACAAACTGAGTTTTTCAGCAGGAAGAGCCCAGAGCAGAGTTTATCTGCAAGATCAGCTAAGAGCAGAAAAGGAAAATGAGTTGGTAGATCTAAATGGAACAAGCCATGAGATGGGGCCACAACGTAAGGACACTATTCCATAGCAGCAAGAAAATGGAAGCAAAGAAGCATGCATAGGCTTCATTGCTTCATTAGAAACTCCCTTGTAATGCTCAGTACTTGGCACGCTCTGTACTTGACTCACCCAGTGTGCTGGAGGATTTTCCTGACCAAAGCAGCATGCTGGCAGGTGCTTCCTCAGCTCACACCTAGAGATAGCCACACAGGCTGCTCAGGAGAGGCTGAGTTGGGGCTCACTGTACTACCATTACAGTATCCTGGAAAACAAAGATAGAGACAATGGTTATAGGAAAAATTCTGAACATTGCCATGCTCGCAATAACAGAATGCTTTAATATGTGAGATTACTCAGTCAGATTTTCCTGTAGACTGAGGTTAAAAGAACAAGCTCACTAAGCCACTGATCTATGGTGAGAAGACAGGAAAACAAAACTCGCTATTAAACAATATTCACAGCACATGCATGTCACACATTTGGTGAATATCTTCTCTAGGGTCTCCAAGGGCTCACGAGGCTGCAGGTCCGTTTGTTCTGTTGACCCCAGCTTCAGGATGCACTGTCTGGGGCTTAGAGTGAGTCATCCTGTTATACACAGCTTTTAGGTGCAGAGCCATTCTCTTAGTAAGGACAGCTTTTTGCAGCCAAGATGGCAGGACTGCTGTTTTCCTGTCTATCTGTCCTGTTTCTCATGGTGCTGGATTCTAACATAGTGCTAAGGGTATTGTGTCATGTTTTTCCCCTTCCTTCTGCCTTCCTTCCCACCCCTAAGGTCACTTGGTTAATATTTCTATTGTACACATTAATTAGCACATTCCTGGCTGCAGGCTACCTTCTCCTCTTCCTGGCCTCTTTAAAACATAGCAGTTTATATAATACATATTATTTTTCAAATGTTAATTGTGCAAAGACCTTTTAGGATTTGTAATATTTAGTTTGCTCTGACCTTTGCACAGGATCTACATATCACATATGCACAGCAAACACTGGCTTACAGCAGCAGCCTGCCAAAGCTCCCTGGCCTCTTATCACCTTTTCCCCCACTTACAATTTGTTAGATTTCTGGGGAACCCTGCCACACACATAATATAAATATAAACAAATGTGGTGAAATCCTATCTGTATCTGTTCCTTAACACCCATCCCATGGTGTGTCAAACTGAGGAATAAAAGGTTGCCTTTGATTGGCATCTAAGGAAGTCTGCATTTAGGGCGCAGCAGAGTTTGAGAATAAGGGCTAGCTCAGTGAGTTGGAGCAGAAGTTTCCACTTCTCAGGAGGGCTGATCAGGAGGGGCTTGCCAGCCCTCAAGGCAAAGGGTGCCTCTGCTGATTTTCTGCTGCTATAAACTTTGATTTCCTGCAGCAGCCTTAGCTACTGTGGTGGGTGCCAGCTTCAAAAAGCCCTCTGACCAAGCTCGCTCCACTCCATTTACCACCCATGAAGAATTAAAAGGCCGATCCCTAGTCGAAGTAAGAGAGATAAAATCAGGATCTTATCCATAGGGTGAGTACCTGTTGAGAGGCATTAATGATAAAGCAGTCACAGCAACTACAGAATTTCACAATGTCAACCTACACATGCAGTGACAGGCAGATCTCAGAGGAGGGTAATCTCTGGAAGGGGAAAAAGGAAAAAGCAACAGGGAGCAGCTGGGAGGGTGCCCAGGAGCTTCAGTCTGACCCACTTCAGCTGCAGATACAGCAACATCCAGGCAAAGCTTTGTTAATGACTTTATACATTTCTGCAATATTTGGGTGTTGTCTAAAGGTTTCCCTTGAGCACACCCACGTAATCTGAGTCTCATTCAGTACGGCTATAGAACATACCGGAAAAGCTAACAATGCTTCTTTTTAAGAAGCAGATATCAGCATCTGAAATAAGTCACTGTGCTTGACTTAGCCAAACCAAATTCCTGCTGTCTAGAGTTTTGTCTATCTAACGATAGTAGGATTAGACACAATATGTATGAATATACTGCATGGCCGTGCAAAACCAAGTAGTGCCACAAAAATAATTGCGGTTTAATTAATACAGTCTGCTGCTCTGTCCTCTACCAAGTTTTTGATTATTTGTCCGTCTTTAAATTCTCAACAAAGCATTCCTGCACAGTCAGATGCCTCCAGGAAAAAAAAAAAAAAAAGAAAAAGAAAAAAAAAAGGAACCAAAAATGTATCTCGCTTTCCATTTTGGAAGTCTGGCTTGTTTTCAAGTCATTTCATTCAATAATATATATATATATATGGGTTATTAATAACACATTTGTCATCTCCATTTTTGAACCATTCTGAGATTCTAAATTTCTGTGAATTTCATAAATGGACATGAAATATTTTTACATATGACATAAAAAACCTACAGCAATTAGGAAAACGTGTTTTAGTTAAATAGACGCGTTTCTGAAATACACTGTTTATTTGTTAATTTTTTTCAGTGATTTTACTTTTGTGTCTCAAACTCCAGCTTTTAAAAATGTGTCACAAACCTAAAAGGCGGGACTTTTTGCCCATTCATAGCAGTTTACACTGAGCTTTTTTTTCATGGCTATTTGGTCTAAAAGGCTGAAAATAAAAACATATTGTTCTGAGCATTGTGCACAACTTTTCCAGACAGGGAAAAGAGAGATTTTTATGACTTAAGAAAGCAGAGTTCCCAGAGGGCTGCTCTGCTTTTCTTCCACTCTTCCCTTTAGGATTTTCTGAAAACATTTCACTTACTTTTGACTCCGGAGTGCATTTATAGGCTCTTATTTTTAGGAGTTTGTATGTACCTCCCGTGTGCAAGCTCCCTGCCTTCTGCCTGCTTTCCCATGCTGACAGAGTTATAACAGCAATCTTCTTTATGCACACTCACTCAGATGTCACTGAAGATTCAAAGAGATGGGGGTGCCTGTACTTCTTTTTCTTGTTTCCCCTTCCTAGCTGCTAGGCAGGATTTTTTTCTCTGCCTACAATGGCTAAGATTGAGTTTTTAGTCTCCAGGAGAAGTCCTGGGGGGGAGAGGAGCCCTCAGAGGGGCCTGCTTCTGCCAGGAGCAACCCCTCATACAGCAGGCACGTGGGCAGTGAAGCTGAGCTGTGGCCCACAGCTTCCTCACCACACCCCATGTTCCTGTCCTGGCCTGGGCTCACGTCGACAAGAGGTCAGAAGCTTTGAGGAAACGGAAGTCTCTCTGTCCATCAGCTCCCAGGAGCATCCCCCGGCCTGTGCCCTTCTGTCACTTCCCAAAGCAGAAGCAGTACAGCAAGGTCTGAGAGGGCAGGACATGCCTTTGTCCACTCCCTTATTATCCTGAACAGCTGAGTTGGAGCCACGCACACCCTGTGGCCTCAAACAGCAATATTAATTTTAAAAAGAAAGTCCTGCTTTTGATTGGCTGTGCCAACTGTTTGACAGCACAGCTTTCCAGCAACTCAGAATTTCTTGGTAAATAGGGTATCGTAACAAAATAGGGAACAGGAACATTACTTGAAGACTGAGATTTAAACTGGGAGGGCCAAATTTACCTTCTTAGTTGCACCTAAATTAATGATCTAATTTTGTAAACAAATCAGAACCTAGGCAGCTGCTGGTGGATTTCTTGTAACTGTTTTAGAGAGTCAGATTATGTTTTTCGGATGCATATGCTATATAAGAATGATAGCATGATAGCCTATTCTTAGGGTATACTTTCGTTCATTGCTAATTTTTTTTTGACCTATCAATCTAACTAGTAAATATACAAATGCTTTGAAACTTTAACCGCATAAAAACTCTATTGCACTCAACAGAAGGGCATAGCATGTATTTCTTGTTCAACACAAGCCTTGATAAGATTAATTATCAAGTAACTATTTACTTTGCAATATTTCTTGTTTTAAGCTGATAAGTTTCCCTATCAAACTAAGTTCTTGCATATTTAGTGTCTTCTTAGAAGTATGATTTCTCTAAACTAATAGGTTATTTAAGCCTTAATTCCCTGTTATATAAATGTTTTGTTAAGGCTAAAGCTTAGTTATTTAACTGATAAATCTTTTAGTCTGCTTAAAATAATTCTTAAACATTAAAGCTGATTGTAACGTTAATTAAAACCAGTGGTTGAAGGCAAGAACACTGTCTACACCTTTGTAAAGGAAATTAATACATTTTTAGTTAGAGTTGCAAGCTGTAGAAAGCGTGGCAGATGTGTAATCTTTCTTTTATATCCAGAACTGGGTTTTTCAAATGCAGAATATTGTATCAACGTAGCAGTTACTACTAATCCGTGGATGACATACCAATAGACTGGTCCTTAATTTCGCATACCTGTACCCACTTTGGAAAGGCCCTGAACTTCAGAAAGATGGAAAGAAAATTCACACACCAAAAGCAGGGAGCAGATATAAACTGGCGGTGGATAAATTAAGACTGGAATTTAGAAGAGGATGGTGTCTTGGATTCAGAGCACAGAAATTCAGTGGTGGCCTTACAAGGAAGTAATAGGGCCAAAATGCTCCATTCTGTGAAGGTGAAAGTTGATAATGAGATGATGTGGGGTTGCTTTTAAAAATACTGTTGACCCCATCTAGCCCTGGGATCTTGCCTTATCGTCTTTGTTCATATGCAGTGGTAGGAGTTCAGCCTCCTCTTGTGTTAAGCTTTCACCTACGTGGGCATAATAATTGGGAGAACCAACCTATAACTCTGTTACCAGCACAGGGCAGGAATGCAGATGGATGTCAGTGCTGAAAAGCTTTAGGATTGCACAATTCAGGCATACAATTCAGGCACTCAGAATAGGGAATTCCAGGTGTAAATCTGCCTGCACAACTTTAATTGACATTTTGCCTGGTGCAGGTGCACACTGCACCTCATTTGTATTCCAGCTCCCCTGATTCAAATGACATTTTTTGCTGGTTTGAAACTTGAGTATATTGGGGAGGAGAGTGTCCCCCTTCTCTTATTTCCCTGAATGCATTTCCACTCACCATCCTGCAAGTTTCAGCACTGCGTACCCCCTTCCTTACATGGCCTCTCTCTCTGCCTTCTCCTGGGCCACCCACAATTTTTCCAAGGCTGCGCATCCCCCTCCTTTTTATTTCTCCTTATCTTTGTGACTTGAAACCAACCTGTGGAGGTTGCAGTGATGTGCTGGGGCTGAGCAGAGCCATGGTGGGAGGGTGCAGCCTGGCACCTGCTGAGCCCTAGCGCCCGAAGCACGAGACTGCACCTGCAGGATGTGTGGGAACCCTGCAGCTCTGTAAGTGCCTGCACACTTGAAGTCTGCTGTGGCTAATTAAACCCTTTTCCAGCACACCAGAGGAAAAAAACAAGTAATATCCGTCAGCCTCTTGCCACCCAAACTGCAGCATGCATTAGAAAGTCCAGCATCAGCTTCACTTTCCCTGACTTTTCCCCTGTGTGAAACAGGGGTACAGCTGTGTCAGTCTGTTGTAGTCTATAAAGGAAAAGTGTTGCATAGGTGCGAGTATTATTAGCTGCTTAATAGAACTAGACAGCACTAAAAATGAACCTGGGGCAGATGGGGTGCCATAGCAGTGTCAGTTAAAACCCAGTTAGCTGTGGAGTTATTGCTGAGAACTACTAAAGTGCAGGGCACAAGTAATTGCTGTAGCATTCCTGTAACTCTGTCAGTAGTTTCTCTCTAGCAGAGTCACATACAACAGAGACCATAGAGTTTCTCTACAGCTACAAAGATTGATTTTTGGCACACGTTTTTCAAGTCTTTCAGGAAAAAAAAAAAAAAAAAAAAAAAAAAATTGAACAGCTGAGCTGCTCTTATACAGCTTTCTCCTTCTATAGCCCAGCAGAAAAATTTCCTGACAGACTGCTATGTTCTTTTGTACTACTTGGAACTCTTGTCAGTGCAATTTTTCCATACATGTAAGTTTTCCTGAGTCTAGATGACAAGGTCAGTTCTTGTCACCAGGAAAGCCAAGAGATGATTTCCTATCAAGATACAAGCTTAGTATAAATACATCACCAAAACTTTCCTGCTTTATTTCAGCTCATGGAGGAGCAGCCATATGCAGACATGGCTGGTTTGTGGTCCCTACAGTGCTATGAAGGGTTGAGAGGTGTGAAAATCTTCAAGACTAAGTTGGGAAAGTCTTTGAGGTTTTGTGAGAGAACTTCTGAGGGCTGACGAAGTAGTAGGATGTGCGGAGTTATACAGCCACCCATGGTGCAACTGCATCCAGTTCCAGGAACTATCTTTTACCAGGCTGTTTTCCTCCTTCTTTCCACTGTTACCTTTCAATACAGTACCAAAACCCGTTCTCCTCTGGCTATGTAATGTCTCGTAAAACAAGGTGCTTGGTCAACTCGGCAGTTTGTAACAATGAAACTGGCATATTTAACTTGGAGATTTTTTTTTCTAGAGAGGCCTTGTTTGTTTGTGTTTCAGCTTTCCACCTGCGACTTCTGCATCCACAGGCTACCGCTATGTTCCTACTGAATTTCAGAGTTTTGGTCCCAAGTAGCACTGGGAATGTTGTGCCTAAGCTTTAATCTGAAGGGGTTTTTATTTTTACAGTGTTGTAGTAATGTCTGTATTCAGAAATAATAAACTGAATACTTTTCTATTGTACCTAGAGAGGTAATATTGTACCAAAAAATCTGTACTGATTTTTCCTAAAGGAACTTGGAAACAAAACAGTATGGCCATTGTATTTCAAACATTAGAGCAATTGTTTAGTACATGTGAAGCAACCCTAAATTTCCATGTCAGAACATGGTGCCAACTCTGAGGCTCTGTAAATTATGATACTGTAGGCATGCACATGTTTAAACAAGTGCTTTCCTATCTTGGGGTTATATAATCGTATTTATATATACTGTTTGGAAAAGCCAGACAACATTCTAAAGTGATAAAAAGGAACCGAAAACATATGCTTATTTTCTACACCATTGTACTTTTGAAGCAATGCAAAACCTCTTATGGTGCTTGGCTCTTTTTCTAAATATATTGGCATTTGTTAGATATAAATGCTAATGATGCTTATTCTTGCATATCATAAAAAGCTGTAGGTAGGAATCAAGAGGCCTAGTAAAACAAATGCAGATAAACAAAGAATAATTAATTGCCTACAGTTGAAAGTACATTGCACTATAGCTTGCATTACAACAGTACACTCATAAACCTGTGACTACATTGCAGAGTTAGGCAGCCAAAATATTACTGTAACTGCATTTCAATAGACTACCTAGTGGCTGAACCTACTACTGAAAGTCAGGAGAATATATCTCATCCTCTGTGATGCCTAGACATCATCAGCTTTATTTCTGAAGATATCCTGGAAAATGGAACTGTGAAAACATTCCAAGAGCTTCAGCGGGATTATTGTCTATGACAAGATCCTCTTTGACAATACACAGACCTT